>NW_017728931.1:85493361-85548611 GCF_001723895.1 Crocodylus porosus | reverse complement strand
TGTGTATTCCTCCTTAATATAGAGCGCCACGCCCCCACCTCTCTTTCCTATCCTGTCCCTCCTGTACAGCCTATAGCCCTTGACATTCACCACCCAATCATGCGTTGCATCCCACCATGTTTCCGTAATTCCCACTATGGCCGGGCTGGTGTCAGCCAGCAGGAGGGTGAGTTCCTCCTGCTTGTTGCCCATACCACGAGCATTTGTGTAGAGGCAGTTGAGGCCTCCTGTGGGTGTGTGTACTGACCCCCTAGTCCCAGCATTACCCTGGTCCCTCTCTCTTACCTGTTTGTTCACTTCGCTCGTTGGGCTGGGCTGGGCTGTAGTTGTGGGTGCTGTTTTGTCTGGCAGTCTGATGTTTCCTCCGCCCTTATCTTCCCCTTCCCCCCACGAGCCTAGTTTAAAGCCCACCGGAGGAGGTCCACCAACCTAGAAGAGAACACATGCTTACCTTTAGGGGAAAGGTGGAACCCATCCCATCCCAGCATGTCTCTCGTCATGATGTGCCGGTCATGGCTGAGGAAGCCAAAACCGTCCTCGAAGCACCATTCCTGTAGCCGCCAGTTGGTTTCCGCGATGCACGTTTCATGCCATTGTCAAAGACCAAAGGCCCAATTTTGCTTTAAGCTACATGGGGCTTTCATATAATCTCATCAGAGCTAGCTAAATCTTGTAACTCTAGGCAGTTTAGACCCAGAATCATGAGCTTTTCCATTTTATTTTGCAAACATTTACAAAAGTTATTATATGAATGAAGTATTACCAACTCCAAGTATTTTGACATTGGGACCCAGGTCTAAAAAAAAATCCCAACATCATCTTAAAGTAGAAGAGATAGGAATATATATAAACATATATAGATACATACATATATATACATACAATACAATACACACACACACACACACACACACACACACACATTCCTATCTCTTCTACTTTAAGATGATGTTGGGATTTTTTTTTAGGCCTGGGTCCCAATGTCAAAATACTTGCAGAATACCTACAGATCAGCATTTCAGCCACCTGTAGACATAAACGAGGCAGCTACCTACTCAGCAGAATCATGACTCCTGGGCATGCTCAGCAGCGAACATTTAAGTGCACAGGGAATTTTACACAGAAAAACTGAGACACGTGGGAAATTTAGGTGCCTGTAGTGTTAGATAGTAGTTGAATAGGTATTTTGAAGATTAAGTTTGTACTGTAATGGGCAAATAGGAGGCCTTAGATCCTTAATCCTTTAAATCCAATCCAAGCCCATTTCAATGGCTTAATCCAACTTTCATAATTAGTGTAACATTTGTTTTGCTTTGTCTTCTGTTTATTTGGGACTCAGAGGTAGTTGGTTCTCTGAAGTCCTTTTCAATTCATTGCATGTATGAACTGCTAATTATGTTTTCATCTAGATGTTTTTGAACAGACAAGAATGATTTGCCTGTTGAAAAACCTAAACATTCCTTTACTAATGATGTAAATCTTAAGATCCAATCTTGACGGATCTGCTGCTTATTTTCTTTCAGATACAGAGATGATTCGTTCGTCATACAGTGGAAGGAAGTCTTTGCTATAGATTCAACCTGCAACTCTTGTAAAGCAATGCTTCACCTAGTAACTGAAATCATGGAGAATTACCATAATAGACTGTTAAGTGCCAGGTAATTGGAGGTTAAAATCTACTTCACCTTCGTTTCAGTAGTCCACCTAGTACTTTCTTGTCCTTTCTTGTAATTTAATCTTCTAGGGCCCAGAAATTGGAGCCTGACTACCTATGAATATCCCCTTTGACTTAATTGATACCCTGTGTAGATATGTGGTCTGATCCAGCTGTTCAGGGCCTTTCAGAGCTTTCCGAATAATAATTCATAATATTTTATTACATGTGAGTTAGGCAATCAAGTACAAGAAATGAAAATCTAGGGATTACTATCACTTCAAGACACCCACTTACATTTCAAAGATACAATATTCTTTACAGGAAAGGATTTGCTGCAGTATCAATAGAAATAAGCTAATCTCATATTGTTCAGATGTATATCAAATTTAGACATTGTAAGAGGAAATATACCTAACAAAATTCTTGATTCCAACTCCTACAGACCCTTATCTCAGCTGGAAAAGCCTCTCTATGAATAGAGTTCTGATTACTTAGCTGAATATTGCCTTATGTTTTTGCCATAATTTATGTGTGTTCAATGGTCAGACTGCATGGTACTGGCTCTTGCTTCTACTGCATTGCTAGCTTCATCTCGATTGGCATTACCTAAGACAAGGGACCAAACCCGTGGTTCTTGCCATCAGTATACATTTTCATTATTCTTATACATCCTCCCTGTGTGCTCCTTAGTTAAGATCTACTGCAGCTTAGTTACATGTTTATATATGAAAAGATCCCTGCAGTGGGCAGTTGTTTAAAGCACCATTTGCCAAATTGGAAAGAGTCCAGAGGAGGACAAGATGATTGACTAGAGGTCTAAAACACATAACATACAAGAAAAGGCTTAACAAATTAAGACTATTTACTATAGAGAAAAGAATACTGTGGAGGAATTGTATAGTAGTATTCAAATACAAATAAGGTTGTTAGAAGATGGCAATCAATTGTTCACTGTATCCACAGGACAAGTAGCAATGTGCTTCAATTGCAACAAGAGAGATGTAGTATGGGAATCAGGAGGAACCGTACCAACTCTAAAGGTTAGGCACTGGAACAGATTGCCTAGAGGACTTTGTTGAATGTCTGTCACTGGAAAATTTTTAAGTGAAGGTTGGACAGACATTTGTGGTTTAAAGGAATGATCCTGCCTTGTGTAATAGGATAGTCTAAATGACATATGATAAGAGATGGACCACAGAATGCATCGATTCATTATGCCTACATTTCAGGCAAAGATGTGACTGCATTTCATGAAAACATATCCAGCTACTTTTACACTACTTAGTTTGGACACTGATAGCATTTAGGCACAGCAGAGAGTGGCTCACAGTACACTAACCATCTCAGTATCAGCCTAGCTTCATATTTTGTAGCTTACACTGAACTCCATCTTGCTATGATTTCACAATGATCAGCACACAAATTAGTTTTCATGGTAGCTCAGGTATATCTAAAGAAAACGTAGTCACACTTTGACTATAGTGCAGTTTTATGTCCAGTGCCCTGTGAAGAGGAGAAATTCCTAATTGCACTCCCTACATGCCATGCCAAGGTCCAGATCTTATTCCATTTATGGGATATCTAAATGGATTTAGACATCTAAGTGCAATCCTAATCCACTTTGCTTCAGTCTAACAAAAACTGTTCACCTAAAAAGGTGGGAGATTTCTGCTTCTGTTTGCAGGCTTTGTGTGACTTAATCTTCAGGGTACAACGACAGCGTACTACAAAAATAGATGCATTAAGGGATTTTCAGGAACTTAAACAGGGTGGAATATAATCATATCTAAAGTCCACTTAGATGATTACAGGTAAAACAGGATCTAGCCCTGGGTGTTTATTTTTGCAGCATTAATGTCTGACGCCCATTTTAATGTAGCAGCAATTTTACCACATGACTTACGGACACTGTGCCCATCTTAACCCTCCTTTCACCTAATAGTATAAGCTTAATTCCTATCCTGAATGGAAATTTTATTGGAAATGTGTAATGTCAATCAGAAGGAAAGAAAACAGACAGATTGCACTGAACACTGGGTAGTATCCAGAAATGAAAAGCTAAATAGAAATAGAGAAATATAAGACTGGCTCAAACTCTGCTATTAAACACTTACTTGAATTCAGCACACTTAGGTGAGCTACACTGCCCTGAGTTGAAAATCCCATGCTTTAGGTTGCAAAATATCTTTCCCAACTCCCCCATAGGCAGACTATGAAGCCAGTTAAATGGCTGTCTTGAAAAAAAATAGACCCCCTGACCCATTCTCATCTATAATGACTCTCTCTAATGACTTAACCTAAAGCAGGTAGCAGAAGTCCTGTTTTTCAAAGAGTTTCAAAATTTGCCTTGGAGCAAGAAGTAAAAAAAAAGTTGAAATTCCCAATCAAAACATTTTTTTTTACATAAATCAGAACATTTAATTGTAATTCACATTTAGTTTATTAAAGTCTATCTTGAAATATAAAATAAAAAACAGTTAGAAACAAAGTAATTTCAAAGTGAAGAATCAAGATGTTTGGCTCCAAACATGTCAAAATAGGACATGTTCTCTCATCTCAACCTCCTAACTACTAGAAGGCTACAATGCTGCATCCTCCTGAGCCCAAGGATTGATGTTATTATCTGGTTCCTGCATGCCATATTTTGCCCATCTTCATGCTCATGTTCCTAGATTCAGGCACACTTTAGTGCATAGGGAGGATACTTATACTACTAGGATCATTTGGATTAAGGAAAGAAAATTTCTCTTCTCATCTGGCACACAGATCCAGGGGCCCACACCCCTGGGAGGAGTCTGGCACAGCCCTCCCAGGTGTGCAAGCCTCTGGATCTGTGCGCCGGATGAAAGAAGGCTGCCACTGCTGGCAAGTGTCAGAACTTTTGCTTTGAACTGTTTGAGGTGCAGTTTCCCAGAATCCTCTATACCTGTCTCCTTGAAACTTGGCATGCTTCATGCCCTCTGAAGGGGCTACCATTTATGCAATTGTCATCCAAATCAGGGAAGAAATGAGAAAGTTTTATGCATTTTCATGATTCCCCATTATAGCCTATGGGCAAAACGTTGAAATTCATCAAAACGGGGAAACGGTTTTGACAAAATGAAATGAGACAGTGCTTCAAAATTAAACAAAATGACAAAAAGAAACACTGTTTTTTCAAAATGGTGAAACAGATGTCAAAACAAAATGATGGTGTTTCGCACAGCTCTACTGTGCAGGTAGGCTTTGTCTCATCAGGAATCCCTCTGATAGTCCAAACAACTGGCAATAAGTACTTGGGTGTCTGTAGTCCCACTGTCTGGCTTTGCTTCCTGGGGAGCCCTTCAGCCAGTTCCCATTACACAAAACAATACTTCCTGGTCCAAGCAATCAAATGCATAAAGCAAACTGTTAGCCTTTCTCCAGGCACAAGGAAAGGGTCCTTGAGCTTTGGCCTTTACTAGTGGAAACTGGGTTTCTTTTTACTCCCAACTTGCAAACTGTTCCTTTGCCCAGCTTGAGGTCCTTGCAATTTCTCCCATTGGGTTTGTTAACTACCAACTAATCATCCACAGCTGGGCTCCTACACCAGAGCTCTCAGCTTCCCTTAAAGTGCCATACCACCCTGTTACAGTGTTGTTTAGTAGCAAAGCAATAATAACAGCATTAAAACTACCTGAAGGGTGATTGCAAAAAGGGTGGAGCTAGACTGTTTTCAATAGTAGCAAATGTCAGAAGAAGCAATGGTCTCAAGTTGCAGCAAGAGAAGTTTATGTTTGATGTTAGGAAAAATGTTTTCACTAGGAGGGTAGTAAAACACTGGAACGGATTACCTAGGGAGGTTGTGGAATCTCCATCCTCAAAGGTTTTTAAGACCCAGGTAGACAAAACCTTTGCTGGGATGATCTAGTTAGGATGGTCCTATTTTGAGCAGGGGGGTTGAACTAGATGACCTCCTGAGGTCCCTTCCAACTCTAATTTTCTATGGTTCTATGAAAGCACTTTTCCTTTGTGTTTACCTCAACAAAAGCTATGAATTATGCAGAAGATGGCCCTACTTTTGACTATCCCAACAAAGTCCTGGGAGAAGCAAGTACCCACTAAGACAACAGGGAAAATAACACGCATTATCATTCAAGAAAGCCCACCTGAAATAGGACTGGACCCAAACTTTAAATTTGCATACAGAGTCTGAATCCACACAAAGTTCAGGATTCTCCATATTTTAGGTTCCAAGTTTCTGTGGTACTGGTTACCAAATCTGTCCCTGAATAGCCTCACTGCTGTGAGAGGGAAGTATGCCACGTGGCTGTATCCGCAACACAGATTTAATGTACCCAAGAACAAGCCATTGCTATCACTTCTTATACAAAAAAAAAGTGCATTGTAAGTTCCTATTTTCTTTACTGCACAGATTTGAAGATTTTAGAAATTATTTTTTACCCTAGTGACCAATTTTCAAGGTCACACTTTTCTGTTTTCATTAAATCTCATTCTTTTTCTTCTGTTTTTTCAAATCTTGTTTTCCAAATCCATTAGTTTCCTCGTGTCTATCTGTGTATTAATATTGCACAGTCTGAGCATATCTTACTCTCCTTGAATTTTCCATATCTTCTATTCTGCCCACACACATGCAGCTGAGGTTAATAAATTTCCACAGAATCTCTTTCACCCTTTTTCTTTATGCTTCTCCATTTCTTCTCTAGCCTCCTACCTCTTTCAGTTTTAATATTACTTATTTGTGCCATCTTGGAATACCAATGTCTCCTCATACATCTTTCATTTCTACCTCCTCTTATGGCAATCATCCTTACAATTCCTGAGCATCAGTTTAGATCAGATAGGAACACTACTGTTTTTTTAAAGTGAACTAAACAAAATGGGTGCTGTGACTCTTTGGTAAGATTCATAGCACAGATCTTCAAGTGATATATTGCCATTGACTTACATGGAACTTTGACAAATGACATCAGTTGAAAATCTTCCCCATGTTTTTAAACAGTGCACCACAGATTGAAATCACTATATTTATGCTTGAAATAAGGAAAAAATGTTGGCATGCTCCCAGATTTCTTTAATATTTTTCCTCCAACATATGCCTCTCTTTCCGTTTCAGACAGCATCATGAATTCAGGGAGAAGGGCTGCAATAAAAATCTACTGCAGTTCAAACATTTCACTACAGGACTTGAAGTTCGGCTTCACTTAAAAACAAACTATTAAGATGTTACTCCCATGATGCATGAGGGCACCTTTGACTTCAAACTGGGGCAAGAGAAACCTACCAAAAGTCCTTTGCCACTGACATATGAGAAAAGCATCAACGCAGCAACTTTCATATTACAGTTACGGCTTTTCAGTCTGTCCAAAGACTTGGCGAAAAACCATACAGTAGAGATGTATATTTGCAACATTATCTGCATCATCTCACTGAGGAGCATACATACCAAAGTTGCTTTATGCTTCTGGCCAATGTGATCATAAACATGTGATTCTTTTAACAGATCTATCATTAGAAAGCGTTTCAGTCTCTTGCTCCATGAAAAGGTCAGTAATGACAGGTAGACCTCAAACTGCATAGTCTATTTCCCCTCTTGCCCTTTTCAAAGCCCGAATCCATGCAAGTTTCTAAAATATCATGCAAGGCAGAAGAAAGGGCTAGAATAGGTTTAGAAGAAAGTGCTGGTTATCAAAGTCTTTCAAGTGAAACATCCTTGTAAAACAAAAGACCATTATAAAAATCTTTTTATAAAGAGAGGTTTACTCTCTTTTTAACAT
This sequence comes from Crocodylus porosus, assembly GCF_001723895.1. Lineage (NCBI taxonomy): Eukaryota > Metazoa > Chordata > Crocodylia > Crocodylidae > Crocodylus > Crocodylus porosus. The sequence goes on along the minus strand of NW_017728931.1, from coordinate 85,541,198 downwards.
ATAATGAACTTTCCTTTCAAACAAGCCAGACCCTCCACTGATATAAATCAGTAGAGATTCACTGAAATCAGTGAAGCTACCCCTATTTAAACTAGCAGGGGATTTGCCCAGTACTAATTTGAGTGGGGTTTCTTTTAAAATATTATGATTCTGTTACATAAAGATGTATTTAATACTGATATATAACTGAGGGTTAATACATGCAGAAAGATGAAGGCAGAAGCCCTGTAGAACCAAAGGCCCAGCACCATTTACTATCAAAGTACAATGACATTCACACATAAAACTTCGTTAATTATACAATGGTACATTAAAAGTGTAAACAAACTTAGGAAAAGGTAACTGAAGTCGCTGCTGTTAGCACTTTGCATCTTTATCTTTCACTTCTCACTCAACCTGAAAATATAGATCTGTTAATTGAAGGTGTCATAGGTATAGGAGAAAACCCTTTCAGAATGTGAAAATTTGCCCTTGTTAAGTTTGCTTAACAAGAAAATTTTCTTTTTTTCAAAACTCCCTTTTAAGGATTCATCAGCAGAAGGGTTGGAAGACAAAAAGGGCCAATGAAGACTAACAAACCTGAGATTTGAGACAAAACCTGGGCGCACAAGTAATTCTTTGATCTGTATAATGTCAATTACATGAGCAAAGAATTATGGCTGCCCTCTAGTATGCCACAATAAGTAAAAAGGCAGAGTTCTAGTTCTGATTCTGCATATTCTATTAAATATTTAGCTTCTGTAAAGAAACAACAAACATTAAAGTTATGAAATCATTCAAATCAACTCAGCTTTCAGGAAAAAATTAAGACCTTTCCTTCGACAACAATGGGTACACATACATGTGCTATTAGCATGCAGAGAATATCTGCAGCATTTATTGCATTGGACCAGGCATGCCATTTGAAAGCAAGCCCAGGAGTGTAGCACATTGAGTTGGGGCAGGGAAGACCCAGCTGGCAAGGGGTCTGAGGGGGTCAACCTGCCACCCCAGGGCTGCTCTAACCCAGCTCAATGTGCTCTGGACAGGTTAGCTGGGGCATGAGTGTAGGGCTAATCAGCAGGAAGTCCCCCATCCTGAAGCATCCTCATACCCCAGTCACCTGCATCACCATCTAAGCATTTAACATAGACATAGAAAAAATTATTTTTGCCAGGGGGTGCCTAAGATGATGGACATGTGTCCCCACATCCAAAGGAAGGGGTGTGTGGCTACAGGCGAAGCATGGAGGGGTGGGGTGCATGTTTCCCCAAGATTTCTGTACCCACAGGAGGGTTTAGGGGTGCAGCTGGGTTGAACCAGCTTCAGGTAGGAGCTGCCTCTGCAGCCCAGTGAGTGGGACCTGGCATGGGCAGGAGCACTGCACCGCCACAGTTGCCAAGTTGGGGCGCCTCCTGCCCACTCAGCAGCAGTGGAGGCACAACTCCATGCTGCCATCGCACCTCACCTTGGTAGTCATGGTGGTCCCAGCTCCCACCTGTACCAGGTCCCAATGTCTTGTGGAGGTGGCCCCTGCCAAGAGCTGGTCCAGCCCTGCTGCATCCTCACAATCCTCTATGGGTGCATAAATCTCGGGGGCATTTGCCTCCACACTGCATCACTTTGGCTCCCTAGACCCTCTCCTCTCCATCACCTGTTCACCCCCTCAGTGCATCAACTGTGCCCCTCCCCCTGACCCCCACAAACTTACCTGCAGGGAGCTGCTCTCCACTGCTGTTTGTTTACCGTGTGCGTGCATACATTCACATGGTACCGCTGTCTCCAATCACCTTCCCCACTCCCCCAACCCCAAGCAGCCCTTGAAGGCTGGAATGCTGCCAGCCTGCAAGGAGAAACCTGCAGTTTCCTGTGTTTTTCTCCATTAAAGGAGAAAATCCACATTTTTGAGGAAAATCCCCATTTTTCCTCAGTGAATGGGAAACACGGATCCCTGGCAACAGTCATTGTTCCTAAGAAATATTATATAATATCTTTCAGGTTTGGGCCCTGACAGCCTTCTTCCTGAGGGGCACCAGGGCCCATAGGCCCCTAGGTACCTGGCACCTATTATGCACAGTGCTATGGAGTAAAAAACTCCACAGCAGTAGAGTACTTGTATTTACAGGTACTACCCAGCTGCAGAGTTAGTTTCCTGGGAGCTAATGGGCCGCATATGTAGACACAAGACATTTACTGCAAAGCCAATTAGCCTACTCTGCAGTAAACATCTCATGCAGACATGCCAAATGTTGACTAGTCAGATGAGAGGGCCTCTTAACACCTTCCAACTAAGTATCATTTGTTTGGTTTGCTTTTTTTTTTTTTACATAGTAGAATGCACCCATTAGGCTAACAAAATATAGATAAACTTTATAAAAAAAATAAAAATGAAATGGATGTCAGTAAGCCAGCAAAAAAATGCCAAGTTTCTTTGACAGGGAGAAGATCTAACAAGAGTACCTGAAATGTCAGCAACTGTTCAGAGCAAGATCATTACTGCATTGTGACTGAATATAAATGTTTTTTATGTGCATGTGAGACTGGTAACACTGATACAGAAACTTGATAAGAAAGAAAGGAATGAAGACAGCATGTACGAAATGCCATACATGTCTTTTCAAATAGTTATTTTCCTGCAAAAGTGTAAGAAAGGAAATACAGTGCCAAAGTCTGAATTTAGCTCTAAAACACAATTTATTGTTAACTTTTCCAAAATCATGCAATAGACTAAGAGAGAAGATAAGCACTAAATATGCAGTGCAAGCCACTGAAAAGGTCAAGATTTGCCAAATGTTATTGTGGATATTCTATTGTCACCATTGACAACACCAAAATCTCTGTCACTTGAACCTAAAATGCAGGAGTCATTTTCAACTACCACTCTTTTCCTCACAACATAATGTATCCAAATCTTGTACTTACAATCTATAATTGTATTTCTAATAACTGATCTTGTCTTTCTGCTAAGAGAGCCAGAAATCTTAACCTGATCTTCATCATGTGGGTTTCCATGCAAGCTTCTCTTCTCTGCCCCCCTTAAAACACACACAAAAGCGTTCCTTTTTTCTGGTGCATACAAAGAGAATCTGCCAAAATCATTGCCTCTCCACTGCACTCCTTATATTTTCTTATGTTCCATCCTCTCTGCTTTCCTAAGGGTTACAGATGCAACCACCCATCTATCTGCTTATTGTTTCTTGGTTGCTCTATTCAGCCCCTGTACAAACTTGGATTCCCTAGATTTTTTTGTGGCCAAACCTTTTTCACCTCAGTAAAGGTTCAGAAACATAAGCTATGCTGTGTTGCTAAATAGGATCAACTTCATCTTCAGCTTTCTGTACATTCAACTTTTGCATCACCACCTTCTTTTGGCTGTAAAGCCCATGACATTCTTGACCAAAAAAGGCCCATCTTTCAAGGTCTATCTTGATATCAGAAGTTACTTCTAGAAAAATAAGTAGCACTATTCACATCGGTTCTTCCCAGACATACTACCCATCAAATTCTTCTGGGGTTTAACAGAATGCAAATTAGGGTAGTCACATCTACCACTTCTCTTGATGAAGATGAGTGAGTTTCTTTGTGGGTGGGAGGGGGAAGAAGAAGAAAGGCAGAGTTCTCTAATTTCTCCTTTAATCTTTTCATAAGACAATCACCTGCTTCAGTTTTTTTCAGGATTTGGGATATTTTGTCGATGGTGACTTCATACTTCACTACTGAATTCATTAGCATGCATAAAAAGTCCCATAAGCTTTCTGAGGCCCACAGGCACAAAAGAATTTTGAATAAATGAAAGTCTATTGATATCTGCTAGAAATACTTAGCTTACATCAACCTCTAGTCTTTTAATATCTGAAGATCAAAAAAGATCTGCTGGCACCCCTCAAGATTTATCTATTGCTTCAGTATTATTTTGTGGTTGTTGCTGTTCAGGACAGAGTAAACAAAACAAAAGTTCTCAGTCTATGCCTCAGGAAAAGTACACTAAAAAGATGATCCTTTTAAGAGCAAGGTATATTCATCTTCTGTACCACAACTAAGACTGCTACCTTCCCTTGTAGGAAAATGTAATTTTATTTTACTTTATTTTAATTTTGTTTTATGGAAAAAAAGTGGTGTCCATTTTCCATGAGTTTACAGAGGACCTTAAGAACCAGGCATAAGTTGGTTCCACCATAGAGGAAAATATATTCTAGTATATTGTTTCATGATGCCACAGACACAAAGAGCTAAGTCTCAGGACACGGCAATCACAGTGCAGCACACATCTTTGTGCAATAGCTCCAGTCTAAGTTATGATGGCAAGTCCATGTTAATTATTATCCTCGGTGTTTGTGAATGTTTTCTGTGCTCCAGGAAATGTCCCTATTTTGCTAATTAAGATGCTATTGCTTCCCAACAGCTTTGCAAACCTTCTAGGGTTACTCCCTAGCTTTCTAGTCAAGCATAAAAATCCCCCCAATAAATCCAGTTCCAGCAAGGATAAATCCTGGAGGGATTTTATTGGATTACATTATGCCAAGATGAGTTATTTCTCACTCCTTCTGACAGGGCATGAAAGAAATGTGCCATTCCACAACCAGGCATAACCCACACAGTAACTGGGATCTGAAAGATGGAAAGGTTTCTTCCCCTCCCCACCAGTCTAGACAGAAATGTTGATAAGTACACAATATTTTTCCTCTAAGTAAAGCCTAAGGAAAAATAAATGTACTTTTAACTATTTGCTGAATATCACAATTATGTCATCAAGCCAACACACAATGTATGAATTTGGAAATCCTAAATGAATGGCACATAGCACAGGAAAGAAGATGTGTTCAAAATATGGCCTTTAATTTTAAAAAGTGGCTAGTGCCACTGAGTGTCTCTATTTAGTTGCACAACAGAACATAAATTAGCCTACTCACTATGACAAGTGCGAGTTCTCAGAACTTCCTGAAGAACAGGGCACATAAAGGCATTTCAAATGGAGCAACCCAGAGCTGAAAACTCTTAAAATCACCAAGAAGTGATTTCAAGATAGGCACAGATCAGAGAGGCATGGAAAGTTCACAGCATATAGAAATCTCTAAACTTAAATAGTAAGATCATACACATGTCTTGATTTGAAGATACTGGTTGCAGCTACATAAGACACTAAAAGCCCAGTAGACCGATGTAACTGCACATTAGCGTGCCATGGTGAAAACTGTGCTAATGCACAGTAAAATTAGCCTACCAAAAATTAATATCACTTAATATGTGTGCCAGCACTACTACACAGTAGTGCCAATTACCACACATTAAGTTAGTATCTGTTATTACAGCTACCAAACAATGCGCAGTAATAATGGCACATTAATACACGTGTAGACATGCCCACTGAGTAGGAACTATATACTTTTATAAAGGAGAAAAAATACAACATTTTGATATTCTATACCATTTATTAATCTCTTTGTACAGATCATTAATTTAGTCATGTGGCTAAAGAAGAGAGTTTGACCAGAGGGTAAAGAAAAGATTTGAAACAGAAATTAAAAAGATGGGTTTAAAGATAATTTAAAAGAATGGAGAACAGCTGCTACTGCTAAATATAGGTCGGCTGAAACAATAGAGACAACTAAAAAAGGCAGCTAATCAAGGTGGGGAAAGGGTATACATTAGGGTGAACAAAATTAAATCTGTTTTCCTGGTGGAGCTTATTTTGAATTTGGCACATTATACAAATATTATATTTAGAATTTTGTGCTGTGACAGTACCCACAGAAGTTAAGGAATAATTGTGATGTACACATAGAAGAAAAAAGGAAAAGGAAAAAGCCAAGCCAAGCCTTTGATAGGCACTCTTATCCCTACTGTGCTTCGTAAGTGCATTTCAGGTCATACAATTGAGTCAATTTTGTTCAGCCACCCTTCGGCACTCAGCCATGGTGATCTCCCCAGACTATGGGCAGAGTCTGGGAGATCAGAGGTAGTAGTGTAACAAAGGGGTTGGGAGCGTGAGCAGGGCACTAGCTCTGGATGCTGACTAAGACAGGACACCAGAATGGCAGCCCCATAGGGAGTTTGTGCTATTTTAACAGCAGCAACCCTGCCTTGCTGCTGTAGCAGCAGTGGCAAGGTGCAGGGATACCAAGCTACAGCTATAGCAGAGTAGTGCAGAAGCAGCAGCCTGGGGATTTTGAATCTCCAGTGAAGGTAAGGCTCCTGCCCCACATTCCCTCCCCACCCTTGGCTCCCTTTCCCTCCAGCATTCAGCAGCATTCCTCTTTCCCCAGCTCCCTGGCAGGGTTTTCTCCACAGTGCAAACTTTGCTGGTTACACTTCTGATCAGAGGACTGGATTTGAGTAAAAAGGTGTTTACTGCTAGGGAAAACCTGGAGTTACAGCAAGCTGGATAGCTTTCCGTGAGTTCCATCTGAAGTACTGCTACAATGGAGCAGCCTCAGCATCTGCCTGAAGACGCAGATGACGCAGACACAGACGCAAAATGACAACACGCTTTTAAAAAGCGCTCTCTCAGGAAGGCCTCCTTGCTCCTTGGGCATCCTGTAGTACTGGAAAGAGCTAAATCCTGGAACTTTTCAGTTTACTTCTTGAGAGTAAAAACAGGTATCTTGCCCAAAGAATCTGAGTGCACGAGATGACAAAAGCAATGTAATGCCAGATGGATGCATAAAGAAAAAATATTTTATCATGTCAATTAACCACATCATGTTCATGCACCACAGGAAATTGTATTTCAAGATATTGTTTTAATATGGAGTTAATTTGATGAACTTCAATGCTTCTGACAAGTGTGGGTAGAACTCATTATACAAGGGCAGTGGGAAGACATTAAGAATTTTTAAATTACCAGTACCTTTAAAATGCAAGTACAATGAAAACGCCATTGGATCTTTTAGTATCCTTGTAATGTTAGCTCCACAGGAACATTAGTTGTTGTTGTTCCACAACTACCACATACTCTATTAAAGTCCATAAGATTATTAAAATGAATATATTCATATATTTTAAGGGAACAAGGGACCACTATCATAAGCTAATATGACCTCCCGTATAATAGGAGCCAAAAAATTTCACCTGGTACATCCTACAGTGGAGGCAATTATTTTTCCATACTGTTTAAATCAACACTATCAAGACCCGGATTGAACAGAGCATTTTTTTTTTTAAGAAATGCATCGAATCCCCCTTTTAAGACTCTGTGAGGATGAACCTATGATTTCCCCTCCCTACACTATTCTGATGGTAAATGATCTCCTAAAACATGTCTTCCTTATATATCTGATTTTTAAACTTCCCATAGGGACTGAAATATATATATTTTTTCCCCCATAGAATGATTTTTTCAGAAATTTTGTAAGTGTTAGATTGCTGGTATTTAACCCTACTTAATGACAAAAAGTCATGATTTTTGGCTTCTATCAATGGGATACACTGGCACCCATACTTTTGCACACTGTACTCCTTACACAGCTGCTGTTTGGAGTGCAGGCAGGCACAGGATGCCTATCAATGGTTCAATTCCTTTGTGACTAACCTCATCCATAAATCCTACCAGCATGTACTAGCTTTCAGCACAGCTAAGACTTGTCATGCTGCTTGAATTCTTCATTATGGGGATATTCAGAACTCTGCTCCATGACACAAACTTCACATCTGTTTCAAAAGGAAGGCTTAGGATTTTCAGGGGAAGAAAATGTAATGCAACCTCTCTTTCCTTTTGGTGTTGGTGATGGTGGTTCTCATTACGTAACATACTTTGCTTTGTGATTCTCAATAGCCTAAATATAAACAAAAGACAAAGAATGTAGTCTTTCAGCATGATGCTTTAATGAACATTTTTTTTATTGTCTCAATCATCTCTTACACAAAAACAGTGCACAGCAGCTCAGATTATACATAATACTATTTTATATGCTTGTATGTAATGTATTGTGTAATGTTATATTTAATGGAATACTATTATCAAATATCTTTTAATAGCTTTCCTACACTGAGATAACTTAATGTATTCTAATATTGTCAGCTATATAATAGTCTTGGTATGTCATTCACAAGGTTCTATCCAACTTTATGACAGGTCATGAAGTAAGAGGACATAGGATAAATGACCATAATAGGGGAAGGTAGATTATATAATGACAATAGATCAGTTAACCATGCAGAAATATTTGGCACCTTTGCTGGTGTCTATATATTAGTTGTATCATACAATTTCATGAGTTACTGAAAAAGCCATAAGGAAAATTCCAACAACAGTGGGGGGGATTTTGTTTTCCATTGAAGATGCTACAAGGTTAGATGATAAAAGTCTGTTAACAAAGGATGCTTGGACAGTTTGGATAACAAAGACATGGTTCTGCTTGAGTTAACTGAACATTTTTTTCTTTGCTTTTCAACCTAATGGCCTCTTGATATGCTCAGTGAGGACCCACGTTATCTTTTCCTAGCAGCCTGCTATGGAATTGCTGATCAGATACAAAGCAGCACTCTAGAGCTCACTGTCTGATACCAGTGGGTTGGGTGAAATCAGCACGAGGACCCCAAAGACGCTGTCAGTCCTGCCAGTTCCCTTTTTAGTAAAGCAAAGCAGGATTACATAAACAGACAGGGCATTGTGGCTAGCTTCTCTGTACCTGTCAGCCTTCAAATTTTGTTTCTCCCGGGACTACAGTTGGAAGAAAATATGAGGGTATGTGGCAAAATGTCTCTTTTATTTTTCTATGTTGCATAATATTTTCTTTTGACCAATTAAGTAAATAAAAGATTATCATGTAGACTTCAGAGTGGCTCAGAAAAAATGAGGGTTAAAAGAATGGACTGTCCTCTAGGGTAGGTGTCACTGTATAAACCAACATTAACTAATATTTTATTTTGTCTCCTGAAGGAAAGAGTTTTTGCATGTTTTCATGATAATGGGACATTAGGAACAAATAGATTCTACTGTAAAAATGCCACAGATTCTTTGTTTTATGAGCTGAAAGCTCACCAAAAAAATCTACAGATAAGCATTATTAAAGGAAGGGGTGCTTTTTAATTAATACGAGTAATAGAGTACTGTCTTCTAGTACAATGCAATCAGAGTCTTGGAAGTGTTCATTACAGCTTGACATCTCCTTTTATTTCAAATGAAATTATTTGCTATTAGTAATGGTAAGAAGAGTTTTAGGGCATTTTATAGTGGCTATCATTCCTTTCACCTGTCAGGCAGTTTTATATTACAGGAAGATAGAGGGAAAAATGCTCCCAGGCATATCCAACATTATAGAAAGCAAGGTGAAGAATCTGAGATACTGTATCAGACAGCCAATTCAAATTTGTCATTGCTGTATGCCATGTATTTATCACATGCAACTCTTCTTGTTTTTATTTTTGCTTTATAAAACTATTTTACATTAAAATGACAGCCTCTTCCCCCATCATATCATCCTCAAAAGTATTATGCAGTAAACATGCCTGAAAGCTGGTGGGCAAACTTATAAGCCAAGGAAGGTAGAATAAAGCTTGTAATAACTGCCTTTTCCTCAGGGTTGGATTTATTTTCAGCCAAAAGTTCCAAACTGAGAGTAAATAAACTCAGAGTATTGCCAACAACTTCTCTATTCCCACAAGAGCTCTCTTACTGTCTAGCACTTTCTACCACAAAGAGGTAAGAGAACACCTCTTCCTTGGTCACTAAAGAAAGATGTGTACTTGAGCTTCCCTGATCCTTGACCTCTCTTGTCTGCTAAATCAAAAGACTTTAAAGCTGGTTCTGGTTGGTTATATGACTTGTAGCAAACATGTGGCATCACTCCACTTCCTATAGTTTTAAAAGGTCCAAGATTTTTAAACAGATCAGCTGGGATGTAAGTATCTCCTTCAGGCCCAGTCCTCCGTTACAAAGAAATGATTTATTACAGCTCCCCACTTTTAAGCCTTTCCCTTTCCTTGTATTGCCATTTGTCAGCTCAACAGTAACTTTTGTCAAATCAAGTTTGGTCATTTGTTTAGTTTCTATGGTCCTAGTATTTGCTAAGTATTAAACCACTACTCACTGGCTTGTGTCTACAGCACCTATCTGAATACTAAGCACACCCAGAATTACTTGCATTCCAAACCCAGTACGGATCAGGTTCATGCAGTCTAGCATGAATGCTACATTTTACATAGAAAACACTACAGACTACCATGTGATTGGCCCTCATGAGCACATGTCAACCTTCCACAATTGTGAAAACTGGAAATTAGAAGTATAAAAACATAGGAAGAATATTAACCATATTTTTTGTGAAATGTTTCCACATTTCTTTTTTAACGTCAAACAGAGCTGAGCAAAATGGTTAACATATGGGGGGAAGGACTACATTTCTTTAAAAAGAGAAAATAAACATATTCAAAAACAATTTACCTAAATTGTTTCTCTCTTACGCTTACATCAACTGTGGTATTGAATGGCACCTGAACATTTGGCCCCTATGACATAAACGGTTCTGACTGGTGGAGTGAAGTGCTATACAACACAGAAAAAGTTGACCTGAGTCAGGCTCTTAGAATCATGTACTTACTGAATACTACTTGGCCAATGATACAAATTATTAAAGAGTAGAAAAAATAGTTATAGAAGTAACAATTCTCAAAATTCACTGTTGTTTTTATTCACAGTACATACTGCCTTCATTCCCTAATACTAATGTCTTTGGCTGGGAGAAAGAATGGCCAAGAAGAAATGAAATAAGCCACCTCAACCAATTTCCTTACTTCTACATATGGAGAATGTAAAATACAAAATAAAAAAAGGGTTTGAAGAGGAGAGAGATTGGAAAACAGACAAAATTAGCTGGTAAAACCAACAATGTACACTAACAACTCTGCAACCATTTTTCAGCCTGCCACTTGAAGGTTTGTAGGATATAATCCTTGAAAGGAACCCTTTCTGTGTAAGGGTACAGCTGTGTAACAGTGAAGAATAAAAGGCAAGCCCCATTTTAACCAAAGATTGACATGGTCAAGTGTCCTAGCTAAATTTTCTACTTCAGTTTTAGCAGCATTCATTTTTCCATTGTCCACCCTTTCCTAAAATCATTTTATGATCTAAGGACATTGTTCTATACTATTTTCTAGAATTGCTATCTTGTATTTATAATCATGTAATATAAAGACTGGGATGTGTAGTGGAAAAGTTTAGCCTGTTCCCTAGCATGTCAGTTGTTTGAATGTGAACAGTGCTCTGGATTTGTGCTAAAGTTTGTCCAATCAGAAAAGTCAAATCCAGATATAAATGGGAAATTTTTCATTCAAGATGAAGCATCAAAAGAAGCCTGAACTAATGCTATCTAACCCACACTATATTTTGCTGTAAGCTAAATAAACTATCATAACTGTGCCAGCCCAATAAGCTGTGCAGCTTGGGTTGCTTTTTCATTTGACAGTCACTACTGCAACTATACCCCAACAAAGAAAAAAGAAAAGGAATAAGCTGATGTGCATCTTTACTGCCTTGTTTGATTTCATAAACTAAGTAGTTTCCCATAATCAAACTGGAAAGGAAATTAGTAAAGAAATATAAATTTAATGTCATATTGTAGCATGCCAAGTTATCAGCACTGTTTCATCCTCTGCAGTTCTGAGTGCAAGGCTTGTCCTTATTTCTCTGAATATATATATTTATTTCCACTGAAAGAAGAATGGTACAGATTACATGCTAAAATGCAGACATTAGTAAATCTTAGATAAAGGAATTTAAAGTATGATCACCTTACTTCAGCCACTTATAACTCTGCAGAAATATACTACAAACTTAATCTACTGAAGTGTCTAATTGGCACAATAGAATCTGGCCCTTAGTTTTCTGGTGCAGACTCTGTCAGTACATGGATGGCAATATTATATACAGCTTGACCAAAAGCAGCAAAATCAAGAGCTCAGAAATACAAAGGAAATGCAGCTTGACTATAAGAATGGCATTAGCTGACATACTTCTAGCATCACTGAGATCAATGGAGCCAGGATTATGTGTATCCTGGATGCATCTACATGAGACTCTGTAATGTGCCTATTCTACTGTGTAGTAGCACATCAGAACAAAAAATCATGCTAATGTGCATTAGTCTACTGCACATTAACTGTCACAAAAAAACAGTTCACCTTCATATTGCTCATTAGCACAGGCTAATGCGCCTTTATGTAGTTTCATAGATTCACAGATTGTAAGGCCAGAAAGGACCTTGGAAGATCATCGGGTCCAGCCCCCTGAACCAAGCAGGAAAATTTATTAGAGGTACTAAAATGTATTGGTACTCAGAAGTATTAAATTTAATGTGCAATAGCAAAGGCACATTAATGAACATGTAGATGTGCCCCCTGTGTACATGATGTGTAAACATTTAATAAAATACACTGTTTCATGAGATACACAATTAAGATGCTTGAATATCCTGTCTTTTGTATGATTAAACCTATCATAAAATACAGATTTTTGGGTACTCGTTTTAACCCTGAGGTCCTTACACAGGCAAAAGTAGAGCTGAAGCATAAGGGAAATATGATTGAAGTGGGAGAAGAGTAGATTAAAGGAAACTTCAGTCCTCACAGGAGACAAGAAAATGATAACTTAAGGGAAAAGTGCAGTTTACTCTGGAAGATGTATAGTGTGTCAGTTTATCACTGTAAATCAAGCAAGACTAGAGGGTGTTTTTTTGTATGAATTACTATTTGCTATGGTAACTTGAAACACAGTCAGAGTACCAGTTTGTAGTCTCCAAACAATCAACTAGATCAAGGATGTCAAACTCATCAAGCCCTGAGAACTGGATGAGTGGCATGGGGTCAGTCTGTGGGCCAGACTGGACCCAAGATTGGCCCTGCATGCCAGATCTGCTGTGTGCCCTGAAATGGCTGGAATGGGTGCCATGTGTGGTGTGGTTCTTTTCCAGCTGCTTAGTACTGTATACACGTCATGCTGTACACACCTCAGTCCTAGAGCTTCAGTATAGCTACCATGTGGAGCACAACCCCAGAGAGAAGGATGAATGACATGCAGCTGCTCTGGCACTGTGCTACAAGCAGCAGCCACTCCATTGACAAGAGTTGACAGGACGTGCTGATGTAGAAATTCAGACAGGATCCTTGTTTGGCTATCAGAAGTGCTTTATTTTGCATGGCCACGGGAGGAAAAAGCAAGGGGCAGCTAATTCTCAACAAAAGCAAAGCACAGATTTCTTTATATATTGATCAGTCACATACAGATCAACCTGCCTCGTAACATATTCTTGGCAGTCTGACAGCAACTCATCCTGGTGTCTTGCTGAACCAGGCACATTTTCTCAAGTTGTCTCCTGATAAGCTTATCCTGAAGGCCGCCATGTTGTTCTCAGTCGGCCTTCACCAACATCTCCCACCCTGTCCTGACACGTATATACTCCTTTCAGTACTTTTCCATTCCTCATCTGTGCCTATGGGTAAGCTTTGACACCCCTGGACTATATGGACATTTTTTCAGTAACAGAATACTGTGCTGCCAAAGACAGTGTAATCTCAATATTTAAAAGAGATTGTTTTCTCCATATCCTTCCCTCCAGGTAGCTCTCTCCCCAGAACCTTCAGAAACTGGGCTGGCATTATCTCTGTGGCATCAGTTCTTCACTCCAGGTTCCTTATTCATGCATAGATTTTAGGGGTCTGAAATTTTTTTGCAAGAGAAAAAAGGAGCATATAGTAGCCCTATTTGCCCAATGAGGACCTGAAGTAAATTTACTGGTAAAAAAGAATCGTCACCACTGGGATTCTCCCATGACAAGATTCTTGGAGCAGCTGCAACTGAAAGGCCTAACTAACAAGGCTTCTTGGGAGATGCACTGGCAGGCACAGCAAAGGTAAAACTGGGACCAGAGGTGGCATGGAACTTCTGCCTAAGTAACTTTGAATTCTAACTAATACTCACATATTATGACATAATTCAAGGACTAATAGGCTGCTGGACATGTTCAAAGTTGAAACACAGCTGGAATAAGTCAGAAACATATAGAACCATGTCTAGCATCCCCAGCTAATTCTTAGCTTTCATGTAAAATCTACTTCTGATATGTTTCTCCCTCCTAAGTACTTGAAAAAGATTTTTGGGCTCTTTGAAGGCTCACTTCACAATCTGCAAGAGAGACAACTGCCCTGTTTTTCATTAACTCTGAAACCTGCAGCCATCCCTAAAAAGTTAGACCATGAGGTTGAGGTTTTTTATGTGGATTGTACCCCAGGCACCAGGTTGTCTTAGGCCCTGCCTATTATTCTATGAACTCATTTTTAAATCATCATCTACATACCATGATTGGTGGAACTTAGTCGCTTGCATCCCTTAAACTCTTTCACGTGAACTGTACTGTAGGAGATTATGCAGCACCAATATGTGAAGGGCCATATCTTCAGCAAGGCATACAAGTATGTGTGATTCAGAAGAGATTTAAGTCACCTGGATATGGACAAAAGTTCAGTTAGGCACAATTTCAGGGCTCTGCAAAATCAGATCACAAACCATGCTTCTACCACAAGAGTGAACACTCCTGGGAAGATGAGCTTTCTTGTCTAATAAATTTGAAACTGTAGGATGGTAAAATGTTACTTAAAATGTGACAAGCTCATTTAACCTTCCAGTTGGAACAAGAACGATATATAACTTATAATTTGTTCAGTGCAATTTTTAAAACTCATAATTTTATCTCTGGCTTCATGCAAAATTTACAAGCCGTAATGAGTGACCAGTGATTGTACCGGTAATTTATTACATTAATTTTATTCACATTCAAATAAGGCGTGTGCTATGCTGTATGAGAACACGTAAGATAGAATGAAATAATACTAGTTAGATAATCTTTGACAGGATTATTAAAAGACTGAACAATTTATGATTCCTATTGCAGATACATTTATCCTTACTCAAGGCAGTTAATATGAGGTGTAGCATTTTAATAATGCAAATAGCTGAATATTCTGGTTGAGGATGAAAGAGAGTCTGACCTTAGATAATAATTCAAAAACTAACTTTTTAAATATCAAGATAAAGTATCCATCAGAGTCTTATTGCTCTTTAATTAGAGCTTAGGTTAGTTAATATTCTTTCACTCACTGTATTGATTTGTATGCAAGCTGTAAAATAAAATCACTTAATTTAATACATTAATGTAGTTGTATCTCAATGGGTGGCAAACAGATTGTGGAGATTAAATAACATTTTTATGCAAAAAAGCTTAGTTTAATTTGTTTGACAGCTGAGTTTCTGTGCTTGTAATTGTAGATATTGCAAGGGAAGCTAAACAATGCTGTACTGCAGTGGATGTGTACAAGGACCAGTGTCTGAGAGATTTCAGGCCTCTCAGATATGGAAAATGCCCATGTTGCTTTATAGATAAAATAATAATAAAGGAAGTGTTTCTAAGACAAATTCTTTGACATGGGAATCAATTCAAGACCAAAAGCCTAGATTGTGCTGCTCTGGCACTATCTTACCAAATAGTCTCCTTGGTTTCCTGAGAGCTGAGTGACTTATATCAATGAAGGACTGTATGTCCACGTTTACACTAGTATACAACAGATCACACCAAGGAGATTCTAAATGTATTTAAAAATACACTTTCTGACGTCTATGAAAATCTCAAGATTTTTTCAGGCCAAGACTCCACCAGATCCAGGCATTAGATGCATGTGGCCTTAAAGCCACCTTGTCTCACCCTTTCTTACCTGCGTCAACCAGAGTTCTTACACAGCTGAGGATCTGGTTTCATCTCTTTGCCCAACCTTTACTTCAAGATTGTATTTGTATGAATTTACTCTCAAAAGGCTAGTATTGCCTTATAGACAGGCGGTTACAATTGGCCAAATTCATCTCAGGTGTAATTCCAGTGAAATCCATGGAGTGAATGAACCCATATCTGTCTGTGTTAAATCACAACACATGTATTTTGTTTTAATTGGGCATTCTCCTTTGCTGCAAAAATTTTACAGATTGCTATGGTTCAATGAATTTTAACAACTCCCTAAGGGCAAACCCTCTTTTCTGTTTAGAATTTTCATTTGAGTTAAGATCAGCCTTCAAGTAAAAGAAAAATACAAAGGGGCAGGGAAGGATAAATAACTAATGAGATAGTTGCCTTTACTCTCCTTGCTCCATTTTGCTTTTTTGTCTGAAAGTGAATCAAAACCCCACGGCTTCTGCTGGAAAGCTTGAGATCTGCAGCTCTTTTATATTGAACACAATACTGGGAGCCACGTTAATCCTGCTGAAGCCAGCAGCACAGCTGAACTGGGACCTGCATTTCACTCTTAAAGCTACATGGAGCAGCTACTGCCTTATAGACCTCCAATAACCACTACTGCCCCACAAACTAAAAATATAGCAAAATAAAAAAATAATAGGAAAACATGGACTGAACTGGATTTCATGTTCACGCACCTAACTGGCAGGCACAGGGCATCCCCTTGCCATCTATCCATTTTAGCCAATGACTATTAAATGAAAGATGAAGAAAATCCACTAGGATTAGGGACAGGGTCTAGAATTAGGTGGCTATTCCCTATTAAGGCACCTTCCATCTCATCAAGTCACACTCCTTCTGACATTCACAAGTCATGTTTTTTCTGTGACCAACGTTTCAGGAATTCCCCAGCATTACATGAATGTCCAGACAATTCTGTTCTACCTGGGAGCCTTTGTGTTTGTAGGCCAGCCTTTTGAGAGTGTTCAGAATGGGAAACCTAAGTGAGCGTACCTAAACAAATGAAAATAGAATCCAAACAGTGTGCAACTGCACTTATGCAATGCAAGTGCCTCTTAGGCACATATAAATGAAAGCAACATAGGTTATAGCACTGAAAATATAATTTCTTATTCAAAGGATTCATTTACTTGCTATAACAAATACAGTTGTGGCTGTGTAACACAGTTTAAGCCTACATAGTCTATGTATGCTTAGACAAAACACTGAAATATTCTTCACGTTGAACAGATCATTCATTTGAATTCTGTTTATAAATTACATTACCAGTTTTGACATAACATAATAAACCCTGAAATTATAATTTTCTGGAAATACTTATAAATATTTTTAGGAAACAATAAGCATCAAAAAGCTCAGCAGAGAAAAAAGATGACAAACATGTTAACATGTTAAATGTATCATAAATTTCAACATGCCATATATTTGTCCAATTTATGAATCACAAAATGGCAAACCATTCATAAAGATGACTACACATGGACCATTTTTGTGACTGGTTTATATGGTGCTTTAATTTGAACATATGGACTTGGGACACAAGTTGAACATAAGATGGTTTAAGTGATCAGAAACTGTAAACCTGTAACAGAACAGAAGTACAGTGCACTTAAATCAGCTTCAAAATGGCTGAAACTGGTCTAAGATAAACCTGGTTGAATGTCATATCAGACTTAACTGATTTGGCTTAAACTGGTTTATGAAACTTCTGTCATAGACCCCTTCCTGGTTCAAGTTAAATCACAATCCCTCAGCACCTCAGCATGCTTTCCAGCCCTGGGATGGGTTGTACTGTCTGCTCCAGCAGAGAAGATTTGGTAGGGGGAAGCAATAACTGCCCTCTCCACCACAGTAAAACCCAGCTGGAATCTGTGGCCAGGAGCAGAGGGTTAAACTTCCCTTCCCCAAGTACAGAGCTTCCCTGCCCTGCTAAAAACTTACTGCTGGCTGCCACTGAACTACAAATCCGAGGGCAACAATGCAGAGTCCTGATTCTGGACTACAAATCCCAGAGATCTTGGGGGCTATAGGAAGAGGAAGTGAACACACAGCCCATGCTGGCTATGTGCCAGAGAGCCATGTTCTAGCACCCCCCAGCTTCTGGGATGAGCCACTGCAGGTATGTGGCTGCATTTTCTGAATCAAAGGTGAATGTCTGTCCTGTTGTTTCTCAGTTTAATTTCTGCAGTTTAGACTAACACGCAAAGACTGAATTGATTCAGCCTCAATCTTTTTGACTGTCTGTACTTAGCCCTAGCATACATCAGTCTCCATAGTTCCCCCCTCGCCCCCTCCAAATCTCATGTGGGGACATTTAAAGCCATACTATATAGCCTGATGCTGCAGCATTGGTAGTTGGGATGTACCCAAAGCCTAGCTAAGCACATCTCTACAAGGAATCTTTCACATCAGCCACATGCAGTTTGAGACTGGGGAGCTCCACAGTTACTGGCTGCACATGCTGGGAAATGGGCAGCTGAGCATCAAGGAGCTCCCCAGGATTAAAGATGAGTGGGTGGTAGGTATCTCCAGGGTATGAGCAGGTGGCTTGTATTTTTAATGATTTAATGAGCAATTAAATGTTTGGGACTCTATGGAAATTGTTTTCCCCCCAACACGAGAGAAATTACATGTGTAATTTAGAGGTGTGTTCCTATCTTTCTCAGATAAAGAGTTTTGAAGCATGCATATACCTTAGCTGGTACCTCATATTTTAAATGCCTTTACAAAAGCCTTTTTAGTAAAAAATTATTTGATACGGATACAAAAAAATATAATTGCTTAACTCCAATTAAAGTTAAAATCAAACTTTACTGTCTTTGAAGTCATCTAAATGGATCTCTTTATAGTACAGAGCTTTGATGCCACATTAAATCACTTCACAGAGAAGGAAGTTGGAAGAAAAATGATGCCCTCTTCACTATAGTTTAATACACCCAAAGAAATAGCTGCATTGGCTGAGTATTTTCAGCATGTTATAAAACAGCTAAAACATGTCCCTGTTCTCAAATGCTCCCTGTTTCTTTAAATTTGTGATGTGACATTAGGAACATGTGACTGGAGTCAAATTTTATTAGATTCCATTATTTCGCATTACGTAAGCATTACTGAAAAAATAAAAATTTCAGTCTTATGATTAAGCACTTCTCAAAAACTGAAAATGTTCCCATCCCACAGCCCAGTAAATGCTGCTATCATTTGTACATACACATTCCTGTGAAATGCCTAGGCTTTGTTCTCATAAGGGGCCCTGGTCCAGCTCCTATTAAAAATCTTGGACAGACTCCCTAGATGTCAGTAGGAATTGGATCAGGCTAAAGAAAATATAGTGTATTGAAGATTATATTGTCAAAGTAGGCAGTGAGTAGGAATAAAACTGTATGATAATATCACAGGCATAACTTGTAGCAGGTTTCTCTGGGTTGTATTGTAACATATCAGGGAAATAGGAAACAGATCCTGTCTCTCAGATTCAAAATCTGACTCCTTCTGCCCCTCTACTCTGAGAGATGGATGATGCAAAGAAAATCCCTCTGCAATTTTGCAAGCATAGTGCAAATTTCAGGCAGCTGCTACTCTTCCTTCTGCATGTATAGGTACAGGCAATATGAGTTGCCTCCTGAAGTCTCCTTATATGTCCAGATGTTCAGCAGGATTTCTTAAATCCTTAATGATTCTTTTGGACACACAGTGGGCATGTCTACACATGCAATTAATGTCAAGCAATAAACTCTGGGGCTTATTGCTCCAGAGTTTATTGCTCCCAGATGCACCATTTAAATGTGTGCCCAGGACCACAGCACACTGAGTCGGACTGAAGCAGCCCCACATGATGGGGGAGCTGGAGACTCAGCCTGCCAGCCTCAGACTGCTTCCTCCCAGCTCAACATGCTGTAGAGGGGCTGGCTGAGGCATAAGAGTGTTCCAGTGTTGGGCTAGCCAGCAGGCAGCTCCTTGCACTGAAGCAGCTCTATGTCTGAGCTAGCTGAGCCAGCATCTACACATGCACTGCTGCTCAGTAAAAAACTCAGCAGCAGCACAACTAAATACAAGTACTATCCTGCTGCAGAATTAATTTACTCCAGCCTAACAGAGGTGCATATGTAGAAGCATGACATTTACTGTGGAGCTAATTTGTCTACTACTCAATAAACGTTTCATGCAGATATGCCCACCTTATCTAACATTGCTCCCAATTATGCAGTTGGTCCTGACTCCCACCAAAAATCCTTCCTTTTTGTGTATTTCATGCATCATTTAATGCAAAGTACTTCAAGGTCTTAGGGCTTCTTCACAACCAGGGGACTGCAATCACCCTATGTGATGGATTAGAAACAGATCTGTTTGTTATCCAAACGGGTCAAGCAAGGATGTGTCATTTCCCTAACACTGTTTTCCATTTTTTTTCCACAGTCATCTTGGTTCTCATTAAGGACTGCCTTGCTTCCCAAATTGACACTGAAGAATCCTCCATCTATTCCAAATATACCAAATATTCAAAATAACCATCCTGGACCTTCAGTACACAGATGACTGCACTGTCCTTGAGTAAACTGAGGAAAACCTCCAAAGCACACTGCATCTTTTTGGACCTACTGAACTTTGGGCCTCTCTCTCAACTTTAGGACTAATATGCTCTACCAGTCTCCCCCAGACCATGAACGTGACCCTCCCCTCCCCAAATTACCATCAAGCAAAAGACTCTGGAGGTAGTCAAGCACTTTCTCTACCTTGGTAGTCACTTCTCTCAGAGAGTGAACATTAATGAGGAGGTTTAGCACAGGATCTGGTGTGTAAGTGCATCCTTTGGAAAATTGCTCAGGGACGCTTTTATTTATTGTGATTTCCAGAAAGACACCAAGTTCCAGGTCTACAATGCAGTCATCATCACCACTTTCTTCTATGGGTATGAAACATGGGTGATCCACAATTGTTATCTCAAGAGCCTGGAGAGGTGTCACCAGTGATGTCTCTGGAAAATCCTCCACATAAAATGAAAAGATCGCTGCCCAAATGCCAGCATCCTTGCTAAAGCCAAAGTTACCAGCATTGAGTCAGTGATCCTCAAGCACTAACTTTGCTGGATGGGATATTGTGTGCACATGCCTGACTCATCTCCCAAAACAAGTACTCTACTCCCAGCTTCGTAATGGCCTGAGATTTAGCAGTGGCCAGAGGGAATACTACAAAGACACACTCCAATAGCACAACAACCTCAGCCAAGCAGTAGCCTGTGTTGAGTTAAAGTGTCTTGCTCTTGAGGCAGAGGAGAGAGAGAACGAAGGAGGGAAAAGGAGAGAAATCCTGGTTTATAACCTACTCTCCCCTGCAGAAAGACCTGAAACTTCTGTGGGCAGGTCTTTGACTCAAGGATTGGACTCTTAAGCTCCCTCAAGACTCATCAGTGAGCCATGGTAGATATCATCCTTGAATTGAGGGATTGCTGATGATAGTATCATCCCAGCTACAACAACGCTCCATGTTTGTAACTGTTGTTGCCTATAGATATGTACCTATGGATTTGTACCCAAAAAATTATATCTATTTGGGAGGGGGGAAAGTCCATAGGTGCATGTCTTCCAAAGGAAAGACCTTGATATATATATGTATCAAGGGAAAGACATATTATATATATATATATATATATATATAATCTCAAGGTCTTTCCTTTGAAAGACATGCACCTGTGGACTTTCCCCCTCCCAAATAGATATAATTTTTATATTTATAAATTTATATTATAAATAAATTAATTAAATTATATATATATATTTCCTTTGTAATGAAGGTTAAGTTACTTATAATAATTCTAATATGATAAAGGGCTTAACTAGTATGTCTGTGTGTCTGTAATGCTTTTGGGCAACTGTGCATGCACTGCCAGGAAGGCCGGCAATGATTGGCTGCATGGGCTCCACCTTCTCAGGCAGGGAGAGAGCTGCCACCACCACAGGCAGGGAGGCAGTTGGATGCCCTGCTGCTCTGGGGGAGGAGGTGGGAGTGGAGGTGGAGGTAGAGGAGGGCAGGGGGAGGGAGCCACCACCACCACCTTAGGCAGGGAGGTGGTGGAGGAGGGCAGGGGGAAGGGTGGACCAGGGCCAGACACAGAGCAGTAGCAGGGGTGGGGATACATGGATCAGGGCTGGATGTGGAGTGGAGGGACGGAGTGGGGCCAGATGAGGACAGGTAGGGGGTGGATGCAGGGCTCTATCCCCACCTGCCCCATCTCCCCCATCATTCTTGATGGGCAATTTGCTAGTAATAACATATTTGCTCAGTTTGGGCAGAAGTGTGTGTGTAGATACATTTCCATAAAAAGATGAACTGACACCTTTATACCATTATCATCAAATGCCTTTTGGTGTAGGATCACAAATCAAGCTATGTGAGTAATTGAAAATTGTTCACTGAACATTCAGAAAGAAAAGAAAAATCCAGACAAAATTATCAGGACAACAGCAACATTTGTTGTCATTTTTTTAAATTTTAAGTATTTGGCATGTTGAAAATTATTTCAGGCAAAAAGAATTACTCTCTTCCACCTGAAATTAAACATTTTGTTTCAACCCATTTTGACACATTTTTTTTTCCAAAAAACCCAAAAAGATCATTTAAAACAAAATGAGTCATTTAGAATTAAAACAAATGTTTCCCTTAGATTAAATGTTTCTTTTTGATATTTTTCTATTTCAGGTTTAGTGTCAAGGAATAATTCGGTCTCACTGAAATTAACTAATGGAAAACTTTGATGTTGCTGAACCCATGGATTTTACTGATTACAGTGTCCAGCAAAATAAAATTTTTCATCTTTGAAGCAAGGAGGTTTCAGAACAAACAGTTATCCAATTCAGGCCATTTAGGCTACACAAAGAAAAGTAATTAGCCCTGTTAATCTGAAGTCAGGTTGAAAACAGGGTAGATTTTCACTTTATAGACTAATTAAATCAGAGAAATATAATGGAAGCTTTTGTGAACCCCAGCTCACTTCATCAGATGTCATGATTATATAAACCCAGATATAATATCCATTTAGTAGGAGGAGATCTTTGCATCCAAGTCTATCAAAAACACCTCTACCCCTTTATGTGTATAGAGTGCCTACTGATGTCAGAGGAAATCTGTAGAAGTTAAAAAGGAAAACATATGGCCTTTATCAATACAGCTGTTTAATTTTTAATAATAAAACTTCTGTCTCAAAAGATAATGAGAATCAACTAAATATATCATATTGGCTTATAAATTGGTACTACTTCCAATGGGAAATACTTGCTTGGAATGACCAGCCTTACTTATTAAAAGAAGCTAGGAATAAAGAGCAAGATGCTGTGCATAGTGCCTGGTTTCTTGGTAGCTGGGTATATTCACTCATAAGATGTAGACAACTACACCGATTTTCCCAGCTGTTCAGAAATTAAATGTCACATGGGGCAAATTCTTCATTGATATTCCAACAAACTGCTTCCTGGATAGTATTGTTTCCTTAAATTTAAAGCAGAAACCACCTACAAAAATTTAGGTACCCATAGATTCAGGGTTATGAATTTACAATTATTTCTTGCTGATGATAACCTGAATATAGCTTCAGGTAAGGATTTGGGGTACAAATGTATTCTTAGGAATAAAATCACAAGCATTCTTCTGCTTTACTCCTATTCTGCCCAATTCCTCATCCTCACAACATGTCAGTTGAAGCAAGAATTTTGGCAGTACAAGAAATATGGGATTGGGTCCCATGGGCTATAATATTGTATTAATTGTACTTATTTAATACTGTTTCCATATCCCTCGATCACCTAGGCAATTGTAAAAGCACATTCTAAAACTACTTAAAGAGATTTTAAAAGAAATATTAGACATTAGAAGTATGACAGCAACACAAATACTGCTAGACAAAAGCAGACCCATTTCTAGCCCAGCACCCCATCTCCATCAGGGGCCTATGCCAGTCTCTTCAGAAGCAGGTGAAAGACATCTCATCCTAGGCAGTTATGGACTACACGGAAAGTTTATTTCTAATGCTCATTTATTAAAAAGTGTCAAACTGGAACACAAGAACAGTTTTAAATCTCTCCTTTTTAAAGTTTCCTATTGCACCTCTGGGTATTCATTTCATCTCTACATGTGTCCAACATTTCTTTGAATCCTACTAATATTTCAGCCTCAGTGAAATCATGTGGCAATGATTTCCTCAGCTAATTTCAATCCAAGTCTTCTTAATCCAGTAGCTTGTAAAGGAAACTCCTATAGAGGGAGTTGGATGAATTGATCATTAACCTGCATGTGGATTTCAAAAAAGTTACTTTGGTTTTATTAGCCTAAATGTGAAAATGTGTAGGATGGGACCTGAAAATAATAATTCAGAGAGTATTCATACTAATGTTCACAATAGGCTTAAGCAAAGTGAAACCCAAACTAGAATTTTTAAAGCTGCTCTCAGATATTAGTATATTTATTTAAATCAAAGATGACCCTGGCACAGCAGGGCAAGAGATTTCCAAAACCATGACACAGGCAATAAAATAATCTAAGCAAGTCTGTGTCAGCAGCCTTTTTTAACTATTATTATTATCATATATTTATCATGCAGGCAGCAGGTGTTGTACCAAGATAGAAGAAGGTAAGGCTCCTGCCACTGAGAGTTTACAATGCACAAAAGGGAAGGGAAGGGATACAGGAGGTAAACAGAGAAATCAGAATAATTGGTAGCAAGTATCACATTACTTTCCATATGTGACTTTCTGTTTAGTTGATCTGGTCCCTCCAGTCCCTTCATAGCATCTGATAAAGGAAGCTGCTGCTTATGAAAGCTTGTGCAACTCTGGCGTAGTTAGTTTATAAGGTGCAAGGCTGCCCTGCAATGTACATATATATGTGCATGTGTGTAAACACATACGTGCGCACATGTTCCATCTATATATCTGGACACAGGAGGGTATGAAGCAAAATAGAGGAAGGGTTGAGTTAACAGGTTGATACATGTTCATGCATTTACTTCCCACTAGGTTTTAGTTTTCAAGTCATACCTCTGAGTAAGTGGTGAGCAGTAACGTGTTCCCAGGAGGGGCACTAGAAAGACAAGTAAGGCAATGTTTATCTTGGGGCTGCTCCATATCCACAAAAAAGGAAAGTCTGCTCCATCTGTTATTTAAGTCCAGGAAATAAAAATGAAAAACTACAACTAACAAAAAGAAAATACCAAGTAACTCTGAATACTGGATAAACTTGAGGAAATCCCAGTGCTCACTGACAAGCACAAGGCAAAAAGGCTAAATTTGTTCAGTATACCATTTGCTGCAAATTATTCCTCAAGGCCAACTAGGGAAGAAGTAATCCAAAATGATATCTCTGTTTAAAAGGTACTTACTAATTGGCCATTTCTATAGTCTCTTAGTTGGGTTTGTCCTATGTAATCCTTACAACAAACTGCTGTAAAAAATATAAAGCAATAAAACCAGGCTGAAATAATAAAAATAAGAATAAATATACAGAATTTAAATAAACAATGACATTCTTTTTAATTTTTTAGTTCACATATGGAGTTGAATTACACTTCTGCTATACAACTACATGCTGTAAGTTGATTTAAGAATTCTATGCAAGGGACATTCTTTGTTAAATTACATGAGATGTTTTCCAGAAGGGAGCAGAAGAAAGTTCAGTATAATATACTGTAGAGTGATCATGTAAATGATCTAGGAGGCCACATGGATGTGCAGGTAGTGTTACTATTGAGATGATTTTTTTTTTCAAGAAGGGCATCTAAAATGACTACAGGGTTCAGGACAGTGCATTTTCAGGATTTTAGCTAGCTAATAAGAATGCAGGGGAGGTAATCATTGTACAAGAATATGGCCTGCAAATGCTAAAGTTGCAAAAAGCTGCTTGAATTAAAATAAGTTAGCCATTAGGATCACTTCTGTCTCTTTGCATATATAAAGTCAATGAGCTTCCAAGCTTAGTACATTCATGGGAACAAATAGAACAAAATTCTGTGCCTAGATTCACAACTCATGTAGGGAATACCTATTAGGTTTTTTCCATCGCCCTATATTAGTACAGAATTATATTCACACTTATTTCCCTCTATTGTTAAAAGTGTATCTATTTGCTATTTAAAAAAGCTTTTCCAGGTAATTCCTATAGAAAACTAGCATTCTGCTACATAATCTTCTTGACATTATTTTTACAAAGGTCCCAGGTAAACTATCCTCTTTTTTTTCTGAAAAGGGACTTCATTATATACTTAAGTGCCAGCTTTAAGGCATGATCCAAACCCCGCACATACTAAATTCAGAGTTTGGATCAGTAGTTTGGCTGACTGGGGGTAGGATCCCTTGCACCCTCATCCTTAAGCACATGCTTTAAGTGCTTTGCTAAACTGGGGATAAAGCATGCTTCTATTGTCCCCTGACAAACTGAGGAGTACCACCACGAAGTACCACCACTTCTACCTGCTCCCACTTAGTACATGCCCCAACCAGGAATTAGACTTTGCTGCCAGTTTAGTGCAAACCTGAATGCATGCCAAGAAGCACATCCAGAAACCACAACCTCAGAGTAGCTTTGGGCATATGCTCATGGCTATGCTAAATCTTTTAAACCGCACAATTTCTGGGCTTTAGTGCATGCAAGGGGGCAAGGAACACTTCTCAGCATGCTCCTGGATTCAGTACAGAGGAAATGTAAATGAGTCTACTGCACAGTAAAAGGTAGCTTTAAAAGATAAGTAAAGCAGAACATATCTGGATGCAATAAGAGTGCTGGAAGCAATGCCGATTCCTCTCTGGCTTAAATACATTGTTGTTTTAGGACCTCATCTACACATTACACTTAAGACATGATTAACCAGTTAATCACATTTTAAGTTGTGACCCAGCCACACATTCAGTCAATTAATGGTGGGATAAAACAAGCAATAAGCTATAAAGTTATTCCACAAAAAAAAGTGTAATAACTTTGTGGCTCGTTCTTATTACACCATTAATTGAACAAGTGGCCAGCTGCTTCTCTGTGGCTAGAAGCCCTGTCAGCTGATGGGGCTCCCAGCCGCGGGGATCCATTATGCACTGCTGAGATTGCAAATCCCACAGATGATGGAACTAACAGCAGCAGCAGCACATGGAGCAGCCCCCTGCTGCAAACCTTGTCAGCTGCAGGCTTCCAGCTTTGTGAGCTTGCTAATTGGTGGTGTAGGGGGATGGAGCCTGGGATCACTCTCCCTTTCAGCCTCTCCTCTCAGCCCATGTGACACAAGATCCTGGGCAAGATAAACCTATGGTCTGACCCAGGAAATGGCAGTTCTTATGTTTTTATGGCAGTAAGGCATGATTGGATCTGATGCTGGAACCCAGCCACGTCCTGCCATGAACTCGTGGCATGGTAGGAGGCGCAATCACGCAGATTGCACATCAGATCCTATCCTGCCTTTACCTAAACAACTGGCAAGGGCCTAAGAAACAGCATAGTTACCATTTATTCTGCCATAAATGAGTCACATTACATTGTTGAAGTGTCATTAAAAAGATTAGATCATTCCTGTGTGCTTTTACTTTTCAGGCCTTAAATATTTTCCCTTATGCATGCCAGATTCAAAGCATCCCTCTGGGCTAAGTACAAACAGTCAAAAAGCCTGAGGTTGAATCGATTCAATGTAGGCAGCTTCCTCTAAGCTGCGTAGGTTGAACCAATAACCAACTGAACTGAGAGTCAGTTGTCAATTGGGAAAGGCAGGGGGAGTCCTGCATTGATCCAAGCCAGTAGGCAGGGAGTGCTAGAGCACATCTCCCAGCCTCCTGGCCATTGCCAGCCCAGTCAAATGTCCCCACATCTCTGCTGTCCCTCCACTGGGGGCTAAGGAGCCCCCTGTCCAAGTGCTGGCCCACCTTAGGGAAGCCTCCCTATGGAGGTTTTCCCCAGATCAGGCAGCCCTGGGGAGCTGTGGGGAATTCCCCCCTTCCCCTTCTCAGCAGCTGATTGCTTCAGTGGGTGCCACAGGGGGAAGGAAAAGAAGCCCCTCAGACCAGGTGCCTGCCTGTACAGACCAGCATGGGGGCACCAGGGAAGCCCCACCTTGAAGGGTTTCCCTCCATCCCAGCCCAGGGTCCCCCAATCCTTGGCAGCTCCAGGGAGCTGAGGGAAATTCTTCCCCTCCCCAACCCTAACCCTTGCTTTAGCTGCTGCAAGACTCAGGAATAGCCCAGGGAGCAGAAGGAAATGCCTCTGCTCCCATGCTTTAGTTTTGCCTGAGACATGCAGCAGCTGAGCCAAAGCAAGGAGCAGGATAATTTCCCTCTACTCCCGGAAGATGCCCAAGACATGCAGAGGCTGAAGCAAGCATCTCTGCAGTTTGGGATGGAAATAATTTCCCACAGCTCCCTGGGGCTGACCCAGTCCAGGGGAGCCTGAGTTAGGGTGAGGGGAAGCCCCCTCAGGCACACACCCCCCAGTGCCCCCATGGTGGGCTGTGCTGCAGGCACCTGGCCCACAGAACCCCTTCTTCCTCCTTCCTATGAAGCAATCACCAACTGGGAAGGCAGAGGGGGAAGGGAGAGGGCTGCCAGGGCCTGAAAAGCCCCCACCACATGGGGCTTTCCCTCCCCTCATTTGCTGTGTACACCCTAGCTAGGGGGGAGCTGGAGGTCTGTTCTCCTGCCTCCCTGTCCCTATGGGCATCAGGACACAGGAAGGAAGCAGGCTAAGGAGCAGAGGGGAAAGGCAGTCCCTGCTCCACTGGAGCAGGCAGCAAAGCATCCTGGGGTGCTGGGGGACTGTGGGTTAACTTGAACTGGGAAGGGATTTGGGATAGACATTCCATAAACTGGTTTGACCTAAATCAGTTAGGCCTGATACCACATCCTGTCCCAGAGTTGGTAAACCAAGCTCACGGTGTCACGGTGGGGCAGCCGGGTGGTGGCAATCAGACACAGACAGGTGGGATCAGTGGCAATGGAGTCGGAAAGGCATGGGAATCGTGGTGGTTTTAAAACAAATTAATTTATTTAACTTACGCTTGTTGAGGCGTAGGTGAGCTGCTTTTCAGTTACAGTGGAACAAGTGAACAAACTAACAACAAAGGGTTCTGTTGGCCCACGGGGTTCTGGAGGGAGCCCTTGCTATCTACCCCGCGAGGGATAGGGGCGGCTGCCCACTCCTTAAGTCCCAGGGCTGGTCAACAGCTCATGCAGGGATAAACGAATAACAGAAC
Organism: Crocodylus porosus; assembly: GCF_001723895.1. Lineage (NCBI taxonomy): Eukaryota > Metazoa > Chordata > Crocodylia > Crocodylidae > Crocodylus > Crocodylus porosus. The sequence goes on along the minus strand of NW_017728931.1, from coordinate 85,512,281 downwards.
AAGAACTGTAATGCGTCGAGATGAAAATGAAGATGGTCGTGATGCCAGTCCCACAGGACAATCAGATAGTTGAGGGCGATAGCCGAGGTCGAAAACCAGGCAAATTGAAGATGAAGCCGACGTCGAAGTAGCGAGGGTGATCTGAGAGCGAGGTCGAAATCAGAGCCGAAAACAGTCCAGTAACTGGAGAATCAATACAGTGCGAACGAGGTACAATCGGAATGAAACACAGCGAGAGCCCACGCTGGAGCAGACCGATAGGCCGCAGAGACCTAACCGAGAGACAGTCCCTGGAGACCAGCCTCTGTCCTCAGTTGAACGGGTCTCCCCCCGAGGGAGGGACTCACTAACTTTTTATGTGAATTTGGTGGCCAATTGGAACGCTTACCTCGAAGAATTTTCTAGTCAGATTACCTTATTCAGTCACTCACCAGGCATGCGCCAGGACAAGCCCAGTAAAGCAAGTGAGCCTGCGCAAGACTGAAAAGTAGGTCAAGGCTGATTGACAGCTCCTGAGGTCACCCAGGGGGCACGTGCTGGGTGCACTATGACAACTTCACTCAGGGCCATACCTCAGTCTGCTGCATATAGGAATTTCAATTCTTTCTGCACTGGCAGCACTCAATCTAAAAATTTTTCTCTGACATGCCCCCTTGCTGTCGATGCAGAAGAATTGCACTGAAATCTAACAACAATCCTCAGTCTTGTGGTCATCCTTAGTAGATATATATGCCGGTAACTTCGTGTACATCATTACCGACAAGGCGGCGACTCTCCCAGTCAACACCCAGAAAATACAACTACCAATAACAGTAATAATTATTATAACCAGTAAAATCATTAATAAAGGAGTTAACAAGTTTGTAAGCCATGTTGACACATTCCAACCTAATCCTGAAAAGATCCTCGCTAGCCATCCTTGTCCTATCCCTGAAATGGCATTGACATTTTCCGCAATTTTCCGAATCTCGGTGATTTGGTTCTGTAAAGGGATAGATACATTGGGGATACCAATGCAGCACATTTCTTTTGAAAGATTTAAATACTGGCATAACCCCCCCTGCTGGATTAGGAGGGCATCTAGAGCCAACCGGTTCTGTAATGACATTTTCGATGTGGCTTGTAACTGCTCATTAATTAACTCAAAGCCAGCCGCCGTAGTATTGGCTAGGAGCTCTACTTGTTTGGATAATTGAGCGAGAGCTATCCTGGCTTTTGCAATGGCTAGGCCCCAAAGAAAAAAACCTCCCGCTGCCCAGGTAATGCCTTAAGCTACTTTCTGGCCATAAGTGAGGGAGCTCTTGACACATCCATCCAGGATTATCTTAAACTGGTTTTGGTCATTTTTAAGTGGTTTATGTGCACTGAACTGCTGTTCTGTTACAGGTTTAAACTAGTTTATGTGTAACTTCTGTCTCTAGCCCCAGACTCTTGACCACTACCATCTTGGAAGGTCATTTTCCCACATTTCATAAGCTAAGTAAGGTCAGACCTGGACAGTCTCTGGGCTAGAGATCATAGCTCTTTTCTCTGTCATTATTTCCAAAGTGTGCTCTGTTTGTTTTATTCTCAGGTTGCAATTTTAGGAGACACATAACAAGAGAAGTCCTGTAGTGATCAAAGACCTTCAGTCTTTTCACAAGGGTTGGACTCAGTTGGACACCTTGATCTGGCCCATGGCTTAGTAATATTTTTTTGTTTTTTAAGCAGTTACCAGAGGAGTCTCAAAGTGCAGCCCATAGGTAAAACATGGCCCACAAGCCTCTTTGATGCAGCCCATCAGGGACAAAATTTTGGGAACCTCTACATCTATGCTAATTCCCTCTGAAGTTTCAGATGGATAAGGATGCATCTGACATTCAAAAGCAAATGAACTTTCACTGTTGCACAGAAATGACTGCTTTTCATTAGACAGAAAAATCATTCCTTTTATGCAGGGACTCTTTTAATAAAGGTTACTGGCACTGTGTAGTATAAAGCCACATTGAAGTCAACAGAAATACTCACACATGTAAATGATCCCCTCAAATTTCCCCCAAAGAAACCACATTTGCTGAAGTACTTTAAAATGATTCTTCAAGAAAGTTATTACATAAAACATGCCACTGTTACAACATTTGATTTGCCTTAGGCAGTATTATTGTAATTTTTCTTGTAGCTAGTCAAAATTTTAATATGGGGGACGGGTTGTTAGCTTTAGTTTTTTAAGAAATAGCTTTTCAAAAGAAAAAGAAAAAAATATTCTCCCTTCAATTTTTTTTATTATTCAAAATGAAGTACAAATCAAACTGAATTAACTTTTTGTTAATCAAAAATATCAGAAAAATTCTATTAAAATTCCTGAACAAATTATTTTGATTTTTCAAAGTTCTTCATGGAAAATATTTTTGACTAGATTAATTATTATTCAAACAATATTGTGCACAGCTTTCTAAATATAACTGCTAATATCTATTGCTCCATTACCAAATAATTTTCAACAGCTATTATTAATGTATGACAATCAGAATTAATGCATTGCTTTTTACTACTTCCCACTCTGAAGCATCAATACACTAATAAACACTGTTCCAAGAATTGTGCTGACATCATTAATGAACATAAATATACAATACAAAAGAACAAAAAAGCTAAATTAATTACAAGTTTATTGTTTAATAACACTACATACAATACTAATCAGAGATCTCAGAGCAAACAGTGTTAGTGAAGAAGTCCTTGATTACAAGGAATTAGGCCCATATTCACAAAAAGAGGACAGAACAACCTAAATCCAAAAATAGAATCCATAAAACCTTTGCTCAGCTGCCACTTAAGCCTGGAGATACCTGAAGTCTTAATATCTCTGTTTTGAACTTTAAAGTTCCCCAGATACTTATACCTCTAATACAGAAATGCTTCAACAGCTCAGTACTGGACCTAATGCAGAGCCCTACTGGGATCCACAAGCTGGACAAGGTAGGGGACCTCCCCTTACCTTGTCTGAGAGAGTAAATTTAGGAGCACACCTAAGCGACTGGGTTCTGCAGATGCAGATACTACTTCATTTAAAAAGATGGCTGGACATCAACAGTTCTAGTATATTGCTTTCTGTAATAAATCAGTAATTAGAGTACTCAACTAGAAGGATAATCTATTTTCAGTTACCTCTCCATAGCTGAAGAAGCTCAAACCCACATTGCTCCTTGTAAGGAGGCTGGCCACTAGCAACAACTGACTTGATTGACTCCATCTCTCAACCCAATTGGCTGTCAGAACTAGCAGAATCAGGAAGCAGGATAAGAGAAAGCAGACAACAGAATAATGTTGGTTGCTCATGTAGCCCAGGTAACTTGGGTATATACTCCCCTTCTCCAACTGAAGGGGATTGTTAGCTGGCAGGTGTGCTGTGGGAGAACTGCAAACTGCTCAGTTTCCCTCCATCCCTATACAACTGGGCCAGGACAGTCAGGGGACTTAACTATATACACATTTATTTACATTAACTTATCACAAGGGAAAGAAGCATGGATATAAACATATATACTGTGCGTGCGTGCGTGCGTGTAATATATTATATATAATATACATATATAGATACACACACACACACACGTTTATAAGATATCTAAAAAATTAACATAAACAATACCCTCTGGGTAAATGCCATAAAACCTTATACCAGTGTTCCAGATGCAGGTAAGTCACAGGTAAGTATCTGGGGGGACTCCCCCTCCCCTGTGGGAATCCTCTTTTCCCTGCAACTCACAGCTCCCAGGTCTGGAGGGTGGCTCTCATCCTCTGCACTGAGCTGCTGTCTCGCCTGCAGTGGGCTTCAGGGGCGGGGGGGTCACTGTCCCCTGGAACAGGGCTCCGCTATGCAGGGTGTCTCTGGCCTCATGCCAGAGCTTGCAGACCCGAGCCGCCTCACGCAGCTCCCAGGGTCTGGACGCCGAGAGCCTAGCTGCTGGAGCTGTCTGCCATTCCTTGCTGATGGAAGTCTTCAGGGGTGCTTCTGGGCTACTGCTTTGCCCTGCTGAGCAGCTCTCCTCAGCTCTTCTAAGCCCCACTCTTCTCTCTTCTCTGTGCTGGATGTATTCCCTCATGCTGGGCAAGCAGCTTCTTTTATACTCCAGGTCTCCATCCCTGAAGTCTTCCAGACCTGAGTATTGCAGTCTCCAATCAGGTCCGGGAGTGGGGGGAACTCCTCTCCCCCTCCCTTCAGGAAGGGGGCATGACTTAACTCCTCTTGCTGCCTCCTGATTGGTGGATGGCCTCCACCAATCAAAACAGCAAGATTTCAAGCCTGGGACTCAACTGAAGCTCCAAAAGGAAAGTCCGCTATGCTCAGTATTTCATGTGGTTGTACTAATCCCTGGTCGTTGTTTGTCTTAAGGTCTTATTTCCCAGGTCCTTTTCTGGATGCTAGTTCTGCCTAGCTTCCAGTGCGTGCACTGAACACATCTTGTCTCCAGTCTCTGCTCTGGTTCCTGTCCCAGCCTTCTTCCTAGCTCCTGATCTGTTTCTGCCAGGTTTCTAAAGCTAAGCAAATGTCTGAGATTCAAATTCAAATTTTTTTTCATGGCTCAAAATAGGGACCCAGTTTCTTGTCTACTAGACAAATGTTCTAACTCAGGATAGGAAAAAAACAGTATATAGGATGGGGCTCCTCAGCCTCTTATGTTAGAGATCTTCCACTTTGTATAAGGCACTTAAATATTCAGTTAATTAGCATGAGAGAGCCTTTTTTTTTTTTTTTTTTTAGCTTTAGGTTTACAGGACTCACTAGAGAGCTGGGATAGCTGGGCTCCAGTCCCTTCTCCAGTGACTATTTGCTGGTCTGATAGTTCCTAAAAGAACCATGAAACATGGATGACTTTGCTAGACTTACATCTTAAGCCATATTGTGCTGGCAATATTTGGCAAAATCTGTGAAAGAAAGACGGCAGAAAAAAGCTGCCTGTGACTCTTGGGGAAACTTGTGGTCCCTTCCAATCCCATGTTCAATTTGTAGGTGCCTGTTAAGGTCACCATACAACCCATTATAACCCAGCTGAGCAAGGTACTTAATATAATGTAACTTAATTTACTTGTTACTAAAGATTTAGTATGGAAAACATGCTTTATCAATACATTAAGATATGGATCTGTCAACAAAACAGAGGATAAAGAAAAGCTTGTTGACAATTTATTTAGATTGCAAAAACATCCTTGCCAAGATCCCTTACAAGAGGTAGCAGGAAATCAAGTGGTAAAGGATAAAGTTATTTTGTGGATTAAAAACTAGCTAAAACAGAGAATCATAACCATAGGGTTTGAAAGGGACCTCTGTGGTATTGGGGTGAGTGAGGCGTGTCTTAGTTCCTATTCCAGGGGCAGGGCAATAATATGGTGGGTTTTTAACGGTGTTGAAACCACTGTTTCAATTTAGGGACTCCAGTCACTGTTACAGAACAGTGACAGTGTGCTGCTGGCAGCTCACTCTCACCCCACTCCAGTTTCCACCAAAAAAAAAGATGAAGAGCCAACAGGGGGAAAATCTGCAAGAGTTCTTAGGTCTGTTTTACCCTGCCCCCCACTTCCCTCCTAAGGAGATCATAGGGGAGCAGGAGTGCAGAGCCCCCAGATAAGGAAGCTAAGAAGAAATGGAGGCAAGGAAGGGACAACAGGAAGTATTGCTATGGAGTCTTCAGGGGCACAGGAAGATTGACCAGGCCTTGTGGTGGGTGCTGAAGAACTTGGGGTGTGGGCGCTTTGGACCAGTTAAGTTCAGCTGGAGCAAAAAATACTAAATTAGGGACTGTGGTAGAAGAGACTCCAGGTAGTTCTAGTGATAGAGAGCATCTTTTTAGAGATGAGATCCTATTAATTTACAACTAGAATCTTAATTATTGGAAGAGATTTTAATTTTAAAATGGAAGGAGACAGAAGAAAAGGAAAAAAATAAGGCAGTCATTCAGTCAAAAGATGTCATGAAGGAGCAGCCGTCTTTGGGGCCAGAGGAAGGTATTTGACCTTAGGGAAAAAAATAGTCTCTTTCAGAGCAAGACAAGATACAATACATATTAACAAGATACAATACATATTAACAGAGCAACTTTTCACAGTGAATATGCAGCCACAGTGACAGAAGTTTTTTGATCGGTATCTAGTTATTTTAAATGTGCATCAGGAACCATGTTTGGACCAATCTGAGTTCCAGTTTGTTACAGGAAGGGAATGTGTGAGTAGGCAACAGAATTTCTGACAGATCTTAGAGAAGCCAAAAGAGTAACAGATTTATATCTTATTTGGGCTCACCGGTAGGAGCAAAGGAAGCAGTATATTAAAGATTTCTTGTTAGATCAATCAAGGCAGTTGAGAAAAAGAAAAAAGAGCCAATACAGCCGGTTGCAAGTATTCTGGTTCAGGATAGTTTGTGTTTGAGAATGAGTGGGAACAAGGAAAGAATGAAGCATATGTTATCATAGAACAGACGAGAGATTTTCACAGAGAGAAATTAAAGGCAGTAGTTAGTTATGGTGTACAGTCCCCTGGCAGAGAGAGATGGGGATGGAGAAAAAAGGTCTGAGTAACAGACAGGTAGGATAGAACCCTTCAAGACAGAATCAGAGGTTTAAAAAAAAAAACTCTGATCATCTGCTGCATCCTGTTAATGCTCCTTTTCAAACAAGAGGAAGGAAGAGTTACAAGGAATCAATGGGGAAGAGGAGATAGAAGATGATAAGGACTGGGTTCATACAATGTTATCATCACTAAATTTACCAAAGATTACGTTAGAGCAAAAGAACGAGTTGTTAGAAGAGGCATTAAGATCTGTAAGAAGGATATCCCCAGACCCTGATGGCTCAATAATAGAACCGTATCAGTGCTTTCATGTAGCTTTTGCTCACATTTTAGCAACCATGTTTAATCAAATGTTAAGCCAAGGAAAGGTCCTAGACTCTTTTAACCATGGGCTATAAATATTGATAACAGAAGGAGATGAGAAGACAATAAATTTGAAATACTAGACAGCCTCTTGTGCTTTTGAACACCAATTACAGAATCCTATGCAAAACTTCTTGTGGGATGAAGGGGGTGAGCACTAAAGAGCAAGGGAAGGGGGAGGGGAGATGGAAAAAGGCTCTTGCCTGCCCCAGGACTCAAACATCCCAGTTACTTCTGCCACATCCCTGTGCCTAGTTCCTATAGATAGGCAGTGCAGGGCTGCTCCTGACAGGGCAAAGACTCAGGGAAAGGGGGGTATCATTCCAGTGACCTCTCTAAGTTGTTGCCCAGAACTGGTGCCCATAGCTGTAAGATGCAGTTGCTTTCCTGTGATGTACAGTTTTGTAATGAATTTTATGCTTTAAGGATTTTGTAATATTAATAAAACATATCAAGGGTAATCTGGTCCAAACGCCCACACAAATGCAGGCTGCTCTATTCCCGCACAAATCCAGACAAATGGATAGCCAGCCTCTTCTTGAAAACCCCCAGAGAAGAAAAATCCATGGGTGGCTGCTTCCACTGTTGTACCTTATAATTCAACACCAACATTGTAAAATTCCAAACCTTAGAAATCAGGCTAGTTATATTTCTGTCTAGGTAATCCCATTTTCTTATTCATGCCTCATTCTTACTCTATACTCATAAAAGTTTTGTGTATAATTCTCATCTATTCAAATAATTCAAACATTTCTGAATGCAACTTTGATGATTTTCTTCTCTTGGGAAAAATTTCAGTGAAAATACCAAGGGCCCCCCAAGGTGCATATGTCAAATATCTAAACAACCCCAGGTTTATTTGCATTTGGTTGATTTATTCTATATTGTTAGCATTAATGCAGTTTTTTTAACCTAATTCTTCTAGTGGTTCAAGCTGAAAAATTACCCCAACTATTTTGGTGTTTAAAAAAACCCAAAAAACTGAGCCTCTTAAGAAGATGTTCTTCCAATTTTTGGGTGTTCACAGCCTTCTCAGCTGCTTGTCACCCAAATGGTTAACTTGAAACACTGCAGGTGAGTCAAAGAATACAAAGCTCTCCTAATACAGCAAAAAAGTCTGTTCTTTATATTAGCATCCTTGCAGGTATTTTTATATGAAGGGATACATTTTCAAAGCACTGCAAGGGAGGTATGTGCTAAAATCTGTTCATGTATAACAGGATTTGTGTTAATACCTCCCACGCGCACCACTTTGAAACTATACCCCTCTCTATATTTAATAGTTTGCAGCCTTGGAAGGGATGGTAATTTGAAAGGGCTGACATTTGTTAAATAAAGAAATCTCTATGAAAACAAAGCCACAATAAAATTTAAATTATAAAATTTTAATGGTAATTTTTAAATAAAATATACATTGTATTAATAATAGTTTTAATGTATAGGAAATCTTTTCATCTAAGGATCTGTGTACTTTGCAAATATTAACTTGTATTATCATCACCATTTTACAGGCAAAAAACCTCAAGTTAATATAACTCATTCTAGATCTAAAGGGCAAGATTCTCAGTGTATCAAAAGCAATGTAGCCTCACTGAATTCAGTAGGTTTACAGTGATTTACATCAGGTTATGGTCAGGCCTGGACACAGTTTCAGGGAAAGATCAGAAGAACAAAAGGAACAACATTTTACAAATAGAATTTGTGAAGAAAATATCATTTCTCTCAAAGAATGTTCTAACATTTTCTTGTGTTAGTAAAATCCAGTGAACATAATATGTGGCCCATAGAAAAGAAATGATTTAGATTTATATATTTCTTTGCATATATTTTCCACAAAAGAATACTTATGATAGGAGCTGCAGGGATTAGCTTGGAGGGATGTTGATCAAAAGCAAAAGATTCTTGAAACATAAAATGTAAGGAGGAGGCAGGAAATGAACAAGAACAAACAAAAGAAGGTGATTATTTGATTATAGAGTCAGACTCGGGCATACAAAACCTTGTAGATTCCTGAGGCCAAGGCTCCAGAAATCAAACTGAGGTGTCATTTTAAGAAAACAAAAAGCCATTAATACAGCTCCTCCAGTTTTCCATACCATTTAATTTCCCCAATGAAGGCAAAGCATTCACATATAATTTTCGTGTATCCTATCAATTCCATATACATAGAATTAATGATTTTCTAAAATGAAAAAATGTTCAAAAGAAATAAATAATAATAATAAGCTAGAGAGTTTACTTCAATGTGAATCATTAACTTGGAAAGGTTGTGAAAAAATACTGGAGGAAAAATGAACTGACAGAGTGCAACATTTTCTAGCCTAATATCTAATCGAATTTTGATTTGGGGTATTTCCATTGTTAGCTGCTCAATTTTCAAAAGGGCATGGCTTTTAAAAGGTGATGAATATCTTTGCTTTGAAAATCTGGCCCTTTTTTCAGGCAGGGCATACAAATCAGCAGTCACTTACAATTGGCGGTCATGGCTCCCTTGTACAAGAATCTTACTCACCATGTAACTTATATTCTCTCTTCCATGCATCATCATGTAATGTGAATGGAGAAGGCCAAGTATATTTTAAACAGATAAGTGGAACTGAAGGAGTGTACAATAGACTGCAAATTTAACAAGTAGTTTCCTGACTATTGACTACTGCATTCTGTTGAGTGGTTGTTAGATTTTCCTTCTCAAAAGATCAAATTACTGTATTCTAAACCAAAGGCATGGACAGAGCTAGGTAATTTTAATATCATTTATACTAAATACAAAACAAGGACAACAATTTTCACCCTTATTTTTGATCTCTTGGTAATTTTACTATATGAATAAAATATGCAAATGATAAAATAAATACAACAGACTTACCTGTATAATCTCATATGAAAATGTCACTTGCCTTAATTAAGCACACCAAGTTATCTCCTTGAACACAGTGGACTGGGTGCTTGATGAATTATATAGCATGTATATTTTAGACAATGAAGAAGATTTTAATATAAAAAGCATTTTAACATTTGTTTTCCTTGGTAAAAAAAGAAAAAGTGTTTCATCAGGTTCAGCACATCACTATAGTTTCCAACATCCAAGACTCATCACTTGTTTATGTTGAACAATGACTATAGGTTACCTAAGGGAACTATTAAAGTGTTTTTTTTCTAATAAAATCTGGGGAAAAAACCTTTTGTTGTTAAGTTAATAAAGCTTTTATGCTCAGATCGGTTGTAAACTCAGTCAGGCCTATATTTCCCTCCGGGACAAAAGCTCTGGAAGTTTTTACTCATCCTCTTTACTTTTGATCATTCTCCTTTCACATTTTCCTCCTTCTCTTCCTATGCCACAATCTTATTTGTCTGGCGGGTTTGTTTCGTCAGGGCACTGAAGTTGAAAATTACAGTGTTATTTTCTACTCATCTTCCTCTGAGGTGCAAAACTGACATCTTATATACCTGATAATGCTATGTTCTTTCAGCATATTTTGGAAAGTAAATACTGATTTTTTTCCTCTCCCATATAGTCTATCACAAAAATAAGCATGATGTAAAAATCAAAACAGATATATAAATATAAACCCCCCCAATTGCATCCCATTTCAGCATATTCATATCTTATTCATTCAAGATGAAGAAATGTAAAATGCAAGTAGGACACATATTTCAGAGTAAGTGTAATTAACTACTGGAATAGTTTAACCAGTGATAGTCTCCATTTCCTGAAGTCTTTAAGCCAAGTATCTCTCTAGAAGAGGTGCTATAGGACCTCACAATGGTTCCTTCTGGTCTAAATATTAATTTGAAAAAAAAATCAATATTGTTTGTTCATAAATAAAAATAAATGATGGATTTTTTTCCTATGCCTTTCTCAAAAGACAAAAAAATAAAGTGTAAACATTGGAGGTGTCAGAACCAAAATATCTGCTCATCTCTGTTGTGATATTAACCCTGAATGGCAGCTATTAATAATGCCCTATTAACCAAAGAAGTTATCAACACATTCCTTATGCTTCATTTAATACTTAAGGTTAATTCCAAAAGCAAAATGATTGCAAGGTTTCTGTTTGTCTGAACAGCAAACTGAATAGCATTGTGTATCTTGTAGAATTTAACAAACGTCTAAAAATAAGTAGTACCTGGATTTGGATTTGAATAATATGAATTGGCATTCTAATATAGTTAAGAATTAATTCATATTTAGTATTAACCCTAAGTTTGTTAGATCAGAATAGTACGTCTTGTTTCTAAGGGTGGAATTACATGTTACACTTAGGCCACACTAACTCTATATGAAAATGTCAAGCAGTATTAAAGTTAGCAGTTACACATTAACCGTTAATCCTGTTTCCTACCTGCACAGCTCTGACTTGCTACATGAGGGCTGCTGAGTGGATGTGTGGCTACAAGCAGGATATCCCTGCTCTGGGTTGAAGGGCAGGGAGTCTGGGAGCAGTGTATCCTCGAATGCTGGAAAAGTGCAAATTGGTTTTTGGGGGTTTTTTTAATCTCCATAGGGCAAACTGAAGTTACCCTAAAACAAGCTTGGTACCATGGCCCAGGGTTAACCCTTCCCTGCATTGGCATAAATTTGAGATCCCCCAGGGGCATTTACTACTACTTGAAAAGCTTGAATGTGTGGATGCTTTAATAAGTGACCTTAGTATGATCTAAGTGTAATGTGTTATTTCATGCTTATTAAATGTAGAACAGACTAAGTCACCCTAGTACTGTAATATAAAACTATAGTGCTCACTTTCCAATTTACCTTAGCATTCTCTGAAGAACGGATTTTTTCTTACCGACTATAAGGTGGCAGTCGATAATTAATGCATAGTCCAGGGAAATATTTTTAAAACCTGTCCAGTTTTGCATACATCCAGGATCACACACACACACACATATATATATAATTTGTTTGTCCTTCCATCAAACATACTTACAATCACTAGGAATCAAGGATCCAAAACATAGCCAAAGAGGTGAGCCATACTGATGCAAAAGACAAGTCACCATGTTTAAACTTCAGAAATAACACACTGCTGAACCATTGCACATAACATATATAACGTGGTATATAAAAATCAAAGTGATGTTCTCTATGCCACAAAATGCTGCAAAATCTAATATTTTACATATAAAAAATTGCTTCCATTTATTTTCTTCTCACACACGATGTTTCTAAACAGAATCCGTTTTGCTCATCCCTCCATCTGAAACTCAAAGATATTGCCAAATTGACAACACAAACTGAATAAACTGTGAATGAGAAATCCCTGTTTGGCCAAATCATGGCCTATCTTGGAACTCATCCATCTAAAATGCAGTAGGCATGCAGATGTATACTTAAGCATGCTGGAGCATATGGCAGAATCCCCAAAGGAATCAGTAAAGCATTTGGCTCACAGCAGACCGTTCTTAAGTCACTGATAAGAGATGAGCACAACAGCAGACCTGAGAGTAGAATTTCACCCTGAATCAAATGGGGGCTTTTTTATGTTTTATTTCTTTGTAAATTCCTAAACAAGATTATAAGAATATACTTACTTTAGAAAATGGGACACTTACAGAATGTAATTTATGCGCTTTACATAAAGCACTTAAAGTTACAGAATCATCAAAGGTAACCAGACTTTCTGTTTGATGGTGGGGGCTCTAAGCCTCCGTGTACTGGCGGAGGCCAGGAGGCAGAGGGCTCTGAAGCCTGCTCTGGTAGCCCAGCAGCCAGGCCAGCTGGTGTCTTTGGGCTCACTCCCCCACCTGCCTGGAGACATCAGAAGACAGCCGGGCTGCCAGGAATTCCCCCACAAATGGGGGAGGGGGGTGGTCTCTCGGAGATGGACCCCCTGAGCAGTGCCACTGGGGAGTCCCTGGGGGTGGAGGTGCCAGTCAGGTCCTGCACACCCCTGATGGCTGCACTCCCCCCTTCATCCCTAGTTGCACATGGAAGAGACTCTTTTCCTCCTCCCAGTGGTAGACCAAAGCCATGATACATAACCCTCATAGGGAACTGTATACATGTATGTGTCATGCCCCTGGTCTAGTGCCAGTCAGGCACCTCATAGGGAACTGTACATACGTTCCCAAGGCGCTTTAATTTGCAGCACTTTCATTTATTACCTGATTTAAAGACAGTTACTTTTTCATGTGATCAGCCATTTTTAAAGTGCCCTGCAGCTATGCATGTATGTTATGACCAGGGATCTGGATTTTCTGTTAGCCACAGAAAAATGCATCAAAACATGGATTTTTTTCTTTAAAGGTGAAAAATGTGGGTTTTCTCATTTCAAAGAGAAAAACCTGGGAAACTACAGGTTTCCCTTGTTAGGCTGGCAGAGTTCTAGCCTGCAAAGGGCTGCTTGGGGCTAGGGGGAGTGGGACACAGGGACAGGGGGGCACCATATGCAGGTGTGTGCACACATGCACATGACAGCCAAACAGTGTGGTGGAGACAGTTCTGGGAGCTTCCTCCAGGTAAGCCTGTGAGGGTGTGGGGAAGGGGGGGACAGGCAACATGTCGGGGGGGTGGCAGGGCATAGTCAACATGGGGCAGTGGAGGAAGCAAAGTCAATGTGTCAAGGGGATGGGAAGGAGTATGTGTTCCCCAGATTTCTGCACCCGCAGTGGGGCACAGAGCTGTAGCTGGACCAGACCAGCTCTGAGCAGAAGCCTCCTCCATGGTCCAGCAGGCAGAACCCATTTCAGGGGGACTGCTGTGCCACCGTGGCCACCCAGGTAAGGCACCCCATGTCCACCCAGCAACAGTGGGGGGCACAATTCCACACCACCACTGGTGTGGCCCCCAACTCACCTTGGTGGCCGTGGCAGTGCAGAACTCCAGATGTTACCTGCTGGGCCATGGGGACAAATCCTGCCCAGAGCTGGTCCAGTTAGGCTGCAGCCCTGTGCCCCACTGTGGGTGCAGAAATATGAGGGGGCACATGCCCCCCCACCCCCTGACATCACCTATACCCCTCCTGACCCTTGTGTATCGCCTATGCCCACCCCCCCGTGCCTGCACAACCACTCAGCCCCCCCCACACAGCCACCCCATTCCTCATACACTGGAGGGCTGGCGCCTGGAAGGCAGTGGGTCAAAAGTGAGGGGCAACAGCAGGGCCAGGGGACTAATGGTTTGGAGTGAGGGGAGAGTTGGGGGACTGTGGGTTGGGAATGAGGGGCACTGACAGGACCAGGCCAGGGGACTGTGGTTTAAAAGTGAGGGGCACCAGCAGGATTGAAGGGGGGTCTGAGGGTTGGGAGTGAGGGTCAAAGACATGGGCTAAAGCAGGGCAAAGGCATATTAGTGCAATAAAGCAGCTGGGGGAGCATCCTGGTAAGCAAAGGAGGCAGGGGGAGCTCTAATTTTCTGTGAAAACTGAAACATTGCAAATATATCAATAAAATATTATGTTCAAGCTATACATATTTATATATAGTAGTGTTCCATTTTAATTGCAGAAAAACCCAGATTTTGTGCTTTTTAATCAGAGAATGTTGGGGTTATCAGAGAATTTTAGACTTTTAAACAGAGGAAAACAGGATCTCTGGCTATGACATGACTGTAGAATGCTTTCAGGAGCCAGATAGCATGAAAACAATGTCACTTCTGTCTGCACCCATGATTTTACAGCATCACATCTGGATTTTATGACAAGAATTTGTATTATTTTCATCATTGGTCCTATATATAGCTTCATATGTAACAGAATCCCTGTTGTTTTCATAATTCCTATTTGTGTGCAGTATTTTTTATTTCTTGTTCTTCTACTCAATAGGTGTCTTTCCAGCTTCTTCTTGGGTGATTTGTACTTTCTGGGGGGCTTCTTTGTAGTTTGGGACAATTTCCATTAACATTCATTTGAAGCTGTTTTAATATGTAAAATAATATCTTAGAAGAGAAAGCTAGCCAATTAAAGTAAAAAACCCATAGGAAGAATTTATATTTTATTACAGAATCTAGGGAGTTCTATAACACACTGTCAGTTCCAGCCCTGATGGTTTCATCCTCTTGGACAACTTAATCCTTTTGAAGTTTTATTGACAGTTTAGCACATTCTTTAGTGAACACCTTGGAGCACCACAGCAGTTAAGATGTGCTAGTTATGATCAGCCAACCGACTCTTCCTGCTTTTTACTTTGATTAAGAACACCAGCTATTCCCAGGGTCTAGCATAGGGATGAGGTCTATGCACTGTCACAAGAGATATGATGATAGGAATTGGCAGGGTTGTACTATTGTGTCCTATTGAATGCCTTTGGGGCAAAAACAGCACCCCTTTTTCAGTTATCTCTAGAATATCCTTTCATGATACTTTTGCAGCATCAGAGCCCACTTTTTGTTCATCACAGGGTTGAAAAATCCCAAATGCATATAGCATCAGCTCAGGTTTGTGCCGTGTTCAGTTAGTTGGTCACATATAATACTATGTACCCTGATTTCAAATCAAGATGGAAACATTTCAACTCCTTTTTGCACAGTAGTAAATTGTTATATATAGTGCAGTATTGCATACACTCAGGTCCTATATGATTTGCAATACAAATTTCAACTGGAAAGTTGCAAATTAATGCTAAAAGGTTGACTTCCAGACTCATTTCATTGATTTATTTGCTTAAAGTTCTTTATTCACATTTTAACTAAGTAAAGATCTTGTTTAGATGATGCATTTAAGCATCAAGCATGTTGACACAAATATCAATATTTTCTTCAATGTAATTAGTTAAACTACATTAAGTTTAGATTGAAGTATTGTCAATTTTATCATATTAATATAGATCATGGTATCATTGCTGTCAAGAATGTTTAATATTACCAATTTTATGAAGCTAAAATGAAAAGAATGAAATAGGAACATTAAAATACCTCACATCTTCATTTGAGTATCTTAACCCCATTTCCATTGTTCTGGCTGGGCTTCTGTTGATTTAAATGGCAACAGAACAAGACCATGAATTTAACTCTTATCACAGGAACTGAAAGAATTATGAGCAGTTACTAAAAAAAACTGAAAGCAATTGATAGTATATTGTTACAGTCACATTTTGTTTCCTAATATCCAGTTTCCTAAAGCCTAGTAAAAAAAACCTGAGTTTCTCCATCCACGGTCTGAGAAGGATTCCCTTATGTCAAAATTAGATGGCCCATGTGAAGCTTGAAAACCTCATGGATTCTGACTGCAGTTTTCCCAGGCTTCCCACTCTGAATTCAATTACTTATCATCTGCACTAAACTCGTCTTCAGAAATGTTAAAGATGGAAAAGAAAATACATAATTGACGGACCAACAACACTTGTAAGGATTGCATAACAGCTCTGATGGATTCACTGAGATAAAACCAACAGATATTTAACACCATTCAGCTGGGGGGCAGGGGTTGTTTGTTCTGGGTTTTTTTTCCAAATCAAGTTTCTGAAAGCATATGCACTATTTGTAGTTCCTGTGTTCACAACTAAATCCTGGCAAAAACTGATTTATGAGAATAGTAAATAAGAGAAAGATAAATAAAAAACCAGATCCAAGAAGACATGGGCATAAATATTCAGAAGCAATAATTTCTGTGAATTACATGCATTGATAGAAAAAAAATCTGTGAGCTTTCGTACTATATATTTTTTAACTGAATTATTAAATTTAAAGAAATGGTATTTACCTTTCTGATAAGATCTGATATAACCAAACCATCTTTCAGGATTGGGATAAAAACCCAACAGTATGATGCTAAGTTGATTGACTTGGTAGCAATGGCATGGAAATAGTATTGATAATGACTTCAAAGTGAATCAAATTTTCATGCATCTCCCAAGAGAATGTCTATAAATTATGAGAAATTTTGTCTCATCAAAAAGTGTCTGGTCACAATAAATGTGCAACCTTCCATATTTGGAAATACCCTTGGCATCCATGAGATACTGGTCTTCCAAAACAGTTCTAGAAACCTGCATAAACTTTGTAACATACACCATTCTTCAGAACTTCTTCTAATCCACTAATTAAACTAAACTATTTTGCCCTGATGCAAATGACTACACAAGAGAATCAGGCCTAATATTTGTAAGAAACACCCAGACAAGTCAGCTTCTTCTCTTTTTTTTCTATGATCTCCCTTACTAAGAGGAATACAATATTTATTTTACCTTATAATGGGATAAAAAGATCAATATATTTTGAATTTTAAAAAAATTCAGTGGAAAGAATGAATTGATCTTCAATCCAGATTGTCCTGGGGAAACATAAAATAGCATTCTGTTAATTAATAGCCATAAATGGTCACTGCACAGCATAATAAATACATTACTTCTACATGGTCCTTTCTCTTCCTGCCATGAGTTGTTTTGTTTCTAATGGACTTCATAAATATCATGATTTCCATCCTAACCAGCTAGTTAGAATAAATTTCAGTATCCTTACACAGTATCACCCCTGCCACCAAATTAGAACAGAGTTAATGGAGTTATACTGTGGGCTTCCTAGCTGCCATGCTTTCTGCTTTGTGATCATAAAACATCTCAGCCAACTGAATTTTAAGTAGCTAAATTTTAGGTTAGAAATTTTTATCCTATTTAGTAATAGGTTCACACTGACAGAATTTATTTCCCATGTGAGTCCAGACATTGTCAAAGAGGAAAGGCATTTAGTTACTCCTAGCCTGGGCTTGAATCTCTAAAGAAAAAGGCACTTACTAAAACTATTATCTGAGTCATTTAAGATATATGGCCTTGCATGCCAGAACTTTCTCTATTTTTCTCTTCAAATATGAACAAATGGAAAGCTGTTCTAGTCTCAGTAAATCCATGAACATTTCTGGAAGGAAAAAATAAAACTCAAAGGAAAAAGCAGTGTGATCACTCAGTTTTGGGTGCATGAAAATAACATTTGAGGCAATGACTTTAAACATCCTGTTTCCTCCCCCCACCAGAAAGCTAGCCTGAGTCCTCTCTCACTATTAACTTTACAGGGAAGTTTCAGGGCCTAACAGGAATTGGGTAAAAGGACTATTTCATTATAATTTACTTCAGTATAAAAGCAACACCAAAGAAGTAAACATACCTTTAACGAAATAGACAAAAAGTACGTTAAATGAAATGGAGGGAATATTTATGAATACGCCTCTTAGGGCTACCAATTCATCACTTTGCTTCCTTGCTCCAAAAGCTTCAGAAG
Organism: Crocodylus porosus; assembly: GCF_001723895.1. Classification (NCBI taxonomy): domain Eukaryota; kingdom Metazoa; phylum Chordata; order Crocodylia; family Crocodylidae; genus Crocodylus; species Crocodylus porosus. The sequence goes on along the minus strand of NW_017728931.1, from coordinate 85,494,220 downwards.
AGAGCTGCAATTTACTAGCTGGGGAGTAATTTATTTATTGTTGACAGCTAGACCTGAACAAAGAACCAGTACAAATAACAACTCTAACCACCACTAAATAAAGATTATAGGGATATTATGTCTTTTTTCATGATATTTGAGGGTGACTAGTCAGGAAATTGACTAGTTTTGTATTGGAGGGACCTGCCAGAGACATTGAGTATAATGAGCTTTCCTAAAGCTTCTTACATGTCCTTGACTTACAGACAAGAAATAACTAGTATTAGATTCCTTAGGTACAAACCTGTGGTAGCTGGTAGGAGGCAAATGACTCTATGGGAAGACAGAGCAAAATATCAAGAAGGTTGACAGATTTAGAGCATAATACAGAGTTAATCTACATAGAACCTGGGAAAAATACAACTAATGGCATTGAAATGTGTCCCTTTTTTTTCTTTTTTTCCTACTTGCTACTGAGGAGAGCTTTAATTAATACACTGGCTGTGTAGTGCTGTGCACAAGCTCTAATTTAAAATACACCTCCTATATAATAAGGTTAAGCCTTACTGCATTGATGACCCAGCAGCAGATTTGGCTGGAAGCCCAACATCATGGCATTCTTACCTCAAATAAAAAGATAGCAGGAATGAAACTTTTCAAGAGAAAAGGGTCAAGGCAGTGACAGCAACAGGCAGTATTGCTTCCATCACATAGTTCTTCTGTTTGGGTATTTCTAAGTACATATACAATTATATATGTTTCCTCTCTCTCCATTTTGCCACCAAACTGCCCTGCTGGGACACATGACACTCAGGTAGGCTCTGGAGCGGTGAGAGACGTGCGGGTGAAGCCCGCTGCGCCCCCACTCCCCTGAAGCCCC
>NW_017728931.1:85484754-85493350 GCF_001723895.1 Crocodylus porosus | reverse complement strand
CAAGAGTAAATTGGATGCTTATCTTGCTGGGATCCTATGACCCCAGCTGACTTCCTGCCCTTTGGGCAGGGGGCTGGACTCGATGATCTCCCAAGGTCCCTTCCAGCCCTAATGTCTATGAAATCTATGAAATTTTATTTTAATACAAATGTGAACTTGTCACAAGAAAGTGATCATCCTTCCTTCATTTTATCTTCAAAAAATAGATTCAAAATCTACTCAAAGTTCAAATAGGTATTTGGTAACATGCTCCACTGATACGTATCATAAGTACCAGATTCTGACACCCTAGGTGCATCTACATGTGCAGTTACAGATCATGAATAAATTACAGAACGTATTGCTCCATAGTGAATTGCCCTTGGGCACACCATTTGAACGTGCACCTGGAAGCAATTAACTCAGGAGCCATAAGCTCCGCAGTTTGTTTATGCACAGCACATGGAACCAGGTCAGAGCAGCTCCAGCTGGCAGGAAGCCCCTGGGGTCAGTCTGCCAGCCCAGAGCTGCTCCCCCTGGTTCATCATACTGAGGATGAGCTGGCTGGGGTATGAGGGAGCTTCAGCGTAGGGCTAGCCAGCAAGCAGCTCCCACACTGAAGTATCCTTGTGGCCTAGCCATCTGGGCATCATCTATACATGTGCTACTGTGGAGTTTTTATGCTGCAACAGGATAGTACTTGTATTTACTTGTAAATTAGTACAAGTTAACTAGTACAAATAAATTAGTTTATTCTAGCCTAATAGGAGCACACCTGTAGATGCTGAGGCATTTACTGCACAGCTAATTAGTCAACTGTGAAATAAACGTCTCATGTAAATGTGCTTCTGGAGTCATAATGAGTGCCTTCATCATTACAGAAACATCTTCAGGAGCAAAGTTTATCATGAGCATAGATAAAAGAAGCTGAACTTAAAAAATCATAGGATAAGGACTGTATGGGAAGCAAAAGCACAAGATGTGATATAAACGTTTTTCCTCATGTTATTAACTGCAAGATGACTTCACAAACCTGATCACTCATGATCTGATGTAAGCCCAGGAGTCATAAAGTCATACAGAGTAGGACTTGAAGGGATCTCCAGAGGTCATAGTCCATCTCCCTACCTGAGATGGGATCATCCCTAGCCAAACCACCCTGTACAAACCATAATCTAAACTGTACATAAGCCTACTGTCAACCCTGACACAACACAGGCATAACACCCTAACCTGTCACAGGTAAAGCAGGACAAACCACAGTAGCCAACATCCTGCTTCTATGAAAGGTTGTCCATATACAATATGCTCAAAAGATCCTGGATAGAGGGCCATGCCCCAACTACAGAAAAAGGCAAAAACCCCAACAGTGCATTCCAATCTAACCATAGGGCAAAATTCCTTTCTGCCCCCAAATACAGTGATCAGTCTGACTCTTAATGGAGGGGCAAGACCCTCTAGCTAGGAACCTCTGGCTTTGGTCCAAGCAAGAGAATTGACACACCCCAGTCAAAGTACTCAGCCTTGGCTGTAGCCAACACCCAATTCTTCTGGGGAGGCTTTAAAACTCCCTGACACATGTAGCAGAAAAGGTGGGGGGAGGGAAGGAGAGGGCAACCAGAAAAATACAGAAGGATGAAAAATACCAGTGGTAGAACATAGGCATATAGATCACCTCAATCAGTGGCTTTCCAACCTCTTCTTGAACACCTCTAGTGATGGAGAGTCTGCAACTTCCCTAGACAGTCCATTCCGCTGCTTCACTATTCTAACAGTTAAGAAACTTTTCCCAATATCCAATCTAAACTTAGTTTGCTGCAACTTAAAGGCACGAGTCCACCTCCTCCTCTCTGCAGTAAAAGAGAAAAGCTGCTTTACCTGTTCTTTATGGAAGCCCTTCAATTATTTGAAGACTGCTATCATATTCCTTCTTAATCACTTTTTCTCAAGCTGAACATGCCTAGCACCTTCAGCCTCTCCTCATATGATTTGCTTTCTAAGCCCTTGATCATCTTTGATGCTTGCCTTTGGACCCTTTTTAACTTCTCAACATCCTTTTTAAAATGTGGGGCCTGGAACTGCACACAGTACTCCAGATGAGGCCTAATAAGCACAGAGTAGCACTACCACTCCCGTCTCTTGCACCTAATTCTTCTATTCATGCATCCCAAAACCACATTCACCTTTTCTGCATCTGCATTACACTACCGAGTCACATTTATTCTGTGGTCTACCAAGACTCCCAAGTCCTTTTCCATATTGCTGCCATCCAACAAAGTATCACCCATTTTATATTTGTTTTTGATTATTCCTCCTGAGATGTAGCACCTTGCATTCGTCTGCATTGATCATCCACCTGTGAACTCTAGTCCAACTTTCCAATCTGTTGAGAGTCTTCTAAATTTTGTTCCCATCCTCCAATACGTTTGCAGTCCTTCCTAGTTTTACATTGTCTGCAAATTCACTCAAGAAACTTTCTATGACAGCATCCAAATAATTGATAAATATGCTGAACAGCACTGGGCCCATGACAAATAACTGTGGGACTCCACTCAAAACCTCCTGCCATTCTGACATGGATCCATTAATAATTACCTTTTGCTTATGGGTAGTAAGCCAGTTTTCTACCCACCTTATTGCAATTTTAGGTAGCCCATATTTCTCCAAATTGTTTACATGCCATTGAAGTCAGGGGGATTCTATCTATAAACATCAGCTGGGCTCTAGATTAGGCCCATGCTGAAAAAAATAGCTTTAGGGTTTCTTTCTTTCTTTCTTTGGCAGATACCTATTTATTGATATCTAAATTTTTCTCATGTCCATTTCATTCAAAGTAGACATTTGAAACTCACTGGGATGGGTCCCCTCATTCTTTTTCTTTAGAATCATTACTTTTCATATAATTCATTAATTGTCAATTATATCTGGAACATAAACATCAATCTTCCATATCCTGAGTGAAAGCCTTAGGGAAAAACAGGGAGGGGAGCAGATTCTCTCATTTCCATCCCAATACAGACATGAAAAAATTCCCAATCAGCCATAGCCCTATTCTCTACACTGCTCTACTATTGACTAACTCAGATGTGAGTCTCTAGTTACTCCTAAAATTGGCTCTAAAAGTTAGCTAATATCACTATGGTAGGCAATATTATTTCAGTGCTATCAGAGCATGTATCATTATTAAAAATCAAAATTATCATCTGGGCTAGGAAAGTTTTGAACCCTTGAAACTCTAACTAAAGTCCAAACTGTGAAGTAGGAGTTGTGGGTACTCAGCCTATTTCAGGATGAAGCTAGGGTTGGCTTACTACCTCAATTACTTCTGCTTCTCCAGTAAATCTAGTGGCATTGGGAAATTGCCTGGAAAATAATACATCCGAAAAATAAGCTGTGCACTTGATACTTAGAACTTAATTTAATGTTGACACAGCAACTGTTTTCAGAGCTATCTTCTGTAATTGATGAAGGTGAAAGACATGCCTGGAATCTATTGGTGATGCTCCACACACATTGTCATATAATGGTAATGCCTTCTCTACTATATGCAGGTAGTCGCCAATGTGACAAAAATCACAGCAATGCGAGTGACTAACATTGAGGTCATATATTGCATCTCGACTGAATGAACCACTGAAAGCCAAAAGATTCAGATCAAACAGGGTAAAAGTGGATTGCATCTATTTAAATACCAGTTTCTTCCTTCTCTATAAATTCCTTTTTGGAAAAGGCCAAAAAGGCAGATGCTCCAGGAGTAGAGTTGAGGCTATTTGTAAATTAGCTAATTAAAAGCCAATTCTAAAGCCCACTGTTAATTATTGTCTTTGACATACATTTAGAAATACTTTATGCAATTTGTAATCATCTGATTTGCATTTTCATCCATCTCAAAGGAGCCACCCAACTTGCTGGCCTTTTAAAATTTCCTGTGATGGAATGAACATCATCACCAGTCTATGGTCTTTCCCCTTAAGTATGTTCATACTTTTGAAAGCTTTTTATCATAAATTAGCCATTCTTATGTTTCACTGCAGTCACATTTAAAAACAAAATGTTCAGAGTCTATCACAGAACCTTTAGGTTTCAGTGTTTGCTGAGAAATTAAGCAATGTGAATATTAGCCAAGGTATTGTCTCACTCAGATACAGACACTAAAATTATTAAGTCTGATTCTGTTCCCAAGTCAATGGAATAATGCTCAGGGACTGATTAAAATTGGTCACTATGGTGACAGAAAATGATGAAAAAGAATCCTTAGGGAATAACTTTTCTCTCAGCTTCACTATGTACCCTTATATAAAAGGAGTATTTTGGATGGTATATGGTGGCAGGACTAAGTTAGGAGCAGGGAAGTGCACAGGTACATTGCTGGCTCTATATGGAGTCTAACCTGTGCATCCAACAATGCAGTCAACTATGGGAAACAGAATAAATGGAATGTAAGTTAAAGCAGCTCTTAGGGTATTATGGCTAAAGCCAAGGTCTTTCTGGATGAGGAGCATGAGGAGAAGGAGCAGAAAGAGGCAATGTAAAGTTTTCTAAGGTATTGAAAGTTAACTCAAATTTGGTTGGATCCACTGTTCTAGAAAAAAGAACTTTAAGATAAAAACAGATGTTGCATTTGAAGCTGTTTTGATAGATCTGAATCAAAACTTGGAGTGGCTTAATCATTTACACAAGTAGCTTGTCCCTGGAATAAATGGCAATAAAGGGTAAAGTTACACATTACAATTAGACCATACTAAGAGCACTTAAAATGCAAACATCCACATGTTAAAACTTGTTAACTCATGCTAACTGCCTCTGAACAGCTCAAAATTAGGCACTTCACCCAGGGCAGGAATACAGCCCAGGTGTCCTGACTCATAGCTATGCCCATGATTACCAGTTTTCTAGTGACAAGTCAGAGCTGTGCATGCAAAAAACAGTATTAACCCTCAAGGTTTAATTGCTCACGGCATATTCTAACTGTACCACTGCTTACCATTCCCCAGAGTTAGTTCGGTATAAGTGAAATATAGAATTTCACCCTTTAACTTGAATTAGCCACAATTTTCCCAGGAAAAATTGTTATCTCAGATACTTCACAGGTATTTAAAGTGGTACAATGGGCTTGTACATGTGTAGGATCCTAGGGTAGGTTTTATCCTGGGGAAAAAAACCTGGGTCTGTGTTTACCCCCAAGTGAGTTTACCTATGTAGGCAGTATCTTCCCCTTCCTAAAGGAAGTCATTTTTCAGAGTGAATGTCTGTCCTGATTATTCATAGAAAACTATCACACAAAATAAAGAACGGAACAAGCATAGAAAGACATATTTAGCCATGTTAGTCTAAAGCTAGGAAAAGGCCAGGCAGACTTGGACCTTACAGACTAACTGATGTGTGTTTGTGTGATATTCTGATAAACAATACAATCAAAACAATGTGCTGATAAAGCTGGACAACAGGCACTTACATAAACCCATTTTTTAGGCAGCTGTATGGAAAAAGGAAACGAGGTCAACCAGAAAGATTTTTCACAGTATATTAATGTTTGAAGCAACAACCTTACAGTTCACAACCTTAACAGACTGAAGAAACTGGCCCAGGGCAAGACTGGTTGGTGAAAACTTAGCTCTAACCTTATGTACCTGATGGTACAAGCAGTGGATTGGATTGCTCTAAGATGATATCCACTAGTCAATTTTATTTTTGTCTTAAATTTAAAAGGGGCAGATAATAAGATTGGGCATTACTAAAAATGTTACTGAAAATTACAAATTTTAAAACAATTTGCTTTTGACTGTTCATTTTCTGTGATTATTTTAGAAAATGAGTATATGGTCAGGAGCACTTGTGTGAATTTTATGCAGACATGGCAGTTTGCTGATAGTGTAATTCAGATGATTAGGCATGAGAACTGTCTTTAGAAATCTAATTCTAAAAGCTTTGCTTTTTTCATTAAAATCTGTTTAGTTTGGCCTCATCACTCCTGATGTGTATTGCACACTGGATGAAGAAATCAGTATCATATCATACATACATAGCATGGTAAATACTAAATTGAACTGCTATGATTAATCTCCAGATACTAAAATTGCATTTTCATAGGATATGCATTTCACTACCTGTAATTATGCTGTTCTGCATCTTTTTACATTTTGGAACAACTCGTAAATTAAATTAGAATGTTATCAAGTAAAGTAGATGGAGTGCATACTTCAATACATATAAATTACAATAGCAAACAATTTATAGTACTCCTTAATCAAGAAAAAAAACCCTTACAATACAATCAATATAAATCACAGTAGAACAGCAACCCAATTTAGTCATTACTTAAATTAAACAGAAAACTTTTAACCTTCATTTTAAAGGGCCCAATCTTAAAGCCATTACTCAAATAAATATCGCATTGACTTCAAATGAAGTTTTGCCTGAGTGGCAATAGTTGTATCGTATTTTTTAAGCATGTATATTTAATTATGAGGGAAAACAGCATCAGTCATCAAAGCATAATTGTGATGAAGACATTTTTTCTATTAAGAGAGGTTGGCTGAAGAAACTGGGTAACAGTCCCAAGTCTTTATATAGTTTAAATCCACATTGTATGATGTTTCTTTCCTAGACAGCTCTGCTAATTTCTTACTAAATTTTAATTTTAAAGATTAACCAAAACATCCATCTATCTCTGCAGGGTTAGGAGCCTGACTGCATGACATAAGAAATTTATATACGAGAAATATGTGCTAACATTGACTAACGTTGAGACTACATGTGTACAGACATTAAAAAAAAAACTTTGAAATTTAATCTATTACTACTACCATCTTTTGATACTGTAAATTACTGATTGGTTCAGAATCAACTTTATTATTTTGAACTAAAATGGACCACAGGAGGACTATACATGTAAATATCTCAAGGAATTTGGTCATTCAGTGTTTGGACCTAAACTCTGAAGCTCAGCCTGTATGTGAAAGTGGTCAAGTTAAAATTATTTGATTGAATATCCACAAAATTTGGGACTGCTCACATCCAAATTCAAACACGCTTCCCTCAAATTAGAACAAATGATGATATTACCCATTTTGAATCAAAGCTGTATTGTGCTAGGTGCTGTATAAATACATGATAAAAGAGACAGCCCCTATCTTCTACAATGTATGGTTTTAGAATCTAATGTGTGTATAATTACAAATAAGAGACAATGTATTTTTAAAAAGACATGACATTTAACAAAGCCGCTGAGGAAGTGATAAACTGCTCATAGGGATTGCCAGCAGGAAACTTCACACACGGTAACTGCTTTAGAACAGAGTGATTAATAGTTATCACAAAGGAAAATAATGTGCTATCCTTTCTTGATAAGAACATAAAAGCTGCTGCTCAGGTCACTGGGAGCAGTGATATGAACATGGCCACACTGGCAGCTGTACTGAGAGATACCCAGGTCACCGATAAACTTGTCTAGTCCAAATAGTAGCCAGGAAGTAATACTCAAAGGCTCCAAATGCTTTACCATAGCGATCCAGTGATAATAAATTTAGTACACATCGTTAACAATTAAAATACAAATTATTTTTTAACAGAAAGGACCCAAAGCTTCAAACATTAGCACCAATTCTACACACGACAAGCATTGTTTTGTGGTGCAAAATAGTATTAAAACCAATCCTTGTCAATTTTGCAGAAGAAATCTTTTAGTGGTGTATGGCCACTGGGTCAAGTCTTTTGATGACCTGCTGAGCATTATTCTGTAAGGCAGACTCTATATCCTGCTGATTCCCACCAGATGGAATCGCCCTAGAAGCCATCAATGGCCATGGAGGATCCAGTAGTCTTTAGACCAGTAGCCTAAATGAGAGGAAGAAGGGTGATGGGAGGAATCAGGACAGCAGCCCCTTTGGGGCAGAAGGCAAAAGCAATCATTGCCACCACAACTTGTCTGGCAGGATCCTGCACTGCCCTGGTTGCCAAGAGGCTGCCTTGAGCATGGAGCTATGCCTCCTTTAGACTACTCTTCCCTGCACTAGGGTCTAAGATGATGATAAAACAGTGACAGTTTTGACCTATGTCAGTTTTCTCAACTTCTAAATATAAGGTAAGATCATGAAGAGAAATTTAGCCTCCATATTTTTCTATGATCTTGCATTATTGAGATGTATTTGCCCAGCAGTGGTAATCACTCCCTCTGCACGATGCAGCAATGCAACTGTATTGCATTCCACTTCTGAAGCTAGCATAGGCATCTGTTCCCAGCACTGCTTAGTGCCGTATAGACCTATGTATCCTCAGTGCTGTGTCTGCTGTTCCACCGTTACTAGATATTTTAAAGTAAAGCAGTTGTTTCTTCCATAATTTTAAATCTATTAATGAAAGCAAGTCTCATTATCAAACTTAATTAGATAACAATATCAATACAGCTCTTGGAAATTATTTTATTAGGCTTATTGATGCTTTTGTCTGACATCTAGTATGCCCATACCATCTTGATTTTTCAATTGTAATTAATTGCGAAGTCTGTATATTCTCTTTTTTATTTACAAAAGCAGATGCATGTACAATAAAATCTAATTTAATTGATTGAAGTCTCATTAAATGGACTTTTGAGGCCCAAATGTATTTAGACCAAGTA
>NW_017728931.1:85462778-85484609 GCF_001723895.1 Crocodylus porosus | reverse complement strand
TCCATTGTAAAGGATTCCACCAATTTAAAAGAACTTCTGTATATATAAAATGGAAAGTAGATAAAAGGGGCAGGGGTGTAGCTCTCTATATTAAGGAAAGCTACGCATCCCTGCAAGCTGATGTTGACGACCAGGGTGGACAACTGGAGACCCTCTGGATTAAAATCCGTGGGGAATATGGCACAGGGGACACAAGGGTGGGAGTCTACTACAGACCTCCCAGCCAAAGTCAAGAGCTTGACCAGGAGTTCACTTGGGACTGGCTGAGGCCGCATGCTCCAGGACCATGGTTGTCGTGGGTGACTTTAATTTCCCAGACATCTCGTGGGAGGATCACTCAGCAAAATCCAAGAGGTCGCAAGCTTCCTATCATGCGTGGATGACCTCTACCTGACTCAAGAAGTCTACGGGCCAATGAGAGGTAAAGCTCTGCTCAACCTGGTACTGGCTACTGGGGATGACCTAATTGGTGACCTAGTGATCGATGGGAAGCTGGGTGACAGCGACCACGAGCTGATCACCTTTACCATCTGCTGTAAAGCTGGCAAGTCAGTCAGCAACACGGAAGTCCTTGACTTCAGCAAAGCCAACTTTGACAAGCTCAGGAGGCTTGTCAGTCAGGCCCTAAGGGACCACGACCCCAGGGGAAGGGCAGTACAGGAAGAGTGGTTGTTCCTCAAGGGAGCGATCCTCAATGCACAAGCTAATTCGATTCCATCTCAGATAAAAGGCAGCAGGAGGGCACAGCAGCCCCTCTGGCTCTCCAAGGATCTAGCAGATCTCCTGAGGCTAAAAAGAAAGGCCTGGACACAACTGTTTGTGTAAAAAACTAGTCTCTTCACTCTCAATTGTTTTTTTTGTTTTCTAGTTTTTTTTGTTTTCTAGTTTTAGAGACTAGTTTTTGTTTGATTCACCACATGATCCCAGAACACCATCCATCGTATGTACTGTCCCTGTAAAAAAACTAATTAAAGACTTCATCACAGTTTATATTTGCAGTGAGGCGTGGAGTGAGGCTAAGGCTGCATGGGTTTTGGATGCAAGCATTCTCTAGTATAGATCTTCTGCCCTTGCCCATCCAACCTTTTGTCCATCTCTTTTCCAGTTCGTTCATCCTAGTTCATATTCCTTTTCCTCCTCTTCCCTTTCCCTATTCACTTCCTACCCATACTATTCTTCTTCCTTTTTGTCTGGCAACATGCCAATCTTCCCTTTACTCATTTGCATTCTAGTCTATCAGTTCCTGCACTCTATTTTCACTACTGCCATCCCATTCCTCACCATCTTCTGAATCACAACATCTCAGGCATCTCCCACCCATTCTTCACCACTATGCTTTCCAACAAGGCCATTTTCTATTCTTCTCCACGCTGTCTAAAGAAGCATAGGGATTATTAAAAAACTAGTCTCTTCACTCTCAATTGTGCCTGGCCTGGTACAAACCCCCCCTAAAAAACCATAGCACCATGGGAAACAAATCAAAGGGAAAACCCAATTTATCCCCTGCACCTCTAAGTTGGTATATAGTTAGTATGAATGGAGCTCTCACAGTATTTAGCTGCCAAGTAAAAACTAAGATTTTACAAAGGCTTGTAATGTCAGGGTCCATAAAGGCATCATGCTAATAGTTAGAGCCTGGGGCATTATCAGCATCTGTAACCAAGGGGCAAGCCGAGGTCAGTAAGTCCAAAACTTATTTGTTGTTCTAGGTACTGCAAGTCAGAAACAGCATACCTACTTATTAGATCAATTAAGTCAGCTGGTGTTTCCCATTATACTGCATTAAGCTGTGTACACTCTAAACATGGTGGATAGTCATACACCACCACATATTCTCTTTTCTTTTTCTCTACCACATTTTCTCTTTTCTTCTTTTTCTCTGTCCTTATACCAAATTCTGTTCTTCCCTTCTCTCTTTTCTTCTTGCTGTTTTGCTATATAGTCACTGGGCACTCAAGATTTCACTAGGACTACCCAACAGAAGTATGGGTTGCAGAAACAGCGCTTTCAGTAACCCACCAAATCAAAATACTGGACAACTGACATATCAGTTGGTGTGAATTATTGCAACTCAAATGATGACAAAGCTGAAAATTTATGCCAGTGTAGGGTCAATAATCAAATTCATTGGTTGTTTACTGAAAGTCATGAGTTAGAATAGTGAGATACAACTGGTAAAATGAACATATCTTGTTCCTTGCTGGATGAAAAAGTGAAAACACTGATGTGTACAGAAAAATACGTGCTTTCTGAGGGTATTTCTTAACAACTGACTTCACTCACTGAACAGAAAAACATGAAAAGGTCTCTGCCACCTGGAATCACTTAATGCTTTTATGGCAGTGATAAAATCACTTCAGGAGTTTCTAAAACAACAGCTTTGAAAGCAATAGGGTTCTTATGTGGAGAAGATCCATCAAAAATAAATCAAACAGTTTTGCTTGTGCCATCGGAAGTGAGTATAATAGAAAGTTATTAAGACCAAATCTAGGGGCAGACATTGTCTCAGAACATTGTCCAATTGCCCAGATATCCTCTGATCAATCCACTGTCGGACTTCTTGCTAATGTTGAAAAGAGTCATCGCTTGACTGCAGATTATAAAATAAAAGTGGTGTAAGATTTTAGGTGTCTACACCATCACATTATTTTTTATCATTTAAGTCAGATATGGACTGATGAAGAAAATCTATACATTCTGGAAAATAATTCTAAGACTGAGATCAAAATGTAGTCTGATATCCAGGTAAACTGTTGCATGAAGACAAACAAATATGTAATGGAACTTGGATCACCAGCTAAGTCTGTTCAAAATGTCCTTACATATGGCTGTGGCAGAAACAGCACAGAGAGTATAATTTATAAGAATAGGTGTGTGCCCAAACTTTCTGGTAATACAGCAGTTCTGTAATGGTTGCCCAGGTAAGTAAATAAATGTAAGCAGAAAAGGTTTTCTTGGTGATAACTTTTACGGGACTTCCTGTATAGTTGAGAGAGATGTAAGATAAGCTTTTGGATATAAGATGCTCGTCCCTCAGGTCTAGGTGCTAGAGTTCTAGCATCACTATAAATCTGTAACAATTTTACTGGGTAACTCAAAGCATGAAACAAGCTCTGAACAGTAGAAACAGTCCCTTACCACCATCACTCCAGACTAACACTCATCTTGTCAAATCTTCAAGGTACAGTACTATAAAGTATTTCAATCAGTTCACAACATCCAGACTGGCCAATGGAACAGTTTCAACAACCAGTACAGGCGCATGAGATACCATGATACAATAAATTGGGAAATAAGTCCAGTCTTCCCATAACAAGCAGAGCAGTGATTCTGCAAAGATGCTAGCTGTTTTATAATAATGACCAACAATGTATTTTTTGTCTTGTGTACTCATTTTGACCTTGTCAGTATCCAACTTTAAGTGACACTGCTCTTGCACACCTGTACCATAACTGTTGATGAACACTGAGGAATGTTGTATACAAACATATGCACGTTGTCTGCCTTTGCAACATGAATGCACTATACACTCATAGATATACTAGACATTCAATGCATCCCCACACACGTCTAATAAATCCACCAATACTGTCCTGACACCACTGACACCAGAAAATGTCATTAGCAATTTCTACCAGGTATCTAATGTATACACAGAGATTTACTTTATTCTTAGTTTTTACAGCACAAGTTCAACTTTTCTTCCCATAACTAAATCTAAAGTAATCAAACCTGGTATTGAAAACATGTAGTATTTGCTTTTAAATGCGTGGTTCAAAATATTTTTATAAGGTTGAATCTAGTTCAAACATTGTGAATGTCATCTGGATGCAAAGCTCTCTGTATACATGCAGATGAATTTGCATATATAGAAATATTTCATGCACTCCACAAACTGCTTATGGGAAATAAAATAAATACCAGTAAATTAGGAAAGCAGGAGTCATAGTTTATCAGCAGAAAGCTGTGAGGAACACAATCCCACTGATGTACACTATACACACAGGAGTGTTCAGATAAATCAGTAATATTCAGACTCTGTGGGAGTCTTTGAAAAACAGAGAGGATGCTTGTTAAAGGATTCTCACTGTCTCTATTTGAAATGCATCAGAAGTTCATGTCAGCTACTCAGCAGATCCTTATTTAGAGGCAGGCCCGCCAGCTTGGGCTCAGTGTGTCAGGGTGCATCAGTGTGTTCAGAAAAGTGATTTATTGTGGCAGCATGAATGTCTAATTATGTGCATAGCTTATAGTTTTTCAACAGAGAAGAACCCAAACAAGTGAAGGACTAAAAGGAGATTTATTCCTTGTTACCAATGTTTGCTTACATGTTCTCATTGTTTCTTCTTCAAACTACATTATTTTTCCAGCCCTCATTCTACCTGTCTTATCAGAATGATAATACAAACTTTAATTTGCCAATGATAACTCAGTGGATGTATTTCCTCCTCCCCCCCAAAATATTGCACATCCTTCATCCTCCAAAATCATACTGATGATTTTTTCTCAACTAATTGTCAGACGCATTCTGTTTTCATAGATAACATTATAGCTGTAGCGCATAAAGATGTTAATAGTATATGGTAAAGGAAGACTGAGGTTGCAAATGGAAGCAATCACAATATAGGACAGACCAGAATAAGGGTTTCTTTTTTAACCTCAGTTTGGCCCCTTTGTGAAAGTCATTAATTATATTAAACTTCCTTAGGTTTACCAGAGGTTTACTCCTCCATCATCCAGGGCACAAAATAGCTGATGCTCATCACATGGGCAGCTATTCAGTATTTTGTCTCTTCCAGCATGTAGCCCCAGGTGATACTTACTGCACACTGTTAAAACTCTGCTCCGAAGGCAAGGATTATTCATTTTATCAAGGAATTTTCAATGCTACTCCTCAATATTGTATTTACTCACTTCACAGGTGTTAATCATTCTTTACTGCAGCACCCCTTATGAAATTAGGGGGAAATACCATAGTTACTCACATACCACACACACCTTTTTAACAAGAGTTACCCATCCAAAATTGGGGTGTGTGTCTGAAAAAAGAAAACCAATTTCCACTCTGGAATGGAGGCAAAGAACTGCTAGAATGGCAGCAGGGGGGGCTGCACGGAGCAATGGTAGAATCTACTTGTCAGCATCGCTCACCCACTCCCTGCAGCTTTTGTCTGCTCAGCCAAAAGCTACTGCCGACTTGTCAGTGGCTGTGACAGAGTTAAACTACTAGCTGTGGAATCATAGTGGGAATGTGAGTGACATCTAGAGTAGATTGCATCTCTGCTCCATACGGACAGCATTCTGCCATTTGGAGCCCATGGGTGCATCCAAACTGCAGGCACAAACCTCGTTGTAGCACCACAAATAGCACACATTACACATAACACTGTGGGTGGTACTGATAATTTGCAGCACAGGAGCAAAATTTGATACCAGGATTTCCTGGTTGCAAAAAACAAACAAAAAACCCACAAAAAAACAACACAAAACCCAGGGCAAAGCATACGAAAATAGCATGTGCCAGGACAAATGAGGAAATGGGGGAGCAGGCTGCCTGTACACAGGGTCAGGGAGCGCCATCCCAGCTATGTGGTTGGCTCGAGTGCAGTGTGCCTCAGCACAGGGTCTCTGAAGTGCGTGGAGTTGGAGCACAGGGGCTCTGCAGTACACACAGTGCCCAAGGCTGCCTGTTTCCCCATCTCCAAGTGCCACTCCCTGAATGACTGGGTTACAGAGTGCCTCAGCAAGGGGGCTGCCTGCTGGCTAGTCTTTTTTTTCCATTCTGCCTTCCCAAAACAAGATGTGTATTTCCTTTGAGGCTGTATGGTATGCAAACAGATAGAGTATTATCCCCATTTCATAGATGGGAACTGAAACATGGAAACATTGGCCGCGTCCACACAAGCTAGCACACAAAATGTTTAACAAGTTCTTTGCCTCTGTTTTCTTGGACAAGGCCCAGGACAGCTCTCCCAACACAGGTAGGGGCAATCTTGGGGATAGCACTGTCAGGCCTCGGGTCTGTGCAGATGTAGTTAAGGATCTTCTGGAAGGGCTGAATGTTTTTAAACCTGCTGGCCCTGATGTCCTCCACCCATGGGTGTTGAGAGACCTGGTGAGGGTCATCACTGTGCCCTTGGCCTGGCTGTACGAGCAATTGTGGTCCATGGGCCAGGTGCCCAGAGATTGGAAACTAGCTAATGTGGTCCCCATTTATAAGAAAGGGAGAAAGGAGGACGCAGGAAACTATAAGCCTATAAGCCTCACATTGGTCTTGGGGAAAATCCTTGAAAAAATTATCAAGGTTCACATCTGTGAGGGGCCAGCAGAGGAGATCATGCACAGGGGAAATCAACATGGGTTCAAAGGCAGGTCCTGCCAGACCAACCTGATGGCCTTTTATGACCAGGTAACTAAATCCCTGGATGATGGTGTCACTGTGGACATAGTCTTTCTGGACTTTAAGAAGGCCTTTGACACTGTCTCTCACCCCATTCTAATTAATAAATTGAGTGACTTTGGCATTGAAGCCTACACAGTAGGACGGGTCAAAAATTGGCTGATGGGACTTACCCAGAGAGTGGTGGTGGATGGGTCCTACTCAACGTGGTGGGATGTGAAAAGTGGAGTCCCCCAGGGCTTGGTCCTGGGGCCTACACTTTTCAACATCTGCATCAGCGACTTGGACGAGGGGGTGGAAAACACACTGTCCAAGTTTGCTGATGACACCAAGATGTGGGGAGAGGTAGGCATGCTCGAAGGGAGAGAGAGGCTGCAATGTTTTAGGCAGACTACAGAAGTGGGCAGATGGTAACAGGATCGGGTTCAATGTAAATAAATGCAGGCTGCAGCAGGAACCATGGGTGATCCCAGTAAGCAGGGATGTGGGTTTCCCATGGGAAAATGCAAATTTTCCCTTTAAAGGGGAAGCCATGGGTTTCCGCATTTGCAAACAGCTCTCTGCTGGCTGGCAGAGTTCCAGCCTGCAAGATTTATGTGCAAATGGGTGGGAAATTAAGTCAGGGCAAGCCACAAAGCCCACCCTGCCCAATAGCATGTGTGTGGGTAGGTGTGGGGACTGTGTGGGAGGGGGACTGTGTGGGGGTGTCCCCCCATGTTACACAGCACCCACTGCTGGAAGCAGCTGCATAGTAAGCACCAGGCCCTTGGGGCACTCAGGGCCCACTGTAAGCAGAGGCCCCCAGAAGTGTGTGGCATCACCCGAGTCCCAGGGGCTACATGTGGTGCATTGAGCCGGCCCAGTCCACAGACTCACCCACACCTCCCTCACAAACCCACATGCATAACCCCCTCAAAATGCCCCCCCCACTATCCACCCACAAACCCCACACAACCCCACACCCATTACTCCCTCACACCCTTCCACAAATCCCCCTACACAAACTTCCCACACCCATCTCCACACCCACCCACAAACCCAACACCCACAACACCAACAATGTACCCACATACCCCCCACACACTCCCCACACACACCCCAGAAACCCCACGTCCAAAAACACACACACACACACAAACTCCCCAAAACCTCCCCCACAAGCCCCACACCCACTCCATATATCCCACACCCACTCGCCATGCCTCTTCTCCCCCACAAGCCCCACATCCCTCCCACAAATCACATACCCAGCCACCACATGAGGAGAGGATCTCCTGGTAGAAACCATAGCTGCAGGGGCAGCTGCCACACTGCAACCCTGACCCATGCCCACACTGGTGCTGGGACATGTAGCTCCAGCCTTGGAAACCACTTGGGGGAGTATGATAGGCTGGAGGGAGGTATGAAGGTGGCAGCGGGGGGAGGTGATGGGCAAGGTGGGGAATGAAGTGGCAGTGGGGTCTATGGGCATATGTGATGGGCCAGGGACAGCAGCAGGAGCGTGAGTTGAGTGAAGGCAGGTGGAACTGCGCCAAATAGAAGTGACCACCAGAGCCAGGCTTGGAGCCCTAATGGCCCCTAAATTAGCCTATGCAGGGGGAAGCTGGCCTGGAAGGGAAGTGGCTCAGTCCCTGGTCCCCAAATCCTGTTGAGTGAAGAAGGCAGGTGGAGCTCTGATTTTTCTTTTGCCACAGAACCAGAAGCAAACACCAAAGTGTATAGATCTTTAGAATATATTTTATGATAACAGAAGCACTGGTAGGCTTCCAGATTCATTTAAAATTGTAACTATATGAATAAAACATTGCCTAACTGATCTCTATATATATAGTGGCCACTTGTACCTAGGAAACACCTGTGCCACATGCCCTCTAGCACACAGCAGGTTACCCTGGGTGGGGTAGGAGAGGCTGGATCAGCACTAGGCTGACCCCAGCAGCCTTACCTGGGGTTCTGGAGGTCTCTTGGGGCTGCATCGGTGGCAACTGTGCTGCTCGGAGCCTGGCTGGCAGCTAGAGTGTGGCTCTGGCCAGTCAGGCTCTGGTTTTGGGTGGTGTGCTGTCCTACATGCACCACCCCTTTTTTTTTTTGATTGGATTTTTTCACCCTGGGATCTCCTAGGGTCAAGCCCTCCACTCCTCTGCAGTGCTACCTTGCAGCATGGAGAACACATGAGTGTGCTATATGGGATGCCACAGATGTGTCTGTGGTGCTACATACCACATGGTCATGCATATGTGGACATGGCCATTAAGGGCAAAGGTTTCTATTAACTTTAGGTGCCCAATCTGAGCTACCTGCTGTTTTGAACCATCTCAGACAAAGCTCTCACTGATTTCAGTCATAGCCATGGGTGTTCAGCACTTCCACAACTCAGATTCCAAGGTATTAAGCTGGGCACCAAGATAATGAGTAATGGACCATTTGTGACTACATACAAAATGTCTGATGTAAATGGTATGTAAAACATCTCAAAGGAATTCTGGAGCAGAAGCAAGACTAGAATCAAGATCTCTGGGGCAGCTTTCAACAGCCATAACTACAAGACCTTTCCTTCAGTTCCTTGCCTCATGCACTACACACTTTCCAATTTCAGCATCAGTTCCTACAGACAACAGTTTCCTTTACTGTAAAACATTGCTTCACATGCAAAGAAGGTGCCTCATGTGTGCTATAAATGAAATGCAGTGCATAAGCACAAAAAAGCTGAATCAATCTAAATATTTTAATGGCATATCTTCCTAGGTTTGCTTTAAAAAACTAACTGAAAAACCCTCTTCCATCATGCATATCATATTGAAGTCTATCTGATTCAGTAGCAGCCTGAGAGCCTTCAAGTCCACAATAAAGAGCTCTACTACTTAAAGTAATGGAGAACTGATAGCAGTAAGTAATGGATATCATCCACACAGACCAGCAATACAAGATGAGACATGCCGGCCAGTAAACATTAAAGATATTTGTTGACAGCAGATTGATTGTCACATGCAGGAATCTTGGCTTCCATTCCTGCTTGAGGGAAATGGGTTCTTATAGATTTTTCTTGGCCCCTTCTTTTGCAACTTCTAGTCTCTCCCAGTCCCAGTCTTGTGTCTTTCCCAATGCTGGGTCCATTCCACAATCCTATTCTTTTTGTCTACTCAAGCTGAGCCTCCTTTCTCAAACTTTTCACTTCAATGCTAATCTTCTTGCCCAGTCAACCTGTCTTACTTTTTCTTCCTGTACTTTTGGCCCCTTCAGAATCTGTTATTTTCCTTCCCTTCCATTCTGGCTTTTGTCTTTCTGCATTTGAATCAGACAGCTTCCATCTTCAGGAAGCTACAGGAATACCAGCTGCAGGAATCCCAGCAAAGGGACCACTGAACACAGGACAGATACGTTCCCTGTCTCAGTTTTGGTACCCAGTTTAGAGCATCTGGGCACCAAAAGCCAAATTCCACCCTTGACGTCTGGAGTTAAACCAGCATGCTCACTTGTTCTGTGGGCACAGTCAGCTTCATAGAGGCAGCTGTGAGATAATGAGACATGTTCAGTAATACCGCCTTTACTGTTTAAACCAAAGAAACAGCTTGGCTGTGCTGTCACCTTTCACAAATTCTAATTTCATTTTAAAACTGTCAGATTAAACATTAAGTCCTTTTTTTAGCTTCTGTGCATGTCAGTGTAAAAAAAAGAGTACCATATTTAAGGATCATAGGATCACAGGAAAGTAGGGATGGAAGGGATCTCACAAAGTCCTTTAGTCCAGCCCCCTTCTCAAGGCAAGAGCCTTCCTAACTAAACCATCCCAGGCAAATATCTTTCCAACCTGTTCATGAAAATTTCCAAGGATGGAAATTCCACAACTTCTCTAGGTAGCCTGTTGCAATTCTTAACTACCCTCATAGTCAATAAATTCTTCCTAATCTCCAACCTACATTTCCTCTGCTGTATCTTGAGGCCACTGCTCCTAGTCCTGTCCCCTATGGGCAAATAGAAAAGCCAATCTCCATCCTCTTTATAATTGCCCTCCAGGTACTTGAAGACTGTTATCAAATCCTTCAGTCTTCTCTTCTTCAGGCTAAACAATGCCATTTCTTTCAGCCTTTCCTCATAAATCATGCTTCCAAGCCCCTGAATCCATTTTCATGATCTACACTGGACTGTTTCTAATCTGTATAAATCCTTCTTGAAGTGTGGCCTGAAACTGGACACTGTACTCCCAACATGGGCAGACATAAGATTTTTAAAGAGGCAGGGTACATGTCACATAACAACATATAAAACAACACATTTTTCTCCAGTTAAAAAGAAACAAGAAGTTTTACTTATATGCTAGGGGGCTAGTCCTATGTTTTTCAGTTTAAAATTAAAACAAAAAATAAACATAACTATTGGAATGTGCACTAATTTCCTAACTGATGCAGCCATTTAAAAAATAAACACAACTAAATAAAATATAGCCAAAAGATATTGCATAATTAGTTCTGTAGTCATTATAGTTAAATTTATATATCTTATTCAGATTCATAAAACAAAATATTGAGTGTTTTGACCCTGCTTCCAATACTTCACTCAGATATTTCTATAGCTGCGTTAATATTACTACACTTGAGTTAAGGTTTTTAGGTAGAGCTAGAAGAAGTCTGCAAGGCTGTAAAATAGAAGAGAAACATTACCAGGAATGGCTAACTGACAGAAAAATTTCAGAAGCAGGAATATAATACCAGAACATCAAGACCATTAAAAAGGAAAGAGGAGTGTTAAGATCTGTGGAGTGGCGAAAGATTAGCAGGAGTCAGGGAGATACTCATGAACCATCAAGTCAATTGACTCACTCAGCACCGCCTGAATAGAAATGCTGCTGCCCCTTCCTGGCAGTCGATTTTAAGGTTTTGGTAGAGAAGAAATCAAAGGAGGCTGCAACTGCACCACTGTACACAACCTTGGATCCACCCCTGACTCCAGATAAGGCCTGGAGTGCTGGATAAATAAAGACACACTTCCCTTGATTTGCAAGTGATACAAGCCAGCATGCTATTGGGATCATTTTTACTGTTGGCTCACTTTCAGCTTATGGTCCATTATAACTGCTAGGTTCATATCTGCCCTACTGCAGTCTTGTCAATCATTCCCGAGTCTGTATTTATGCATGTGGTTATTTCATTCCAAATGCAGGACTTTGCACTTGTCCTTGTTAAATCTCATCTGATTGATTATGAACCATTTCTCCAACCTATTCAGGTCATTCTGGATCCTAGACCTGCCTTACAGAGTCCAACTTGGTGCATCCAACTTGGTGTAAACTACAAATTTGCTAAGCATGTACTGCATGTACTGAATACCATCGTCCAAGTCATTAATTAAAATGTTGAACAGTACCAGAGCCATTGAGAACTACTTGTTGAGCACAATAATCCAACTAGTTATGTCAGAGTACTTTCATCTAGTCTGCATTTCCTTAGCTTGTTAATGAAAATGTTGTGGGAGATAACATCAAAATATTTGCTAAAGCCAATGTATATCGCATCCTTTGCTCACTCCAGTCCATAGAACCTGTCACCTTATCATGGAAGGAACTCACGTGGGTTAGACACAACTTCCACTTGGTGAACCTATGCTGGTGGTTCCTGATCACTTTTTCTCCTCTATGTGCTTCACAACAGATTACTTAAGGACCTGCTTCTTGATCTTTCCAGGCATCAAGGTCAGGCTGACTGGTTTGTAATTCCCCAGAACCTCCTTCTTGCTTTTCTTAAAGATGGGCATTATATTTGCCCTTTTCTAATCATCCAGGATGTATATATATATATACACATCAAAAAGGACTTGAAATTACAACTTAATCACTCTAGCATAACATTATATACATGTCCACAACTGAACATAACAAATGTCACTTTAACTGTTTTATATCAGCAAAAGGATGTTCCTTAAACACATAAGCACTGCCACCCAAGTTGTTTTTCTCCTTCACATTCTCAACTGATTTCTCCCTGTTTGTGAGCAACAAGTCAAGAAGAGCTTCCTCTTTAGCTGGCCTGTCTACATCGGCACCAAAAAGTTATCACCAACAAACTCCAAGAATTTGCTGGACTACTTGTGCACTGTTGTGCTTATCTCCTAGCAGATCTCCCAATAATTTAAGTCCCCTGTAAGAATAAGGTCCTGCTATTTGGAAGCTTCCATCAATGTTTAAAGAAGACCTCATCCACCTCCTTCTGGTTTGATGGTCCGTAGCAAATACACACTATGACGTTCCCCCTGATTCTCTCCCCTCTGACCTTTACCCAGAGGCTTCAATGAGTCAGTTTCATATTGCACCTCAAAACACATGTAAATTACCTTATATGGTAACATGTTCCTTCTTTTATCCAATTTGTCTCCTTCCTGAACAAGCTATACCCATCCATAACCATGCTCCAGTCCTGTCAACTATCCCATGAAGCATAGGTACCAAATACATGGGGGTCTGAAGGCTCTGGCCCCCCTCAAGAAGAGGGTGCTCAGGCCCCAAGCCTGAGGAAAAAAGAAAAATGCGGGAAACCATGGATTGCCACTTGCAGGCTGGAAAAATTCCAGACTGCAAGATGCTGCTTAAGGCCGGGGGAGTGAGGACAGTGATTGGAGGCATGGGGCACCATGTGCACACACACATGTACATGGCAGCCAAGCAACAATGGAGAACAGCTCCCACCAGGTAAGTCTAAAGGGATGGGGGAGGGCACAGGTAATGCACTGGGGTGGCGGGGGGTCACACATGATTTGCTGGTGGGGAGCATTCAGGGGACAGGGAACACAGGTAACATGGGGGAGAGACCAAGGTTCTGTGGGGGAGAATGTGCCCCTCAGAGAGGCACCCACAGTGGGGTTCTGCACCCACAGTGGGACACGGGGGGCAGAGCTGCACCAGCTTTACGCAAGAGCCACATCTGCAGTCCAGGAAGCGGGACAATGGCCCACCAAGGTAAAGCACAGCACAGGTGCGCGTGCGGAGTTGTGTCCCCAGTGCTGCCAGGCAAGCAGGGGGTGCCTCACATTGGCAGCCATAGCAGCATAGTACTCTGTCCCATGCCAGGTCCCACATGCTGGGCTATGGAGTTGGCTCCTTCCCAGAGCTAGTCCAGCCTGGCTGCAGCCCCATGCCTCACTGTGGGCACAGAAATCTCAGGAGCATGTGCCCCCCACCCCTCTGCCTTATTGTCTGTGCCCCTTCCACCCTCTCATGCATCACCTGTACCCACACTCTCCCCACGTATCCATCCCTTTCCACATCCTGTGGATCTAGGGGTAAAGGACACGTGTCTATCATCTTAGCAGTCTGCCCCTCCCTGCCACAGCAAAAAAAAACCCCTTGGTGTCTATACTCCCATGTCTCTGTAATCCCAATCACATCACAATTCTGTGATTTACTAGGATTTGCAGTTCTTTCTGTTTGTTCCCCAGGCTTCTCACATCAGTATATGAATACTGCAGCTATCTAGCTGATTGTCCTATCTTCTTCTTGAGAACATTGCTAAGGGTTCCATTGCTTTTGCTTCCCTTTACTGAGTTTTTATCCAGGTGCCCAGATTCTTTACTTATTGCTGGTGCTTACCCATCCCTAACAAGTATTAAGAATACTTTCTAATAATGGAAGCAAAGCTACCCCACTTATCTTAAGGAACAAAGTCCTACACACCAGCCACTGGGCAATAAAAAGTGGAAAGTCCAATTCCACTTCCACAAAGTCAACAGAATACATAAATCCTACAATGAAACTAAAAGAAGCAAGAGAAGCAGAGATACTCTAATTCTTCTTCATGCACAGATGTACCGTTCTCTTTAACACTGAAGATAAAATAAGAAAAAAGAAGAATTAACATGCTGGAGCAAAGCTTTTAGGAACTTCTGTGAAGTCGTAAACAAATATTCAGTGACTTCTTATTTTATTGCCTCATATTTTCAGCCTAACACAACAAAAATCCATGTAAATAAGTTTTATGAAACACCGAATAGAATTACTGGAGCCATCAGTTAATATCATGCTTTTATTTATAAGCTCCATTCACCTACTATAAGACCTATTAGTGTTAACATCCTTCCATTAGAATAAGATAAAATATCCCATCATAGGCTGGCCCGGTTGCCCAACAAGAGATGTATTTTGCTATCATGCAGGAAAACTAGATATAAATCTTTGATGATTTGCAGACAGTTATTGAAAGCATAAGGGAAATTATGTTTTCAACTCTGGTGGGAAGGAAGAGAATGCTTTACAACAGGGGTCCAAGCTTTACAAGCATGAATCCAGCCCATAGAGCAATATAACCCATTAGACACTTGGCATATCCCTGCATCATCCCCCATTCATTGCTCTGCATGTGGGATAGACCTAGTACTGCATGATGTACAGCAGGTCTGGGGTACAAGCTGCATGTGGTGCAGCGTGTTCTGACCCTGGGACTCACTGTTCACAGCCCCCAGGGCTAACGCAAGATATTTGCTACCCATGGTGCATGGGATGGACCCAGCACTGCACACAGCACACACAGGAGGTCCAGGACACGGGCTGCATGCAATGCCTTGGATCAACTGCCTTTGCTGCTTGCAGTGCTGGAAGCTGGCCTGAGGGCAGCACATGTCGTATATTGTCCCTGGGGGTAGCACATGCTGTGTTTAGTGCATAGGCCAAACGTGGCACCATGGGTACTGCACAGGATGTCAATCTGGTTTTGCCTACAACCTAACACAGGGCTGAGTTTGACACCCCTGCATTACAATACTAATATCATTTCTACTGTCTGACTAATTGGAGAAAAGATGGTCTCCCAAAGAAACGTATATTCAAGTTTCTATCTTGAATGCCTAAACCTAAATTTAAGAACTTAAAGTGGTCTAATTTTCCAAGAGGCTGATGACAAAATACTGTCCATCAAAACCAATAGAATGCTCAGCACCTCTGTAAACTAGGACACTCTTCTTCCTCTCCTGCCACAAATACATGTGTTTATTTCAATATTGGCCATGTAATTATCTTTCATTCTCATGATTCTATATCTCAAAGATCCACCTACTAACTCCCCATCCTAGCTCACCACAGTCACATGCTTCTGGGTTGTTATAGTATCCCACTTCTTCATGTGGTCTTTTTTTGCTCAGCTTCAATCTAAGCAAACTACTTAGCTTGGGTAGCAGCACACTGGTTGTCAGGAGAGAAAAACCTTTTTTGGGCCTGGAATTAATTAGCTGATCATTTATATAGATGGTGAAGAGTATCATATTTAGTCAAATCTAAATTGACCCTGAATTTAGAATGCCCCTGTCCCCACCATTCGTTATAATTTTTTAGGTATAGAATGTAATTATTGGATGGGTGTCCTGAATTCACACCCTCGCACTGATACAGCAGGGAAAATAGTAACTAAGGGTGTCAAGTGCCCCCTTGCCCTCTGTCAACTCCCTCTTCCTTCCCCTGCAGTTTTCCTCCCCCCCACCCCCACTGGCACCCATGGCCACATGCCTCTGCGAGCTTCCCTTTCTGTGAGATGCTGCTAGGGCTCTGTTCCCTCTTGGAGCTGCACAGTCCTTACCAGGCCATACAGTAGTGTCATTACTGCCAATTGGCCAGGCAGACAAAGAAGCAGTGTCAGCAAAGCTGACTGCCTAGGCAGGGGACAGAGCTTCCCTCTGCTACCAGAAGAGAATCCAGCCCAAACCAGAGCTGGGCTATGCTTGATAGTAAAGGGGGAGAGGAAGGGGCTGGCAGGGGAGTGGCAGAAGTGCAGAGAGGAAGCAGAGCGGGGACAGAAGGCTGCTATGGGTCAGACTCTGGCATTGACCTAGGCTCAGGGCCAGAGTCAGAGCCACAGCAGCTGTCCCCCCCACAACATATGTACATGTTGTATGTGAATCTAAGATTAGGTGTTCCCCTCACCCCATGCTGATGGGACATTGTCTTAGATTTGAGTAAATACGGTATTAGCAACATATACTTTGCGGTATGCCTGTTCCACTGTTGCCACCAACAGAGCTCTTATTTCCTACATAGTTCAATGTATCAGTTCTCTAGTAAAGACTGTATCAGTCATGTAAGCTGGTGATCTTCTACCATTCACATATTTTGAGAGGGAGCCTCCAATGGTTCATTGTATTGTATGCTGCTAACAGGTCAAAAACACAGTATCTGTTGCCAGATACAAAGACATCTTTGATACACACTTGGTCCATTCTGATGTACCTAGATAAAATCCAGCTTGCTCAGGGAATCAAGTAATTTCCAGTGAATGGTAATAGGTATTTTAAAATCAGATACTTGTATAATTTTTAGAGGTGACATGGTAGTGATGTGGACTTAGGGCTGATGCATTCTTCTCCAGCTTCATGAATGACTTGGCATTACTTTATGCATGACTGAGCATGTGTCATACAACTTGAATAGCCAGTCCCTTGCTACTGGTCCAAAATGTTTGAGCTGCTCAGTATGAATGTCACCTAGAACAGCGGTGTTGCCTTTCTTGAGGGCATTCATTCCAAAATGCCTTTACTTCAGGCATTGTGTACGGTGACCCAAAATGAACTGTTCCAAGCAAGAAACTTTACCACATCTCCTGTGAAATATGTATTTTCATTTTTACCTAAAACAACTTTTACAGTCTTTGCAATCCGTTATGCCTGATGAAGGCTGCCTGTGCCTAGAAGCTTGCAAATGAAGACCTTTTGAAAATATCTAGTTGGTCCAATAAAAGAGATCACTTTTGCCATGAGTTTTGATTCCAAAATTATTAGCATTTTTGCCACTTAAAATGTGATGTGGGTTGCTTTTTCTGTACCCTGACATTTTCTAGGAATTTGTATAAGACCCAGTCTGCAGTGATTTCATAATGTTGTTCTGCCTTCCTTGGGTCCTTAATTAAGCATCTGGGCAGGTCAGCCATGCTGTAAATGAGACTGCATCAAAGGAGGAAAGACAGAAGTCATGGCAGAGAATCTAGCTCTTCACCAGCTGCAATGGTATCCTCAATGAATGCATCTGCTTTAAATATTTGTTTTCATTTTGCATACTGAACAGATAGCTCAGATATTAGTCCTGGTACATAATTCATTTTGCAGCCTCATGTAATGTGTTTCTTTGAGATGATGTGCACTGCATTGATAAGCTGTTTGTAATTTTTTGGTATTGACTTTGGTACTGGCTAATTTCATTTAAGCAGCTAAATATGACATTTGGAGCCTTCTTTGCACACCTTATTTTGGAAATGGATAGTTCTTCCAGAAAGCTGTTATGCTCCCTCTCTGGCATAGTAAAATCTCTGTATTTAGTCAAAAGGAGGTTGCAAAAGAAAAATCTAACTTATGAACATAAGAAATTAAAGCCCCAAGGAGAAACTCAAAAGTAATGTGTAAATTAGTTTTCTTTGCACTCAGTAAGATTCCTTTTATTGCTACTCTCATACAAACGAAGCTTGTGTAAATGTTACTGACTGATGACCTGCAAGGAGTAAAGGAAAGTAATGTTTAGATGCATAGAATCATAAAAATAGGGTCGGAAGGGACCTTGTAGATCTTCAAGTCCGACCCCCAGCCTGGGTGGGAGAAAAACTGGACTCAAATGAGTCCAGCCAGGTAGGCATCAAGCCTCTTCTTAAAGAACCCCAGGGTAGGATCCAGTACCACTTCCCTTGGAAGTTGGTTCCAGCTCCTAGCATAAACTTACATGTTCCTTCAGCTTTGAGGTATAGCTGAAAGAGGAGAAACATTGTTTAATGAAAAATGTAGACATTTCAAAATTTAGTTTCATTTTGCATCTGAACAAAAACAGAAAATTATCTTTTTCTCAGCATTCAGTGGAAAATTCCAGAAACAAAAGCATAATTTCCTTTTGGGCTGACCAAAGTGTTTTGTTTGAGTTTGGACTTTGTATTGTTTTCTGATTTACAAATTTCTAAATGAAAGGTCAGTTTTCAAAATGAGAACTCAAAAGGCTCCCTTTAGAAAATCTATGAACAGCATATTTTAAAATTGTTAGAACTCTTTTCCTATTTGTTTTTAGGGAAAGCAAAATTCCAGTAAAATTAAACACAATTTCACTAAGAGCTCATTTTCAACAGACCCAAGTGTTCCAACCACACATGGCTCAAACAAAGGTTCTCTTAGCAAGTGCACATCTAGACATGTAAGTCATACCAAAATACTCTGCCTTGCACATCAGTAGTGTGTGTGTGTAAATATCTCTAAAGAGAGTCTGAGTGTGAGGACAGGGGCCAAAGTACCTTGAAGCTGTCTAATACGTTATTACCAGAGAGCTTGGGCCAGTGAGAGGTTCAGCAGAATTAGAGAGAGTCCAAGATGGCACAGACGCCATCTTGAAAGAAGAAGAAAACCCTGAAACTCCCTCTAGATTGTATTAAGGTACATTGCAGGGTCTCTACAAGTTCTGATGTGCACAGGTGCCCCTATCACCTATCATCCCTCTGAAACTTAGACAGGCCTGGGAGATAAGGGCAACCTTCACAGGTGGTATTAGTAGGTACTCAAGATAGGCCATGTCCAACTAACGGCCCAATTTGCAGCATGAATATGGCACACCCACAAAATACAGTCAGTCCTCCACTGCTGTTCCCATAATTCTCTTTATCCATATCTTCTGACCCTTCTACTTAACACTCACTCATTTGTCCCTTACTGTTTATTCCTCAGAAATTTCTAATACTTTATATTTCCCTGCTTTAATCTTTCATTTTCCACATGGACAACTCTTAACCAGACATACATTAACCCTTAAACTTCCAGTTCAATAATGTTGCCTCACCGCACAGCTAGGTGACCAGGCTTGCTGTTAAACTACGGAAGGAATATTACTGGTAACAGGCATTCCAAGCATTTACACCCCTCTGGGTACATCCTGATGAGCACGCACGTGACTCTTCCAGCATCCCAGACCAGTTTGAGATGTTGCAAGAAGCACGCTAAGAATGAAAAAAAAAATGTTCCCTGCACTGCGTATTTGCAGTGCAGGCTCTACATTTGATACCTGGGTTTCCAGGTAAGAAAAAAAAAAAAAAGACACCAGCCCACAAAAACATGGGACAGGGCATGGTTCCCCAGTATGCCCTGAGGCCAGCCAGGGATCAGACCTCCAGAGATGCTCTGGGCCACAGGTCCAAGGCGCGGTGTTAGCAGGTCACAGCCAGGCAGCAGCTCCCACTGTCAGACTGCTGGGGTGCCAGGGCCACTCCAAGTTAGGGCTGCATCAGCTGTCCAGCTGGCACAAGGGGTAGTGTCCCCAGCTACCAACTGGCTGGGCCTCAGAAGCTTCTCTCTATTTGTATCCTTCAAGTATTGTGGGCTCTAAGGCCCACCTGGCTACTGTGTGGGGCCAATGGGTGAAAGATACAACAGAATTCTTGGGACAACACATTAAAAAAAAACAGGATAGGAGTGTCATGGGAGTCAAAGGGCCAAATGTGAAAATAAGTGGACCTGAGGGAGACCATGAGCAGAGCCCCCCAGGCTGCACCCGCCAGACCTCAAAGGCATCCAAGGAACTGGTGGACGCCACCCACTGGTATTCTGCCTGGAAACATGCATGGACAAGTGAGAGAAAATCATCCTCACAGTCTCTGGGTACCTTCCTGGCCAGAGCCTCCTTCCTGGTCAAGTACAGGGCCCACTTGGCCAGGGCCAGGAGGAGGATGACCAGGAGGTCCCAGGACTTGTTGGGGCCATGGATGGAGTGACCAAAAACAAGAAGGTGGGGGTGAAATTCAACCAGAACCTCAAGAAGAGGTTCTGGAGGTGGAGGGGCTGCAGCCTGGCACACTCGAGGGTCATGTGTGCCAGGGTCTCCCTCTGCCCACAGAAGGGGCAGGAGACTGGGGTGCCCATGAAGCTTGCCACATACATGCCCGTGGCAATGGCTCCATGGAGGAGCCACCAGCTGAGGTCCCCAGTGGCTCGTGGGATGAGGTTGGAGTACAGATGCAGCCACTGGGGTTCCACAGCCATGCCCTTACAAAGCAGGTCCGACCACTTGCTGTCTGGGTGGGACACGAGGATGGCATGACAGATAGTGAGGCACAAGCATACAGCAGTGGCGGTGATGGAGGGTGGAAATGTGGACCAGTCTGGTGTCCTCCAACCAGCTCAGGTGGTAGAGTGGGGAGCACCATGAAGCTGAGCGAGGCACTGGCCCCACAATAAACTCCAATGGGCTGGAGGACACAGTGGGGCAGAGACCACCACCACATAGGACCTGGTCAACCAAGGCAAGGGTGTCCGGATGTAGGGCAGATTTCACCTCCTGGACCAGATGGTAGGTTGCATGCATCATGGATAGATCCATGAGCCAGGCCAATGCAGCAGGATCAGCCCACTCCTGCCTATTGTAGTCCAGGAAGTCTCCAATATGGGTGACAACAGCCAGGATCAACCTGTCACTACCAGGGCACCTCTGCTGTTGGCACCTCCAGCTGGGGGTTCCAGAGGAGGGGCTCAATGAGCAGGTTGGCACCCTGGGTGACTGTTGCAGGGGACCTGCAGACAGAGACCAGCCTCCAGGCCCAGGAGGTCCTGGTAGAAATCTGGCAGCCCTTGCAGGGAGAAGGCCTACAGGCTGAGGAGCTGCCAGTCATATTGGATCCCCCAGAAATGGCGAAGGAAAGCACATCCCAGGTGGCCCCATGCTGCATGGCTAAAAAAGAGGTGACTGAAAAAGACCCTGTTGGCCAGGGTCATCAGGGTCTCCTGCAGACATACCATGAGATGCCCTCCCTCCTGAAGGAAGGAGAGCACCTGGCACCTCTGGAGTCCCTTCCTGCAGCCGTGGACATTGAGGGTCACGATTTTAAGTGACCTCATGGCTGGAGGGGTGGAGTAGACAGTTCAGCAGTGTTACCTGTCAGCTCCATGTTCTTGGGGAACCCTGACACGACACAGACTGTCTGACTCACAAAGAATCGCACCCCCGCCTCCTCTACCTAAACAGAAGCTGATTAAGATGCAGTGAGAGACACACTTAAAACCCTCCAGATAAGGGTGACAAAAGTGAAACAACTGCCCTAGGTCTCATTTGCATCTGAGTTAGGACCAGATGACCATTCATTTACATGAGAGATGGAGAACAGAAAACCTGAAGCAGAGATTGCAGTGAATTCTGGGATCAGCGAAGCAGGGGAGCACTGCATGATGGGGAATCTGTGTTCCAAATGCTAATCAACCCTTACACCCAGCTCAGCATTTAGCAGACCAGTTCTAATCTGGATTTACAAAGGACTTTTCCTCCCCCCACCCCACACCCACACACCTCTAAGCAAAAGTAGGTTTATTAGGCATCTGGGGCCGTACATTCCCTGGTCCCACTATAGGAGGCCTATGTAAACTTAATTGGCTAAAACTCAGTTGCCGGGTTAGGGAATGCTGAGGCAATAGACCGAGTCAGAGGGGGTATGGGCAACATTTGAACAATGGTACAG
>NW_017728931.1:85448959-85461718 GCF_001723895.1 Crocodylus porosus | reverse complement strand
AGTTTGAAACACATAAGGGGATCAGCTTGTACAGGCTGATTGACCCAGTTTGGCTCAGACGTGCCCTAATGAACTGAATGCTGGCCCATGAGGGTGTCATCTGGACACCCAGCTGGATTCAGAGGTATTCTGTTTAACTGTGTGCTTGTGTCTGACTGTGTGTGTTTGTGTGTATGACTGATTTGGGGACTGGAGGAACCCAGCCCCACTGAACTGAGTCCTGCAACATAGCTCCATTGGGGGTGAGGGCTTGCAGAAGGGAGAGATACAGCTCCATATAGAAACACAAGTAACACAAGCAGCACATTGATAGAATTACCAAGACCCTAGCCCTAATAAATGAGCACACCCCAAAGTCACAGGCAAATCTGGTAACAGCAGGGGCCTCATGCATCTCAATGCCCAGTGTGGGGCCTGCTGATTCACATAGCACCCTCCCATACAAAGGGAGGTCTATATATAAAGGATGTCTATGAAACTGTGGACCCACCTATAGATCCAGGCATTGCAGCCTTTGGGCCCCTTGCCTTCCGTTGCCAGCACCCTTGTAGTGGTGTGGATGCTATCAAAAATCTCACCAGAGGTCCAAGGCTAGCTGTACCTTGCTGGCAGACCAGTGGGTGTACTCACAGTCAACAAATGCAAGTAGCTCATCCCTGAGGACTACTGGGACTGAGAGGTCTGCAGGCTCCATGGAGCCTGCTGGTTTTGGGGCATCCTCCTCCTGGTCCTGCGGCTCAGTGGGCTCCTTAGACACCATCTGAATCCCCTCCCTGCCTCGGCCAGTCTGCTAAGGCCCCAGATTCTAGTTGGGATTGGGAGAGCTCTGCAGCCCCTTGAGACAGGGGTGAAGGCAAGAGTGGGGATGGGGCTCTTTCATGAGATGGTGGGGTGGAGCTGGAGCCCCAGGGGGTCTGTGCAGGGTCCCCGACAAGATCAGCCTGTTGATTAGGGGACCCCACTGCAACCCCCTCTGGTGCAGGACTATGGAGCAGGCTGGAGGTGAGGTTTTTCTGGGAGGGAAAAGACACGTTGGGCACAGGGGTGGCTTTGGCATCTGCCTTGGGGTCCTGGAAAAGGGGACCCTCTCCCTCAGGACTCACCAAGGTGAGCCCCACGGCCTCTGTATTCTTCATATCAGAGGGAGGAGGCTGTACTTCCAGACCTTTAGCCTCAGTGCCTGTGGACTCAGGGGGTAGGCCCTGGTCAGCAGAATGAGTGGCTTCCTCCATGGACTCCTTTTCAGGACTGTCTAGCAGCCCCAAAACTTCCTCCACAGGGATCACCCATTTGATCTTTCCTGGCAGCATGGTGTCAGGGGCAGCTGGGGAGGCCCCTGCAGGCTGAGCCACTCCTTGCCACCCCCATGTGGTGGTCTTGGGAGGGGGAAAGGAGTCCATGTCAGAGGACTTCAGCTCTGCCCAGGCCTTCCTCTTGCCTTTACACCCAGAGGGGACCTGCACCCACTCAGACATGGGGTGGTCCTCAGGTGGACAGGCTCCAGTAAGAGAAGGTGAGGGTTGTGAGAGTGGAGCAGCTACAATGGGGAGGCATGACTAGGGGTAGGGTGGTCCTGCTCCCTCTGGTTGCTGCTGTCCTCCCTGGGACTCCACCAAACTTGTTTGAGACGGGGCGGGGTGTCAGTGGTAGGGGCATTCCTCTTGCCAGTGGGACGCATGAATGCCCTCCCTGCCTGGCCCACGGGGCACTCATGATGTAAGTGCCCCAAGGCACAGCATCAGAAACACTGAAAGTCCCCCAGTGTATAGAAAATCCTCACTAGGGCCCCCTGATAAGGAATTTCCAGGTATCCTTCAGCCTCCAGCTGTGCTCCCACTGCCAGCTGGATCATGACCTGGTGATGGAAAGAGCACATGTGGAAGAGGCTGGGGTCTCAGCACCCCAGTGACAGGGTCATGACCAGGGTGGCAACTCTCCCCAGGTTTTGGAACTGGGGGAGCAGAGCCCAATTAGGGATATAGGGAGGGACAGACCTGAGGACAACCCTGGTCCCTAGCTCTTTTAAAGGCTTGAGGGGGATGTATTCGGCCTTCACCATGGGCCCCGTCTCCACTGCTTTGTGTGGTAGCCTCTGAGGCAAGGAAAAAAAGACCCCCATGCCATGAAAGCAGGAGGCTGCCATGATCTTGGGGGCCCCCACTACTTGATCCAAGTCCTGGACCCAGGTCTCAAAGTGCAGGTTCTTCCAGTTGGGCAGTTGGGACTTCACCCCGTACCTATGGGTGAGTGCCAGAAAGAGGGCCCCACCACCCAAGCTGGAAGGGCCAGTGCTGGAGGGTCCAGACTCCCTGGCTTCAGGTCTCCCCGCAGCTGCCTGTGCATAAGCTGTGGCTTCCCCCCCTCCCCAGGTGGGAGGCACATTGGCGGGGCTGGGGCTAGGGCCAGGGACAGGCTGAATGGGTGTGCTGGCTGGTCTAGTGCACCTGGTCCCCTTAGGCACTGGTGGTTTAGGCTTGGGGGCAGTGCCCTTGCCCTTCCCACCCCCTGCTGTGGAGGAGGCTGAAGAGAAGCCCTTCCCACTGCCCTTGCTCTTGGTCCCTGTGACAGTTATGCCTCCCTGAGGCCATCTATTCATGGCCCCGCAACACCAATCAAGGGCCGACCGCCCGCCTTCTCTCCTGCCACGCCTTGTTGTTATTTTGATTGATTGGAAGGTCTTAATCAAACGGGAAGCTGCCTATTTTTGGTCTCGGTGCCTTAGGCACTATCTGCAGCTCCTGTCCTCCCCTTATACCGCAGCCCAAGCCTCGTAGATGTATCTGGTGTTGTTCAGGTCTGTCCTACTCCCTGCCGTGCGGACGCCCTCTGGCTTATCCCTCCGTCTGCACCCTGGCCGGCGTCCTCTAGCTCATCTCAGAGTCCGCGCCCCTACCAGTGCCCTCTAGCCTGTCCCACACTGCCCGCTCCAGGACTTCTCGCCCGTGCCAACTCTGGGTTCCCTCACTGCCCCCTAACTCCTGAGCCCCCTTCCTTTGGCTCTGATCTCCTCACTGCCCCCTGGCTCCGGGGCTCCTCACTGCCCCCTGGCTTTGGCTCCAGGCTTCTCGCTTCCCCCCCCAGCTCCGGGGCTTCTCGCTTCCCCCCACAAACAAATCTGCACCCTCTCCAGTGCCAGGAGACCCCATGCTATCATGGAGCTCCTATGAGGCTTCCTCCAACCCCTTATAGCCTCACCAGGTCCTCCGGTGAAACAGAAAACACAAGACGCAAAGCCCCCGGGCTACAACATAAAAGCTAGACCATTCTGGTCAAAATATAAATCTCTCCCTACTGGAGAGAGAGAAAGAGAGAGACAGCGTGCGCGTCAACCTCCAGCAGGAACCAGGGATGTTCCGACCATCAGAGTCTAGAGTTCTGTCTGAGTTCCTCCTCCCTCAGCCACTGGAGGGGAACTGCCCTCCTGGCCTTCTACCTGGGCTTAAGAAGGGCTAAGCTAGGTTAGCCCTGGCTCTAGGTCCTGGCTCTAGGTTTCCCTGGTTGCTAGGGCAACCAGCACCTGCACAGTCCTGGTGACTGGCAGCTGCGCTTCCCCCTTCCCACCACTAGGGGTTTCTCCTGAGCAGTTTCTGCTCTCAGTAACAGGGCACCTGAGAGCTCTGCGACAGTCCCCAATGATGGGAGAGGGCAGGGGGGCTGGCCAGGAGAGACCCCCTGGCCCTTTTGGCTCCCTATTGGAGTCCCACCTGCCCCTGTAGCAGAGACTGCAGGCTTCTCCACCCCTGGAGGAGGTTGGTTGGACTCTGCCTGCAGGGTGGAGGCTGCAGGGGTATGCATCCTCTTGGGGGTTTGGCTGGGATCTGCCTGCATAGCGGGGGCTGCAGGAAGCTCTGTGGGGGCATCGGCCCACCCTCCCTCCCCAAAGGTTCCTGCCCTGCCATTGTTTCACATGAGGACAAGAAAGACCATAAAAAAATATATGTATCTATTGGAACTGGTGAATCTAGTAGGGGCAGACTAGGGTTGTGGGGGAGAAGGGTGGTAGGGAAGAAGTGGGCTGGAGTTCAGTGAGCTACAGCCCCACACGCAAAAACCGGGAGGCCTATGCTTTGAGAATATGGGAGAGGAGGCACACACAAGCTTTGGAAACTCAAGCTGGTTTACTCAGCCACACAACAAACACCAGGGCATGGGGAGTAGTCCACAAGACTTACCACACAAGGGCAAAAACACACAGGAAAGGCTGCTGAGGCAGGTGTAAGAGATGGCTGGAGCAATGAAGGGGCTTTGATGAAGATCTGTCCAGAAGCCCCTCAGGCCTCCAGTCAGGCTCTCAGCAGCAAAGCAGTAGGCAGGATGACAAGGCTGGATCAGATGCAGTAAGGTAGCTGTGGGGGAAGGCACCGACACTCAGGACATATGGTTGCCCTAGCCATGACTCCATTCTGCAACCAGTAGATGTACACTGAAGAGGGCTCCCAGGAGCAGAATGCATTTAGCTGGGACAAACTGTAGTTAACCAGAATCAACTTACTGAACAAAGTGATCTGGGGACCTCCAAGGCAGATTCTCTGAGGACCTATTCAGAGGTGAACCTGAGTATGGCCCTAGAGATGTAGAGGTGCAGGGACAGAAAACTTTACAGCATGGTACCTGATATGTTTGTTTTTGCCATATGGAACAGGATTTTTCTGATCTAAATTAAACCTTCAGAAAACAGCCATTATCTTTTAAAATAATAATTTTAACAATGAGAACCACTCTCTTAAAGTTTGTATGTGAAATCTGCAATGCAGAAGCAAACAAATGAAAATCAGAGCTATCAAAATAATGTCTTTTTGCAAAGCTGTCTTGTATTGACTCAGAAGATAAAGTGAGGGCTTTCTTTCTTTGCTTCTTCTCTCACTTTGCAAAAAAATATTGCTCTGTTTTTCACTGCTTTGTTGAGACTTCAATATTTGATGACTGACCATCCCAACCAGAAAGCTAGATGAGTAGATGACTCAGATGTGACAAAAACAAAACTTGGTCATGGATGGCATGGTTTTAGAGATGCAATGAGGAGCAAAAAGCTGAAAGAACTCCAACAAAGGAAAGTAAGGGAAGTTCAGGAGCGGCAGAGGCTGATATGGAGATGACTTGCTTAGCAGAAGATTTAAAACATGCACTGTGTCCTCAGCATGGTTCCCAATAAATACCTATCGTTATGGATGTTGGCACACGTGCTTCAACTTGCACTTGTGTAAGCCTCTGTGCCTGAACCTATTATCTATTCCTCCAGAACCTCCATCACATTACCACATTATGTAATCAGTGCAAAACTGGAAACCTCCAGTGTTACTTCAATAAATTGACAATTCAAGGAATTGAAAAGATCATGCTCACATACTCAAACTCTTTGAGTTTTATATCCCACAGTCAGAGTACAATACAAGCCAAAGACAAGGAATACAAATAGGTGCAAATGTTGACTTCAGGGAATAAATACCACTGCTACTATCTAGTTTGGGTTTTTGGTTTGTCGTCTAGTTTGGCGTTACCAGTGTGACTGCTTAGCTTGTTTTATCAGTGACTCTGCTAACACACCTTCATACCCACATTTTACCTGTGCTACTCTTTAAAAATACAAATTTCAGCTTGTTATTTAAGTCAGACTGTAATGTTCTTTTTCACACTGTGGTGCCTGTGTGTGTGGGAGAGCTTGCTTACAACAGTCCTTCCCAACTACACACCTCAAAATTAAGACAAAGATCTACACTAAATATAGTACTAAAATGCACACATTTCCAGATAATTACAGTAGGCCTTCAGTATTTGTATATTTTATACACAAAACAATATACAAGTAAAATAAATCAACAGATAAATACAGTAAATCCTACCTCTGAGCAAATTAAATCAAGTCATTTCAGTCATTCACTTGACAGCATTATTGTGTATTGCAAGGATGTAAGTATATTTTTACCGTGAATTTTTTGCCTCCATCAAAACTATCACTGGGTTGATGGGCATTGGCTCCAGTAATCTGAACAAGGCCAGAAAACTAGCAGTATCCTGGGCCGATTCCATATAAAAATAAGAATCAAAGATGTGCAGGGTAGACCAAACCACAAGCAATGTGCATTTTAATTTAAGCCCTTCTTTAGAAATATATGTCTTCCTTTGTTCCCCTATGACTTGTCAGTAGGGTCAGGTACTTCCCACTTTCAGCATGTCTACAAGAGATGCTAACTGGAACTGCTAGTATCTTAATAATACTGCACAGTAGTATGTCATAGTACAAACAGTGCTAGTAAGCTACTGGACAGTATTATTAAGCTACTGTGCAGTAGCATCACTAAAAAGGTGTGCCAGCACTAATGCTCAGTAACTCTGGTTACTGTGCATTTATTTAGCACTTGATTATGCAAGTACTAAATAAAAATATACAGTAACCACTGCAAATTAATGAATGAGTAGATACACCCTCCAAGTATTTTGTTTTCTCTTTGTGTGATATGGACATCTTTTTCATCTGTAAGCAAGGTATAAAAAAATCTCTGTAGCTTACCAAAAGTGACAGGGATAGGCTGGATGTTCTTCAAGGAGGAAGCCAAAACCAGAGCAGGAATAGGTAGGTGGGTGTCATGGGCTGGAGCCAAAGCAAGTGATGGGGCTATAGCTGGAACAAGCATCAGGGATGGAGTTGAAGTTAGAGTCAGGACTAGAACAGGAGAAGGAGCCAGTGCTGAGGACACCAGGAAGCCTATGTATTCTATGTTACAACAGAGGATATCCAGGTCCTGGGCCTCAGACTCAGGCTCCAAACATTTGTTCATGGGCAGCTAGTGAACTCCACCCAGCTAGCAATTGTGGAATACATCTATGTGACCTGCATGCATGAGGATACTCAGCCCTATTCAACTGTGAAAGTGCAATTGTTCATTGGAGGTCAGATGGCTAAACTGACTGTAGCAATGGCCAGCCATCTGCCTAACCTGGTAACAGTGGGTTAGGACTAAATCCCATGGACTACACTATTGCATCTAGCAGTAAGAAATAGGAGGGATCTAGGGTTGAAAGATTAGCTCAAGGGCTGGCTAGAGGAGATATTTTCCCTTCTGACCTTAGCTATGCCATGCTGAGAATGCCAAAGTCAGAAGGGAAAACTTCCTGGCAGAGGAGAGGTCTGGTAAGATGCAGGGGAAAGGGGTCAGGGTCCAATCTGAGCTGGGTGGCCCTAGAGAGGCCTCCACAGAATGAGTATCCTCAAGCAGTCTTTACCCAACTCTATGGCATTCTGGCCCAGGTGAATGACACTAACAGACCCTCACTACCTAGTACCCAGTGGTGGTGGTGATCCACAATGTCTTGCATCAGATGGCATCCACATGATGTAATAATAACCTACATGGCCTATGCTACAAGGTCTCAGAAACTCTCACCCCCTCTTTGGAGCAGCAGGTCACTGTGCTTTCCCTTTAGGTCTTTCTTTCACCCCCTCTCAGCCTTCTTACCACAGAAGACTTACCAGGGTCAGGACTCACCCCTAACTCTCTGTCTGAGCTCCCTACTCAGCCTCTGGCCCAACTACAGCCTCAGGCACCCACGACTATGCCTTGGCCTCTTCCCCACACATGGGATTCCTACTATGCCCTTTCTAGGGCCTCTACACCACACCCCACTCTGGAGTCTTCTCATCTTCATGATCAACTGTTCATGGGGTTGGCCCTTGCACTGCCCTTCAGGCTTGCTCCCAAGTTCGGCCCTACTCGACACACCCCTGGGACTGCCCTTCAGGCCTACTCATTATTCAGCCCACCTCATGCACAGCCCTTCAGGCCTACTCCTGTTCAGCCCTACTCTATGCAGGGCCACATTCTACACTCTCCACTTTGGGGTCCCCAGGATCTCACAGCCCTGCCATGCTCAGGAACCTACACACAAGCATACATAGCCCCCCTACTCATATCCCTGCTGGGCTCAGGTGGCATCCTACTTGATGTGCCTGGCCCCACTACTCCCACAACTGCCTCTAAACCCCACCCAAAGATGAGGTCTAGGGTTCAGGAAGGCAACTGGCCTGGCATTTCCTGGGGGCTCCTACACCACTAGGATCCCCACCAGGCCACCCATCCTAAGCAGGTGCAGTTTTAGATCATACCCAGGACCAAGAGCCTCCTACTCCTAGATACTCCATGTGACTCAGCCAAGCAATGTCTCAGCCTGGCTGCCAGCAGCAAAATGCTGTGTTTATATAGCCAGACAGTGTTTTAAAATGGCTGCTACAATCAAGCACCTGCTGGCTGCTTGACTCAGGCCTTAAAATGCCAGGCACTGCAAGTGCACTGCCACACAAGGGTCTCTAGAACCTCTCTCCATTGCCATATACCAAATTTAATGCTATCTAAGATGACCCCAAATTTAAGATGACCCCCAATAACTAATTAGATGCTATGGATGGAAAATGTATAAATGTTATAATTTTCCAGGTATAGAATCCAATTATTGGAAAGTTGTCTTAAAGTATCCCCCCTGTCACCTCCTCTGCCCCCACTCCCAGCCACAGCAGGGAAAGCATTGGCTGAGTGGATCAGGTGGCTCCTTTGCCTTCTGTCTCTGCAGTTTTTTCTCTCTTCAGTCTTCTTGCCCTCCACCTTGCCTCCTGTTCCTCCTCCACCCCAACTCAATCTTTGCTTCTTCCCACCTACACACTCTCCAGAATCCCTGTCTCTCCATTACTGACAGATGCTGCTTGGGCTCTATTCCCTACTGGGGTATGGAGCACAGCACACAAAAGCACAGCTCCTGCTGATTGGCTGGGCAGGGGACAGAATTTCTATGTACTCTGTGCCTGCGAGAAAATCCTGAGCTGGAGCCAAGCTGTGCTTCATAGTAAGATGGCGCAGGGAAAGAGGGGGAGGAGCTGAAGACAGGGGAAAAGCTGCAGAGATCAAGCAGAGGAGGGTCCAGGAAGCTGCTGAGAGTCTGACTCTGGCCCCAACCTCAGCTCTAGGCCAGAGTCAGAGTCACAGCAGCCACCTGCCCCCCTCCCCCTGCTTTGTACATAAATCTAAGATGAGGGGGTTTCCCCCCACCAAGCTGATTAGGGAAAAAGCCTCATGTTAGATTTGAGAAAATAGAGTATATATTTGTGTCACATTGACTATCATGGCAATCCTGCAGTTCTGTGTTGACACCATTAATTCTTTTGCTTCTCCAAATTTCCTCCAAACGTTCACAGTTTTCCTTCTGTGCATACTTGCAGTCTGCTGTGCCATATCTGCTCCATTTGTTTACAATGCATGAATGACGTGTATTCCCGGCAGCTGGGGGGGCACGGCTGTGCTGGCGGCAGTGGGAGCACGGCAGCAGCAGCAGCAGTAGCAGCAGTGCAGTGGCGGCAAGCAGGAACTCCCACAGATGGCGGGGGTGGGGAGTGGCAAACACCAACTAGGGGTCAACAACCACCTACAGACTCCGCCAACAGTGTCAGCAGCAATTGCTGACCACCCACAGACATTGCCAGTGGCGTTGGAGGTGAAGGGGTGGGGCTGGCAGGTGGCAACCACTCCCAGGCACTGCTGACAGTGTTGGCAGTGCCTTTTCATAAGGGGTGCACTTGCACCCACACGCACCCCCTATGCATCGCCAACATTACAATGCATTCTAAATCTCATGCCTAAAAGTTACTCATTAGTCACTTATGTTAAATTGTACTAGGCCTCAGGTATTACTTATGCCATTACTCTAAACTACAGACCCTTAGTCCTGTCAGTTTCTTGATTACATTAATGCCTTACCTTTCTATTCTCTATATGACTCATGCTTTAAATTTAAAGCTACGGCATGTCCTGAAAAAAGCAAAAATATATAAGCCAGAGAATATTACTCAAATTGTATAGAAATTGATAGTTCCTGCAATAAGGAACCAGTGAATTGTTTCTAGGAACTGTGTAAACAAACCCCCCCCACAAAAAAATTGCCAGAAAAATTATTACATAATTCATGCAAAACTATTTGGTCAAAAGGAAAGATTATGTAACATACAGCATGTGTGTGTGCACACATATACATACACAAATGTGTGCACACCCCCCCACAGATGCATAATATATGGATGTACAAGTAGACGACACATAAGTGGGTTTGAAAGGAGTAATTGGAACACCCTGGATTCCCTAATAATAAGCACAGCAAAGGACCGAATGATGAAACCGCCAATTGGTGCCTCTGCTTTCAGAAACCAATCTTTACTTAGCTTTATTCTGCCAAGTATCATAATAAAAAATGATAATGTATTACCCCAATATTCTCTTAAATAAAGCTTTTCTAATGAAGTAAGTGGCAGATTGCACGTGGACTCTGTCCCTCACCCAACAGCCTTAACACGAAGTTCTATACCCCCAAAGCCTCACAGTTTTCAGTAACCAGCTGCATTATATACTAGCTCAGGTATGTCTACAAAAGCTAGCTGTACCTTTACATTGTAATAGAAGCATGCCCTGACTTGTTTTTCCTTTTTTGAATACCAAAGAATGTCTCATATTTGTCTGTGAACCATCATCCATATTGATAACATTGACGTATATAACAAATAATAGCCAAAGCTCCAAAGTTTATATATTTTGTTCAGGTAATCCCCACCAGAATTTCAGGAAATGTCTGGCTAACAGGTATAAATGTCATTTAAGGAAGAAGGGGCATGGATGCTGGTAAGGTTAAGACATTGCTGAAGTATATATGGTGATAGTTCTGGGTTTGGCTTGTTTGACTATAGCTTACATCAATATATATTACATTATCTATACAGTGGTGAAAAGATAAGCTTTAAAGAAAGATTTGATCAGGGAGCCAGAGCATATTGGAGGCTGCATCAGGTTTCACATCCCAGCTATACGAGCAGAGCATAGAATAAGGTTTGGAAACATTTGTGTGCAAAAGAAATAGAGGGCCCTGAAGGAAAATGAAATTGTCAGAGTGCAGTCACACATTTACAGTATCACACTGAGCTGTATTACTCTATTTTTCAAGGCACTCTTTTCATTCTGCTACTTTCCTACTTATTCCACTGAGTTTTTAAGTATAACATCCTGATGGAAATGCAAGAAACCAGTGTCACATATCCCAAACACCTGTCTTCAACACACATACAAACTTCGCGGATGTAAATGTTTTATATCAGAACAGGATAGGAGGTATGCCCCATACAGACTGCATAAGGAGGAGATAACCCTGCTTAATTCAGGACACTAGTTTATAATTCAAAAATGCCTTTAAGGCTTTTGAAGGAAATATGGTACAACACCACTCCATGTTTTGTTAATACGTTTATAGCAGGCTCAGAAAGAAAGGGCTCGGTTCACTCAGAAACAAAAAAGAAAAAAAAGGAAAAAAAGAAAGGAAGAAAAGGAAATAAAAGGGCACTTCCTGCCCTTTGGGCAAGGGGCTGGACTCGATGATCTCCCGAGGTCCCTTCCAGCCCTAATGTCTATGAAATCTATGAAAACCCCCCAAAAACAGAAAACAAAAAACCAAAAAGGCAGATATTTGGAGTGAATGTAAATTAACTGCTTCCATTTGGTTCTCCACAGAAAAAAAATCTGTGAACAGGATCAAAGTTTTCCTGGCCTAGCTGTGTTCACAGTAAGTATAAATAGATTGACTCAATGGGTATAGAAACCTGTTGTTTGACCATCCATTAACACTTGAGCTTGGATTGTCAATTGGGCATGTGCTCTGGAAGGAACCTTCTGTGCAGAGGTTTTTCCTGCCTACATGTCTATACATTGTTTTCTCCATTCTCAGTTGCCTTGAAGCACACAAGCGTAAGTAAAACAGTAGTGAAGACAGAGGGATGCGTATGCTATCTATGTATACCACCTCCCCACCTGTCTGTGTTCAGCCTACCCTGAACCATGGAATTCCATTTATGAGGGGCTCCAGAGACATCAACCACTTCACACTGGCAGCTCTGGCAACATGGAAGTCTTGGATTTTAGGGGCAGTATGCATTTTGGCAAGTTGACTCCCTGCTAATTTCATAGTAAGGACTACACATCCCTCTTGGGATGTGGGAGACCTAGATTCAGGTCCTGGGGATATTTTTGGATGGATGTCTAATTTAGAGCAAAAATTCCCTTTGTACTTGACAAACTTTCCCAATGAAAGTTTTGTCAAAGCCAATAGCAGAGTCAACCCGAATGGCTAGGACCTATCTCTTTTATATCCTGTGAGAATATTCAAACCACCACATTCTGGGTCATACTTTCTCTCAGACTTTAGGAGGCTCTCTTTTCCCATATTCATATGAAAACAAAGTTTGAAATCTTGAATTCTTTCATAAAATGAGATTCTTGTTTCAATGTCACCTGCATTTGCCATTACCAATGCAAAACAATCAAGAGAAAACTCCACAAGGAAAATGTCTTTGTCATCTTTTCCCTCTGAGCCATCCTCATACTGATTTTCCATAGGAGGTGGGAATCTGGAACACAGAAAATAAGGACTCATGAACATTTATTGATCTGGCTTTCAGTTTACATGATAAACTAGTACATATACCTTCATAGTTTCTCACATCCTCCTATGAGTTACAAACCTTTAGATTCTGCCTAACTCATTTAAGCTCATGCTCTGCCTATCATTGTGTAACTTGGCTTACATACCATCTCTGGATTTTGGCTTTTGTAGCCTGTTATCACACCCCAGAGCAAAACAGTCAGCTGTTCCCAACTTAACCGTAAGTACTCCCATTCCCCCGGAACTCAGCTCCTTATACTAGTAATAAGAAGAGGTGTTATATTTCAATTCATTTTTTTT
>NW_017728931.1:85412541-85448859 GCF_001723895.1 Crocodylus porosus | reverse complement strand
CTCCCTCCCCCAGCCCTCTTTTATTTTCTTTTTCTTTTTTTTTCCTTTCTTCCACCCTAGGTGAAGTGAAATGGCTCAGAAAGATTCATAAATCAGCATATTTACCCAATCTTTTTTTCTTGTGGCAGTCAAATTGGCCACCGATTAGAAAACATTTGGCAACACTCTTCCATTACTGTTTTTGATATTTTCAGTGAAGCCTTGTAAGGGCTTTTTATTTGTTCTGGTTTGGAGTTTTCTATGTTTTGGACAGGGGTCCATGTACTCAATAGATAAAATGTACTACGTTTCAGCACATGGAGCCCTTCATTATGGTCTAGAGAGAAAAGACTTTTGGGTATGTCTTTACTTCCTCTGTACAGATTGGGACTTCCTCCAAGAAACTAGACCCTCCAAATTACTCTTGGTTTCTGTGCCCCCAACATGGAAGCCAGGCAATATAAATGGCTTTAGGATAGGGGTGTCAGACATAGAGCCTATAGACTAGATCCACAGTAACGTTATCTAGCCCCATAGGGCTCTAGAGGGGATAGAAAGCCTGAAAGTGATGCTGGGTCCTGTGCTCAGAGCTCCTCTCAGCTGTCTGTTTTGCCTAACTGCCAGGCTTGTGCACGTAGAGCGCAGGAGTG
Source organism: Crocodylus porosus (assembly GCF_001723895.1). Taxonomy (NCBI): domain Eukaryota; kingdom Metazoa; phylum Chordata; order Crocodylia; family Crocodylidae; genus Crocodylus; species Crocodylus porosus. Next base: position 85,448,230 of record NW_017728931.1, on the reverse strand, counting down.
AGTGGTCACGCATGATTCCTTGCAGAGGGTAAATTCAGATTAGACATCAGGAGGCGCTTCTTCACTGTCAGAGCAGCTAGGATCTGGAACCAACTTCCAAGTGAAGTGGTGCTGGCTTCTACCTTGGGGGTCTTTAAGGCAAGGCTAGACGATCACCTTGCTGGGGTCGTTTGACCCCAGTACTCTTTCCTGCCATGGCAGGGGGTCGGACTTGATGATCTGCTCAGGTCCTTTCCGACCCTACTAACTATGAAACTATGTGTCCACTGCTATTAGGTCTCAAACTTAATAAATATCAAAAATCCACCATATGAGAAACAAGGAGGGCTCAAGGCAACAACTCCTGATTAATTCATTTTTTCTTCTGTAATGAATTATATTTCTTGCTTGGAAAGACAGAGCAGATAATATAATATCAAGCAAGGCAACTGAAGTAATTTCAGAGACAGTGCTTCTAATGAGTAACACAATAACAGAAATGTAACTTAATTCCCAGAGGAAGAACTAATTCAATCTTAGCCCAATTTCAGTCCCCTCTCAAACCTTCCCTTCCTCTTTGTCTTGTGTTGCAATTTATTCTTACATACTTTTTCAATTTATTCTTACATACTTGTTACAGGAGGTAAAGTAAAAATCCATCAAGATTCTGAATTGAAGCAAAAAAAGAACCCTGAAAGAAAAGAGGGCCACACCACAGCAAGTGCATTTTTTCTTCCGGATAATAGGGCCTTTTTTCCTACATTTTATTTAGCATTGTCTGACATTGATTTTACATGAACAGTGGCAAGGCAGACACTTGGTCCTGTTACAGGTTATTCTTTCTCAGCTTGCAAGGTCAAGTTCACTTTTGGAGGGAGAAGGGTGGGGAAGAAGAGTGCTTTCTGGTAACCCACATATAGGATGTCTGTATACCTAGAAAGGCCAGATATTTCACCAACGGAATTATCAGTAGTGATATGTGTGAGTGTGCTGCAGTAACAGTACTAAGAGTAGCCATAGGGCACTTTAAAAAAAACCTCACAGAAAACGGCTACAATTGAAAATATCTCTTCTCTGGCAGGAGCCATTCACTTCAATCTGTCCATAAACTGCTTTGCTAAACTGACATTTCTTCGGAACTGATGCCAAATACTAGTTCAGATTTGTCAGTTTTGCCAAAAGCTATTTGCTTGTAATCTTTACAGAGGTCATAGCATACTGGATCTAAACATTCAGCATCTTATGTAAAGGAAGCAATCTGAGAACTGACACCCTTACATTTATTAAATTAATCATTTTTACTGCTGAGAAAAAGGCACAAATTATGAATGGCTGCATTTCTTATCTACACAGAACAATATAAGCCAAACCCTAATTTAAGAGTCACTTAAACAGTTTCTACATGCATAATCAATGATTGTCAACCTTTTAAAACTCAAGTCACCTTTGTTAGAGTGAAGAGACCCATTGTTAGACTCAAGACATCCCTCATACATCCCTTCTTATTTTTCACTAATTTTTTATTACAAAAAAAGTAATAGAGCAAGTTTGTCTGTTGCAAAGAACTCAGAAAGACCACAATAGGCCAGAATGTTTTTCATACTACAGATTCTCATTTAAAATCTCTGGGTTATCTTAGTTTCATAGTAGGTAGCATCAGAAAGGACCTGAGCAGGTCATCAAGTCCGACCCCCTGCCATGGGCAGGAAAGAGTGCTGGGGTGAAACGACCCTGGCTAGGCGATTATCTAGCCTCCTTTTGAAGACACCCAGGGTAGGAGCGAGCACCACTTCCCTTGGAAGTTAGTTCCAGATCCTAGCCATCCGGACTGTGAAGTAGTGACTCCTGATATCTAGCCTGAATCTACTCTCAGTCAACTTATGGCTGTTATTCCTTGTTACTCCCAGTAGTGCTCGGGGGAACAGGGACTCCCTCAATGCCTGCTGGCCCCCTTGGCCAGTTTGTAGACGGCCAGCAGATCCCCTCTCAGCTTTCTCTTGTGGAGGCTGAACAGGATCAGTTCCCATAGCTTCCACTTGTAGGGCCTGCTCTGCTGCCCCCTCATCATGCGAGTAGCCCTCCTCTGGACCCTCTCCATGTTGTCCACATCCCTCCTGAAGTGTGGCGCCCAGAACTGGACACAATACTCCAGCTGTGACCTGGCCAGTGCCGCATAGAGGGGGAGGATCACCTCCTTGGACCTGCTCGTGATCTTGTTATTGTGTTTGCATACCTAACACTGCTAAGACTGGATGGCACTCTGAAGCACCTTTTTAAGGAACCGAAGGCACTGACAAAAGACAAAGACAAAATATGTTTTTGTCAAAGACAAAATATGTTAGCAGCTATAAAAGTAAAATGAAGGAATAGTTCTGAGGTTGGGGGAGAAGAACATTTTTTTCATGAACACATAGAATTACTTTCAGTAATTCATTGTGAACAAAATCAGCTCAGCTGTATTGAAGCAGTTAAAAGAAACCGAAAGTAATGTGTCTTGGTTTCATCCACCTAAATACAATCAGTCCAATCATGTTCTCCCAACATTTTTGCTACACTCCAACAAGGAGGTTCACAGTCTAATGGCAGTTTAGGAAATTTGTCAGCAAGAAACTTAGGAATACTTGTTGCTTTTTATGGAATTCTTATTACTGAATGCCTCAGTAGCTACTGAATCATCCATGTACAGGCTGTATATCTTCTACATCCCATCCAGACCTATACCGACAATAGCAACAACAGAAGATCACTGACTAGAAAACCTTTCCATTCATGTGGCAGCACCTTAAGACAAGATGGTACAAGCTAAGGAAAACTAATTCTCTCCATGTGTCTGTAAAGGATGGGGTTGGATTAATGAAAAATCCTCAGAAGAAAAAGAAAGGAAGATAAAAGATATCAGTTGTAGTTTAAAAAAAATGGACCTGCTTCCTGAAAGAGGGAGAATCTTTCAACTGCTAGGCATGAACAAGTTAAAAAAATGCTTTATTCAGGAGTTGGGGGGGGGGGAGGAGGGGGAGATACTTCTTGTGAAGAAGAGAAGATTGAGTGGAGGCATGAGTTACAGGAGAGGGGTCCCAGAACCCCTAAAGGAACTGAGCAGACTAGACACAGTACTCAAGAGTGGTGAGGACTCGGAGGAAGGGAATGTCATACAGTTACTATTTTGCCTTATCTTTTGATATGCCTATCAGTAAGGAGAGATTGGTTTAGAAAATCCTCTGCAAAGTTTTTTTATTATTTTTCTTTTTGGGAAGTTCCCAAGAAGCCAGAGACAAAAGTATGGCTGTTGCCTAACCAGATTCAGGTGACTTACAAGTAAATGGACCCAGCATGGGATCCAAACTCAGGTGCCTGAAAAGAATCAGAAACAGAAAATTCAGTTGACTATGACCTATATAGAAAAATACGTAAAATCTAAGACCAACATTTTCAGCTGACTAGTGGAACTGGTTGAGTCATAATTTGGTACATCTTAAGGGACCTGGATTTTAGTAAGTGTGGAATACCCAACCTCTAAAAATAACATCCCTTTAAGTTATTTCCCACTGAGCATCCAAAAACTTTGCCACCCCGTAATGCTAACCACCTTTGGATATCTTTGCCAGCATTTATAGTGCATGAAAGCTGGATAATTTTCAGGGGGGGTTTCTGTGAAAACGTGTTAAAATTTCCTTATAAATGACCAAAATTGACTTCCATACTGTGAAACTCAGTTCCTTTTGTTTTTTTCCCCCTGCTATGAACAATACACAAGATGAGAAATCATAAAGAGAGTGAGAAATGCATTGTCTCCTCTACAAATGCTGAAAAAGATAGCACTTCTTAGGAGGGTCAACAATCTGCCCCAGGCATCTACTTCATTTGAAAGTAGAGAACTTCCCTTGTGGAATTCTATTAACCCCTTTGCCAAGCTGCCAACGACGAAAACATTTTGATATCTGTTTTTTCCTCATTTATAGGCTGTAAAGTGTGCTTGGTTCGATGCCAATTAAATAAAGCGACTCTCTCAGTTCAGTCAAAGTAAAGGATCTGCATACAATATGCATGACATTTCAATGAGTTTGGACACTAAATAAACTTATTTGATGTCCTAAAAAGAGTTTGCTTTTAATGCAAAAGTATACATTAACTAGAAAACCTCAGATTACACATTAAGATACCTTCAGCAGAGGGCTAGCAGACAGAAAATAACTCTTTGAGGCATTCCTACTAGCATCTGAATGTCCTCCAATGAGCCAAATATCTTACTATAGTCCACTGAAGTCAGTGGGATTTGAGAGTAAGAGCTGAGGGTGTTCAGCATCTCTGAAGTTAATGACACTATTATTTAGTTAAATACTATTCTATAGATTAGGGACTAGATCCATAAAAGGATTTAAATGAAAGGAAAAAAGCAACTTAAATTTAGGATTTAAGTGCCTAAGTTCAAGCAAGTGATGCACAAAATCCTTGCTGGACCCATTAGATTCCTAAGAGGCTGAGGAAAACACTCTTAGGCATCTAGTATCTATATAGATCAAAAGCATCAGTGGCACTTTTTGGCACTTTTATCTAAAGCTTATTTGATCACCTATTAGATAAAAGCACCAAAAGGCCCCACTTTAGTGCCTGATCTAGACAGACATTGGGCAAGCTTGTCCAACTAATGTCATGTCTTTTCTTGGCAAGCACTGGGCTCAACACAGGAGCATACTGAATTTAAAGTAAAGCACTGTTTTGGGGGAGGAAGGGAGGGGTTGGTTTACATCCTTAACCAATCTAACATTTGGTTACTGTATACACCTGGAGTCACTGCCACCTTGGCTGAGCTAGCTGGCTAGGAACTACTTATGGCCATTTGGGTTTCAGAACTGGGTTGACACCTGGAACATATTTCTCATGGAGGGGATATGCTTCCTCTGGAAGAAAGTGAATGAATGCTTGTACACTCCTAGCCTAGGGACAGAAATTATACATAAACCAGGATAAGGGATCAGAAACTGGGCTAAAATTATAACAGAACAGAAATTGAGTGCACATAGACCAGTTTCAAAATGAAGGACTCCAATTTAAGATAGACTTGGATGGCTGTAGAGGGAACAGCCTGAACCCCCCTCTGCACCAGGTGGACTTCACTTAGGATTCTTCAGCAACAGATGACCCCACTCCATCCGAAGAGGACCCCCAAGACAACTACTTCCTCCACCATTGCAGACCATTGTAACAGGTTTGTGTGTATCTATCTTCTTTCTCTCTCAGCATCACTAACCCCCTCCCTCCCCTTCCCCCATTCCTCCTTTCCCCACCCCCAGGCTTAGTTGGCTAACATTGTATTTTCTGTAACCTAGTTGCAGTCTCCCCCTCACCCCCATCCCTCTAATGTTAGTCCTTCGCTCGGGCGCTTTGTATTTCCCTACTGGCTTTGGCATTTTTTGGATTCACAATCTTAAACATCTACTAATAAAAGTCAATCTGTTAGATTTAACTGCTTTAACTTAAACCAGTCTACTGAACTTCTATTCCAGATCCCTTCCCAATACAAGTTGAGTCTCAGTCCCCTGGCATGCCAGACTCCTTGTGGTTCCCCCACTAACTTCCCCCCTTGCAAGACAGGTGGGCTAGCCTCCAGTCCAGCTTGTCTGCTCCAGCGGAGCCAGGCAGCTCTGTCCCTAGGGCTGTCACAGAATGGAGGCAGCAAAGCCTCCGTTGCCTAACCCAGCCAGAAGCAGAACAGGGTGGGCATGGGTAGGAAACAGACCCCTGCCCTGCCCCTCCCACCAAGGTGTGTACAGCAGGGTGGGAATGCCCCCTCTCCACCCATTCCCCCCCCCCACATCATCCTCCCTCATAGCTGAGAGGTGGGGGCTAGCAAGGGGGTGGGGCTGGGGTAATTGCAACCGGGGAGAGCTAAGAGGCATGTAGGAGCATCCCCCGCCTTCTGCCTTGGCCACTGCAGAAATATGCCTTCCTTGGCCAGCCAAAGAGTGAATATGAGTTGTGTTCATTGATGGCCCAATCTACACAGCTTAAAAAAACCTGCTTAGATTGGATTGATTCCACCTTGGACTTTTTGACTGTCTGTACTTAGCCCTAGTTTCTATAAGCAGAGTGGCAACCCTCCCACTAGAAATATAATGCCTTTCTGTGGCCTGTGATTCTGTGTGGTAATCGTGGACCATGACACCACCCTGCAGTAACTCCTACCCAGGGTCCAAGCGAAGGATATTAACGTAAACATAGACAAGCTATTGCTGAGGACAGCGCAGGTCTCCCACATTTATTGACTTCTAAAAGACTCCTACTGAACCCTGAGAAACTGAGACATTTAGGGAATTCCCAAAGGAAAAGATGTGAAATGACCCAAGCACTTGGTTATAAGAATAGTCAAGTATCCAGATTCTACATATGCTTATTAGAAACCTATAAAGAACACACAATGATGAAGAGTGGAAATGACCAGAGATCCAAGAAAACAAATTTGAAAAAGAAAAGGTAATAAGCAAGGCACCAAGTCCTAAAGTACCAATACCCTGCAGAGACAAGAGCCATAGTGATCCCACTGGGAAGACAATGCAGGATGAACAGTGATGCAAAGCTAGCTGCCTCAATATTTGCCAGTAGACCCTTGACAAACACAGAATGTAGAAATGATCACATAGACAAGGAGCCACTGGCTGTGCTCTTTAGGATGCAGTTGTATCATTGGTTCTCTTATGGGCACAAGGTGGATGTACAGCCTGATCACAAGCCATTACCAAGTGTCAGGAGGAAGCTGGCTGCTGCTGAGTGCATGCATCTCAGTGTCTATAGTAATTATTATTATGATTCAAGCACAACAGTGTATGGATAAGTCACTACTGCTAGCAAAGACACTGAGGAGGACAAAGTTTCCAGAGTACAACAGCCATATCTGTGAAGCAGTAGACCAACTCTATTAACATGACATACTACCTTCACTGATGCTAACACCAGCTCAGCATTGCTGTGATAGATTTCTTAAGAAAAGGCTAGATTTAACAACACATGTATTATTTTACTGCATGCAGTACTGGAAACAGTACGTCTTAAGTAGCATTATTAGTCACAATAAATCAGACTTTTCCATGGTAGCACTGGTCTAAATCACAAATATTTCAGGGAGAAGAAAATGAGCATTGAAATCTTTAAATGTGATGTCTGCTATTCAGCAGTCTACTCAGCTCCGGAACAAGTGATAGAAAAGTATAATCATTTCCACACGCATCAGCTAATGCAAGAAAGCCTACCAAAAAGGAGAATATAAAATGTATTTGGAACATTCCCTAATGGAGCTTTCTTATTTTGTAAAGTTATTTGAAAGACAATAATCTGCTTTTCAATTGTATGCATATCAAGGACTTATTTGAAAAAGTGCAGTAATTTCACTCTGACCCACATGGTGACATCTCAAAAGGAAAAACACATCTGGATAATCTTAAAGAGATGAGAAAATTAATTTGGCTTTACTTTATGAAGTCTCAGACTTCTGAGATAAGTGAGATGCTTATATGTTCTCTTCAATTTCTGATTAAAATTGCTTACATTATTGACTTCAGTGGGGATTTTGCATGAGAAAAACATTCAGGTTCTGAATGTAAGCAAGTGTTATATGTTATTTCTGAAACAGCTCTAAACATCATTGGTCCTTGTCTGCACTTGAAGTTGACAAGTGTTCATCATTTGTTTAATTTTATATATTGCCAACAGCTGCTGTTACCAACAGATGATTTTCATAGCATAGACATGGCTTGTGAACCTAACCTCTTGACTCCCAACTGGAAATATTCACCTTACTGGAGAGGACCAGCGAATATCCTGTACACCACTGAGGCCTCAGAATTTTTCATGGACCTCTACTCACTGGTGCATTGTACAGAAGAAAAATAAGGAAGGAAGAACTTTTCTCAGGCGTAAAAAACAGTTTGACCTGATAGGAAATAATAAACACTCCTATACTTTCTTTCTGAAGCTGGCTAATCATTTTGCTCACTGCGGATATTAATAATGCACTTTTAAATTTGCTGTGTAAAAAATATATAGTCCACCAAAAAAAAAGAAAAAAGAATCTAAATATAGGGTTCATTTTAAGCAGCCTGTTAACATGAACTAAGCTTTTCTTTCTAGTTGGAAATGTCAAAAGCAGTGGGATATATTGAAATACAGATTAAGATCTGATTCAATGTGGCACAGTCAGATCACTTACAATGCAACTGCACAACACATTCGTACTATGCTAAAAGAAAAGATGCTATAAGATACAACCTTCCTCTGGGTCTCCTAGAGTTCAATCCTGAAAAGTGCTAAGCACTTACAACTACCACTGAAGTTATTTAGAGCTGAGGATGTTTATCATCTTACGTGAGGTGCTCAGCCCTTTGCAAGACTGGGCTGCATATACATAGCTTGTGAAGTCTGACAAGTACCTTGTCTCCAATTCTCTTATAACAGTATCAAGTTCACTACCGGCACTTAATAAATACTAAATATTCCTATCCATTTTATAGCATTCATCTGAATTTGGAAGAATAATAAAGCAAGCAGACAAAGACAATGAAACAAATCCATAGAGCAAGAGAGACTGTTTCCACAGTCACTGGTTTATTATTAAAGACTGGATACAATAAGAAACCACAGTAAGCAAAAATATAATTAGTGCAAAGCCTGATTGTTGATAGCTATTTGACCAACACCAGCTCTGTTGATTAAGGAGAGGGGGGAATATATCACAGGGAAAGAAGATTAAAGAGAAAAATCATTTAAGCTAGCACTAAATAAAAATGACCAAGGAACAATGGAAAGGGCTTGTTCCAGCCCTTTTGCCTACAGTGCTTGAATGGCTGCCAAGTCTGACAGCTGAGCTTCCCATAACTCCCTAGCGGTCTGACTTCAGAGGTTGTAGCTGCTTGTTGCTATGTGAACCAAAAGCAGCACAATGAGCATCCCAAATGCCATTTTGTACTCTCCTGTGGCCTAACCGCCTCTTCTGGGATCTCTCTTGGTACCTCTGCTTTAATATAGGTAATGTCCAGATCACAACAACAGGATATCAATACCTGATAAGATTTGCTTGGAATAGGAGTATGGCAGCCCTATTAGCAGCCAGAACACTTAGGCAGCCACTATCTGAAAAAAGAAACCTGTGTTTTGACCAGCCTTTTCAAAACAACTTGTGAGCAGCTCCTTCTAATGCTTTTCAAAAGCTTATTTAGAATGAAAACTGGCATGCACAATGCTCTAAGGGATGTCAAGAATCTACTTTTTAAAGTCATAATAACACAGAGACTTCTCAAAGCAAACCAGGCTGGTATTTGCTCATGGTAATGAGCCACTGCTAGCGTGCAAATTAAAGTTTAATTTATTTTAAACCTCTTCTGTTTCATCTTGATTATCCAAGCAAGCATGAGCAAAAAAAAAAAAAAAAAAAGAAGACAGAAAATTTAGGAAACGTACATTGTATTTACATATTGACGTGGGTTGTTTCTTCTGCAATCCACAGAGGGGTCTGGTTTCTGTGTAATACTAGCCTATTCCCATGTAATGTGAGCCCATTTAAAAGTAAAATTAAATACAGCTAGTGTGTGAGAATCAAATGAAATAAAATTCATTATAAACCATTCTCTTGGAGGCAAATAGTAAGAAACTCAAAGAAAGCTCCCATTTATACACTTTACAGAGAGTTAAAAAACTTAAACAATCTACTTTGCCTTGCTGCTCTAGAGGAATTTGTTAATGATAACTACAAGCTGTGAACTTGCTATAAGCATCAGCTTATAAGGAAGAGTAGGGCATGGCTATGGAGCAAAATAAAGGATTTCTAATAACCGAGTCCATCATAATAAATGGAGCAGTAATTAATACTAAGGAAAAATAGGATAGAAGTTGAGTGCTGCTGGTTAGAAAATGCAATAGAAAAATGTAGGTTAATAAAGAATTGAAAGAGTCTGTTCCAGAAAGGTTAAATTAAACAATATTCACAGTTATTTGTTCAGGTATTGAAGAATATACAGCATTTGCTATCTCCATAAAAAGTCAACATTTGTCAAAGGTTTCTATTTAGGGATATCTAGTGCATTCAAATTATTTATCATATTAGAATAAGATATACATGTAGCAATGCAGGTAACAAAATGTTAGTAAATGGCAACCCCAGAGCTAGCTCTATTTTTTCTGATTGGTTTTTTTAAGATAATCTAAGCGCAAAACTGTGACTGTCTCTTCACTGGCATTTAAATGGGCAGGGCATGTGAAATTCCGCTACATAAGGAGTGGTCAGAACCCTGTCGGTGAACTCAGTCTTTGACTCCAAACTTGAGTCAGGAGATGTTTGAGACATAGCCATCTCTCACTGATGAGAAGAATTGTCTGCGTTAGGAGATTTCATTACAGCTTCCAAGAGGATTTTTACCTGATTTTCCTCAAATTTCATCCTGAAGGCACCTATAGCCCTTCCGGTCTACCTTCCTCCTTGTGTTACACCGGTCCTCCAAGCAGTTTACGCAAACAGTTCTCATGGATATCCACACTAGTGAACTGCGAGTGAAAAAAAATGTGAGTGCTCATTTATAATCAAATACTGCATCCTGGATTGCTGAGGGGATATTCCTGACTGTCACTTCAGAAGTTATCCTATTGGCTAGAACTATGACCATGAAAAACAAAGGGGGTCAGATCAATAAGTACTACTACAACTAGACAAACCAGTCTCTTCTTATCATGCACTATTTCATCCTGACTTCTCACAGCCCCTTCCTTGCGCACACTGTCCATTATGAGAAATACAATAACCCTGTGCATCTGTTGTGAATCCCCATTCATTTCACACTTGTCAATTGTGTCAGTGAAGATTCCAGATATATTCTGCTTCTGTCTTGCCAAAAAGATGGGAGACAGCAATTGTGAAAGAAAACCATGGGTAATAATTTCCAGAGAGTAGGAATTGAGGATTTGAATGGTAATGTAATTAAGGGTGACCTTAAATACTTCAGTAGATAGGAAGAGTCATTGGGGCTGGAGGAAAAAGGGCAAAAGAATGTTTCTTAATTCCTCACTTGCTCCAAACGATTTCACAAGAAATTAAGAACTGCTATCCTAAATCAAACTCCCAGGTCATATATTTCAGTATCTTATTTTATACAACAGGAGATACTGCAGTACAAGATGCAAGGAAGCAAACTGTAGCCAAACCTGTGTCCCATGAAGATAATTTTATACCCTACTAATCTGAGGTTTGTCTAGTGTTTCAGCATCCCTAGGAATATCCCTTTTAGCAGTAATGTAACAACTCTGAACATGATTGTTATCTTTCCAATTTATAAGCATGTTGGACTGAACAACATCTTCAACAATGGCCGTGCCTACATGACATACTTTTCTACCCAGTAGGCTAAACTGCACAGTAAAGCATCACCATCTACACACGCAGGCACTTACTGCTCAGTAAACTAATCTACTGCACATTAAATTTACTACATGTGCATATGCATATGCAGGTAGTAAATTTACTGTGTGGTAAAGCCAAATAGCATTAATTGCATGTGTGTACATGCCCTGTGAGTATTAGTCTAATTATTAGGCCTATGCAAAGTGGCTTGTATTCACTTCAGGCTTGGATTCGGCCAATTCAGGGGACAGTGATTCAATTCGATGATTTGAATTGCTGCCACAAATTGATTCAACCAAACCTCATAATCAAACAGGTCCCATCCCCTGCCCACTCTCCCAGCTCCATCAATGGCTGCTCTGCCCAACTCCTGCATTCCAGCACTTTGAAAAAAAAAAAAAACCTCGCACTCATTGGATCCTGCCAGGCAGGGAGATCCCTGCTATCTGCCACTGCCCCATAGTGCAGGGGGGCGGGGGCTCTGCCATGAGCTCCCAGAGGCCTTGACAGCCACTGCAGCAGCCTGTGAAATACAGGCCTTTTTTTTTTCTTTTTTGTAAGTGCTGGGATGCTGGGGCCAGGTGGGGCAGCCATTGATGAGGCTGGGAGAGTGGGTGAGGGTTGGGGGCACTCAGGGGGGCTGGGGGAACAAGCAGGGGATGAGCTTGGTGGGGGTCCCCCCATAGTCCCCTTCCCCCTCCTCAAGTTCCCTCCCCCCCTACCCCCTACTTACTGGCACAGAGTCCAGGTCCAGATCCCTGCAGCAGTGAGCAGGGACTGCCTGATTCTCTGAATATTCTCTGAATCTTTTTTCAAATCAATTTGGAGGCTTCAAATTAATTTGGACCTTTTTATTGGTCTCCCAATTTGATTCAAATTTAGAGATTTGGCTGCTGAATTTGGCCAAATGTCCTCCAAATCAAATCAGCAACTGAAGCTTCACACAGCATTAATTATCACCTTCTATAAAATTATTTATTATAATATAAAGGATCCTATACTAATAAGAGTGCGCCCATCTGGTTTTGAATGCCCACTCACATGCTGCCTTAGTCCACTCTAAGGGGTACATATTTGATAGCTTCGTGAAACCCCTGAGGTGGATGTCGGTTGCCTCAAAGACCACCTCCAAATTCCCCTGCCATGACTTTGAATATTATACTAGTGGAAGGAGTAGCCTCCAAAGAATCCTCAAGAGTGATCACGTCACCAGCCAGATGTTTATGGGGCTCCACCTCCCCTACACCCCAAACTTCGCGCCAAGCTCTGATGGGATGCCAGGTCTTATGGCAGCTGTTCCTCCAGCATGGGTGTCCCCTGAGCTTCATCACCTCTTTGAGGCTTTAGGCTATTGTCCCCTCACTTCCCATGAGTGGGACGGTGAATTACCTTGGCTTCTGTGTCCAGAGTCCCCTGCTACTGGCAGGTTCTGTTCCTGAGGCCTATTCAGGTGCCCTTGCACCAATGAAAGAAAAAAAAGGGAAAAAGAAAAGAAGACCTGCAACTCCAGGGTCATAGGCATCAATCCACTCAGCTCTCCTGCCTGTACCCGGCAAGGTTCTTCCTGATGTCGCTCCCATGACATCTCACTTCCTTCTTTATCCCCAGCCCATCTTCACAGCCCAATACCTGGGAGCGACCAGGCAGATGAGCTTCTGTATCCCCAGGGTCTGTCGCAGCATCTCTCCCTGGGTCTCTGCCCTTATCTCTCCACCAACCAGAGCTTCCAGTGCCGCACTCCATCAACGGTGTTCGGAGCTCATTGCCCCAAGCTCTCTCCCCTATCCGGGGTTTGATTTTTTTCTAGCAGTGCAGGGAGCTCCTGCAGCCTCCACTGGCACTCGCTGCCCTGGTTGCCTTTGATCTCACCGGCGCAATGTGCGACTGGTATGAGGAGCCTCTCTCTTGCTCCCCCGGCTTCTTCATCAGCACCTGCCTTTATTCCCGCCGGTTGGTGATTCCCTCTTATGTCACCTGCCGGCTTTAATTGAATAAAGGCACAGCTCGTGAACCATGCAGGCTCTCTCCTCTGCCCCTCCAGCTTTATCTCCCCTACAGGTAAGTAACCACTTTTATTTTTCCTTTTGTATCTGTCCTTGCCGGGTCCCAGGGGCATGGTTCCCAGATCATTTTGCTTGTTGTCCCTGGGACAAAGAGTTCTGTATGTTTTGTAACAGCTATCTCATCTTTTCAATACCAGATCACACTCACCTATTGATGAGAATCAATATTTGGTGAAAATTACTAGGTTCACAAACCAATAAAAAAACAATACGTGTGGTTTTCTATATTGAAATTAACCCTTACTGATGGCAATCAGTCAACATTTTAATTGGACCATTGTCATTCACTCAATATTTACATATGCTTATTAAGGACCAAATTCAATAAAAATCTTTTCCTTGACTTTGGTGGTAGTTGGGTCAAGCACTAATTAAGGATACTTTTGTAAATGCTTCTGCACACTAAATGTTGTGGTTAATTAATGCCAGTTGCTTGCAATCTTATGATATTCCAAAACAACTGTGTCCCATGTATATAATCTGAGGCACTAAAAAACGCTTGGAAAAAATATCCTGTAAAATCTTGCCATGGGATGTAAATAACCTTAGCTTTACTCTGTAGCAACGCAATGAAAAAAAAAAAGGAATATATTTAAAAATAATTTTAATCTAATCAGGGATCATAAATGCTATCATGTATCAAACATGGTTGCATACTTATTGCATGGCATCAAAGTAGACATTATTTGGGTTTCCTAATCACATTTCTGAACCCTATTTTTTATTATTATTATTTGTTTTAAGTTTAACATCAACACTGAATTTCCTTAGTTTAGACTGAATAGTCTGGGAATATTTACTACAATCCCATAATGTTTTTCACTTTTAAGTTCCTGAATAGTTAATAAAATACTAATTGTAATTATTGTACAGCTAATTCCACAGCTATTTGTGTAGTTTCTGATTTTGTGTAATTTTCCACTATAACATTAATTTAGAAGAAGTGTACTCTTACATCATTATTTTCCAGGAATTATATTTTATCACACAAGTATACAGCCTTTTGTGATTTGCTTTTATTTTTGTTCCCCTCCAAACATCTCATAAAAATCACTTTTCAGTGATTTTCAGTGAAAACTCTTTGTCTCCATATACTAATCTTTGGAAAAGTGGATGGAAATTCATGCTATCAAGTTGGTATAACTTCCAGCTTAGGTAAAAAATGGCCCTTGGTGTAATGCTTTGTAATGCATCTGCTTTGATAGTCATTAACTGTACATCTGGTCAAAAACACTTTCCACATGTTCATTGCTGGAAAGGAAGTTTGCAAAACTATAACCCATGACTCACTGGAATATTAGTAAATGTTTCAGTTATTCATTGCCATTTAAAAATGTCCATGTGGGTTTGTCAGTACAGCTTTTGAAATGTAACAAATTAATATCCTTACTTTGTCTTAATTTGTGGACAGATGGTGTGAAGAGGGCTGAATGATGCACAGCGCTGTCCCTTAGCTTGTCAAGACTTATTTACAGCACAGGAGTCATCCTCTGATGGCTGATTATCTGCTTCATTTAGTAGGAGGGAAATTAACCTCTGGTTTCCATGCTGATGACTCAGCAGGTAGTGTACCACTAATGCAAAAAATAGTACCAGAAAGGCATTGGTCTTCAACCCTAACAAGGCCCATTAAAGAGGCAAATTGCTTTATTAGACCCAGGAGATAGAAGCAATCATTTCAGTCCACTAGCTGGAAATAATAAAGTTTGAAAAAAGAGAAGAAAATGAGTTTTCTTTCCATGAACAAGAAAAAAAATGCATTATTTCAGGTGATACTTTTTAACATCATTCTGCAAATTAAGTTTGTTGAAAATAGATCAGTGTACTCAAACTGAAAAATCAGGAGAGATAGAGGAAGTTATGTGTTGTTGCAGTTTCTGTTGGGGGGGTTGCTTCCTGTACTGTACATAATGCACTTCTCTGAAATAGAGTCCATCTTTCTAACAGGAGTAATCTTAGCTAAACAGCTTGATGTTAAACACACCTGATGTATGTTTTTTTATGCTGTATAATAATGCAAGAGCAGTAATAATCTGCCTGGAAGTACAGATGAAACCCTTAAAAATATAAGCTCTTTTGAAATATTCTTCTAATAGTAATGTTTATGCAATCACCATGATAAATTGGGGTTGAGGTAGCAGACTAGATAAGTTCAATATTAACCTCATTTAACTGAACTACCTGGAAATACCTAAATCCAAAAGACTACCTCTCAATAGAGGAATAAGACTGATATTTAGCATTCACTTAACATCATTGTCTACAACAAAAGCAACCCATGTTCACTTTTGACATCCTGTATTAATTGTGTTCCATCAGATTCTCACACAATTACTTGGTCTGATGTGTAACACATAGTGCCATTACAAAGCAGCATGATGCATTTGAAGCATTAAATAAAACTGCTTTTTTCTGCTGAGAGTACAGAAACCCCTGCAAGAAAAAAAATATTGATTACCCATGGGTAGTTTTTGAGAGCAGGTATCATGCTTAATACCTGTTCATCTTTAGAAGAGCAAGTGCTGGGGAAAAAACAGAGCTATAAACACCAGATGGGAGAACTTAACCATAAATTCTGAAGATTCTAAAGCATCTTCAGGAGATATTAAAAATGTTGCAGCATGTTAAGGAATTTTTATTATGGAAACAGCATAAGGCTTTTTGCACAAAACCTCAGTCATCGTGCCAATAGCCAATAGTTATTTAACCCCTCCTCATCTTTGAAGTCCAAAGTATCTTTGTCAGTGTATATTTTTTCAAAGGAAATATTAATATTTTATCTGTTATGTGTGTATCTGTATGCAAGATAATGTGTAGTTTCTTTTTACAATTTACACTGGCTTATTTGGTTCTCCTGCACAAATACCCCAAAGCAACATTCAGGGCAGCTAAATCACAGTTGAGCTCAAAGCTCCTATAAAGCAAAGCTTTTGGCAATCATTTAAAACACATACAGCTCAGAAAAAAGTGCAGTTCAGATTCTTTCCTCCTGCTTCTTGCTTGAATTTTTTCTCCACTTTCTCCCAAGAGACTTCTTAGCCTGACTCGAAAAAATCTCTCAAGTCTTCCACTAATTGCTGTGACTGAAGCTGCAAGCCCAACAGGTGGTGTTTGGAATCACAATCTCAGGGGAGCAAGCAGGTTCAGGAGAACTAGTTTCCAGGAGAATCCAACCTCAAGCAAATTTTAGGCATTAGCTAAGGTATATGAAAATGCACCTTGTTTTCAGGAAATTTATACAAGCAGGAATGAAGTCTCCACACCATAGCCGTTATGCAACGTGAAATGCTTGGTTTTGTCAGTGAACTGAACTGTGTTTAAACACAAATTATAGAATCTAGAAATGCAATAGCCTCAGTAAAATATATAAACTATTACCCTGTTGATGTAGTCCAAAGAACTCAACCTTTAGAGCAGCAGGCTGAGTGTTTGTGAACTGGCTGAACCATGGGCCACCACTCCTCTCCAGTAGCAAAGAAAGAAGCGGGTGGCCAGTGTTGGAGGGAGGGGGGGAGAGAGAAAGGCAGCTTATCTCTGTTGTCCTGCGGGCAATGGAAAGCAGGGAGAGCTGTTTGCCATGGAATCCCTGTGATGTGGGCTGGATCCAGTCACTTTGGAGGCAGAATCTGTCCTGTGGGCCACTGGTGCCCTGTTCTTTCTTGTTCATTTTATTTTATTCATACGCTTAAGTTATCACATTAGAAGAGGAGAGTGCTGCAACACCCTGAATAGATTTGAGATCTCTAACATAATGGCTGAGGAGTGCTGGGGTTTGGAGAGCCTTGAGTCTTGGGTAGAGGAGTTGCTGGAGGAACTTCTTGACCAGATGTCTTCCTGCTGAAACCACATTCTCTTGTAACCTTTCCTCTGTAAACTACACCCATATTCATCCTCGTCGGGATTCTTCCTCCTTCCATCTCCACATTTTCTCTACCACTTTCCATTATTCTCTTCTCAGACAGGCTTCTGGTGATTTACCCTCTAAACTCGTATTCAAGTACCTCCTTCCTGGTCCTCAGTTTCTCCCTGTGACCCAGTTCTGGTGACATTCTACCTGCTGCTAGACTCCATGTTTCATTACATGTTTCTATTTTTATGTTGTATAAAGCAGCACTCAGGATTTTGAGAGACTGGCACGAAGAGGCTGAACAGCATATTTTAAGTTATATGTAACATTAAGCTTCATTATGAAATTTTCATACATCTTGACTACTCTCAGATGGACAGCAGTCTCTATAAGTCTTCTAGCCTCCATACTCCCAGTTAATAGCAGGAAAGAAATTAAGACTCAATAATGATTACACATCTCAGATTCTTTTAGGAGGCTCAAGGGGAAAATCTGTCATTCCACTTCAACATTTACTTTAGTAATATTGACAACGTGTCCTATGCCACTTGCAAGAAGCACTGGATATATGGCTATCTCCACCAAATATGTGAAAAAGATTCTAATTCATTACATCTTCTTTAAAGAGCCATATCCTACTTACATTCAAGTTATTAATTGAAACAGGAGCTAAACTTTGAACACAGAAATGAGAGTTCATTCATAAAAGTTTAGTTTCCTACTGGCAAATCATATTTGTAAAGCATGGAATATATAAATATGCAAAATGATAAAACATTAACCTATTAATTTCAGAAGAATTAAACAAAGGATTATTTGGGTCGTGTATATTCTTACCTGATTACTGGATATTTGTTACTGTCTACAACCTGACCCTCCCATATAAATCCTTGTACAGTTCCAAAAAACTTGTATAAAGTCATTGTTACACAAAAACAATGATGTTAAACTTTTTAGAAGAATTTTACATTCTAGATTTTCTTGCA
The DNA here is from genome assembly GCF_001723895.1 of Crocodylus porosus. Classification (NCBI taxonomy): domain Eukaryota; kingdom Metazoa; phylum Chordata; order Crocodylia; family Crocodylidae; genus Crocodylus; species Crocodylus porosus. Next base: position 85,429,978 of record NW_017728931.1, on the reverse strand, counting down.
GTGGAGATTGTTATAGTGAATGACAACTTTTGACATTCAGGTAGTCCTAATTAACTCCAAGCCTCTTGAAAAAAGTAATCATTTTTATGTGAGGGGGGAAATGATTATTTCCCAATTATTATATTGAGTATATATTTTAGTTCCAAGATATCTAAGGTGACTATAGAAAGAGAGGCTTTTCCTATTCCTAGGACCACCTACATTAATTGAGTTATAATGTGCTTTGTTGAATAACTATGTTCAAAAAGGCATAATACTGTCCCTTCAAGAAATACAGCACATGCTGAAAGACTGTTTGTTTCCATTTATTTTTCATCTCTGAAAGGTCTTTTCTTCACTGGTTATAATCTAAATATAACATAAATATACATTAGTAAACCCAGGATCCTTCAAGGTTCATGATTCTGCAACTGTGTAACTTGTCATGCAACCTTGCTGTACAATTCTGCACCAAAATCTAAATTTTGATTTTTAAAAAATATGTTTCTATCATTTATAATTAACAGGAAAAACCTTCAAAGTACAACTGAAATGGAAGCTGCTGCAATGACATCTGCTTAACTTTCCAGACATGGTAAAGCACTAGCTCCAATAGGTGTAAATTGCCTAATTTATCTTAATGAACTCTTACCTTTGAAATCTAATGATAACAATTTCACTCTCTCAATACCCATAATTTTAAACAAAATGTCCACCTGGTGGACTCATCCTGTAATCCTGAAGCACCTGTTACTGAAAAGCAGGAATTCCTCAATCAATTAAAATTTGTAAGTGGCAATAATAAGAGTTGTTAATCCTCTGAGCCCAAGTTCACAGCAAAATGTGGACTTGGGGGCTTTACCACTAGGTATTGGTCTACTGCCTGACCCCACCTAGATGTCTGCTAATTAATTAGTAAATAGACAGATATACAAATAAGGGGTAAACAACAACCATATTGTACCACAACAAGAATGACAATCAATTAGCAAACAAGGTGCTATAGAAACAACAATATTAATAACAATAATAATGATAAACTTCAATACAACAATGAGGAGTAACCACAGATGGAGCAGCAGGCTGTCTCAGGCTATCAGCACCTGTGCTGATAGGTGTGCATCACTCACGGGGACACACTCTCTCCACACAAAGGCTCTCTCGGCACACAAGGGATATTGTCCTCCCAGGACCTCACCCAAAGCACAACACATGCAGAGGGGATTGACTGCCCCGGTCCTCATCCACCCTCTCTTAAACTCACCCACTCTCCCACACTTTGACTGTTACTCCAGTCAAAGCCACATGCTCCTCCAGCTTCTCCAAGAGACGGGAGAGCAGGCTTGCTCACCTGATCTCCTGTTCTTCTGTAAACACACTAAGCTGTGATTGCCCTTGCCCTCTCATGCCCTCCTGCTAAACACAGACCCACACTGAGTTACTATGACCTTCGGCCTTCCAGGCCCTTCGGTCACACAACCATACACTGCAACTTACTCACTCACACAAGAGATACAAGCAGAGACAGAGACCCAGATCTCTCCAGACGTGTCCCTTTTATATCACTCATGGACAGGCACCAATCAAACCTACAGATGCACATGACACTTGCCTGGGCACTCAGCCTTCTCTGCTGCACACAGCCCTTTACCTGTCTCTCTAGGGGCATTTTTAACGTGTGCTGTGGGACATGGTACCCGGTACTTTAATTACGAAGCCATGCTAATTAAAAGTGTCCATGCATCACATGTATCAATGTCCCCACACATCCCCCATCCTGAAAAAAAGGTGGTGGGGCACTTCAAACTAAAGCTTATCAAACAAGGACAACAGGAAGTCCCTTTTTAAATACATAAGGGGCAAAAAGAAAGTACCGGGTAATATGGGGCCTCTGCAAGACACGCTAGGAAATCTGGTCATCACACCAGACAACAAAGGTAACCTATTTAACAATTTCTTTGCCTCTATTTTCTTGAGCAGGGACATGATCAGCCCCCATACTGGGCCCCCCTCAGGCCTCAGGGGAAGCGCACCAAGGCCAAGGGTCAGTGAGGATCTAGTCAGGGAACTTCTGGAGGGACTCGATGCATTTATATCAGCTTGCCTGGATGATCTCCACCCTAGAGTGCTGAGGGAATTAGCTGAGGTCATTGCAGGACCCCTGGCATGGCTTTACGTGCATTCGTGGTGCTCTGGTGTGGTGCCAGAGGACTGGAAAAGGGCCAATGTGGTTCCCATTTTCAAAAAAGGGAAAAAGGAGGATCCAGGAAGCTATAGGCCAGTTAGTCTAACCTCAATCCTGGGTAAGCTTTCTGAGAGAATTATCCTGGCACATGTCCACAAGGGTCCAGCAGGGGAGGTTATGCTTAGAGATAACCAACACAGGTTCATTAGAGGCAGATCTTGTCAGACCAACCTGGTAGCCTTCTATGACCAGGTCACAAAATCCTTAGACGCAGGTGTAGCAGTGGATGTAGTCTTTCTGGACTTTAGGAAGGCCTTCGACATGGTCTCTCACCCCATTCTCCTTTAAAAAACTAGGGGACTGTGGCATTGACACCTTCACAGTCAAATGGTCGCTAACTGACTGGAGGGCCACACCCAGAGAGTGGTGGTGGATGGGTCATTTTTGACCTGGAGGGATGTGGGCAGTGAGGTCCCCCAGGTCTCAGTCCTCAGGCCTGCACTGTTCAACATCTTCATCAGCAACTTGGACAAGGGGGTAAAAAGCACCCTGTTCAAATTTGCAGATGACACTAAGATGGGGGATGTGGGCACGCTAGAAGGGAGGAATAGGCTGCAATCAGACCTAGACAGGTTACAGGGGTGGGCGGATGAGAATAGGATGGGATTCAACACTGACAAGTGCAAGGTGCTGCACCTGGGGAACAAGAACCAGCAGCGTACCTACAGGCTGGGGAACTCCCTTCTCATCAGTGCAGAGGCAGAAAAGGATCTTGGAATCATTATTGATGTCAAGTTGAACATGGGCCGGCAGTGTGGGGATGGGGTCAGGAAGGCCAACCGCACCTTGTCATGCATCCACAGATGCAGCTCAAGCAGGTCCAAGGAGATGATCCTCCCCCTCTATGCGACACTGGTCAGGTCCAATTCCAGGTGCTGCACTTCAGGAGGGATGTGGACAAGATGGAGAGGGTCCAGAGGAGGGCCACCTGCACGATCAGGGGGCAGCAACGTAGGCCCTACAAGGAGAGGCTAAAGGACCTGAACCTGTTCAGCTTCCACAAGAGAAGGATGAGAGGGGATCTCGTGGCCTGTTACAAACTAGTCAGAGGGGACCAGCAGGCATTGGGGGAGTCCCTGTTCCCTCGAGCACTACCAAGAGTGACTAGAAATAACAGTCACAAGCTGGCAGACGGTAGATTCAGACTAGACATCAGGAGGCGTTACTTCACTGTCAGGCCGGCTAGGATCTGGAACCAACTTCCAAGAGAAGTGGTGCTGGCTCCTACCCTGGGGGTCTTTAAGAGGAAGTTAGACAAACACCTTGCTGGGGTCATTTGACCCCAGTACTTTTCCTGCCATGGCAGGGGGGCAGACTTGATGAACTGCTCAGGTCCCTTCTGACCCTACCAGCTATGAAACATGTTTTATTTCAAAGTACCTTACCACCATTTTCTCAGTGCAGAGTTGTGCTGGAACACTGATACACATGATGTGGGACACTGCCAGAGCATATCAATTTCTGTGCTCCAGCAAGCTCAATTAATCAAGTCTGTGTCAACACACTGGATTTCCAGTTTGTCAGAGCAGGCTCTGCACATGTGTATAGCAGCCTAAAGGTATCAATTTGGAGCGTCTTAAAACACCTCAGAGACTTCCTGCCAAAATTATTGCTCCAACTGAGCATGCCTACAGAACAAAACTGGGCCCCTGGTTCAAACGTTCACCACCCAGTCCAGGGGTACTGCACCTCATGGTTCAGCATTGCTGCTCCCTAAATATTCACTGCTCTCCTGAAGATTTTACAGTACAGTTATGCATAGTCAAAACAAAACCCAGCAGCATACTGGAAAGCTAGAAACAGCAGTAAAATTCAGAATGCAATACCAAAGATAAACTATCATTATCCAAACACAAGCATTGTATTTATTACATTATTTTCTTATCTAGTTCATTAAATCCTTCTATTTTAAAATTAATCTAAAGCCTTTGTAGGATTCAAAGAACTTTTCACCAAATTTGGTATGTAACATAATTAGCTAGTTTTCAGCAGGAAGAAAATTTCATAGACATTAGGGCTGGAAGGGACCTCAGAAAATCATTGAGTCCAGCCCCCTGCCCAAAGGGCAGGAAGTCAGGTGGGGTCACAGGATCCCATCAAGATAAACATCCAATTTACTCTTAAAGAAATCCAGAGTAGGTGCTTGCACCACCTCTGTAGGGAGTCTGTTCCAGGCCTTGGGGGCTTAGACAGTAAAGAAGCACTGTCTTATGTCCAGCCTGAAACGGTCTTGGAGAAATTTGTGACCATTTGACCTTGTCATCCATCCTATGGGGTGCTCTGGGATGGCAGACCAACTTTTAAAATAAAAGATGTGGCACTGACCTTCCAAAAAAAAAAATAAAATAAAATAAAAAAAAAAAAAATCAAACTAGCAAAGTTCACTGATGACACCAAGCTATGGGGGAGCATGGTCACGCTTGGCTGGTAATACAGCTCAAAAGGTGGGCAGACTTCAACCTGACGTCGTTTAACATGGAGAAATGTAAAGTGCTCCATCTAGGGAGAAATAATCCACAACACACTTACAGGTTCGGCAGTGCTATGCTACACTTGCTAGCACCATCTGAACAAGACCTGGGTGTTGTGATAGACAACAAAATGAACATGAGCTGCCAATGCAATGCTGTAGCTGGCAGAGCCAATTAAACTCTGGCATGCATCTACCAAGGCTTCTCAAGCAAGGCTAAGGATGTCATCTTCCCTCTCTACTCTGCCTTGATGAGACTGCAGCTGGAGTACTGTGTCCAGTTCTGGCTGCACTTCAGGAAGGATGTGAACAAGCTCAAGAGAGTTCAAAGGAGGGCCATGTACATGATTAGAGTCCCAGAGACCAGGTCATACAAGGAGAGCCTGAAAAACTTGGGACTGTTCAGCCTGGAGAAGACTCACAGGGGACTTGGTGGCAACCTATAAGTATATCAGGAGTGTACATCAAGGCCTGGGGGAACATCTGTTCACCAAGAATGTTGCCCGCCCCCGCCCCAGCCAAGGGGAGGACAAGAAATAATGGGCATAAGCTAATTGAGTATCACTTCAGGCTAGACATAAGGAAAAACTTCTTTACAAGTCAAGTACCGAGGATTTGGAACAGGCTCCCATCAAAGATGGTAGTCATCCACTCTGTTGATATTCAAAAAGCATCTTGCCGGGGTCATCTGATCCCAGTGGTCTTCCCTGGCCAAGTGCAGGGGGGCTGGACCCAATGACCTGTAAGGTCCATTCTGGTCCCTAACAACTATGAAACTGTGAAAATATGGAAGGAACCATTCTCCAGGACTTTGAAATAGAATGGAAAGAGCTAGAATTTTTAGTAAGATTCTTAGTAGCCTCAAAGAGAACTCACGGAGATTTGTTTTATAGTAACTTAACTTGTATATACATTAGTCCTCACATGCATTTATGTAAATAAAAACCACACCTGTTATCTACTAGACACCAGTAAGAGTCTGTCGTCTCTTAGCTTGAAAATAGTGTTTGATTGTTCATGAATATGATTTTAAAAGCCACATGTATTACCACATAGAAACAGAAATAGAGTGATGACAACATTCATTTTATCATCAGATAGCTGCTGGCACAAGCTACTTTATCTCAGTAAATAAGATGATACAACTAGGTTGCTCAAGATATGCCTTAAAGTACTTTGTCCCAGTGTAAAATTTGGCCCTTTCATATTCTTCCATAAATACTAGCACTGTTAATTACCATATTGCTTTTGATAGTTATCTCTTCTTTTGCACATCACCTAAGCAATGTGCCTGAATAATTGTGATATATTCTTTGAAGATTTAGTTCATGAAAAGCATTCTCTTGGCATACAGAAGGAAGGCAACCTCATTCAGTTTAATCAGCCTTACTTTACCATTTGCATTGCTTGCTGTTTTCATTAAGGCTTTCATGCAGGAATACACCAGATCAGTTCCAGTGGTCATCAGAGATTTTTCTTACACATTTACCATCTGTAAAATATCAAAAACATCTTTAGTTAGTTACGTACATCTGCACCAGATTTCTCATCCCCTTATTCACTATAGTTCAAAATAAGTGATGTACAAAGGGAATATACAGAGATACTATGCAAAGCTCACTGTGGACAAGGAGGGGTAGGATCATAGAAAAGTGGGGCTGCAAGGGACCCTACAAAGTGATCCTGCTCCCCATTCAAGGCAGTATCCTCCCTGAAACCATCCTGGAAAGGTTTTTCTCTCACCTGCTCCTGAAAATTTCTAGAACTGGAAATTCCATAGCTTCTCTAGGTAGCCTGTTCCAAAGCTTGACCACCTTCATAGTCAGAAAGTTCCTCCTAACCTCGAACCTAAATTTCCTCGACTGCACCTTAAAACCATTCCTCCTAGTCCTGTCCCTTATGGGCACAGAAAAACTCTAATCTCCAGCTTCTTAATAATTTCCCTTCAGGTATTTGAGAACAGTTTTCATGGCCCACCCCCCCCCCCATCTTTCTCTTCTCCAAATTAAATAACCCTAGCTCTTTTAGCCTTCCCTCATAAGGCATGTTTCCCAAGCCTCTAATAATTTTTGTTTCCCTGTACTGGATTCTTTCCAATCTGTCCACATCTTTCTTGAAGTATGGGACCCCAAACTGGACACAATATTCCAAATGAGGCCTCACCAGTGCTGATCAGAGTAGAAGAATCATTTCCCTTGATTTGCAAGTAACACTCCTGTTGATACAAGTTGGCAAACTGCTGGCATTTTTTTCCAATAAGTGCACATTATTAGTCATATTTAGGTTATGGTCCACTTTGGCACCCACCCCCAGTCCTTTTCTGCAGAACTACAGGCTAGACACGACAGTCATCTCCCAATATGTATTTGCACATGCAAGTATTCCATCTCAGATGCAGGACATTGCACGTGTCCTTTCCGAATCTCATTTGGTTGTTTGCAGACTACTTTTCCAGCCTGTCCAGATCATTTTGGATCCATGGAATTCTTCCCAACTTAGTATCATCCTCAAATTTGTTAAAAATGCACTCAATCACAATATCCAAACCATTAATGAATATGTTGAACAATAGTAGACCCAGGACAGACCCCCCAGGGAACCCCACTTGACACCTTCTCCCATCTAGACATTGAGTCATTAAGGACTACTCATTTTGCAAGATGATCTGGCCAGCTATGCATCTTTCTTAGAGTACCTTCATCTAATCTGTATTTCCTTAGCTTATGTTGTAGGAGACAGTATCAAAAGCCTTGTGAATATCAAGCTATATCATGTCCACTGCTCTCCCTCCATTCATGGAGCCTGTCACCTTATCAAAGGAATCGATGCTGGCTGTTCCTGATCACTGTGTTCCTCTAGGTGCTTCACAATTGATTTCTTGAGGATTTGCTCCATGATCTTTCAGGTACTGAGGTCAAGACTGACTGGTTTGTAACTCCCCAGATGATTCTTCTTCTCTTTCTTAAAGATGGACAGTATATTTGCCCTTTCCCAATCATCTGGGATCTTATCCAGCCTCCATGACTTCAAGGAAGATAGCCAACTGCTCAGAAATTACCTCAGCCAATACCTCCTTCAGTAACCTAGGATTCATTTAATCCAATTTGAACTAGTGTAAATGGCAATAGCAATGTGCAGAGGTCATACCTACCGAAGTTGTATTATGAAAAAAAAAATAAAACCAAATAGATATATTATAATAGTTTTGTTATAAGAAAGGAATTTTTTTTTTAAATATAATGCATTCCAGCTAAATCCATTTATTTCAAATACTTCCTTTTTTATTCATTACATGAAGAATTTGTTAAGTACAAAATCCTAGTAGAAGCAATTAAGTGAAAACTAAAAGTTTGGCTGCTTTTGTTTTATAGAAATCTTTCTTGTAGATAGAGATCTCAGCCTTTGAAGTAGGCTCAAGGGCCATGCCGATTTGGACTTGTGCGAAGTAAAGCACTATGATACAGCCCATTCCTTCTTTATGTCAGTTCATTAAAACAAAATCAGCAGTGGTAACAGAGTTCTTTCGAGTCCACAGTGTATTGTTTGTACTGCTGACATGTTAAATAAAGCAGAGTTGCTGGTGAGGTATTTCTGTTGGCAAAAGGGAAAGTTCTCCCTTGAAGCACTTCTATCTCTAGCAGGGAGGAGTCAATCCTTTCAAATGAAAAAAAAAAAAAAGAATTCCCTTTTAAGGTTTCATCATAACACTGATGTACATGCAAAGGGAAAAAACAAACTTGGGTTTCAGAAGCTTATATGCGAATGATACAAAATGCCACAGTATCTCGGTGGTAAACACTAATAATAATACTTTGCATGTTTAAGCTTTGAACTGCTTCATAGCCATGAGTTAATAAATCCTCAAAGTGCTGCTAAGAGTGAGGTAGATTTTTGACTTCTAAACAGACCAGACATTCAAAACTTCTCTAAATAGCTCAGATATCAGTTTGCCATGGTATTTTCTTGTTTTTATACTGAAATCAAATGAGCCATAACAACATGCTCTATCAGAAGTCAGTACTATGAAAATGAGGCCTATATAAGGCCCCCAGTTATGTTAATGAATAATGTTGCAAATCACCTGCTCAATGGAGAATTTGTATAAGAAATCTACACAAGCAGAAAGTGATACAAATGCATATATGTTTTACTTGGACGTGCTGTATGTGATATCCTCAGTTTTGAAATTCGTTTACCTAAAATCTAGTACCATACACATTTGCCGTATATTTGGTAAAGTTGTTATAACATGGCACACCAACTGATACAGAAATATTACTGTAAACTGTTATGTTGAGCGATATGGAAAAGTGAATTTGGGGAGTTGATAACTTTCTGTTATAGGAAAAATAAATTATTGTGGAAACCTGGCTCCCTGTGGAAAAACATTTATAACCTCCCAAGAGCTTGTTCAATAGTTTAGTCCTAACAGATCAAAAAACTAAATTGCTCTAGGTTGCAATGCAGAGGATTTAAAAGGAGGATTTAAAAAGTCCAAATCCCAAAGTGCATATACATCAAGAAAGTAAGAGGAGTCTGTACCTGACAGCATAGCCATTGGATTTACTAACCAGGGGGCATCGAGTCTTGAACATACCATATTTTCTCATATACCACTTGCCCCCAAGTAAGAGACACACCTTGTTCTTGGAAGGCAGAATATAGAAAAAAAATCCAGTCCTGCCCTAGAACTGACTTTTTCATGGAGAAGCAGAAGGAAGAAGAAGAAGCAAGCTTGTTTCTGGGACAGCAGAAAGGGCAAAGTCCAATGTTAATCCTTTCCTGGCTCCTCTCAAATTGGCAATAGTTTTCGGCTGAGCAGTGAAATGAGCAGTCAACATTTTTTGACTGCTCATCTGTCTGCTCAGCCAAAAACTGTTGCCAATTTGAAAGCATCTGGGAAACGGTCACACTGGACTCTGCCCTCCCAACTTGTTGGAAGCCTTGCAGCACAACATTGCTATGCTTCTATTCTAGCAACAAAACCCACCCCCCCAAAAAATCAGCTTCCCCACTTAAGACAAGCATTCAAATTTTGAGGGACTGACTTTTGCAAGGGTGCATGTGTTATGCAAGTAAATACAGTATTTAAATCAAGACAGTCTGGCCTAACTTGTTCTTTGTGATGTTCATCCTAAATTTGCTTCCTTCTTTATGAAAGGTAAGAGATAAGTTCAGGGGATATCATGGAAAGGATAATTTGGTTCTATTCTCTACAAGTAGAACCACCCTTAAATATGTAAGTAAATAGAGAAGGTCCAAAGATGATGAACAAGAGCAGCAAATACAGGTCTGTTATAACACAACAGTGATCTTAAACACCCTTTGGAACTAGAGATGGAAGAAAAACTGATTTTCAGTCATTTTAATACAAAAAAATGCTTGAGAATTTGTCTTACCATTTCCTTATCATCTATACTTAACTTGCAATATCTTTATGGTTTAGCAATGCAACAATATTTTAGTGCAAGAATGGACTGTTCAGCCTAGGACTGCATTAGAAAAGAAACAATTTATGTAACATTTCATCATGGGTTTTTGTCAATCCTGAGTCCTAGACTTACCACTGTTAAAACTGCTATGCAGGGAACACTGTGTGAGGAACTGGGTGTTGCCAAAGCAATTGCCATCACTTCTGTGCTGGATACCCACATAAGTCATCAATAATCCAGTAACAACAGCAGACTGGAGAGAATGGCAGGCAGGGCCTTGGGTCTCTGATATCTCAGAAATGTTTAAGTACCACCAGGCTATACCTGGTCTCCAATCTGATGGAGAAAGAACATTTTTAAATTTGTAAAATTGTCATGGGGCAGAAAAATGCTTTCCACCCAGTCCCATCAAGTTAATGTACAAACAGTCATTTTCAGAACAGGCCTGTGTTTGCAATTAATTCACACCTTGACCAAAACCTTGGTTTCTTAAGCAGTAATTCACACTGCAGAAGCCTTTTTCAGACACTACCTCATAAGACCCCAAAGGACTAATATTAATCTCCCCTTGCCTCTGCTGCCTTTACTTTTTCTTATTCCATCTAGCTCTCTCAATGGAGTAAAAATGAGGCAAGGCATGATCCATGATCACTGCCTGAGGGGGTGCTAAAATGGAGCTAGGGGCATCTCATCTTGCCATCCCCTGCTCCAGTTCCAATGGCAGCAGGGAATGGCAGAAGTGGTTGTATTGCATGGTGGATGAGTGGCTGGAGGTTTGCTTCCTGCAGAGGCGAGACATCAGCCTTTTGCTGCCAAAAAAGTAGTGGTTTCTTGGCTACTTGACATAAATCTGTGACAAAGAAGAGGGTAATATCTCTCCCTCCCCCCACTATGTAGCTGCGAACATCTGGCCAATCATCCACCATGTGCCACCATTGTTTCTCTGCCTTTCCTGGGCCCAGAGCCACAGCAAGGAAGGAGCAGGGTGCAAGGAGAATACAGTGTTGCCCAGGCCACAGTACTGCCCAGCTATACTGCTGAGCCCCCTCCCTGACTCACTCACTCTCCACACTTCAAGGCTGCATCCCTGCAGCCTTGTACCCATAATTCCAAACTAATGCTCTGAAACACTCTTGTTCTGACTGCCCCCTACCCCCACCCCAGATGCTACTGTACTCCAAATTCACCTTATTACATCCACCATCTGATGATCAGTCACTCAGCAAGAATCTCAGACGTGGTTCTATTTCTTACAGAAGAATTCATTCAAGAATAATGGAATAAGAAATTGAGAAAAGTGCCCTAGGTTCCTAATACACATATCTGGTTTCCCTATGTCATTGGAGCTACTCGATCTTCATTGCATATTCTTCAATCATTGTGGCATTTCCATTGATTCAAGTTAAACATTGAGCTGATAATTAATTCACCATTCCTTCTCCTCTTCTAGACAAAGCTGGTGGTTTCTTAATATGAAAACAGACATTTCCAGCTGTGTTCTCTTGGCCTTTAGGCTCAAGAGTTTCAGGGAGTTGAAGTACCTTTGCATAAGCATACAAAATCCAGGCCTTACAACAAACTTCTGAACCTTTCAAGAATTATCTATTAAAATTAAAAATGTACCCCATCACCTGTAATGGCTCAGCAAGACACAATCTGTTGTCATAGTGTATTGCTTAAATGCCTCATTTTTCTTTTCCTGGAAAAATACCTTGAACACTGTAATAGCTAGAATTATGATAACAAAGTGATCTTCCATTCTCAGGCATGAAGCATTACCAAAAATTAGCACAAAGCAGCAGCCTCAAGTCCAGGAGCTGAGTGGACCAGGAGAGTGAGCCACTGCTCAGCCTTAAATATGGTCTTTCCAAATCAGGAAGGAGTTGCATAGTTTACTACTCATAAATTGTCTTCCTTAAGGATGAATAGATGTATTGGATAAATAGATATTCCAGAAGTAACTAGGGCTATGAACCTACCTACCTTTCATTTAACTATATACATATATAGGTGTTGTAGGGTCTTATATAAAGGAATCAAATAAATCACTGCTGCATGTGAGGTGCTGGGGTTTCTGGTGGGGAGGGGTTGTAACTGAGGGCACACATTTCCTTTTCAATATTCAATGATAAGGCCCAGTGCTAGAAATAAGATATGGCTTTATTTTTATATAACATCTGTCACACAAGCTGTATCTCAAATTTTTTGCTGACTTAAATAATACAAGCAAAGAGAGAATCAGGGATGTACTGTAGGGTAGACAGGTTTGTTGAACAGGGATTGAGCAGTGTCAATTTAGAAGAATAAAGGGTGTAAGAATCAACTAAGAAAATGATGGTAGATATCACTTGAGGGATCTTTAAAGTGCTTAAGTGATGACCTGGCAGCAAGCCCTGCCTAGGAAGGAGGGTTACTTAGGTGGTGACCTGACCACTAGCCCTGATCAAAGGAAGAAGCTAATTCTCCAGGGTTAAGTAAGAGCTTCTATTAAGTGCTTGAGCCTATTTGGAATCATTGTCCTATTTATAAAAAGATAAGGAGGGTTGAAGAAATGGCTGCCAGGTAAGCAGGCAGAACAGTGCACTTCCTTTATTCATGCTTCACCAGGCTGATCCTCAGAAGGGATTTGCTTCCACAGTCATTGGCCTTCTGCCAAGCCCGTGGCCTTGTTGCCAGAATGCATTTCTTCCTGTTGTAGGACAGGGAGGGAGGAAGGCTGAAGAAAGCTTTAAATCTTTTACTACAATCTTACATAGGTAAAGCAGGCAAGAACAGACCAGCAAAAGCACAATATCAATAACTGTGAGAGTTTAGTGGGAGTTTAACTCAGTGGCGTACCTTACTTGAGTAAAAAAGCGTAAGACCAGCCTTGACTTACTCCACACTTTCCAATGTAAGGACAAAAGAGAGAGAGAGAAATTCTGAGAGAACTTTTTCTCTTTCCCCAGAAAAAAGGCAAGGGGTTTGATTTGAAACTAAGAAAAAAGAAAGAAGAAATGCAAACTTAGGGCCTTGGATACCTCTGGAGAAGGGCCTTGATTTGCAGAAAATCTAAACGGTCTCAGCTTCTGCAAAAGTTTGTGGCCTCGTCTTAGGTGTTTAGCACTTCTGAAAATCAAAACATTTATTCAGATGCAGAAAAATGAATTCACAGAGACTAATTTGAGGATTTTATTTCTTTTTCAAAATCTTGGCTTTAGAAAGTCACATTCTGTTTTCGTTTACATGCCTGCAACTCCATTGACTTCCTATGACAGCATCATTTGACCTGGGCCACTGCAGATTTGCAGTTTGGCAAAACGGTATTAAACTTCTGAAACATATGCATCCTCATTTATAGAAAAAGAAACTGTGGGTAACCATTATAAATAACATATTTCACAGTGTACAGGCTGACACAGTGTATAAGTCTGTTCTGATCCAAAAAGTTAGGTATTTCATAAATACGGTGTATAAGTATTTGACCTAACTTAACTTTTTGGATCAGAAATATGGGGTAAACTTATACCGGCCCCTGTACATCCTCACTATGTGCCGTAGTACTGCTCACAGGGGACAGGGCCAGGCTCGGCACTTGGCTGGTGTGGTCCAGGCAGTGCCACATGCAGGGCATGGGGCTGTGCCAGCCAAATGCCAAGCTGAGCCCCATCCCCTGTGAGTGGCGTTGCCTGGGCCATACCAGTGGAGTACCGAGCCTGGCCCTGTCCACTGCAAGTGGTGCCAAGCTTGGTGCTTGGCTGGCATGGCCCCATCCCCTTCAAGCCCACTATAGAGACACTACTTGGCTGGGCACTGAGTCTGGCCCTGGTCCATGAGCAGCGCTGCCTGGGCTGCACCAGCCAAGCGCTGAGCCTGCCACTACTCACACAGGATGGAGCCACTTGGCTGGTGCAGCCCAGGCAGTGCTGCTCGGAGAGGATGGCCTCCAGTGACCTCAAGTGACAGGGATGCTGTTGGTAGGTGAAGGTTGAGTCACAGCCAGGCTGGGATTCAGCTGAGGTCAGAGTTGGGGCTGGGGTCAGGGTCAAAAGTATTGATATGGTGTATAAGTCAAGGTTGAATTTTAAGATTTAAAAATTGGGCTTCAAAACTCAACTTATACATTGTGAAATAAGGTAATTGTTCACCAATCATGTTGGCAGCCTGGAATTTATAACGTTTATGATACACACTAGCCTATCCAAGTAAGTTATACCCAACACAGAGCTGGGATGATGGAGAGATATGCTACAAAAATGACTTTAAGGCTATTTTCCCTCTGCAGTTATTCTAGTCATATTGACACTACCAGTTTAGCCTCTGCACAAGGAGGGATGCTGTTAATTCAAACCAATTTATGGCAGAGTTGCACCATAAGATTCATGTAATGTTGCTGTAATAGGTTTGACAAAGTTACAACTGAAGAAAATCTGAATTATGCTCTTTTACAGAGAAAGACAAGGGGGAAAACACAGATCTAAGTAATAAATATAAAGTATGTTCATATTATTTACAAAGCAATAACCTACCAAGAGATACAGGAACTGCTTAGAACACAAAAAACATGACAAAGCACCTGTTCTGAGGCTAATGGTTAAAACATTGCTTAGATTCATCATTTACAAATTTAGACTTGAAAAATTACACTATTGCCATTCTTAATGCAAACTGCCTTGTGATACCCTGGACAGAGCAAACTCTTTGGACACCCTGGGCAGAGCTGGGGAAAGGGGCTAGGGGGAGAAGGAGGAATAGAGTCTTATCAGCCACGACCTGGGCTCCCCACACTGGCAATGGCTGCTGCTGCAGCTGGTACACATGCTTCCTGCACACTGGCCACAGCAACCCCGCAGTTCATGTAAGTGCTTTAACTGCTAGCCAACAGCCATCCTCTTTCATTTGCTCTCTCTTTGGCCTAATGAATCATGCAGATGTTTCTACACAGTGTTACAGCTTCAACAAGAAACGTGGAGCGTGCTCCCAGCAAGAAGACATTGTGTCTAAAACGAAAGTGGTACTGTATTTTCTGAGAGACTTGATCTTGTCAGTGCGTGTTAGGCAGAGTAACATGTAGGTCTTGATGCCAACTAGACTCAGATGCTGAGCTGTTCAGGTCTGACAAGCCTAGGGCAGTTTTAGGCACATGCAACGATGCAAGTCTAGGAACCTGGGGTACATTAAAGTGAGAAATTAAGCACTGAGGTGCTTCCATGCTTAGGCAGCTGCTGAACAGGGATTTTCAGGATTGCAGTTTTGGACTCAGGCACTTAAATCCTTTATAGGATCTAGCCTTCAGCTCCCCCACTAATGCCATGCCTGAATAAGTTAGCTCAGTATGCCGCAATGCTGATAAACAGTTCAGAAATTACAATAAAAAAACAAGTAGACAGTTTTGTAATGCTACATGAACTAGCTAAATTCTTGTTGGACCAGACCACAAAACTCTAATCACAGCTCCTCAACACAGGGGAGTAAGGGATTAACAGTATGAAAGATATGCATTTATTCACAGAAGTCACACCAGGGTCTTAAGGATGTCACAATGCTCCTCAAACCTGAGAGCGTGCTGGTTGGGAACTACAGGAAAATGTAGACCTTTTTGTGACCCTTTGAACATTAAGGAAGAAAAGACAATATATTGCAGAATATAAAATATATAAAAGCATATTACTTGTCTGTCAAAGGAGATAATAATGATGACTTACATTGACTGGGAAATGTAGTTTTGGATTTTTGGTGGAAATAGGACATTGAAAAATGTAAAGAATTCATACAAAGGGCAAAAAATAAATTAAAGATTAATGGTGCGAGTTTTAAGAAACTAAATTGTACCTGAGTCCAAAGAAAGTGAAAGGGAATATGCTAATGCTCTGTAAATAGCGAGAAACAATCTAAAGCAGGGAGATTATTTACTGTAGAATAACTAGGAGAGCAGCATAGAAAAAAGCAGCAAGTAGCTTAAAAGTTGAAAGATGAAAATTGGAAACACTTTAACTAGTTATCAGAAAAACATTTGATCAGAAGGGATAATTAGACGGTGAAATGATCTGCCTAAGGAATGTGAGTTAACAGAGGTATCATCATTAGGGGAAATTAAAAGGATATTAGAGAAAATATTCTAAGAATAGGGGAAAAGCTTGCTTTATGCAGGTCTCTAAAGTAGGTAACCTAGGAGGGGTTTTCCAGCCCTGTCACCTATTATGTCATGGTTCACAAGCTGGCCTCCAATGCCAATTTCCTGTAACCCAAGTAACTGTCATGCAGGGGAGTTTGCTTGTAATAAATTCGTCTTTCTCCCTAATTTCTCTCTCTTCAGTCTATGAATCTAATGTCCCTTTGTAAAGAAAGGTGAGGATAAGGTATAGCACATTTCTATGCCTATTCATCTATTTATACTTGTGGCTCTGAGAGAGCCATTCTAATTAAAGTTGCAGGAGCATCTCATATATCAGGGTCCCCACACTTAAAAATGGCAGCTGGGGTACTTTAAGTAAAGCTCGTAGGATGAAGAAAGTAACCCCAGGCTCATAGGGTACCTATACATGAGCAATGAGGCTGCACCAACACGTAATTATAGCACATAAGAGCAGGATCAATTAATCAATTTTGCTGGTGTGTGGTAATCACCGCACTCCAGGAGACTTGATTAACCTGCTCTGATGCACTGTAATTACAGTGCATTGGAGCAGCCTTGCTGCTCGTGTATAGGCACCATATATTCCTTAATGTTCAAAGGGACTTTTCAGTTGCAGGAGAAATGGGTGCATAAGCAGGTACATGTGCATAATAGTGAAAAGAATGCAGTGATTAAATTAAAGAGTACTTTTAATAAACAGCTGTGTTTTTCTAATTATATATTTCCTAATTTATAAGGATATCAGAAAACTTAGATCATGAGTATTTTCAAGGGATAATCATGAAAGTTTCTCCACCTTGGGAGGAAAAACCTGCAGTATCCTTATAGGCTTGGCAGTGCTAAGCTGGCTAGCACTATGGAAGAAAGAGACTTGGGGGTCAACACTGACCACAAGATGAGCCTTCAATCCAATGCTGCGGCTAGTAAGCTGAGCAAAATGCTGGCTTGCATCCATAGATGGTGCAAGCAAATCCCAGAATGTCATTCTCTCCTTGTACTCGGCCCTGGTGAGGCCGCAGCTGGAGTACGCCATCCAGTTTTGGGCTCCGCAATTCAAAAAGGATGTGGAGAAGCTTGAGAGAGTCCAGAGGAGAGCCACGCGCATGATCAGAGGTCAGGAAAACAGACCTTATGACAACAGGCTGAGAGCCATGGGGCTCTTTAGCCTGGAAAAGCACAGGCTCAGGGGTGATCTG
>NW_017728931.1:85398607-85412298 GCF_001723895.1 Crocodylus porosus | reverse complement strand
CTGTGGTTCAAGCACCTACATTGAACACCTTCAAAAGAAATGTGGATGCTTAACTTGCTGGGATCCTATGACCCCAACTAACTTCCTGCCCCTCGGGCAGGGGGCTGGACTCGATGATCTTCCAAGGTCCCTTCCATCCCTAATATCTATGAAATCTATGAAATTATTAAATCATTTCCAAAATGGACATAAAAGATTTGCTCACTATAAAAGATCTAATATTTTCCTGTGTTCCAAATTCTCAAGTATAAGCCATAAACTGATATATTGGAGTTGACCAGCAGATTTCTACTGATTTTATAGTACTGCATGATTAGGGCTTAAAAGTATTTAAAGCCATTCACTTACTAGTGCTTTCCTAGAAGATCATAATATGGAAAATGGTGCATTTTCTACAGTTAGTTCAATAAAATATACTTGTCTTTACTACCTTGATTTCAGTAGGACTGTGGTGGGCCAGCAGGGGGCACTCCTGCATTGAGCCACCCACCTTCCAGGCTCTGAGTGCCTCCCTAGGGCTGCCTCATGTCCAGCTGACCCCCTTCCTGGAGCACACTCGCTAGCATGGGGTAACATAAGCTGCCACCACCAGGAGAAAGGACTGTCTCGGCCCTGTGTCCTCGGGGAAACACAGGCCTAATAGTCCTACAGGTACTCAACCCAGTACAGGCACTTGGGGCACTTCCCTAAATCAGGGGCCAAAAAGGAAAGCCTCCCTTAGTCTGCAGACCTAAGGAGCCTCTTAGGCATAATTTAGACCCACCCCTCAATAAGTCTCCTACACCGGTCACAAAGGAGAACTTTATTGATTACAGGGGGCAGGGTGAAAATAGGGTACAAGATAGAGTAATATCATAGGAATCCCATAGAGCAAAACAGACTGGCTGAGGTAGCCTTTTGATCATGCATCTGAGTTACTGCCAGCTATATATCTAATCAGATCTCAAGTAGCTTACTCACAAGCATCATCCAGAGGCTGTTGGAGATTCCCTCTGGAGGCAGGCCATTCCTAGCTCATGAGTTACGGGGGAGAGAGCCAGTTTCAGATGATAAAGCTCCTCTCTAAATCCAAGTCCCCCGCATGGCTGCTGCCTCCTCCTCCTGGGCAGTCCTAACTTATATAGCCCCTGTGACCTAATTCACGTGGTTCAGTGGAGGCCAGCACCTGTTGGCTGTCAGCCAACCAATTTGAAATACATCACTAGTTGCCAGGCAGACTCTAGCCCACCAGGTAGATGCCCCTCACCCAGGTAGGTGATACCAGTCATGTAGGCAAAGGGAGCAGGTTTCCCCCCTCCCTCAGGAATGTATCCAGCTCAGGTTACCTAAAGACATAGGTTAAAGTTGTGTCTCCTCTGCTAGGCCCATCCTAATCAAATTGTCACAGGGCAGAGATTTTTGGGAAAAACAAAGGTGGCTTCCTGTCACAGCTTCCTGCCACAGGGACTACCTGCAGTGTAAGCTACTATCTGAACATAATTACAGCTCACACCTTGGGCTCTGATTAGTTTATGCTGTAGTAGTATGTGGGACGCGTTTATATGTGACATAGGCTAGAAACCTCTTCTACTACAATGATAACTTTCTTGAAGAACTCTAATACTAGCTGGGTTTCATCAAATACAATTGTTGTTGGCATACCAGAATATGTTGACATGAGAAAATTATCAAATTTAGCTCAAGTTCAATGGGTACATGCCCATTCTCAGTTGTTCACATACCAATTTACAGTTGTTCACATTTGCAGAGGCAAGGAAGGATTAATTTTGGTCCTTGCTCTTTGCCAGATACCTACCAAACATAGCACAAGGCTTCAACATTACACAGAAGTGCTTGTTACTTCCTTTCCAAGGAAAAAGACATACTGAGAGGACCACAATAACTAAAACCCCATGTGGATTTTGATGTATTAACACTAAGTGCCCTGCCACATTCAATTAAAGCTAGATAGAAACCACTATAGAGTTGTTACTCTTTTTCAAGCACTACCTTTGCAACTGGTTGACTTTTTTGTAGCTGGATAGACACTTTAATGTCATGATAATTACTTTGCATGTCTGGCTGGTCTAAAATTTATTATGTGATTAACCAGTGAATTGCATATAACCTGTTTAGCCTTCACAAGAGAAGGCTGAGAGGGGACCTGGTGGCCATCTGTAAACTTACTAGGGGGGACCAGAAGGGAATGGGAGAGACCTTGTTCCCCCAAGCGCCTCCCAGAGTAACAAGGAATAATGGCCATAAGTTGTTAGAGAGTAGGTTCAGACTAGATATTAGAAGGCACTACTTCACAGTCAGGGTGGCTAGGATCTGGAACCAACTTCCAAGGGAAGTGGTGCTGGCTTCTACATGGGATCTTTAAGAGGAGGATAGCTGGGGTCATTTGAACCCAGTTTTCTCCCCTGCCCAGGGCAGGAGGTCAGACTAGAAGATCTGCAAGGTCCTTTCCAACCCTATAGCTATGAATCTATTAATCTATAAGTTACCAGAGAATGTGACCCTATGGTGGTTCCACCTCTCTGCCCCACCTTGAGAAATGAAAAAAACAGTAAGTCAGAATCAAACCATCCTCCCACTACCATGAGGCCTGCAACTTTGAACTCAGGGTTTTGGCCTTATGAGTACAGCTGACTTTTTCAACTTACCATTCTACTGATTTTTTCCAAAGTTGGATGAGGCCTGCCCAAAGCTGTCATTAGTAACAAAGTCTTTACCCTCTCCCTGGGCATGTCTACATGTGCATTTACTGCATGGTAATTACACAGTAAGTGGTTTTTAGGCTGGTGTCTACACATGCAGCCAATAAAGTGCAGTAGCACTGTGTGAGGACTGACTTGGGACTCACTAACTTGAGTCCCAAGTCAGTCCACACATACAATGTTACTGCACAGTAAGGCATCTACAAATGCGCTACTGCACAGTAACTAATTGGGTGTAAATTTGATACCTGCATGATGTCCAGGTTGACTTAAGTCACCCTGTTTACTATGCAGGAAGAGTGTGCACGTGTAGACATGTGCCCTTACTGCACAATAATTTTCAGTTACTGCTCAGTAACCTAAATTACTGCACAGAAAATGTGCACATGTAGATGCACCCCTGATACCTAAGTGGCTGACATATATAGGGTACTTCCCCTGTATAAGGTAAGGGAGAGTTACAATAGGTGTCTGGGCAACAGGGTTTTCTTCTTGACCTAAGATTGCACTTCTGGTAACTTTGCCTGCTTTCTGACATCCTGGTTTCTTGACTTAGCTTGTGGACTTCACTCTCTTTTTGATCTCCTGGTTTTCTGACTTGGCTTGTCCTTTGTGTTTGATTGCCTTTTCTGTCTCTGGTTTGTGCCTGAAGGACATGACCACACATGCAGTCATGTGCCCTTGCAGCAGCTCAAATAGGAGTGGCACAAATTTGCCTCAGTGCACGTGCCTGGACATGCACTTCAATGTGGGGCAAGTTGTACCACTTGGGGCAAAATGACCCTGCCTGGCTCCTCCTGGGTCTGCGGCCAAGGGGAGCTAGAGCCTGGGTCTAGCACATGTGCTGGCCCCAGCTGTATAAAAACCTGCCTTGTGCTGGCCCCAGCAATATAAAAACCTGCCTTGGTGAGCAGCTCAGAGCTACTTGCCTTCAGGCGTTTCTGAGGCCCAGCCAGTTGGTATCTGGGGACACTACCCCTTGTGCCAGCTGGCCTGCTGAAGCAGCCCAAAAGTGGAGTGGCCCCTGTACCTTCTACCCACTGCAGCAGTTTGGCAGTGGGGGGCTGCTGCCTGGCTGTGACCTGCTGCCACCAGTGACAGCACCTGCCCCCTTGCATCTGAGGCTTTATGGCTGCATACCTGCCAGACCAAGATAGGGTGCCCTCACTCTGCCATCCAGGCAGTTATCATCCAGAAGATGTGCTCCTTGTGGGGGCCCACTTTGAATTGTCAAAGCATGTCCTCTTGGACCCAAATGGCCAAAAGGTCAGCCACATTGTCTGCCCCCCACCTGGGTCCCCAGTACTGGCCCTGGACAGGCTCTTCTGCCTGGGTCTCACCAACTGTCTTACCAGCAAAGATCCTGATGTTTAAAAATTGTAAATTCTCTGATAAGAACCTCAAATTCTTTATTTTAAAATATCCAAAATAGTGTTCTAACACTATTAAAATGAAACACCATTATATATAGAAAGAGATCAGTTGGGCAATGTTTTATTGCTATATTTACAAGTTTAAAGCAATTTGGAAGCCTACCAGTGCCTCTATCATCATAATAAAATAATTTCTAAATATCTATACACTTTGGCATTTGCTTTTGGGTTTTTTGTCATAGAAAAATCAGAGCTTCCCCTACCCCCTTTGCTCACCAGGATGTGTGGCATTGAGTAGCACTGATATGCCAACACCCTGCCCCTGCTCTTGCCTCTCACTCTCAACCCACAGCCCACCCCGCATCCAGTCCCCTCACTCCTGATGCACAAGGCCATGTATGTAAGTGAGGGGTTTGTGGGGGTGCCTTGCGGTTGTGGGGTTTGTGGATAGATTGTGGGGGGACTGTGGGCATGGGGAGCCTGTGTGGGGGAGTGGTCAGGAGGAGTGGGTCCCCTGCTCCCCACAGGGTGCAGCCCCCCCCAAGACAGCTCACAGACTGCCCCCCCTGCAGGGCCCACAGCTCTATCCTTTCAGGGACCACAGCCCGTCCCAGCAGCAGTGGCCATCGGGCACTCAGAGCCCACTGTGGCCTGAGACCCCTGTGATGCAGTGTGGCCCTGGCTGCCTCAGACCCAGTACCACCTTTGCTGGTTGTCACAGGTCCAGCCTGGAGTAGAACCTGTGCAGCACAGTGCAACATGGGGCCATGCACCTTTGGGCAGCTCTGGGCTGCTTGGACTGTCTTCCAGGGCCCGGCACTGCTCTCAGGGACCATGTGTCTCACTGAGCTGAGTCTTGCTTCTGTGGAACTATCCTGGCTCAGTGGTGCACAGGGCTTTTGGAGGCAGGACCGCCCTGGCATGACACATGGTCCCTGCACTGCAAGCAGTGCCAGGACGTGGGTGACAAACCAAGGGGCCTGGAACTGCTGAGGGTGGATGGCCCTGCACTGAGCTGGGCCAGAGCTCTGCAATGTGGCACAGGCAGCACTGGGTACCAGGTGGCCAGGCATGAGCTGCACTACCCCACACCATGGGAGGGGGGGCTGTTCCATTAAGGCCCTGAGTGCCCCAAAGGCTGCTTCTGCTTCATGGGGGCTGTGGGCCATGCAGGGCGCAGGCAGAAGACTACCACTCCTGAGCAGCCCCCTACACACAGTTCCTCTCCCCCACAGTCCCCTGCTCCCACACAGTCCCCACTTCAGTCCCTAATTACCTGGAGATGGATATCAGTCAGATCAAGCTGCAGGTTGCACCGTTCCTTGCCCTGCACAGGGAGGCAGTGTGCTGCAGCACTGGGGCAATGGGCAGCCATAGAGATGCTCTGGCTGACTACCAGAGCATCTCATTGGAGGACCCCAGCCTCTAGTTGCTTCAGGGCACAGTCCAGGGCTGTGCCTTGCCCCGCTTTTTTCCCCCATGGTTTTTTTTTATAGTTGGATTTCCAGGTATCAAATTTTGAGCCTGTACTGTAAATGTACAGCACAGGGAACATATTTTTGTTCACAGCATGCCTCTTGCAGCATCTCAAACTGGTTTGTGATACTGCAAGAGGCACTTACCCGCTCATCTGGACATGCCCGAATATAGCAATATTGTTCCTTGATTGGCTCTAGGCATGGACTGGACTGGACTGCTATCAACATTGACAGCAGCTCTGTTCAGCTGACAAATCATTAATCAAAAAGCTTCTTTCAGATGTAGAGCTCAGGCAGACTAGAGCACCAAACTACATTTTAGGGCTCCAAGGCAGTACCAAAAACTGGACTTTCCAAAACTGTCCGTGTAACTAAAGAAGAGAAGTGAGAAAGGACTAATGATAACACCTACCTCCATATCAGGTACTTGATTTTGGGGTTTGCTAAGTACTCATGACTGTTACTGAACTCTATAGGAGCTCCTAAACATTGAAAAATATATTATTTATGCTGGGTCTGAAATAGTATTAAGTGTTCAAATTTAGAAACCAAATTTAAGCTGAACAGGTCTTAAAGGCCTAACTACAAACCAATGACAGAGTTAGGAATAGAGCCCAGCTTTCATGTTTTCTACTTAATTGTGCTTTCTTTATCCACTGGGCGGTGTTAGGAAATACTGAAATATGCTACATACACACAGAACTGTCAAAGGAACAAACTAAATAAACTGGAAAAAATCCTTTAATCCAATATTCTTCTGTGCTTGCAAGCTTAGGTGTTACTTAGAAAAATAGTAGGCTAAACCAGTTCAGATAAAACTGATTTGAAGTTGGTTGTGCCTCTCAAAGGTCCATGATCATAAAGAAAAAACTCACTCCATTTGGCAAGGTGAGAGTTTTAGACAAATATGTACTTGAAAAAAAAATACTATGTATTTTTCAGATATTGTAGAATTAGAGTTTAAACTATACAAATGAGACAAAAAATGTGACTAAACTGGACATTATCTGACTATATTTCAAATTATAATTATAATAATTTGGCATGGTGTAATTGTAAATCTTCTGAGAAGTACTTTTAGGTGAAATAGTTACTAATTCACATAAATTAGATTACAGATTTGAAAAGGAAGGAGAAAGCACTGAAAGTTATTTTTTCTATACTTACACCAGCCTGGCTAGGATCATAATAGTACAAAAATTGTGATGAAACCTAGAAAAAAACATTACTGTATGTACCCAGACTCTAATCAACATTAACTCTTCCATATTTAAACAGCTAAGCAAGGTTTTGGCTGCATGATTCCTTGGTAAGCTATCAAAAAAACAGAGGCTGAATTGATTCAATTTTCACAGGTTAGTCTCAGATGTGTAGATTGAACCAAGAAGCAAGTGAACAGACATTTTCTTTCGATTTCAGAAATGCAGCCACATGCCTGCAGTGGCCCAAGCCAAAAGCCAGGGGGCACTGGAGCATGCTTCCCTGCTTGGCTGGAGCAGACAGCTTGGACCAAGGATATCCTGCCATGCCCTGCAAGAAGGGGTTTCAGGGGAGGTGCAAAGCATCCTGGGATGCTGAAGGACTCAGTGAGTTAACTTGAATCTGGAGGGGATCTGGGACAGAAGTCAAATAAACTGAATTAACCTAAATCAGTCAAGTCTGGGCATGTGTAGATAAAATGGGGACCTTAAATTAAAGTGGTGGGTTTTTAAAAACACCACTTCAATGTAGGGCCAAGTAAACCCCCATGTCGTGCACACACCCATGCACTTACCTGCCTCTCTGCTGGTGAGGAAGGGAGAGCAAGCTGCCAGTGAGTGGAGCAGTGCTGGTTCTGGTACTGGTGTTTCTCTCTCTAGCAGCCCCCCCACCAGGTGGCACCTGCTTACAGGCATCTGGCTTGGGTGGTCCTGGAACACACCGCAGCTGCAGAGGGAAGCACCAGGCCCCCATGCAATCAGGCTCCAGCGGGGAAAATAATGTATATCTCACTGCTGTTTTTTTCTTGAGCAGAGCCTGGCTTCCTGGACTGATGCCAGGTTACCTTCACAGGTTTCCTGCAGAGGCCCTGAACTGCACAAAGCCTGGTACTTTGCTCCATGGCTGTAGGGCAGTAAACTAAAACTCCTCAGAGGAGTTTTAATTTGCTGTGCTCTAAGTCATTTAAGGTGCATTATGCTGCTGACTTTGCTATAGTGGCTGGAATTACTGTACAATACACCACCGATGTGTACAAATACTAACACCATTAAAGTGGTGCAAAAGCATTTAACCCAATTTAAAGTGTTGTACACACATGACTTTGTTTCGTCTACATGCAGCCTCTGATACTACCTCCATCCAGGTTTATTTTAAACCAGTTTCTATTTGAAAGTGGTTCATGCGCACTGAACTTCTGTTGTGTTACAGATTTGAACTGGTTACAGATTACTTATACTGGTTTATGTGTATTTTCTGTCCCTAGCCTTAGTGGCCAAAACCCAATAACAGCAGAGCATGTAAAAGCCTCCAAAATAGGCTACCACTGAATATTACCAGTCATCAGATTCTGATCTAAGATTTTAAGAGCATAGCCACCCTACAACAACATATGAACAGCTGGACACTGATATTTTTCTTTTATCAAGCTAGAAAAAATATGCATATATTTTTCTACTATAAAAAATGCAGCTGTGCATTACCAAAACAGAGATCGCATCACTGTAAAAATGTATTAAAGTTATAGAAAGACACCCCTTATAAGTGCTCCAGGGTGAACCTGGAAAGAAAAAATGAGTATGTAAAATTAGCACCTTCTTACTCAGCTGATCCCTGGAGATATTCAGAGCTCATTTGTGACTTCAGTAACACAAGCTTTTCACTGCTGTTTATCCCTGTTAACATTGGAAAGCCTAAACAGTTATAAGAAAATTAAATTTAGCTTTGTTCATGCATCATCGACAGAAATAAGTGAATTTCAACTGCTGGGACATACTCCAACCTCAGAGTCACCTATGCAGTTCTATCGAAAGAGACACCCATCTTATAATTGGTAAATAATATTTAAAATATATATCTTCTACCAAGAACACTGTGAAAAGTTTACTGGTGAAAAAAAGAGGATACATTGTATGAATAAATTAATATTGGCCTAGGTACGTAAACTTTTTTCCATTCAGATACCGTGGCATGGAACTTATATACAATCTATCTATATACACACAAAAATGGTTATATGTACATATATTTATATAAGTGATGCAGAGAAGATAAAGGAGTAGCAAAAGTATAAGTGAGTGAAGAATTTAGGCCACAAAAATCTTTATTTCTAGTGGTGACGTATAAGGAAGAAAGAAACTAAAAATGTTCAACTTGTAGATTGAAAGGGGAAGTCAGCCAAGGTAGAAAAGCAGCATTTTGCTTATAATTCTTGTAACTAAGATCAGAAATTCACCAAATCAGTTAATCTGGAACTTAATTGACTTATTATAAGATCACTTTTCAGAAAAAAACTAAACTTTAAAATTCCCTAAAGATTCTTCTCATGAAATGTTACCGGCTTTTATGATGTAATTCCACATGTCCTGATACTCAGTGAACTCCTGCTATCATGTGAATATGTGAGAATATTATCCTTCATTAAAAATGTGTCTCTAGCTTCATTGTTGCAAGGATAAACTTAGAAACATGAACATCAAGGCAGCATCCAAATGAACGTGGTCCTGCAGTATGCAGCGCTGCAGACATGCGCACACACTGCACATTCAGTTGTTCTCCATAGTGCAAGGGAGCAGCACAGAGGATGTTTTTGACCCCCTGCATACCCAGGGATCAAAAAAATCTGTGGGGAAAAAAATGCAGAGCAACATATGCATGAGCAGTGCGTGCCACTCAAAAGCGGAGCCAGGCTGCCCAAAGCTGTGCTAAAGCTGCTGGCCAGGCTCCGCACAGCAGAATTGCCACTGCTGCAGCCCTAGAAGGCCCCCAGGTAATGCTGGTGGGGCTAGTCCAGTGCTGGTCCAAGCCACCCTACCACCCCTAGGGTAACTTGTCATGCGCCAGAGTGCACACAGCATGGGCATGCACATGGCACAGAGACAACTAGCAGTGGCTCAAGGTGTGCTGCTGCTAGTTGTCCCCAGGAAACAAAGCATTCAAACCACGCGTGGACGAGGCCTAATATGCTAAATGAAAAACAGAAGCTAAAAACTTATTATTAAATCTCATAACTTTTTTTTCAGTTTTACAATTTGAAAATCTAACTCATGGTTTTTGAAAATTTGGATCTACAAAACTATGATTAATATTGCCATCTATGGGCCACTAAAAGGAGCTGGAGTTGCAGCAATGTACTGTAAGGAAATATTCTAAACTCTAAAACTGAAATTTGCTTAAGCCATTGAAAATAATTATAGGAGTTACAGTAGGCCATAAACTGAATGTGAGCCAAAGTTGGCTCTTTTTGCAAAAAAAAGCCAACAGCATACTGGGTTGTGTTAATACAAGGATCTCTTTCAAATAAAAGGAAGTAATTCTTCTGTATTTGGTACTGGTAGGGCCTCATCTGAAGTACTGTGCCCAGTTTTGGGCCACAATTCAAGGAAGGTGTGGACAGATTGAAGATAGTCAGTGGAGAACAACAAACATGATTAGAGGCCTGGGAAAGGTGACTTAAGAGGAAAACCTGAAGAAGCTAAGGTTATTTAACTTGGAGAAGAGAAGACTAAAGGGTGATTTGATCAAATACTTGAAGGGAGATAATAGAGAGTGTGGAGATAGACTATGCTTTGTGGTTGTAGGGCAGAAGACTAGGAGAAAATTAGGTTGGAAATTAAGAAAAAAATTCTGAATATGAGAGTGGTCAAGCATTGGAACAAGCTTACAAGAGAAGTTGTGGAATCTCCATCCCTAGAAATTGTCAAGAGCTGGTTGGATAGACACTGGGCTAGGATGGTTTTATCAGGGAGCATCCTGCTGTGAATGGGAAACTGGACTAGATGATCTTGTAAGATCCCTATAGTCCTATGATCCTATGGTCCACAAACTAAGATGAAATCCAATTCATTTTCCTATCACTAAGCAGGTCCTGCAATGCTAATCAGAGTAAAGAGCGGTTTTAGACATTAAAAGCAATGCCTAGAGCCAAGCACCTATAGAAATCTAATGTGTTCAGTAGGAAGACATTGCTCTGGGTTGAAGTGGCCAGATGGAGGCTCTGGAGCCACATGCGACTCTTCAGAACTTAATATGCATCTCCTTGAATCTTTGCACAAGCACATGGTGATCACGTACATATACATACACACACATACATATATAATCATTACATTTTACTGTGGCTCTTTAACAATGCACATTGTTAAATTATGGCTCCTTCTCAGGCTCAGGTTGGCCACCCCTGGTATAGATGTACATTCAATGGAGCCATTTCAAAAGGGGAGAGGGACTCTGTTTCATTCTAACAATTACATATAGATAAACTGGCAATGATTCAAATGTAGCATAATAGCTCTAACTTCAACTCTACTTCATCCAGGGGTCTGGATTTTTCATGTAACTGTTGAAATGTAACACCTTGCATAGTCATGCTGCACACTCCAGCTCCCATCTGAAACAGCAGATCCCTTTTGGAAAGAGAAAATACGGGTTTGTATACACCCCAGTTATCCCACTCTGAGTTAAGGAACCTTGCAGAGGTCTGGGTCATAGTGCCCCTGCTATAACTCATGGCACTTCACAGAAAGTGTCATGAGTTACAGTGAACCCCCCTCACCCAGAAGACGTTATGTTGGGTCAGGGAGAGAGGGGGAAAAAATCAAGCTCACATGTCTTAAGCCTCCCTCCCCTAGCCCCTTCTGCCAGAGCCCAGCTCTGGTGGTGTCCTGAGGATGGGGGAGAAGGGAGGAGAGAGGAAGAAGGAAAGGGAGACAGCTCACGCTGGGGTTTGCCCACCCTATGCTGGAAGGTGGAGCGGATGGGTGGATTGGACCCTGCACCTCCAACACAGCTCCAATCTACCAGTGCCACCCTCCAGCACAGGCTCCCTCCCTTTCCCAGCCCAAGCTCCCTCCCTTCTCCCCCTCCCATTCTGAAGACAGCACCAGGGGATGCAGTTTAGCCCCACTCCCAGCAGGGACTGAGAGAAGTTAATGAAAGTGCTTCACTCTCATGTAATGAGGGTTCAGATTTTCATGCAATGAGGAATTTTTTAAGTGTTCTGCACAGCTGTAGAGCACTTTCAGGGGGCCGGCTGCATAACAAAATGTCACTTCTGTCACTGCCCTAAATTCCAGGGAAATAGTATTGCATAATGGAAGCCCCTGAATGACACTTCAACCAGTACCAACTGTCTCTTGTAAGAGTCTCTTAAAGGCACAGTTCTTCAAAGTAGGTGCCATCTTACTCTTTTCCCTTTTTTATTTTTATGAGCTGACTATGAAATACTACTAAGGGATAGCCAGAACTGTCACCCCCTGCATAGCTACCTCAACAATGCAATACTACAGATCAAGTCATTACAAATATTTCTGAATTGCAAATATGCCTTCCTAGCCCCTCACTAGATGAACAACTTAATCCACTTATAACCATATCTCCATTCATCCTAGAATTACCACACACCAATCTCCTCTCCCCTTTACAAGTAAAATAATATTCAAATTCTACCAAACATTAAAACTTCGCAGGTGTCCTTACAAATGAATAGCCCCATTTAATGCATGTAAATATTTATACAGTTCTAATGACCAAAGTATCTTAACACTCCAAAGTTACTAATGGCTTTTCTCCTTACGACACCCTTGTGACCCAGAGATGTATTATCCCCATTTTCACAGACGGGAGCTGTGGTAGGATGGATTAAAGAAGTTTGGCTAGGTCATAAAGGAAGTCAAATGTTTACGGAGCCTAGAACAGCAAACCAGCTTTCCCAAATCCCAGAGCAGGAACAAATTTATTAGAGCCGACTTCCTCCTTTTAACTTTCAAATTCTTTACAAAAAAGTCTTGTTCTCTCCCTCCTTGACAACACAGTGTTCTATAGCAGAGCAAAAGACCATCAATAATGCTTCAGGGCCTAGTCATCTAAAATAAACAGTGAGGGAAAAATAAACCTGCAATAATGTAAAAGAAATTAAAAGAAATGTCATGTTCTATTAAATTATAACAACAACTACTTGGAGCTTTTGTATGTTTGGTTTTTTTTCAACAAAATTAATCCCCATCAGTAGTTCTGAGAAATACTTTGGGATTTTAATTTTTCATTTCAATTTCAATTTTAATTTTGATTACCAGTATAAAAATTAGGCGTATGCTATTTTCTTTGTTAATATTTAAAAATAGATTAGAAATTAATTTTTAGCAAAGTAATACACACCATGAAGCAATGTATTAGCATTACAAATTGCTATTTGCAAAAAAATAAAACATTTAAGACGAGGCATCTCAACGTTGGGTATGTTTTAACATACGGGTAAATTTGGGTACTAAATAGTGAAAGCAAGTAGTTACACGGGGGGAGAAACATAATAAGCTGTGTCCAGACAAGTATGGCCACTGCAAATGCATCTGTGGCACCACATACGACATATTCAGCTGTTCTCCACGTTGCAAGGGAGCAGCATGGGGGTTTTTTTGTTTTTTGGTTTTTTTGACCCCTGGATATCCAGCATAGCACAGGCGTTCCCTGGGGACAACTGCTAGTTGTCCCTGGTGAACTAAAAGTCCACTGCCATGTGGATGGGGGCATAGATTAGTAAATCAACAGTTTACAGTTGTAATACTAGACAGTAATACTAGATACATGTTAAGGAGTCAATACACATGACAAACATGTAGAATCTAGGGCAGTGGTTTTTAACCTCGTTAGACCCCAGGCACTACTCAAGGTACCCGCTGGACAATGCCAGCTCTTAGCTTTTGTTACTCCTTTTCACTCAGTCACTCACTACAGAAAAATAATAGAGCAATTTCTCTGTGTAAAGAACTGAGAGAGACCACAACACGTCCTTCTGAGTCAGACTGTCTTTGCCACGATGGATTCCTACTAGGGCCATGCAATGTGATTCAGAGGAGATTTGGCCCAATTCCACAGCCAAATCTCTGAATCCGAATTGAATTGGGAGACCCATTAAAAGGTCTGAATCAAATCCGAAGCCTCCGAAT
>NW_017728931.1:85370335-85398277 GCF_001723895.1 Crocodylus porosus | reverse complement strand
CTCCAGCTGTCAGCCGGAGCCTGGCACCACTCAGCTCTGGTGGCCCCAGCTCCCAGACAGTGCACAGCACCCTACCGAGCTGCGTTGTACTCGTGCCATGGGGGAGCTCCCATGCAGATGCCAGGTGGGGAGGGCAATCCCAGCTGCTCCCCACTGCACTGCACTGCATGGGGGGGGGCTCTGCCATAAGGCCCCAATTGCTGCTCCTGCAGCTGGTGAATACAGGACTTTTTTTTCTTTTTTTTTTTAAGTGCCAGGACTAGGCTAGCACCGGGTGGGGGATGGGGCCAGGCAGGGCAGCCATGGGGGCTTCTCCCACAGCTCCACCTGCCTGGAGAGAGGCAGGCACAGCTCGAGGAGCCACAGGAGAACCTGCAGGCACCCAGCTGCGTCTGCCTCTCCCCAGTCGATCCGAATCTCCGAATCAGTGCCAAATCAGTGCCAAATATCCAATTCTGATTCAGCCGAATCAGCTGAATCCAAATTGAATACTTCCCTATTTGTACGGGCCTAATTCCTACTTGAAACCTCTGGGTTTAATCTTGTAAATCATATTTGCTCACCTAATAGTGCTAACATTAGGAGTACCCTGATAGAGAATCACTTTTCTAGGGCATTATAGCCTTAACATAATCCCTAAATTCCTTATAAAGTATATACAACAATGCAACTGAAATGCAGCCACTTTTGGAATGAAGAATGGTAACCTAATATCACACGGTAAAATGTTGCACAGTGGTGGAGACAAAGAGGAAGGACAATTATGCCATATTATACATGGCACAAACAGTAAACATCACGTTATTTGTCACTCTAACTGTTATGATTGCACCTCTTTGCATCAGTCCATTTACAAAAGAGTCTGTGAGGCATTATCTTTGAAAATGTATCCCCGTCTATATTTATAGGGGCTCCCAGCAACACAGCTCCATTGCAAAATGCAAATGGAACAAAATGTGAAAAGATGAGAAGAAAAAAAACTATTCAGCCAGATAGACAGCAATCTCTCTTCTATATAGTCACTTCAGGAAAAGAAGCCATGTCCAGGAGTATGCATTTTGAAGCAGGAGTCAGTGAACGGCTGCTCAAACAGCCATGCTCCCCTTCCTATCTAGAATATCAGATAAGCTCTCCTTTCCTGAAGCATCATTAACTTATCCACTGCTCTCTGTGTTCTCCACCTCCTGCCTGCATTGCATCTTGGACAGTCCCAGCAGGGTAGGGAAACCACACAGCTTAGTGTCAGTACATCAAAATCCACATGGGTTTTTCCTTATTGTGGTCCTCTCAGTGTGTGTTTTTACACGGAGGGGAGTAGCAAGCACTTCTGTGTACTGTACAAAGCTTATTGTTTGTTTAGTGTCTGAAATTCATCTTCTAAATAAATGATTCACAAGCCAGGTCCAGTGAAAGCAATGCAGAGGAAGGCAAATAGGGGTATGATGAATTAGGGAAAAAGAAAAAGACAGAAATACAGAAACCTTTGTGCAGTTTTGCTCCCAGAATTTTGCTTCTTATGCATTGCACACTTTCCTTGCAATACTTGACTGAATGTTATTGCTTCTCTTTATTTTCAGCCTTGCAACTGGTTGCTGCATTTCACAGCCATAATATTCTTGTTTGCCTCTAGTGTCATGATAAGTGGTGCTCAGTTACACTAAAACCACAGGAGTGGCAATCCATCTTGTCTTTCCTTGGAGTAAGGCTCTCTCTATCTCTCTTTAGGGATCTCTGTGTTTCTCTCTCGCTGATATCACCATATTTAAGTGTTGTTTCTGTAGAAAAATTAAAAAAGAGATACTGGTAAAAGACTTTTTATATGGTATCCTGAAATACACTGTTGTATCTAAGCAATGTGGTTAGTGCCAAAAGTCTAAACTTTGTAAGAGTACCTCCCAAAATGAGCACTGCTGCTATAACAGGTTGCACAATTCAGGGCGTAGAAATTAAGCCTGTCTGAGGCATAATTGAGAGTGAATATTTTACTTTTAGAAGGCTAATATACCCTTGACAATAGTAATGAAAAAAAGCAGCAATTGCTGCTCTGCAACATTTTTATTGCTCCTTTTATTCCTGTTATCCTTCCTTTCTTAACTAGCAATCAGTTGTCCTGAAGGGTCACTGTTACTCAGCTCATTTGAGTCTGTATCTAAGCCCTGGGAAGCCTAACCCTGCAAAAGAAAAGCAAAACCCGGCTCCACTGTGAAAATACTGAAGCTAACAGGGTTTGTTTACTCACTCTACAAAGAGCATAATAAATCAAAGTAGAAATATGCTGAAAACATATGTGGATTTGTGGATCAACTAAATTCCAATAATTAAACAAGGCACATTTTTAAAGGAAGATGATTCAGAGGAGTTTGCAGATGAGACTTTAATGATAACAGTACCCTAATTAACTAATATAAGGTGGAAGAAGAGTTGTTTGTTTGGATATTTTCCATCTCTGGAGTTAAAAAAACCTCTCTGACTACAAATAAGGTGGCAAGTGATGTTCTGTGGTAGTAGGAAAGAGCATTCTTGTGCAGTTTCTGTGACTGAACCTAAAAATCCCAATAAAAATTGGCATCGGAGCAGGAACAGAAAATAAGTAGAAACTGTTTCAAAGGCTAAATGATAAAACAGTACATTTAAAAAAAAATGAAAAAGCATGAGTGAACCAGAAGAAAAGCTGTAAATATATCAAAATATGCATCAGCTACCTTCTGACAGTACGATTTCAGGAGGAGGTCATGTGGAGGAACAGTGATGCCCTTTTGGAAGCATAACCTTTAGCATAACCATAGTTTAAAATTTTTGTAAGTTGAGGAGCATATGGAGATGCTGAAACAAAAGGTCATGTTCAGAGAGAGATCAGCTGCATTGAGGTCTCTCTCTGTCCCAGGTGGAAGGAAGGAAAAAAAGAAATAACAGAGTGAAAGAAAGAGTGCAAGGCAAGAATGAAATGAGCAGTACTATCAGGATATATTGTGGCTCGCCCTGCCTGAGTAAACAGAGAAGGGAAGTTCAGAAAGAGAACAAGAGCATGAACGAAAGCATTCACAGTTTTGCTTACAGCTGTAGAGATGGGAAAAAAGGTTTTCTAGGAATGTGGAAAGGAGAACAAAATTAATTCCTTTTTGGAGATCTGCTAATTTTCTATGTGCATCATCCAGTTAGTATGACTGGATCCAAAGCCCACTGAAGTTCTGTGGAAAGCCTGTGTGGAAAACCACACTGTGGGCATGCCAACACAACCTCAGTACCATGCCAGAGATCATCACTGCAAGATATGCCATACCCATTCCACATATATACACTTAGCAGGATTCGATTTTTATCAATAAACTTCTATTTTACCTGCCAATCAGAGACCAGTGGAAAATATTCCTATAAATATTTATAGAAAGGAAATATATATGTTAAAAAAAAATGGGACAGGGATAAGGAAATTTGGGGCAGTGGGTGCCACGCACACGCAGACACATACACACATGCACAGGAGCCGCTGCAGATGGGGTGGGGGAGCCCTGGCTGCACTGCCCATGCACTACTCCTCTGGCAGCAGCTTGGGCAGCCACTGCAGGAGCTGGGGGCTGTGCTGGTAGGACTGCTGGGAGTGGGGGTTAGAGGGGAAGGGCTGTTGGCAGCCAGGAGCCTGGTGCTGCTGGACCAAGCACCAAACTCCCAGAGACCCTGGCTACAGCCCTCCACGATCAGGGCTTGCCAGAAGTTTTGCCCCTCCCCCAATCATACAGGAGCCAAGCTGGGCTTACTGGGAGTTTGGCCTCTCTCCCAATCATGCAGGGGGAAGACCAGGCAGGAGCTCTGGGAACAGGGGAGAGGGAGCGACCACCCAGCCTGAGTCAGGAAGCAGCTTTCTGCTCCCTGCAGCCCCTTAGGAGGCGAGCCCCACCTGGCAGGCACCAGCGGGGGGGCAGCCTGGCCCATTGATGGCCATGGCTTCATGCCCCTGTGGGCAGTGGGGGGGCAGTGGCTGGAACAACTAACCAGTCTCCTGAGCACAGCACTATGTACACACCAATAAGCTTGCAGGAAAAAGAGAGGGCTTATTGGTCCATCCATTGCCTCATTAAAATGATCACATAGTACATATAGGGCAGGTGTAGTCTGCCTCATTGCGCTGCTCCATAGAGCACAGAACTCATATGGTGTTGATATATGCTACAAGATTTTCCACAGGCATCACTGGCTTTCCTAATATCACAGTTTCACTGTCTATCTGAGTGAGAAGAGAAACAGTTCATTATCCACCGTATGCAGAAGGTCAATGATACTAACTTTTAAAGGAAACCTCTATCTGAAAATAGTCCATTTAGCTGCATATTCAATGAGCAAAGTTGCCAGTGAGTGCTTTAGGTTTTTTTCCACCCTAATTTTAAGGTAACAAATTCTCTTCTTTTATACTTTCAGCTGTTATCAAGAGTTTCCAGAAGTTACCTGGCTGGAAGGAAGATGATAAGATGGAAGGACAGTGCTTAATTTTGTAATTATCAGCTGGATGTAGTAATGGATTGGGTGTTATAAAAGGATATAATTTTCATCAAGATATATCTCTCAACTTATTTCTGATATTTCCTGATGTCTCAGTTAGGACTTATATCTAAAACTGAGCTTGTTTATCTTTCCACCTAGACTATTACTATCATCTCTTTTCTCTGTCCCCATCTATAAAGCCACAGCACCACTACCTATCTTAAACAGTTATGCTCAGTTTTTCTCTTTCCTTTCTCCTTCACATCCAGCCAGTCTCAAAACCTTCATGTTCCATTTTTAAAATCTATCCATTCCTCTGCAGGTCTCAAGTTCCACTATTTTTACCTCTTTCCCCAGGCTTATGAAATGTACTTTACTTGTATGAATATATTAGCTTAGTTCAATATTCATAAATGTTCTAGAAAAGGGGGTGAGTAGTGAAGTGGCCAAATGTGCCAATGACACCAAATTATTCAAAGTGGTAGAGATCAAGGTGGATGCAAGGAACTACAGAAGGACCTGGCACTATTAAAAAAATGGGCAGCTTAATGGCAGATGAAATTCAATTTGAGTAAGTGTAAAGTGATGCAAAATAACCCAAACTATACCTACACTGTGATGGGCTGTTTATTAACTGTTTCCACACAGGAAAGAGGATCTGGGAATCATTGTGAACAGTTTGCTAAGGTTCAGGGGTCCCATGCACATCCGGGTTGAAAGTCCTGCAGCTGCAGGGGGTTACTATTTGCCAGTGAAGTGGGAGCCTGAGATGGCAATCCCAGGCTCCCTCTGTACCAACAATAAGGCATGGTAGGATCTTATGCTGGATCCCACAATCACTCCTCCTGCCATGCATGTGTGGCATGGCAGGAGGCACAGTTGTGTGGATTGTGTGTTAGATCTCATCATGCCTTTACCTACAGGCAGTAAGTTTAAAACTAACAAAAGGAAGTTCTTTTTCACACAGCATGTAATGAAAGTGTGGAACTCATTGCCACTTAGCATAGAAGCGGACAGTTTAACCAGATTCAGAAAAAGAGATTGGTCAAATTTTTGGAAGGAAGTTGCATCAGTAGCAATTCAGCATTGGACTCAGGTATACAACCACTAAATCAACCCCCCTAGACCATAAATGCTAAAGGCTGCAAGTGGGAGAGGCACAGTTGAAAAAACCCTGTTTGTACCCTGTTCGCTCTCCCATGATACCAGATATTGGGCAAAATGCACGTATGGCCTGACCCAATAAGTGGCAGTTCTTATGTTTTTAATAAAATAGCTGTCTGGAAAAACAGACAGAAAAGAAAGAATGGCTCAAGAGAAGTCACCCTAAAGAAACACTAGAAAGTAATGGGAAATTCCCAGATGATTTCAACTAGAAAGGTCAAAACCTGACAACACAGAAAAAAAAAATCAGTTGCATAACTAGGGTGTGGTTAGAGGGTCACCAACCCTTGCACCAACTATAAGGGGGTACCAGAATCCTCCCTAATCCCCAGGATCTTAACCCTCCCCCCTGCCTCCTGCCACCCCCATCCTGGCAGATTTTTTTTTCATAGCAGGTGCAGTCCTGCACCTAGTAGCATATCTGAGGATGGGGGAGAATGAATGGGGTCCTGGTGAGGCTCCCAGAGAGCCCATCACACAGGACTGTTGTGCTGGACTCTCTCCATTGTTGCTGCCTGGGCTTTCTGCACAGGAAATGCAGTGTCAGCTATACCAGTAGCAGTAGCAGTAGCAGCTGCATTGCCTGTGAAGAGAGCCCAAGCAGGTAAGACTTCCCTTCCCCTCATACCGGCCTCTCTACAATGGTCAGCATACCATCCATAGGTGCCGAGTATGTGTTGGCCTGAGGGCCTCCTCCTCCCCAACTCAGGAAGAGGGATCTCAGGGTCCAAACCTGAGGAAAGGAGAAATATGTGGGAAATCAAGGGTTTTCCTTTGCTGGCTGACAGAGTTCCAGTCTGCAAGGGGTTGCTTGGGGCTGGAGGTGGGGCAGGGAGGATGATCAGAAGCAAGAGGCACCATGTGCATGTGCACGCTTCATGCATGTGGTAGCCAAGCAAGGGTGGAGAGCAGCTCCAGCAGCTCCCTCCAGGTAAGTGTAAGAGGGTGGAGGGGAGGGGGCACAGGTGACACACTGGGAGGGCAGGGGAGCACAAGCAACACAGTGGAGGGGGTGGGGGAGCCAAGACAATGTGGTGGGAGAGGGCACATGCCCCCTGAGGTTTAACCCACAGTGGGGCGTGGGTCACAGGGCTGCAGCAGAGCCAGACCAGCTTCAGGCAGGATCGGTCTCTGTGGCCCAATGGGCAGGACCATGGCAGCAGCAGTGGTGGTGCAGAGTCATACTCCTCACTGATGCCAGGTGGGTAGGTGATGATGACTCAACTTGGCAGCCATGGCAGGGTGGTGTGCCCTAGGTCCTACTCGCTGGGCTGCAGAGGCAGCTCCTGCCAAAGCTGGTCTAGCCTGGCTGCAGCCTCATGTCCCACTGTGAGAGCAGAAATTTCAGGGGGCACATGCCCCCCACGTCCTCACCATATCATTTGTGCTCCCTCCCACCCTCAAAAACCATCACCTGTGCCCACACACCCTCTTCCCCACGTACCTGCCCTGTTCCCCACACACTGAGGGGCTGGGGGCACATGTCCATCATTATAGGCCCCATACCCAGCAAAAATATAAGTCACTACCACCACCACCCCTCCCTGGCCTAGCTGCTGAATGACCTCTAGAAACAACAAAAGAACTATAGCAAGACCTAAGAAGTATACTTTGTCAATGGAGACAGACTAGGTATTCAGGATAACTGAACTCAGATGAAGGATCTCTTTTATAGATCTCTTATAAATATATAGGCATATACCACCTCCACAGGTAAAGGGTTTGATAAGAGACATTCATGCAGACTATTTGATTGCTTTATATGTCTAGTTACAAAAAGAACTGAGCATACTCTACCTCAGATCTTCTGGGTTAGCACTGTGGGTGTAGAGGCACCACTTAGTAAGCTCAGACTAAGAGAAAGAGAACTGCAAAATCTATCCCAGAAGTGGGGATACACCTAGTAAGACCAGAAAAGAGAAAGATGCAGCTAATTCAGTAACCACAGCACCGTTTTTAACCAGCGCTAACATATCTTTCTTGACATAATATGAATTTTCATTGCCCCAGACCTTACACCTGGCAGAATTTTCTCCTGAAAGTAAATATATGATTGTGATTTTCAAAATCTATTTTAGTTGCTCTAACTCTTTTCCCAGGGAAGTACATACTTAATTGCCTTACTGAATAGGAAGAGACTGAACCAAGTGTTTAAATACTTAACTGATTTAGGACTACAGATTCTACTTTATATGCAAATTTTTGGAATTTTCTAGGTTTTTGGAACTCTGTTTGCACTGAAAGTTGTCAACTTCAGAAGATAATTTAATTTGCACATAAATAAGATCTTTCTGTGTTTCATTTTGCTTGTAGATCTCTAAATCATAGGCAGTATTATCTAGAAACAACAGATCAGTTGTGTCTTTTTCACCCACTGCAGTCTCATACTATAATTGATTTTTTTTGTCGTCTTGATACTAAATTTGTTGCCCTACATTGTGGCTAAAAATGAAAGTATTGATTAAAGCTAAATTGTTTAGACAATTTTTACTATGCCTCTTAATCATATGCATATGAAGCTATTCTAAAGGATAGTTGAACCCAAATGTTTTTTTGCTTTTCACTGTCATACTGCTAGCAATAACACAAGGAACTTGACATCATCAGCCTTATTTATTTCCTTTTTTTAATATTCTGCCTTTAAGAAGGGCACTTATGCTCCAGCAGGAAAAAGAGAGAATGATCTGGGCCCAGCCTGGTAATTAGAACATTTTCCTGGAAAGTAGAAGTCGTAGGCCCAAATCCCCTTTTAATTAGTGCCACTCTTAATTAGACATGCTGGTTCAGGTGAATGTCTGAGTGAGCTAGTCATTGACATAATGGAAGGCTCAGGTAGACATCTCTTTGAATGAATTAAATTCTGACATGACAAAAGTGCTTTGAGAGGATGAGAGAGCTACATACCCCCTAGTAGGATAGACTCAGTTTCCTGAGCCAAGATGTATATTTTAGGGGGGAAGTATTAGACATATGCTGCTATGTCTTACAATTCTAGTGTAATGAAACAGGTTAAACATTTTAAAAATGTTTAAGGACAAAATCTAAACTAGTCCTGTGAGCCCTCACCACATAGAGGTCTATAACCTAATACACATGCTCTGGAGTGGGCGGGGGATGGGGAGGAGGGACAATTATAAGCGCCTCCATGGCAAATCAACAGCATGGAAGTTACCCTTTGGGTTCTGGGCCACACAAGGGAAAAGACATGCAGTCTAACTATATCTATCTATGTATACTTTCTGGCTTACAAAATACATATTCCTTTATAGCTGATATAAAAAATGTTAGGATGTTTCAGGTTAGCCCAGAAGCATAAACTCATGGCCCTCCCAGGGACCAAGCTTTGTGAGCCATATCAATCACCTAATGTATATCCCTTTAATTGCAACAAGATACTGAAGTGGTCTGAGACTAGTCTTACTGCAAAAATACCACTTATAGCAACAGGAACAGTCAGCAAAGGATCAAACATAGATATAATAGAAATTGCAGGTATATGTGCTTTACAGACATTAGGGATAGCTTTACAAAAATTTCAGGACAAGATGAGCATCAGAAATAAGATTTCTCTATTAGTATTCCTCACAACGTTCCCAAACTCCAAGAACACTCACACTCCTTGTACTAGGAAACTGGAGAGACTGCAGTTTATTCTGTAGCAAAGCATCTTAATAAATGGTGCTGAATAAGTTCTCCTGGGGCTACACTAATTCCCATAACTGTGAGCAAATTAAGTGAAAATTGCAGTGAATATGGGGCAATCATCTGAGCTGGTTGTGTTTTGAAAATAGTTTTGGTGAAAGAAAATAAGAAGCTGTGAAGCAATGTCCCTTTTTTAAGGCACTGGTGTGGGAGCACTGTGTTAAGTCTACTTCTGAAATCTGAACTCTTGAGCAGTTTTGAATGGGCCATTTTGCTGCTTCTCAGAAAGCAAGCTTGAAAAGATGAGCTGAAATAGCAAGTTATCCACAATAACAAAAAAAGGAGCCCTGTTGTTTGTAAAGAACTGTATATATTTGGAAATCGGATTGAGACTGAGCTCCGGAGCAGCAAAAAGCAGGGGCAAACAGACCATGCCATAGCACTAGCGTATGGGGACTTTGAGCCCCCATCTCTAAAATGAAAAGAAAGAGAGAACATCTAAGCAAGAGGGAACATCATTCTGCAACACAGTTATCTGGTCTCTCACCTGAGGCGGGTGTGTTCTGGATTCAGATGTCCATTACCATAGTGTTACTATATTTTATCAAATGAATCCTTAATGCAAAATGCTTAAGCAGTTCCTGGAGCAGAGACCAGAATCCAAGTTCCCCCTTCTCAAGGGAATATCCTCATCACTGGGCTGTAGTGACACGTGCTTTTTTGTGTGCGTGCTCTCTCTGCCCCATGTATCTGGCATTCGTTTCTACACAGAGGCACTGCTCCCACAGACAAGTGGGGAATGTCCTCTAGCCCCAGGCTTATCTTCATCCTCTAGAAGTTAGGGGACTTTCCTGAAAAGTGTGAGATGTGGGTTTGAATCACTTCAGGCTGAAAAAAGGACTGAATCTAGTCCTGCCACTTCCTGGGCAAATGCTCTAACCATTAGGCAATTATGAAACCTAGGCACCACTGTGAATTGTCTTTCAAAAGAAAAGAATGAGCCCTTACCCATCTGGAGTATGATTTAGGAATGCTTCAGATGTAGAAAAAGAAAAAAAAAACTGCTTTACTTTCAGCTCAGCAAGCACAGCAAATGCCCAAAAGAGGAATCGTATCAGTTTGACCTGGCTTGCCCAGCATCTGTATAACTCATACACTTCAACGGGGCTTTTGGCACTTTTATCTAATAGCTGTGATTAAATCAGCTATTAGATAAAAGCACCAAAAAGGCCCACTGAAGCACACAAGCGATATAGACACTGGGGAGCCAGGGCAAACTGATGCAATTCCTCTTCCGGTAAAGTGCTGTTTTTTTTATGTCTATCAGCGCCCCAGATGCCTAAATTCAGAAACAGGCTTCAAGCTAATCTTGGAGAGGGACCTACATCTGGGGGAAAGGTGGTTCCGTCGTAGATCTGGGCTTTGATTTCTGCTATGGCATGAAAAAAACTGTAAGTTTTAAGCACTTGCACAATTAACTAACTGCTAGGAGCTCAGCCCAAACTGAAGCCATGGAAAGCTCAGACTATGTTTTCTAGCACCTCTCTTGCCACAGCTGTGCTCTAAGCATGCAAAAGACAAGACAGTAGAGAAATGTCTATGCATGCTGCATGCTGGTGATCAGAGGACTCACCTGGGATTTGGAAGAATGAGATTCAAGACCTTGTTCCATTCTGGGTTTTTGATCTCAGCTGTCTCAAATCCTGTCTAAATTCTCTAACACGTAGGTTGCTAGATAAGGTGTATCTATGCATACACATACACACATGCATATACACATGCACACGTATATACATATATAGATATAAATTATAACTTTTATAATATTTAAATGTTACAATGAGGTGTTTTAATTCACAAGTTCATTAAGTACCCAATCACTGATCTGTGCAGTACTATTCTCTTGGGTAAAAACACAACAAATAGTTATACATAGTAAAACAGTCCCACCAAAATGATTAAAAATGAGGCTGAGACATAGATACTTCAGGTTTAAGTATCTGATCTGATTTAGGCAAAACAGTATTGATTCAAAGTCTTATCTTAGTTCAGGTCAGTGGCTATCCTGGAAAACACCAGATATTTTGCTGTTGTTGCTTTGTTTGGGGAGGGAAATAAGAATGCAGAAAACCCAAAACTCCTATAGATGGATCTTGGCTTCAGATGCCATGTGGAGGGAGATACCTGTCTGGACAGAGTGCCTCTCTTAGCTATTTTGGTACCTAAGTCCTAGACCCAGAAAATAACATAGGCATCATGAATTGAGCATAACATTTTTTTTTAGTCACCCAGTGTAAGCCTTCCTGAAATATAGATTAATGCAACCATTGGCTAGTGCATATACAAATCATATAAAGGACCTAGTAACAATATGAACAATAGGCCTTCTGAGCCTGCTTAGTCATCTGTGGACTCATTAATGATTTCCCTATTTACTAGAAGACTATCCTCCTCATATTGAGGGACTGATGATGAAAATGAGGCCTCAGTGACTGAAACTAAGCATGTTAGATATGGCTTAATTAGAAAAGTTAGAATTATTGGTTCTTAGGAGTCTCAGAAGACCAACACATGGAAAACAATGGATAAGACTAGTACAGGACACCAAAACAGGATCAATGTGACCAGGTAAACAGGTCCCACACCTAATAAGAAAGTCATGCTATCTGGTAAAAATTGGATGCAAGTGATATCACCTAAAAATTCTTTTGGTGTCTGGTGAGAACCAGGA
The DNA here is from genome assembly GCF_001723895.1 of Crocodylus porosus. Lineage (NCBI taxonomy): Eukaryota > Metazoa > Chordata > Crocodylia > Crocodylidae > Crocodylus > Crocodylus porosus. Next base: position 85,386,264 of record NW_017728931.1, on the reverse strand, counting down.
TGTACATGCTGTAAACATGAAGTTGTCTTGATCAGGTTATACAAAAGGGGCCTGGGAGCTCTTAATACTTTGTACTAAGCTAGACGCTGTTTCATGATGGGCACCATGTAGTGCCGTGTATCATTTGATCATGGATGTTAGTGCCTTGGCTTATTTGTAGACATAACCTGGCTCAGCTTTTGTTACTGAGCACTGAAGTCTTTTTTATTCTAACAGTTAGGTCATTAGGAAGCATAGATTGTATACTAGGCAGCAGCATCACAGATGTCATCCTGACAGAGAGTTCACAGACCACCCAAAACTGATGGAACCTGATGTGATGAGTAACACCTGACCGTCTTTCTACTGTAACTCAGTCTGCCAAAAACAGATGGTTACTTTTGGAAAGTATATAACTGAAACCCTTAGTAAGGACACTGGTGCAACCAAATAAGTGCCTTCAAACTACAAATCCACTCAAGAATGTTGGTGATTGTTTGATTTATCAGAAACAACATTTTCTTCTTCCTAGGGAAAAGGCAAAATTCCACCAACCTTTCACTAAAGGGAGAAAGAAACAACAAGATACTAATCCTGTAAGAAAGAACAAAAGGTAAAAGCTCTTCATGGATTACTAGGGGATTTAAACAGCTCCCATTAAAATTGCATCTCCATCAGGTTTACAAATCTCAACCAACATACAATATAGAAGAAAAAAAATTGACAGAAAGATCCGCATTCAAGGGAAGCAGAGTATAGGAAACAAATGACTGTAAAATACCTGCTGCAAACTGCAAAGGAGTAAGTGCAACCCTACTTCAGAAAAACAAAGGCAATATTTTTCAGTTTAAGGTGCTATCATCTCCAGAACAAATAAGTTGTAAGCAACTGAAGCCTTTACATGTGACCTAAGTGAAGAAAGAAACATCTCCTCCTGTTCTGAAACTTTAATAGTAGCTCAGTGTACCAAACTACCAAACCATGTGAGAATATCCTTTTTAGTACTCCCTGGTCATGGACACTGCACACTCAGCCCATCACTAACTTTTTCTCTGATAAATTTATTTCTTCTCATTACTGAAGGGAGGTTGCTGCATTCCTTAAGGTAAAATAATAATTAAGGGACTAAAAGTAATTTCAGAAAACATGGAAATCCTTCAGGCTTCAGCCCCTGGAAAAAGAAGGTAATTTCTAATAAATTACTACACTGCATATGAATAAAATATGCAAACCATGGCTGCTCTTGGTTATGAGGATTTCCTTCTAGAGGATTAAAAGAGGAACAACAGATATATGAAAATGTCATACAGTTCCTTATATCTGATAACAGGTTTGTAACTAACCTTGGGAAAAAATTTTGTTGGCGAGAAAATTGGTTGTTTTGTTAGGAAAGAAGCACAAACAAAAGAAATCCAGAAGCTAGGGTGTCAGTGAAAAAGGAAGAAATGTCAAAAGTCACCTTAAGGACTCAGTTCCTCAAGGTGTATTGAGTAGCCCATCCCTAATCCGGCATAACACTGAAGCAATTATTTTTAATCACATGAGTTTCTTATTAAAACCACCTTGCAAGAGTGAGATCAATCACTGTAATTGTGAACCAAAAGGCTCTCAAACTTGCCAGGATTTGAGTTCCTAGTTCTTCATTCCCTTCAACCATTTATTATATCTCTGTGGCCCCAATACTGAACCCCTGTCAATAGGGTGCTTGCCATTCATTTCAGAGTAAATGGAACAAAGCCATAAGAATACTTAAAATAATCCTGGAAGGTATATTCTTAGGCAGCGTCCCCATGAGCAGGAGCATGCGGTTGCGGCAGGGAAAAAGCAAGGGAGAAAAATGCTCTAAGTGAGGTAGGGGAGGCTAGGGCCAGTACCTGGGCTTCTCCCAGCAGCCTTATCTGGGGTTTTGGGGGTGTCTTGGGGCTCCAGTGGCAGTGATCCAGGTGCACAGAGCCTGGCTGGCAGCCAGAGCAAAGCTCTGGCCAACCAGGCTGCAATGTCAGGCAGTGCACACTGCCACCAATGTGCACCACCTGACTGGTGCAGGTTTTCTTAACAGTGGGATATCCTGGTCCCGCCACAAACTTCACATACATACTCACCTGAACATGCCCTTAGGGCTGTCTCTATTCATCACCATTAGTGAAATCAGGCCAAATTCTCTTCAAGCTTACATTCATGCAGGCTTTCATTATAAGCAATAGGATAATTAGACCTACTGACCACATCAAAAAAAAATTAATCCATGAAATGTTGTTAAGGTGGTTTTTGTTAATGCCAAACTGCTTTTTAAATTTTTGTTGCAACTAATAAGTCAGACCATTAAAGTACAATCTTCCCCGTGATAAAACAAATTAGGGTGGATCCTATGAGTACTTACACATATGGATAACTTTATTCAAGTAAGGTTCCATTTAATTTAAATGCATATATTTTCAGGATCAGTTCTTTATAGTTCTGATGAATGAGACAGTATTGTCACATTTCTTGCTATGTAGTACTGTGGCAGCGAGAAGCCCCCACAGGCACCAAGGGGGCTAGGGGTAGCCCTGAGCACCCCCACAGTAAATAGACACCCCCTCCGCACACACACCCTGGTAGACTTACCTCCAGGAGCAGGCCCAGAGACAGAGCCGGAGCTGTGGCCACAACCACAGCTGCGCAAACCAGCATTACACTGGCTCTTCAAACAGTTGGTCCATGAGCGGGCGGCACCCAGCTGATTGCACCAGTTGATGCTGCTGCCACGGAAAATTTAAAAGCCTGGCCGGAAACTGGCAGAGGAGAATGGTGGGGAGGAAGTGCAAGCCAACAAGGAGCATGCAGGGTAGGCGGCCCCAGCAGCTGTGCAGACTGGTGACAGCAGACAGGCAGGCACTGCCCCACTACTAAAGCAGAGGGGGAAGTGTCAGGCATTAGGCTGGGGATGAACTATCCCCAGCTCAGCAACCTTAGAGCTTATTGGGAGCATCCTGCCAAGCAGTGGAGTCCCTTGGGATCCGGGACTTCATTTCCCATGATGATAACAGCTAGGTGGCTGGCCGGTTGTCTGAAGCAAACACCAGACCCCCATAGTGCAAGGGAGGCTCACGGAGATTGGTGGAAAAACAGGTGGAACATCCAACCAGTTGGCAAGTGGACAAGGTGTAGGGGAAGCAGGAGTCCTGAGTAAACACCGTGGCATGAATGTGAGTACCTCGGTCACCAGGTCACCCAGGAAGAGGAACACCATTGAATCCCTCCTTTCATCTAGTAACTTCAAGTCATGGCAGAAGAGTTGGGGGCTGCCCTGGGCACGGGTGATGGTACAGTATTCACAACACCCACCAGAGATGCCACAGTGGTGCATTGGCCAGGAACAGAAACTTTTATGTTAGCGGATCAGTGATCCCGACCCAGGTTGAAGGAGACATGCAGGCACCAGCTATAGCTCATGTGGAGCTCCAGATGCAAGCCATCCAAGTAATAGGGTAGGTGCTTGAGATACAGCAACTGCAGGGAACCCACCAGCAGGAATGAATGCAGCGCAATTCTGCCCTGTTTAAGATGCCACAGATGATGTGGGATGATGACCCTGCATCCTACATTGAGGTATTTGAAAGAACGGTCCTTCAGACTGGGTTGGATCACACTCAGTGGACCCACCAGTTGGGTGCCCTAGTGGTAGATAAAGCCCAAGCGGCCTACTGGGCCCTGTTGAGGGAGGATGCTTGAAACTATGATATGGTGAAGGCCGTGATATTGTATTGGCTTGAGATTTCCCCAGAGAGCTATAGGCAGGCCTTCTGAGCCTGGAAATCCAAGGAAGTCAGGAGGCCTTGAAGCTTGCTACAGTACCTATGAGATGCCCTCAATAAATCGCTTCCCATGAGCCGGTATGACTGGGACAGTGTCATTGGCCAGGTCCTGTTGGAACCTGTTGGTTGCTTTGGGACCTGGAGGAGGACATCTAGGTGTGGGCAAAAGGGCACCAACCCCGGACCGGTGAAGAAGCCCTCCATCTCACAGAGGCTTTTGCCAACTCGGAAAACGAGCATGGTTGAGGATGAGGCCTCCATCCCCTGACTGGTAGCACAAATCGGGAAGAAGAAAAGAGGATAGGTCGACAGAAGGGGACATTGAGGGGTAGTCTGTTATCGCTGCAGCTGGGCTGGACATATTGCAAGAGAGTGCAGACTGGGCCTTAGCAAATTGGGTCGTGTTTTGGCAACATCCACCCCACTGTGAGAGAGGCCAAAAGAAGCCAACCAAAGCAAGTCTATGGATTGCAGTTTTGGTTCTACCTCACAAGAAGCTGGGATCACCCTGTCATGATGGCCTGGATCAGGAATCAAGCAGTATGAGCAACCCTGGACATGGGATGCTCATAGTCCCTGCTCCACACTGATCTGGCCCCTAGAACAGGGGTGAGGGAAGCCAAACCACTGGTGGCAAGATGCATTTTCAGAGCTGCTTCCTACCCATGAAGGTAATGGAGTTTCGAGGAGAGCTACGGGTTGGCCTGGTCCCATCATTGGCCTATGAGATGATCTTGGGCCAACAATGGAGACCATTTTATATGGTATTGAAGAGAAAGCGATTAAGAAGAAGGGAGGGCTGGGCCAGAGAAACTGTCCTGGATAGGGTAAATCTATGCTGTCCTGGATAGGGTGTATCTATCCAGGACAGCATTGACATGGAGCAGGTGGCAAGTGCCATGCAGTTCTGGGAGACACACCAGGAGGACCCAGAGCTGCAATGGCTAGTAACAGAGTGTCCAGGAGAGGGGACTTCCAGGAACCACCGTAACTTAGAGGTAATGGGGGGACTGCTATACCGGGTCCAGAGGAGTCAGGAGGGGATGGCAGAAAGGCGGCAGTTAGTGGTTCCATCTTCAATCTGCCGACAAATTCAGAGATTGGCACACGACTCCCCACTAGGTGGTCATTTAGGGTGTACCAGAACCTGGGCGAGATTGGACCAAGACTTCTTCTGGCCCCATCTACAAGAAGACATAGACAGATGGGGTGCGGCCTGTCCAGAGTGCCAAAGAGTCCAAGAATGGAAACCACAGAAGGCGCCTTTGCAACCCACACCCATAATTGAGACTCCGTTCTCCCACGTAGCACTCAACATTGTGAGACCCCTCCCAAAGTCTCACAGAGTGTACCAATATGTCCTAGTGGATTATGCCATGTCATTTCTGGATGCAGTTCCCCTTAAGTCTATTACAGCTACTCATGTGGCAGAAGAACTCCTAAAGTGGATTGCCCGTGTGAGAATCCCACAAGAAATACTTATCAACGAGGTGACACATTTTATCTCAGGCATAATGAAGGCTCTTTGTAGCACCCTGGGCATCACCCACCTGAAAACATCAGTTTATCACCCCCGGACTAACAGCTTAGTGGAGAACCTAAATGGAACCATCAAAAGGATGCTCAGGCGGTGCACACAAGAGGACCCCTGTAGATGGGACACCATATTGAGCTCACTATTGTTTGCCCTATGAGATGCAGCCCAAGAGTCAACGCCATTTTCACTCTTTCAGCTAGTATACAGCCAGCGTTCCTGAGGTCTATTACAGGTCATATGAGAAGAATGGGAAAGGCCGGTGGGACCAGGTATGGTAGCTGAAAGGTACCGACAGGAGCTACAAGATTGTATCAACAAAGCCAGCGGATCACTTGCCAGAATCTTTGAGTTGCACAAGAACAGCAGGAGACCCAGTGTAATCAAAGAACAAAACCCAGGACATTCCAACCAAGGGACATAGTACTAGTCTCGCTCCCAGCTTCAACAAATAAGCATCTCGCAATGTGGAAAGGCCCATTTAAGGTGACCCGCCAGGTTAGCCCAGTAGATTATGAGGTGCTCATGACCAGACACCACTGTGAGCACCAAATTTACCACGTCAACTTCCTCAAAGAATGGAGGGCTCCACAAGGCTGGCTGGCACAACACAAGGGTGCAGGAGAGGAGCTGGGACCCCGCTGCCTGGAGTTAGGGAGATTCACATTGAAGGGGATGATTTGAATGCCAATCATTGGTGGGAACTGGAGGGGATCCTAGAAACTTTCAGGGATGTGTTCCAAGAAACCCCAGGATGAGCATGGGGTATCAAACACAAAATCAGGATGCCACCAGGCACACTAGTCAGGGAACAATGGAGGTCTATGCCCCAGCATTTACAACAGAAAGTACAACAAGAGATAGAAAAGATGCAGAAGCAGGGAATCATCCAGCCATCCTGAAGTCCGTGGCACAGTCCAATCATACCAGTGGCCAAACCCGATGGGTCACTACACGTGTGCATTGATTTCTGAAAATTGAATGCACTAGCGAACTTCAACGCCTTTCCCATGCCTCATATTGCCCACCTTATTGAGAAAATCAGAGAAGCGAGGTTTATATCCACCATCAACTTAGCCAAAGGGTACTGGCAAATACCGATGAGGCCAGTGCACTGTGCCAAAACCTCTTTTGGAATACCTTGGGGCCTGTTTGAATTTGCACAGATGCCCTTCAGGCTGAATGGAGCTGTGGTCACCTTCCAGAGGCTTGTGGAAGCCATGCTGGCGCTGCACGCAGCATACATGGCATATATCAATGACATAATCATCTTCACTTCAGATTGGCCTTAACCTTGACCTTGATGCCCTGAGATCAGTCCTGGGAGAGCTTCAAGCAGCCAGGATGACCGCCAATCCAAAAAAATTGGAACTGGTAGGTAAAGAAACCAAGTACCTAGGATTTTGTGTAGGCCAGCGAACCATCCAAGCCCTGCCAGACAAAGTAGAGGCAATATAATGGTTTCAGGAACCATGCATCCATCAGCAACTCTGTTCTGAGGCTCATCAAATGCTATTGTAGGTTTATATCACACTTTGCAGAGCTTGCTGCACCCCTCACAGATGCACTCAGAGGACAGGCGTCAGGGACTCTAAAGTGGAAGTCCAAGATGAAAAGAAGCTTTGAGGATCTGAAGGAGGCGTTGTGTTGCAATGTGGTGGTACATACTCCTGACTTCTCTGCCCCTTTTGTTTTACAGACTGATGTACCCGGCAGTGCCCTAAGGCCCAGCCTACTTCAAAGATGGGGGGAAGATGAACGCCTAGTTGCATTTGCAAACCACAAATTCAGCCAAGCCAAAACTAGGTATGCCATGATAAAGAGGGAGTGCCTAGCCATACGCTGGGCAATAGAATATTTTAACTATTACTTGATAGGTCGCGAGTTCCTGGTGGTGATGGATTACACCCCACTGCAGTGGCTAACCAAAAAACAAAGTGAAAATACCCGCATTACCCGCTGGGCACTTGCTCTTCAATCTTTCAACTTCACTGTGATGCACCACCCTGGCAAGGATAACATCATGTCAAATTTTCTTTCTAGATATATCAGCACAGAGGAACCAGTTGAGGAGGCACACCAAGCACACAAAAGAGATCAACAGGCCATTCAGAAGGCCATACATTATGTCAAGACACCACAAGGAAGCTTAAGCGGGGGAGGTCTGTGGTGGTGAGAAGACCTCACAGGCACCAACGGGGTTAGGGGTAGCCCCGAGCATCCCTGCAGTGAATAGACATCCCCCCCACACCCTGGTAGACTTAACTCCAGGAACAGAACTGGAGCCACAGCCACAACTGCGGAGTGCTAACCGGCATTATGCTGACTCTTCAAACAGTTGGTCTGTGGGTGGGGTGGCACCCAGCTGACTGTGGCAGCTGATTCTGCTGCCATGGGAAATTTAAAAGCCAAGCCGGAAACTGGAAGAGGAGAATAGTGGGGAGAAAGTGCAAACCAGCAAGGAGCACGCAGGTGGCCCCAGTGGCTTCACAAGCTGGTGAGAGCAGAGAGGTAGGCATTGCCCCACTACTAAGGCAGAGGGGGCAGTGTCAGGCATTAGGCTGGAGACGGACTATCCCCAGCCCAGCAACCTTAGAGTTTATTGGGAGCATCCCTCTCCCATGGAGGGGAGAGAAGGACGCATAGCAGCCAAGGACCACGGTCCCTTGGGATGAAGGACTGCAGCTCCCATGACGATAACAGCTAGATGGCCAGCTGGTTGTCTGAAGCAGACACCAGACCCCATAGTGCTGGGGGGGCTCACAGAGATCGGTGGAACAACAGGTGGAACATCCAAACAGTTGGCAAGTGGACGGGGTGTAGGGGAGGCAAAAGCCCCAAGGAAACACCGCAGCACAAATGTGAGTACCTCCATCACCCATGAAGAGGAAGAGCCACTGGGTCACCCAAGAAGAGGAACACCACTGAACCCCTCCTTTCAACTAGTAACATCAAGTCATGGCAGAAGAGTTGGTAGGCGCCCTGGGCATGGGCAGCATTACATTATTTACAACGCCCAGAGATGTCACAAGTACTTATTATCTGGAGTCACTAGAATGACGTTAGAACAACTTTTTAATAGAAGGGTGTGCACATTGTAAAACTGAGCTATGTCTTATTACTGTAACCATTGGTCATTCTTCAACCTGTTTATTAAAATTATTTTATCTAAAATTAATTTAGAAAGTCTTTTGTGTAGCGATTGTGTCCTATTTGTCTGAAAAAATCAGGGCAGATTTCAATGTGGAAGGAAAAAAAGGTATCTCAGGCTTCTTTAGTAAATTTCTCTGATTATAAAATCCATAAAGGCTGCGGTCCTACAATCACTACTCCCTAGAAGTAAAACACAAGAAAATCAGTAGGAATCTACTGAGGAGGAACTGAATACTACTGGTGAGATCTGGTCCCAAAAAGTATTACCTTTGGTCATAATTAATATTAATTCATCTCAATGTTTGCCCTAATCTTTTAACTGTCCTTAATTTTAATCAAATGCATTTTAAATTTAATATTTATATTACAGGACAAGGAAGGAAAAGAGAAGTCTTAAATTTAAAGAATATTTTCCAAAAAGAAAATAAAAAGACTCTTAAAGTTATTGAAAGATTTTCATCTAAATTTTATAATGAAATCCAGAAAAAAATGCAAATTAGAAAGCATTAGTTTTAAGCTGACTAATTTTAATGCATGAAATTTACAAGACATCAGTTCTAAAGAGAGACCTAAACTACCAGAGGCTTCAATTCTGCAAACCCATTGTCCTGAGGCTTATTCATATCCACGTAAATAAGAGTTTGTAAGGTTGGGGCCACAGAAATTAATAAAGCTGGTTCTTCATCTGCAGTACAATGTATATGTGCCCAAGAGAAAATCTGAAACATAAAGCAGATTTGTATAAAACTGTTAAAATCCAAGTTAGTATTATCTGATTCCTCTTTTGAAAAAATCATTAAAGGAGAGTTATGGACTGCATAGTACTGGCTACAATATGAATTATTAAACTCCAGATTTGTAAAAGTTATTCGTCTGCAAAAAAAAATAATAATAAAGTGGAAGAATACTATTGTTTCAACGTGGACAATCATTTTTTTTTTAGGTGCTCAGTAAATGCTTTAATAAAACTGAACAAAAAAGATGAAACAATTGTAGAATTATCTGCTGAATACTCTAATTAACAGGAGACAGGTGAGCATTCAATATATTTTGTAGATCATATGTCTAGTTATTTATAAAGCACTAATCTGTGTGCTATAACAGCACAGTTTGTTTCATTATAAACGTTCTCTATACTTAGTTTTTATTTTCTGATGTCATCATGGACTCCTAAAACATAGTGAGACCCAAAAAATAATTTGCTGCCACTAGCTTTGTGTTAGGTTTCCTTTGAAAATCCAAGTTTCTCTGTAAGAGAAAGAATGGTCTTATGGTTAATCACTGCCAGGAACTGAGAAGCCAGGATGCTACAACTGGCTTTGCCCCAAATTTCATGTATGACCCTGGGCAAATTGTTTAATTTCCCAGCAGATGGTAGGTACTATGTACAAGCATATATTCTTCTGTGACAATCCTAAGTATTGTAAAAACTCTTACTGCATAAAGTTAGCACAGAGTCTGAGTCTGTAAATACTTACTCCTTTGAGTCATAAGTTGTACTGAAGTTTGATATATTTGACTTGAAAATTAAATGTATCAATGTATTTGACTACCTGGCTGATTCATCCACCAGGTGGACAAATTTTCTGCCTAACAAAATGAGCTTCCTAAAAATACAGATCTCCCCCAAAGGTCATGCACATTCATACAACTTCTTGGTTGTATCTTATACATGATAGCCTGATTTCTGTAGTGATCCTATTGACTTTTCACAATTCACTCCACTACTGAGGGGTTTATGCTGCCCTCCAGCCTAGGAGAAGAACGAAAGTTCACAGAATTCAGCATTTCATTTTGAGACAAATAGCAAACATTGCCATGTTTTTGTCAATTTTTCTTTTCTTTTTTTCTGTCTTTGACAAGCATACCCTGATCAGGTCTGTTTAAAAAAATCTGTACATTAGGATTTTTAAAATATCATACAGCCATGAGAACACAAAGATGTAACTTTAAATAACACAGTTCTTACATTATAAAACCCTTAGTCTGTATCTCTGTCTTTGTCCAAAACACTTTATTCACACTCTGATTGGTTGTCTGAAACAACCAATCAGAGTGCTCCAAAAGCATTCTGGACAAGAGGCAATAGTGATACTGCAGAGCACCACCATGATGGCAGGGATGGAGCGGGGGGGGAGGGGCCAAGCCCTGCTCCCTTCAGGCAGTGGTGACACAGCAGCCAAGCCAGCGGGGACTGCCTCCCCTGCCCTGTCTCTTGGAGGCAGAGGGGAATGGGGATGGGGTGGAATGGGCCCAGACCTGATGCAACAAGGGAGGGAGAGGGGGTTGGGGGGAAATGGGGCTGGATGAGAAGTGGACACAGAGGTGGAGGGGGGCAGTGGGGACGGTGCCTCCATGACAGCAGGGACTGAGGGGCCAGAGCCAGGGAGCAAGGCCAGCACCACTGGCCCTGTCCCCTCTCTGCCCCTCAGTCCCCACTGTCATGGTGATGTCATCTCTGCCATCCCATTCTGCCTCCAAAGAGCAGGGCCACAGCAGGGGGAGACAAGGCCAGCACCAAAGCCTTCACCCCCCCTACTCCGGCCCCTCAGTCCCTGCTGTCATGACAGTACCATCCCCACCATCCCCCAGCAAGACTGGAGCTGGGGGGTGAGGCCAGCGGCACTGACCTGGTCCCCCTCCCCAGCCCTGTTCCTTAGAGGCAGAGCAGGGTGGAGGGTGGGGGGGAATGGGTCTAGACCTTATGTGGTGAGGGGGGAAGGGAGAGCGGGGAGAACAGGGCTGGACAAAAAGTGGGGGCAGGGCCCCCCTCACTCTCCCCGCCATCACAGTGGGGACTGAGGGGCCAGTGGGAAAGGTGTGGGGGGAGGAGCCCCACAGGGCCAGAGGCAGAGCAGTGACAATGCGGGGTGTTGGGTGGCAGTGTTTCATCCTTGCCCTGCCCCCATCATTCTTGATGGAAAACTGGCTAGTAAAATAATAATTATTCATAATCATTCTAAAAGAGAACTTTTCACTTTCAGGTCTCACAGTGTCTTACAAAGATTCATGTTCCATTCATATTATTAAACTTTAAAATTTACCCTGTACACAGTGCCTGGAGTCTGTTAAGTAAACAAAAGTGACCAGCTCACTTGGAGTAACTCAGGTATCTCCACTTAAGTCAACAGCATTATGTTTTTTTAATGCTAGTATGACAGACTGGCTGGCAGTGACCTGGCCCAGGGGTTTTGAAAGGGCAAAATATGATTGGAGGACTTGGGATTCCCTTTCCACACCAATCAGGCCCCAGAGACTCACCCCCCCTGTCCCCTAATAAAACAATGAGTCCCTGGAGGGAGGATAAAACGGGCAGCATGAGCTGACTCAGGAGAGACCAGTGAGGGACAAGAAGGAGCTTCACAGAGCTGAGCCAGCGGGGCAGGAGCAGCGCCCCAGAAGAGCCTGAAAGAGCAGGACCCTCAGGAAGCAGTGGGACCCTCAGAAGTGCGACATGCAGCCAGCAGGAGAGGCTCCCCACTGGGCTCCAGGATCCCCTGGGAGAGGCTGCAGCCAGCAGGAGAGGCTCCCCAGCTCCAGGAAGGATCTGAGTAGTGACCTGAGAGGTTCCCAGCCCTGCTTCCACCTCCTCCAAGCAGAGGCCCGGCAGCTCAACATGAGCCCGGAGCTCTGAGAAGGTCAAGATCCCTAGCAGGCTCAAGTAGTGCTACCAGTGGTGTCTGTGCAGCAGTATCCCTGCCTATTATGTGGGAGATCTGGGTTCAAGTCCCAAATATGGTGACTTGGGGTGAGTGAGCTAACAAGAAACAAATCTTCTTGCAGTAGAAAAGGGCCATTGTGTTTTCTCCCTTTCCAGGTACCACCTTGTCATTTGACATTTTGCGCCTTTTTTATATTTCACCAACTCATATTGTTTGTTCTGCTGTTTGTGTTTTTCATTTTGTTAACCCTGTTTTTTTGTCAATGATTGTAAGTGTCTAACCTTTGTTGAATCCTGCCCCCTTGGGGCATTGTAGTGTCCACTATACCCTCTGATTTATGCCTATGTTCCCAGTATTAAAAGGTATATGTTTAAGTCCCCATTGGTAGTCTGGCTCTGCTCTGCAGGGGGAGGAGAGTCCCTACACCTCCCACAGTGCTTGTGCACCTGCTTTGATCCCTTCAACTGGAGAGGGGGTACCTCTTGGAGTACCGCCCAGGTTACGCTAGATATGTGTCCAAAGAGTTCTGTTCTGCTCCTTCCCTATTCTGTAGAAATTTGGATGGGAGTTACTGATTCAGTTTTGAAGTATAAATCTAATTTGGGGAGAGAAAGAGCTGGACTGAAGAGAAATAGACTTACATCCTATTTGAAGGTTCTGACTTTCTTGGATAGTTGCTCTGTTCCAGAGACAAACTCTACAATTGAGGTCAGGATTGGTGTTGACCTTGATAGCGGCCTAAAAATGGACTCTTACACTGGAATTGCTTGTTTAGAGATAGTGATTTTTTCAAAATGCTTTTTGTTTCTGCACCAATAATCTTGGTATTTCATGGATTAAGTTGCAGCTGGTTAACTTTCATTTAGTCACTAATCTTAGCCAAGAATATGGAAAGATGGGAAATTCTGACTCTTCTTTGTAGATTTAAGAATTAGTATGTATTTGTTTATTACCATCATTTTATTCTACAATTACTAACAATATTCTCTAGTACATTCACTGCATTTTTAGCTGTAGAGAAATTCACCCAACTGCAAAAGAAATTCACTAGGAAAACCCTGCGGCATTTTTTCCTTTAAATTTGACATATGCACACATTTTAAACACATACATGCACACACACTGGGGTTGTTTATTCAGTTAGCTCAGTAGCTCTCAGGTATTGGGGATGACTTTTTCCCAAGAGCACAATCTATCAATTTCGGCACAATGAACTCTTGCAAAGGTCAAATTTAAAGGATAAATGCTGAAGGAAATGATGATTCTACAATAATCCTGTTATCCTCCCACAACTCTAATTTCATTTTATTGAGTTGAATGGTGTGAGGGTTAAAGGGTAACCATTTTATTACAGCTAACACCCATATGCCTACAGTCCTCTGAGTATGGCAGTATGTTTAAGTACTGCAGTAATTTTATTAGTAATAAACAGGTAGTGTAAAAATAATGATCGCCTGTTCTTTCTTGTACCTTGTCGGCATCAGCAAAAGCTGATTGGAAAAATATTTCAATTTGCTTTTCTTGGATTACAGTTTTCCCCCCCTGTTGCAACTTTTGAACAAAGTACAAAAAATGGCAGTAAACAACACCATCTTCTTATGTAGTTGCGTGTATTTATATTGGCATATAGATAACTTATCTCCTGTTTTCTTTTCTTTCTCTTTTTTGCCCATTCAGCTGAAACTGAATTAAATTCACTGATTGACTTACATACATTCCATAGGACCATATACCTCTAGAGTGGGACTTTCAAAATAGCATTGATTTAACTCTGCTGTCATTGAAATCAAAGGAATTTTTATTCCTGTAAACAGATTATAATTTTCTCATACCTGTTAGCTGAAATTATTCAGGGATGCCTCTCATGAATTTCATCTATTCTTCTTCTTGCTGTTCAAACTTTGTTTATAAGTGAAATCAGTTATGTGTCATACTCTTTTCCTAACTAGACAAACATAACTCTTCATAATCAGGTTTTTATAGAACATGTCTACACTACAGGCATAGCATTAGCATAGACATACCCAAGTTAGTTTCAAATTAGATTGCTGCAGTACCAGTAGTAGTCTAATTTTGGCACTATGGAACTCAGCATGGTCTAACCATCTTATTACCTTTCGTCTTAGGCGGATTCTGAAGCTTATATTGAGCTGCCCTAGCTATGTTGCTATCAGTAACCAACCTACCTAATTTAAACTTATGTTGGGTATGTGTACTTTATGCTACAATCACTCTTATACTACTGTGCCTGAAATGTGCGCATATGGTAAGTGAATATACCCACAAAAGGTGATTTAAAAAATATTTTCCAAGGCTACTTGTACAATGGTGTCCTTAAAATTACTTTGCTAGTGTTCCGTATGAAAGAAATAAATTCCAAAGAGGTACTCCATAATCTGAAATCCAGACACAATCAGAGGCTGAGTAAATTTGTTTAAATATTTTAATATATGTATGTAGGAAACTGTATGCAACTAGCTCTAAATACCTTGATATTCATGCTTTTCATATACTATCAACATTAAGTAATTTAGCTCCTTTACCTAGTCCCTTATCTGAAAATGCAGGAGTCTTTCAGTAGTTCACTGGCAGAAAAAAAAGAGGGAAGAGGGAAAAAAAGTAATGAAAGTTATACTACTTTCCAGAGTGCTTCTGCTGGACAATTCCCCAGTGACACTAGAAAAGGTAGCACCAGCAGCAAAGAAAGTAAAAGCAATGTTATCCCCCTCCCCCCTCCCCACAAACTATTACAAAACTTGCAAAGCCCATGGGATGAAGACCTATTGGAATGGCTGTGGCCATTAGCTCTCCCTTTAATGTTTACATTTTTTTTTCATTATGTGCAAGCCTCAGCTGAGGTTTGTTCCAGTCTAGTTGCCTCTGGCAGTGGGTTAGAGAGATGAGTTTGCTCTGATATTGAAAACAGGAAAACTTGAAAACGTGTGAAAAATTGCAATGACAAGGTATTATTTGTAGCTTCTGATGTAGTGAAATGAAATCCTTGTCCAGTGCACCTAATAAGTCTGCATAGACAATAGATTTGTGCACAGAGGCCAGAGTTTGGATTTATTTAAACCAATTGTCATCCAGCTATAAATAATATAAATGTCAGCTTCCTGTAATCTCTCCTATCTTGTCCTAACCTGCCAAAAAGTTTGCACAAAACTTCAGATTTGCAAACATTCTAAATTGAAGCTCTCCATGCAATCTTCTCCACGAAGGTTTTCATTTACTGGATCATGGATCAACCTTTTGATCCAAAACTCTAAACAACTAATGTTACATAGTGACACACTGAAGCATAGGTAGCTCAGATTACACCTATTTTTTTAAATAGGAAAAAGTCCTTTCTAGAGTTTCAGTGTTTGGTTCATTAATGCAATCAGTTACTGTTAGCCATCAGACAAACTGCTAGCTAAGCCACCTTAATTTGAATATTTATTTTATGAAAATTAAACTGGGACACAGACTACTGTGAGGTCAAATAGGGCTACCTTTGCAGACACCAGTGGCCATGAGGCCAAGCACTTTTACAGCCTACTTTCCCAGAGAGAGAAGAAGCTAGGGTTATGGTATGGCAGGAGTCAGAATAGTGAGTCCATAAACTATGCTAGTTCGATGGCCATGAAACTTAACACGGAGAGGGCAGCAGACCATGGGTTAGTGTCCATGGAAAAGCTATGCTCATCTCCCCTTGCACTGCCTCTGGGCCACAGTTCATACCGTCTCAATCTCCACAAAATTCCTTGTCACAAAATTCATTTATTCAGTATTCCTAGGGGCTGAGAATTTCAGACACTCTGC
>NW_017728931.1:85348545-85370235 GCF_001723895.1 Crocodylus porosus | reverse complement strand
ATTTATTCAGTATTCCTAGGGGCTGAGAATTTCAGACACTCTGCGTGTGTGTGTGTGTGCGCGCGCACGTGTGTGTGTGTGTGTGTGTGTGTGTGTGTGTGTGTTCGTGCACAGGCAAGCACTTCCACAATATATGAAAATATTCCATGCTTTAGTGTTGTTGGTTATAGCCACGTTGGTCTAAGGACACAGGCAGACAAGGTTCTTTGGGTAGATATGATATCTTTTATTAGACCAACTAAATAGTTGGAAAATTGTTATTTGCCAGCCTTGGGGCACAAACAGTCTTTTTCAGGCATAGGGAGAGTCTGTTGGTGTTTTGTGTGCTCTCCTGGGTAAAATAGAAGCCAATATGAAAAATGCAGATCTGTGAAAATGCAAACGTTCGTCAGTGAGGATCCCATTCACTCTGATCCTCACTGCCACATATTAGCATTTTCACAGACCTGTATTTTGCATACTGGCTTCTATTCTATGATTTGAAGTACACATCTCTTCTTAGTCACTCTGCGTGTCTGGGGAATAAGGGGAAGACTTGGATAAGCAGCACCATAAATAAAATTACTGAACTATGACAAGCCTCTTTTAGGAAGGACTAATTCCATGATTGGTGTTTACAAAGAAAGCAGGAGCATCAAAATATCTTGTTCCTTAACCACTTGGCAATATTCCTGTACATACCATTTTTTATTTTGTCAGTGTTTATAAAATGGCTACAAAACCAAATACTGTCTTCAGCACACTCTCAATAGGAGGGGGAATTAAAAAAAAACAACCTTTGTATCGTTGTATGTTACAAAAAAACTGCTGACGGGAAACTTTTCTCTGCAGAAAAAGAGCCAGGCAGCACAGTGAAATGTATTGATGTTTTAGGGGTTTTTTAACTCTCCCTCCCTTCCCCCAGAATAGAGATAAGTTTAAGGTTCAATCCTTTTGTAGCACAGTTGTCAATTGGATAAAATGTTTAATGGCACTGTACTTTCAACACTATATTTTTGACAATGCATTTCATGCCTTGTATGCCACTGAAGTTATGAGATTGGAGTGAATAATGAAAGAGTAACTCCACATTCTTCATGGCACAGGGCTCAGATTTGTTATATTTCATTGACATGCCACTAGCTAAATCAAGTCCTGATAATACATAACTGGCTCTTACTTTGTAGGAATTATATTAGAGCATAAGAAGGTCTCAACCTTCTGTCTTTTTTTATGCAATATTAAAATCACATTAATATTTAAAGCTTCAGTATCCATTGTGGGGAATCAAATTTTAAAGAGCATGTACAAATCAGTGCAGGGAAAAAAATTTGATTGAAGAGGTTTAGCTTTTCATACTGATGTTATCTGTTCATAAAACAATCCAGTCAGCAAAGCAAGAATAGCAGTGTTAAAAAAGGCTTTCAGAATGTTTATCACAGTGTTTGTAGCACCACTGTAATTTTCAAGAGCAAAGATGTTTTGGAAATATATAGTTTTCCATGGTTCTGTAAAGAGGTTTATACAAACATTGTTCAAACATAAGAAGTTTGGAGGATTTCAGTATTAAAGATCAACAGCCAAGACACAAATCTTAATAAGTGAAATAGTAATAAACAATATTGAAATAATACTGAGGAACCATATCTGACTTCAGCAGACAGGAGCAGACTTAACATTTATGAGTCATTTTAAGTCAGGGGTTTATAAACCATGGTGTCAGCAAAGCCTGAGCACAAATGTAGTGGTTGCACAGTTTAATAGAGAAATAATACAATAATCATGCTGTTTAGTCCAAATGCCGAATGAATCATACAGTTTTCAAAAAAACAACAAAACACAGGACCAGGTGCTCACCTATTTGGTTGCCTACTGTTAGAAGATTAGTTACATAATATGCACAGCTTCTGTTTATCTTCAAACCAGAGTAGTATCACCCCAAACATCACAAATTGAACCTGTCCTCACAGTGGCATGGCAGCTTATTGCTTTCACAGGAATTGTGATACTGAATCAGGCTAACAGACTATCTATTTCAGAATCTAACAGTATTAGATGGATAGAAAACAAAAAGTCTCATAAGGAGAACTTTTGCAAGAATCTATGGACACATCAATCCATCTAGTGATTGTCTTGTGGATTTTTAATTTGGCTAGTATAACAGCTGATTATATCCTTATTCATATATAAGTATCCAATTTATTCTTGTGTCATACTAAGCTTTTAGCTCTCAAGTCCTTGACAGTGGTTACTTTGGGATGACAAGGTATTTTTTATCCAAGTATTGGGGGGGGGGGTTCTCATTTTTAAATTGCTCTTTCAATTTCATTGCCTGTGACTTTTTTTTTAATTGTGACCAAAGGGTAAATAGAAACCATTAAATGATGTTAGCTACCCTATATATACACATATATTTATATCATGTGATCTCTAGTTAATTTCTTTTATATTAATGACTCAATTTGTAATACCCATCATAATAAAGTATTTATAGCTTGCTCAAGTGGAAGGTTTCTTGATTTCACCTTCATCCAGAAGTTTAGAGGGGGGTGTTGTTTAAACAATCTGTAAACAGGACTCACCATGCTCTGCTGCTTTAGTGCAAACTGCAACTTCTCTCTCCCTGGCTTTTGTTATGCAAATTCCACCCATCAGAGGTGTAGCAATGTGGCCAGGCACCTGGGGCAGCTGCCTAACTTGGAAGCAGTGGTAACTTCCAGCTGCTGCCACCTCCTCCCAGGATGGCTGTCCCAGTCACCCCATCCCAGTTATGCCACTGTCATCCACATTTTCAGTGAAAAGGGCTGGGGAAATAGCAAAGATTCCTTCCTAATTCCCTCACTTACACTTCCTGTTTCAACTTCTGGGCAAAACTGGGCTCTTGAACCTATATTTATGTGTGCTTCTCACACACTACATGACTTGCATTATTTAACAAAACACTACAGCATGTCTGTACTATCAAAATACCATGCTAGGGAGCACCACTGTGAAGCACAGCATGCCTGCTCCACACCCTGAAATAGATGCAATGTAACCACCTCAGCATGGCATTGGCCCTGTACCAAAAGTAACTATATCACATCTGTTTTGGGGTGAAGGCGGCATGCTTTGTTTTCCTGAAGCATTCTTTGGCAGAGTCCTTCAGTGGTGTAGAAATACCCTTTTTTTCTACCTCCTGTGTTTCAAGAAATTTCCAGACCTATCTCTCCATTTTTAAGACAGAGCAATCTTCACACAGTCATGATATTCCCTGGATTCCAGTTACTGAAATAAGTATATGAATGTGGTTAATATTTTTAAAATTTGTAAAATATTTATCAAAAAGTTTATTTAAATCACTACTCTTTCTAAGTATATACATGCCTATAAAATGATGCTTTTAATCATATGGCAGACCATGCTACAATGCAGTGGAATCATGACACTGTCAACAAAGGGCAAAGATTAAGTGTGGAAGTATAGAAGACTAATCTGTCCTGGTAAGTAGACCTCCTTCATAGAGCTATTTCTATAAGAATGATTACCATAAGCTTGTGTTAAAGGATAAATGTAAGATCCATTTTTAGGGTTGTTGGTTCTAGTCATGTTGGTCTAAGGACATAGGCAGGCAAGGTTCTTTGGGTAGATGTGATATCTTTTATTAAACCTACTCAATAGTACTATTTAGTTTCAAAAGAATTTCCATGCTTCTTTCTCTGTCTCTCCACAGTTTGTCAAAACCTTGTTGTGTGACTTAGCCCTTCTGTCTCCACCATTTGTTAAGGACAAGCCAAGTTTAAAAAAATGAATCTTTTCTTTTAACACAGGCCTGTGATAACCATTCTTACAGAAAAAGTTCTAGAAAGTAATGTCTACCTCTCAAGAGAGATCAGTCTCCCACACTTATGATCTTTGCCCTTTGTTGACAGTGTCATGATCTCATTGCATTGTAGCATGGAACATCATAATCCTGGAAAGAAAGGCAATTTCTGAGGTAGCCTCTCATTCCAGTTCTATAGACACCTTCAGATGCAAGATAGAGACCCTCAGCTGGACTCTATTATAGGGAGCCAGTACAAGGAACAGAGCATCGAAGGATAAATCACTCATTGACCTTGTGTTTTGAAGCCTACAAGCTGATGAATTTTGTACAGCTGGCATCATCCTGATAGGATTTCTAAAATTCAAGCAGTAAGATCATAAATGTACAGTCAGGATTGAATCTAATAGAAAGATGAGCAGAGAGAGCAAGTATTTTTGTCAACATGTTTATATGAGTAGAGACTGGACTGAAACTACAGAAGTCTGTCAGCTGTCAGTGATTTGATGCTCATGTCCTTAACAGGAGAATGTCATAGAGAAAATATGAGTTGGCCAGAGTGCTTCTATTTTCTTATTTGTCTTACCCTAATCTTGGCTGAATTTTTACTTCAGTCATCTGTTGACCATTGTCTAGTTTCAGACTGGGGACAGGAACTTATAAAATAAGTTTTTATCTGAATGTTATTGGTTCTTTGTCCCAAGTAGGTAGTATCATCAGTTCTCCCATTGGCCTGTGATAAATGATGAGTAATATAAAAGAAAAGAATGAAACCAGGTACAAGTCCACATGTACTTTTTTTCCTATTAACACTATCTTCCAGATGTTGAATATAGAATCCATTTCTAATTCTAGTGGAAACCCCAGTACTAACTTTCAGCCATAACTAGAGTTGCCATTATTGTAGCCTCATGTTATATAGACACATGGGCTGCATCCAGACAAATGTGAATGTGAGGTATGTGGCACTGCAGACCCACCTGCATCACTGCACTCCACACATGGAGGCATTCCCTATGCTGCTTCTTTGCAGTGTGGGGGATCATTCTGACTCTGGGTGATCCTGGGGTTAAAAAAGCCTATGCCAAAAAAAGCAGGGCAGTGCACATGGTGGCAGCTAGTCTTCCTGCTGCAGGAGCACTGTGGTTGCAGCTCCCCCAGACCCCCAGAACCCCCAGGTAAAGCTGCTGGGGCCAGCACAGTTGCTGGCCTCAACCTCCCCTACCCCACATGGGGTATCCTGCTTTGCACCAGGTTTTTCCTGGGGACAAGTAGCAGTGGCAAAAGGTCCCTTAGGAAATGCATGTTTACAACCATGGTAACCAGATGTAAAAAGAGGAGTTCTGGGGATGAGGGGAAGCTCAAGGGTGATAATCATCCTCTGCTTACCCCAGGCATGAAAAGAAACACAGCCAGAGTTCAGAGCACCACGCTGAACTTCCAGGGTTCATGATCTGTTCAGACTGGCATCTGGGAAGAATGGAACAAGACTTTCAGCCCCAGAGGGGGCACTGCTGGAGAGAGACAGCAGCATCTGTGGAGGGAAGATGCAAAAGGATTCTCTGGCTGGCACTGGCCAGCAGCTAACTGCACAAGGAGGGTGCACAGCAACTGGTACATGTGGTCAGAGGACCACCCACAAAAGCTGTAATCCCCAACAGTCTGTGGGGCCTGCTTGCCGGGTACAGGAGGGAAGATCCATACCAAGCAGTTACCTGAGGACTTGGGGAGAGTGTACAGCTTGAGATCCCTGCCTCCTGGAAATGTGGCAACCTGAGCCAGCACCTGTCCATGGAAATTGATTAGGCCAGGGAACAGACTGACAGTGTAAACTGATGCTGGGGAATCATCCCTAACTGGAAGACAGGACTAGGTTTGAGTTGATTTTTCTTTACCTTGTTTGGGGTGAAGACCTGTGACTGAATTGATTAAAAAGTGGGGGAAAGGTGCAAAAGATGCAAGGGAATAGTTAAGTTCATTTTGTTTTCATTTCAGAATCAGTTTTGGACAGTCATAGTGTCCTGGAAAAAAGTGGGGGTTCTCCCCAGGCTAAAGGAGCAGACTGAAATAAACTTACTTGTGAATTCACTAACAAATTGATATGGGGTGTCAACCCCTGAATGTGAGACAGATGGTGGCCATTGTACCCCAGGGATATGATGGACAAGTTGCATAGACTGACTCAATTGGCCTTACCTGGAGGCTGTTAGTCCATTAGAGAAACAGACAAGGTGAGTGTGAATGACAGCATGGGATATACCACACCCAGACCCTGCTCACCTAGGGAGGGCCCACAATTGGGATGTAGGGGGTCAGTCCCCAAGAGAAAAGGATCCAGGAAGCACCTGAATCAAGGAACATCTGGGAAGCAGTACAGATGGGGTATAAGGGAGGTGGAGCCCCACAAAGAGATTCCCCTAACTGGCCAAGACCTATCACTCAGTGGAACCACTAACTCCATATTTAAAAAGAAAGATCAAAGTCATGGCAGAAAAGAAAAGAACAACATCACAGAGCATCTGGGGGATAGTGTTGACCTCTCCTCACCCTGCCATCATTCTCTGAGAAGACACCAAGCCAAAGAGGGCCTAGGCCTTATAGCACCTACCCCCAACACCAGACTTCCAAAATCTATGTGAATAGTTTTGCACTATTGTGAAAGAGTAAACACCGACGCGGCAAAAACAGCTGGACAATGCTGTTTCCGGAGCCATTACCATATTAAGATGGAAGCTCTGAGAGCTGAAAAAAGAGAGGAGATGAGAGTTTCAAAAGAAAAAGATAGAGGGGCTGAAAAAGAACAAGAGGGAGAAAGAGGATCACCAGGAGATAAGAGACTTACCTCAAGACTTCTCACAACGCCAGAGAAAATGGAGCTCTAAGGAAGAGGAGCGGATCCCCAAGGACACACACCACGGGACACATCTGGCTGCTGCCCTATAAAGTAAACAAAGAAAAGAAGAGAGTGAATTGAACCACTCTTTCAAGCTTGGAGGCAACATCTGGTTGTCTGTCATGAGGATTCAAGACTTCAGGCACACACAGGATAAAAGGTACACACTTATAGCAACGAAATAAAGAGAAAGTATATGGCGAGGTTTGAAGATAAAAGTCCACCTGAAAAAGATAAACAGACGAACAAGACAGAAAGAGACTTCATTTTCTAATGCTAAGTTCAGTCCAACCAAATTGATAGTAGTTAAATAAGAACATTATATAGATAGAATTACAAAGTTGATACAACTGATAAGGCTAAAGAAAAAAACGAAAAGGATATAAATGGACAACTTCTGCCTAGAAGTAAATAAAGTTTGTATAGAGTGATAAAAGATAAAAATAAAGACAAGTGTTAATCTGAATCAGACTGTGAATATATATATATATCGGCAAGTGCACGTGGATAGTCGAGAAGGTGAGCGAAGTATGCTTCTATAATACCGGGATCCTCTAATACAGGCACAAAAAACTCCCAACAAACAAACAAACAAAAAAACCCCAAACTATATATAAGAACCTTCCCGACTAATGACATCATAAATTAGAACATATAATAATAACACCCAAGAAGTGGCAGACGGGAAATTTGGGGTACCTATAGTTCTTTGGGAGATTATAAAAGAGGCAACCTAAGCACGACCATCACAACTATCAAAACAGCTGTTAAGTATAGACCTTGAGTATTGCATCCCATATTTAAGTGAAAAGATTTAGAAAAGACACAAATGTATTGCAAAAAGTTACAACTTGTAATTCTAAATTGTTAAATTAATTTAAATTAAGCATAATAATGAAGATGAGGAAATGCTATTTAGCAAGTAGTGACAGGAGTTAAAGGTCAAAATCATTAAGTAATAACAAAACTGTAATAACATTTACTTAAATGTTAACCTACTAGTGGTGCTACCCATTAAACAAGCTGCTGAAACAAGGATTTTATTTTAAAAATTGATGATTATTTGGCATTTCTCTCATGGATATTGTCTTCAACAAACCTTGTTTGTCTGATCCAGTATTTCAGTCCCTGCTAAATGTCATTTTGCTGACTTCATCATATGAAGCCTTTGAGTGACTATGACTAATTGTGCGGAATGTGCACTGAGAGAAAGGGTAGAGAATTCCCATGATCAGTTGTCTTATGCACATTAATTAATCAAGTGGGAGCTGACACTGATACGAATTTGTTAGTCTGCTGAGATGGAATCATTAACAGATACTGTATCTCCAAGTGAATTAGAAAGAGTATTTAGCATTGCACAACCCTTCTACCTGATCATCTATAAACCACAGACAGCCTGGGGAGGCAATGCATCACATTGTATTATGTGATGCATTGCCTCCCCAGACTTTCTGGCAAGAGAAACCAGAAGTGTTCATGGCAATAAGCTTATCTCATTTCCTAGAAGCCAAGACTTTCAAAAGTGAATAAAAATTTGGGGCACTCAATTTGAAATCCTTTAGAGAAACTTGTTCATGGGTCTCATGATTTTATTCAGCTGTTCAAAAAAATAATTATAAAGGTGTCTCATGCTGCCTATCCAAGAAAGCAGGCACTGTAATTCATTTTTGAAAATCTGTGCTAAAAAGAGAAGAGATTAAGGAAAGAATGCAAAACAAAATTCACTGCGATTATTTTACTGGACTCTACCACTAATTTGTTAACCTTTTTTTTAGTTATCTTCTTCACAGCCCTCAAAGGAAGGAAGCTGGTGGGACTGAAGGTAGAAAAATGATATTGTGATTTAAAACCTGAATTAAAGTATACTATAAATGTTTCAATTTTATGGGACTGATATTTGCAAATTTTTTAAATAACTTTGCTATAAAATGATAAAGAACACATGTTGACAATTGTAATGTCAGTCCTACATTTATAAGGCATGAAGGCTTATCCATTTAATTAAATATACCCAGACAATTTTTGGTTTCATGAAGGTTTATTTTTAAGTTTATATAATAATATTGTACTAGCTTGTGGTGTTTTTTAAAACCTTCATAAAAATTATCTACTTAACCAGAACTAAGTGGACAATATTTATTAAAGTGCCCTTGAAACTGTGAGGTTAAGGTTAATAATCCTTCCAAATAATATTATATAGGATGAACATTGTGAAAATAATAGGTAGTAGACAAATAGAATTTTCACTTCAGCAACCTGCCGAGGACCCATGCAGCTTAACTTCTGAGTAGAAAATCTGGACTGGAAAAAGTTATACTCAAAGGTGTAGTAATGTGATGTTTAAATATGTTATCCCTATATTGTGCCCTCATATTCTTTATAAGCATGGCATTATACCTGGACTCCTGTTGGGTTGCATAAGATAGTGGCTTTCATTGTGGCAGGTAATAAATACTGTCCTGCTGTGACATGCTTTGCAGGGGTTGAGGGTAATTGCAAGCAGCTTAAATACACATTGATAGCATGACCCTCCTCCCTCACTCCTGCCCCCTGAGCTCAACACAAATAGAATGAGAAAACCCAACAAAGAAAGTTTCCATTTTACTATTGATCCATAAAAGACAAGTTGACAACAGCACCACCACAAAACCTTGACATCTATGTAGATTTACTTCAAAACACAGACTTGGAGGAAACTGTATTTTTGTAACATTTTTGAGTATTTGCCTAGCATTATTTGTGAATATAAGAACCACTTTCTATAATAGATCATAGCACATGAACTATATCTTTCTCTGCTTACTCACTGAAGTAGTCTTTGATATGACTAAAAGCTCAGCTAAACATTTGAATGGTTATCAATAGGAGTAAAGTGTAGAACATAAGTAAGATCTGGCTCAGTATAAAAAGCTACAATTACATATTATAATTAAAACTGCAAACCATGACTCAGTGAAGACGAGCTGAAAGTTGAAAGCTTTTGCGTAGTGTGTTAAGAGAACCTAGGCCAAATTTCTGACCTAGGCCAAAGCAAACTTTTTGACCAGGGAAAAAAATACCGGATGTTCTGAGGACGCCAAAATGTTTTTATAAGGTACAAACTTTGTATGAAGCCAGGGAATAGGGAGAAAAACCGTCACACTACTGCACATCTCCAGCCCTGGACATTTTTAAAAGAAGATTAGACAGACATTTGGCTTGGATAGTTTGGTCAGTGTTAGTCCTTCCATGAGCTGGAGGCTGGACTAGATGACCTTATGAGGTCCCTGCCAGCTTGACTTTCCTATGACCCTAAATCTCCAAAATAACTCCGAACTAACCTAGATACTGTTGAACAGATCAGCTCTGAGTAGAACATACTCAGACAGGATTTTCACATATCCTTCTGGAGGCTTGGTGTCTGCTTTGAAGCACTGGCTCACACTAAAATTTAGGTATAGGAAGATATCTAAAGAGACATGGCCTTTGGTTTCATATTTTCCTGTCCCATTTGTAATAAATATCAAAACTGGTACCACTACAAATATCCCATTTATGCTCAGAAACTGCAAACTAGGAATATGATGTTGTCAGTACAATTGTAGTAATCTCTCTTGTACCCATTTCAGAGCAAACTGAGTGGTTGGTCTAATCCCTGTCAATGCTTAATGAAAAATTGCATTTTTGGCTGTAGGTTAAAATGCATTAGCTCTTTCACTGCAGAATCCTGGTGAAGACAAGGCATTTGATTAGACAAGGAAAAGTTAATTAACTCATGAATTATCACTGGACCTCACAAATATTTAATACAGAGTCTTGGATCTTGCAGAAAATGTGACTTCTCCCCAGGTTCAGGTTAATGGCTCTGTTTCCTGTGTTTCCTAAGCCTCCAATACAATGATAGTATATATAGAATTGGATCAGAACCCTCTGAATTGATTTGGAGAGATTCAGACAGATTTGATGATTCAGACATATACACAACTTTATATTTTTTTTTACATACTTCAAGGTACCAGGCAGCTCATGAATGCTCAGATGCTGGGGAAGATGGAGCATCCCACAGGAGCATGGGGGCATCCCCAGCATGCTTGGAAGCAGACCTGGAAGTGGACCAGAAGCACTTCTGGTCCACTTTGAGGTGTGCCGGGGAGTGTGCGGGGCACCCCACCCACCCCCGGCTTGGTGACTGATGCCTCCTGGGTCTGGGAGGGTACCCAGGGTCCCCCTGTGGCCAGTCACTCAGCTAAGGGGTGCAGGGGGGGGAGTCCATCTGCACGCTCAGCAGTGGACCCAGAAGTGGACTGGAAGTCTGCTTCTGGGTTTGCTGCCAAGCACATGAGGGGGCCCCCCCACTCCTGTGGGATGCTCCATCTGTCTCACCATTGCAGCATTCACAAGCCATGCCTGGTACCTTGAGGTATGTAGAAAAAACATTTAAAGTTGTGTCTATGGCCAAATCTCTGATTCTCTGAATCAGCATCGAATCTTCAGAGTCAGATTCAGCCAAATGGAATCAGGACAGTGATCTGAATCAACAAACTGAATCACTGTCCCTGATTCAGGCCAAATCTGAATCTGAATTGAATACAGCCCATTTCGCACACCCCTACTAATTAGCTCCACAGTGAATGTTTACCATCTACACGTAGCCTTATTAAGCCTCAATAAGTAACTTCACAAGAGTAGTACTGATTCATAGAGTCATAGATGTTAGGGTTGGAAGGGACCTCAATAGATCATCGAGTCTAACCCCTTGCACAGGCAGAAAAGTGTGCTGGGTTCAGATGACCCCAGCCAGATGCCTATCTGACCTTCTCTTGAAGACCCCCAGGGGACAGGGGAGCACTACCTCCCTTGGGAGCCCATTCCAGATTTTGGCCACTCTAACTGTGAAGAAGTTCTTCCTAGTGTCCAATCTAAATCTGCTCTCTGCTAGCTTATGGTCATTATTTCTTGTAACTTCCAGGGGCACCTTGGTGAGTAGAGCCTCACCAATTCCCTTCTGCTCCCCCGTGATGAATGTATAGGCAGCCACAAGCTCGTCTCTCAACCTTCTCTTGTGGAGGCTGAAGAGGTCCAGGTGCCCTAATCTCTCCTCGTAGGCTTGGTCTGCAAGCCCTTAACCATACAATTGGCCCTTCTCTGGACCCTCTCCAGGTTATCCACATCCCTATTAAAGTGTGGCGCCCAAAACTGGACACAGTACTACAACTGTGGTCTGACCAGTGCCCAATAGAGGGGAAGTATCACCTCCTTGGACCTATTTGTCATGCATCTGCTGATGCGTGATAAAGTACAGTTAGCTTTGCTGATGACTTTTGTCACACTGACGACTCATGTTCATCTTGGAGTCCACTAGGACTTCCGTGCTGCTGAGCAGGTCATTTCCTAGGCAGTAGGTGTGCTGGACATTTTCCTCCCTAGGTGCAGCCCTTTGCATTTCTCCTTGTTAAATCGCATTCTATTGCTTTCTGCCCATTTATCCAACCTGTCCAGGTCTGCCTCTGGTTGTTCCCTGCCCTCCATGTGTCCACTTCTCCCCACAGTTTTGTATCATCTGCAAACTTGGACAGAGACTCATCCAAGTCACTGATGAAGACATTGAAGAGTATCAGTCCAAGGACTGAGCCCTACGGGACCCCATTACCCACATCCTTCCAGGTCAATACTGACCCATCCACCACCACTCTCTGGGTACAACCTTCTAGTAAATTTGCCGCCTACCAGACTGTGTAATCATCCAAGTCACAGCCTCTGAATTTGTTCACCAGTATGGGGTGGGATACCATATTGAAGGCCTTCCTGAAGTCTAAGTAAACGATATCTATCCCTACCCCTGCATCCAGGTGTTTTGTAATCTGGTCATAAAAAGAGACTAGATTAGTCAGGCATGATCTACCTGCTACGAACCCGTGCTGGTTTCCATTCAGCATAATTTTTCCTGCTGGGCTCTCACATATATGAGCCTTAATAATCTTTTCAAAGACTTTGCCAAGGATGGAGGTGAGACTGACTGGCCTATAGTTGCCTGGATCCTCCTTCCTCCCCTTCCGGAAAATAGGGACTACACTGGCCCTTTTCCAGTCCTTGGGGACCTGGCCCATGTACCATGAGAGCTCAAATATTCTTGCCAGTGGCTGTGCAATGATATCAGCCAGTGCCTTCATTATCCTCAGATGGAGCTCATCTGGGCCTGCCAACTTAAACACATCCAGTCCTTCCAAGTGACTCTGTACTATCTCAGGATCAATGCTTGGTGGTCTGGTGCCCTGCTGTCATCTCTATAATCCCATTGTGAGACTTGTCTTGCCCCTTGTTTAGAAACACTGAGGCAAAGAACTCATTGAAGAGTTAAGCGTTGTCCCCCCTGTCGGTCACCAATTGTTTTTGCCCATTCAGTAGTGTCCCTGTCCTGTCCTGGGCCTTCCTTTTGCTTCCTATATATCTGAAAAACAATTTTTTGTTATCCTTAACTTGAGATGCTATCCTCAGCTCCATGGTAGCTTTGGCCTTTCTAACTGCCTCCCTACAACTGCGAGCTGAGGAGGCATACTCCTCTTTAGTAATTTCTCCATTTCCACTGCCTATATGCCCCCCTTTTTGCCTTGGGCTGCTCTGGATTTCTCTGGTTAGCCAAGGAAGCCTCTTAGCCCCTTTCCCCTTTTTCCTCCACATCAGAATCATCTCCCTCCATCCCCAAAGGATTGCTTCCTTAAAGCACAGCCACCCTTCCTGGGCTCCCATCTCACCAAATCTCTTACTCTGCAGTGCATCATTGGCTAAATGCCTGAGCTCACTGAAGACAGCCTTCCTAAAGTCTAGCACTTCCACCCTACTAGTTACCTTTTCCACTCTATGCCTTATGGTGAATTCTATTATTTGGTGGCCACTGTCCCCCCAAAATACTTGTATTTTGCTCTGCAGCACTGCACATGTAGATGCTGATGTGGCTGGCTAGGGCATGAGGGTGCTCCAGTGTGGGGGATGCCTGCTGGCTATTCCCTCACTGGAGCAGCCTCGTGCCCCAGCCAGCCCCTCTGCAGCACACTGAGCTGGGTTGGAGCAGCCTCAGGCTGGCAGGCTGATACCCCAGGCCTCTTGCCAGCTGGGGCAGCTCTGACCCAGCTTAATGTGCTGCGGTCCTGGGCTCAGGTGTAAATATTGCACCTGGGAACAATAAACTCTGCACTGGAGTTTATTGTTTCACACTAATAGCATATGTAGATACACCCACTATAGGGAAAAAAACAGATTTAAGGACCACAACAGGTTGGATTGTTTTTAACAGTATAGATTCTTATTTGAAATATTTTTTTTTATCTTGTGAATCACTTTTACACACCTAACACTGCTAAAGTGTGCTAGTTTGCTGCTGCTCAAAACAGTCCTGAAAAGATCTCAAAGCACCCAGGTTGAGAATCACTGAGCTAGAGGCACAGACTGTGCAAAAATTAGCTGTGCTAGGGACAGAAAAGGTTCTGTAAGCATTATAGCAAATTCAACCCCTAAAGCTGAATCCCAAAATATGAGTCTCTGCATTCCCCAGAAAATAGTTTTAAAATCCACTGGGTTTATAGCTTTCATTATAGTCTTATAGGCTAAGTAGAGACAGTCAAAAAATCCAAGAATGAATCAATTCAGTCTTTGCAGGTTAGTCTAAGGGGCAGAGATTAAATGGAGAAACAACTGGACAGACATCCACTTTTGATTCAGGAAATGCAACCACATACTCACAGTGGCTCAGGCCAGAAGCCAGGGAGTGCTACAGCACAGCTCTCTGGCATGTAGCAAGCATGGGCTATGTGTTCACTTCATCTTCCTGCTGCCCCTGAAGTCTCTGGGATTTGCAGTCCAGAATCACAGCAGCAGTTCTCTGCAGGATTGCTCATCACTTCTTTTTCGTGCTTCTAGGTGACTCTAGAATTTGTAATCCCGTCACAACCAGTAGTAAGTTTTTAGCAGACAGGACAGTTCTGAACTCAGGGAAAGGGAAGTTTAACCTCCTTCCCTTGCTTCAGACCCCAGATGGGGTTTGCCTGCAGGTGTGGAGGGGGACAGACTCTGCCTTCCCCCCATCCCAACCCTTTTCTGCTGAAGCAGACAGCCCAGCCCAGGTCTGGAAAGCATGCTGGGGTACTATGGGACTCTGATTTAACTTAAACCAGGAAGGAGTCTGGCACAGAAGTTTCATAAACTGGTTTGACCCAAATAAGTTAAGTATGATACTACATTCAACCAGGTTTATCTTAAACCAGTTCCAGTCATTTTGAAATTGGTTTATGGGCACTAAATTTCTGTTCTGTTGCAGGTTTAAACCAGTTGTCCCGGGACGCAAGGGATGCAAGAATACTCACCGGCAACTCAGGAAACAGCACATGAGGGGCGGAAGACAGAACCCACATGGCTCATCAGCTGCCTGTTTATACAGCTGCACTCAGCCGGTGATGTCAGTGATAAATGCCTGCCGGCACAGATAAAAATTGCAGCGCATGCTGCAGAGCTGGCAGAGAGAGGGAGTGTACAGCCACCGGGGTCTCTGCAGCAAAGATGAGCTAGAACACAGAACCTGAAGAGCAGGAATAGCCAGGACAGAAGTAAGGAGGAAGAAGAGGAGCATCTTGGCGGCACTGCAGATAAGGCGGCAGAGGGACACCAGGATCGCCTTGGAAGGACGACAGGAGTCACACCTGCAGAGATCTGACCCAAGAGAAAGGGACTGTGAGGTATCCAGGAAAAGTTGCCGCTGAAGGGAACATCATCTCTGGACCAGGAGGTGCCTTAGAGTAGGCAGGGAATGGGGTGCCTAAAGGGATGAGGCAGCCAGTGTCCCGGTGAAGTGCGGGGGGTAGTTAAAGGGACAGTACGTCTGGTTTTGTGTTAGAGCTTCCTTTTTCCTTTCCTTTTGATTTTGTTCTACCCCAGGCTCCAAGGGGTATAGGAGGGTAGCGGACCTGCACTAGGCTAGATAGTGTTGGGAGGGGCCCAAGCAGGACCCGGTCAAGGGTCCCAGGAGCGAGACGCCAATCAGCTTCTTGCCACTACACAGGAGGCGTGAGGCCAGGGTGTAAGGATGGTGGAGCCCTGAGAGTAACTGCCGGGAGGAATCTTGGGTCAACAAGCATGCCTAATGAATGGCCCTGGACACTGAGGTCATCAAGTCATGGCAGGCGAGCATGGGGTCAAGGATTCGGGTGGAAGTCACCAGCTCAGGCACAGGTGCAAGCCCAAGAGGTGCATAACATCAATCACCTGAGCGAGAGCAGCACGAGAGCGACTGGTTGAGTCCCGGCAGCGACACCAGTTCTTGATGACTTGAACCAGTTTATGTATGACTTCTGTCCCTAGCCATAACGGAAGCATGCAAAGTGGTCAGTTTACAGTTGCAGAGACTAACTTAATTTGAGTGCTTAATTTTACAGCCTTTCTTTTAATATAGTAAAAGCTGCACTATCTGGTATCTTACAAGCCAGCATGCCAACTTGTAAGATAAAGTGAAACTGGAAGTGCCCCCCCACGGCACTTTCAGTTTCTCTGAGCCCCCATGGCCAGGGTGAAAGCAACCTGCGCTGCCGAGCCCTCAAGGCCTGGGGGCATAAAAGGCTGCATGGGGATGTGCAGGTCCTGCCTCCCTGTCCCACAGGGCCCACAGGGTGGGCAGCAATGTGGCGGGAGGGATGGCGATGCCACGGGAGGGGTGGAGGAACACTCCAGACGTGGCGGGAGAAGCAGCGGCCGGGGCCACTCAATTAACCAGCATATTTTATTATCCGGCATCCCCCATTCCCAGGGGATGCCGGGTAACAGAGCTTTTACTGTACAATCTAAATATAAAAAGATTTTTTTTCAACTATGATTCTATAGTAGTATCACATACTAAAAGCAGAAGCATTTATAAACCTGTGTGGCCAATATTTCCGAAATGCAAACTCTAAATTTAAAGTATGCATTTCACTGATGCCTTTTTTATTTCTAGGTAGACTCTTTCTGCAACATAAAGAATAATTTAGCAGATGCTTTTGTCTCAACTTTGTGGTCCTACAAGCGTAGCAGAAGCCAAGAAAGCCAAAACATGGGCTGAAAAGAAACATATCCTTAAAGTGAGGTGAACATATTCTCATATTACAGAAGGAATCTGATGTATCGACAAAAAAAGATTGGTCACATAGACTTTTTATGAAGCAGAACCATCTTATTTCAGAATTCAATTTCAAATCAGGCAGGGTTTTTCGTTCTGTTCTTAAATACATCACTGACTCTTTATTTTAGTTTTTTAGAGCTAACCTTTTCAGGAAATAACAGTCTACTGATCCTACTGTGATGAATATAGAGATTGCTGTTTTTATCAGGAATAATTTTGACTGCTGCACAAACAGTCCATTTCAGGATTTCTGCACAACAGGGAGACCCATTGGGCAATTCACTGAAGCAGAGTAAGACAGAGAAAAAACTAGAAAGGGAAGTTACAGTGACATTCTGCCATAGAAATGATAACAGTTGCCAGGAGACTACTGTTTCTATTGTGAATAGAAAGATATCTAGATATCTTACTCAGAAGCAAAAACAAAGAAAGAGGTGGTAGAGGGAATTATAATAATGTGCTTACCCTTAGTAACTTTATGTTAGCATAAATTTCTGTATAATCTATGTTTCAGAGATTCTTTATTATATCCCACTTACTCTAGAAAAAAAAAGAGGAAGACAGTTTTTAATAAAAGTTCCCTCCAGAGTTAGAATATTTAATAGGAAGTGTCTAAGTCTTTCTAAACTGTTCAGAAAAATGCAAGGTATTATGTGATTAAAAAGCTCAAAGTTTACCTTCAATTATCTCTAAGTCCTAAATGAACATGAAGAACAAACTCTATTGAGAATTGGGTTGATAGATTTCTAGGCATAATAACTTCTTCAGTTATCTTTCTTGTCTGTATGCCCTTGATATACAAAGTTAACAAGAATACAACAAAGATGAAGCAACCTGAGAAATAGAGGGAGTTTGTATATTAGTTGCTGAAAAGTCAATGTTTCTGAACTTTGCATGAAATACCTTTCCTCCAGTACCCGCTTTCAAGTAATATTCTACAATAGCTTAGTATCCCCATGTAGCAGACTGCTGGCTTGTAGGGGCTGAGAGCAGGCTACACAGTACTAGGTGGCAGGCATCAGACTGGCAGCAGTCTACTATGCCCCGGTACACTGAATCCTGTTCCAAGGAATACTCATCTCTATGCAATGTGGAAAAACTTAGACGACTCAAACCATTCTATAGGCCATGTGCTATATTTAAAATTTTGAGAATTATTTTTCTTGAAAAATAAGAATAAGCATTAACAGGGCACACTTATTGGATTATTTGTGCTTACCTAAAATTCATTATGAATAGAGCTGACATAATATGTTGCAAATACTTCAGTAATTTACTCATTTCTTCTCTTTGTAAATGATATGTACTGATAACTTTCTTGAATTATTTTTACATGAATTGTAAAATTCTGTTGAATTGTATTTTTATGCTAGCAAGCGGTTTGCTAAAAAGGAGAAAGGGACTAGGAGGCTTCCTTGGCTAACCAGAGCTGACATTTTAGAAGGGGTGACTTTCCAAGGGGTGCCTCAAGTCTAACAAAATGTGACTTGAGTCTAATGAGGTTAGAACCACTATGCTAGAGAAAATTTGCCAAAATTTCCCCATGCTCACAAACACCAGTTAGTTTTATCAAGGTTTACAGCAGAAGGAACCCCATCATAAATAGGTGACCAGCAGCTAACTATGTGTGGGTGCCTTTAAGAGTGTTATAT
Source organism: Crocodylus porosus (assembly GCF_001723895.1). Taxonomy (NCBI): domain Eukaryota; kingdom Metazoa; phylum Chordata; order Crocodylia; family Crocodylidae; genus Crocodylus; species Crocodylus porosus. Next base: position 85,351,786 of record NW_017728931.1, on the reverse strand, counting down.
GTAAGTTGTTACATTGCCCTGGGGATTGCAGGAAGGAACAAGAGGAAACAGCAAATCAGTAGGCTAAGAAAACTCTCTGAACAAACAAGCTTTATCATTCCATAAGTTTATCCCCTTGGTCTTTTGACACATGCTACAAAGGAGTGGGGTACAAAGAATGAGCATCTCGGAATTCCAGAGGAGTTAAATCTGTCTAGCAATGCAGTAGAAAACTGGGCACAGGTGCAGGGACCAGAACAGAAAGGGCTAGCATTGCTCAGAGCCACAAAGCAGTGAGTGGTACAGCTGCAGCTGGACTCATGTCCTGGTGCTGGGACAGAGCTGCTGCAAGGGAGGGAGCTAGTGGACAGCAGGCAGGGGCTGCTGGTCAGGAGTGAGGGGCATTGGTAGGGCTGTGGGTTGGGAATAAGGGGCAAGTGCAGGGAACTGGCATATCAGTGCTACTCAGTGCCCCATAACCTGGTGAATGAAGGGAGCAGGGGCAGGTCTAGTTTTTCTATGACAAAAAAGCCAAAAGCAAACACTAAACTCTCAAAATATTTAGATTGTGTTTTACGATGATGATAGTGGTAGGCTTCCAAATTGCTTTAAATTTGTAAATATATTAATAAACCATTGCTGATCTGATCTCTTTATATATAATGGTGTTTCATTTTAATCATGGAAGAACATGGATTTGAGGTATTTTAATGAGAGAATTCAGGGGGTTTCTGTCAGAGAATTTGCAGTTTTTAACCAGGCAACACCAGGATCTCTGCTAGTGAGGCAAGTGGCAGGACCTGGGCAGAGGAGCCTGCCTAGAGCCAGCACCATGGACCCAGCTGGAGGGCAGATGAGGTGGCTATCCTCCTGGCCATTTGGGGCCAGGAGGACATACTTTGACAGTTCAAAGAGGGCCATCACAAGGAGCACATCTTCTGGGCAATAGCTGCCCAGGTGGCAAAGCAATGACACCAGAAGATGTGACAGCAGTGCCACCTGAAGGTAAACTCTGCAGCCACAGCCCACTGGCAGCTGGCCCAGAGGTGCAGGCAGCTCTCCTGCAGTGAACATACCACAGCCCAGGTGGCTGTGCAGTCCCCTTCTGGGTCTGGAAGGCACGCAGCTATGGGGCTGCAAGTCCAGTGGGTCAGATGTTGTCACAGGTGGCAGCAGCCCCCACTGCCAGACTGCTGCAGTGGGTAGAGGGTACAGGGGCCACTCTACGTTAGGGCTGCTTCAGCAGTCCAGCTCTCACAAGAGGCTTGTGTTCCCAGAAACCAAGTGCCCAGGCCTCCAGGTCAGCTTTTTATACTCCTGGGACCAACACAGGTGCTGGCCCTAGCCTCTAGCTCCCCCTGGTTGAAGATCTAGGAGGAGTTGGGCAGGATTAGTTTGCCCCAAGTGGCACAGTTTGCTCCACACCAAAGTGCATGTTCAAGCATGTGTGCTGAGGCACAAATCTCTTGTACAAAGTATTTGAACTGCAAATGCACATGCCTTCATGTGTGGATGCACCCAAGGACATGTCCAGATGAATGACTATGTGACAAGAGGCACACTGGGAACAAGACAACGTTCCCCAGGCTGCATATTTGCAGTGCAGACTCTAAATTTGATACCAAATCCTGGTATCAAAATAAATTAAAAAAAAAAATAGGGAAAAAAAAATGCAGCACAGGGCACATTCCTGGAGCATACCAGAGGCTGGGTCCTGTGAAGAGATGCTCTGGCACCCGGCCAGAGTGTCTCTATCCCTGCCTCCTTCCCTGCAGCTCTAGCACAGCACACAGCTCCCCACCTCCTCCACAGCAGCAGCAGTGACTACAGGGTGCTCAGGGCCTGCTACTGGCAGAGCCCCTCCATGGCATGATGTGGCCCTGGCCACTAGAGCCCCAGCACTACCTGTGCCACATGGCATGGTCCTGGCCTGGCCCAGGATGGAGCTGCTCTTGCTGTCACCTGGAGACCCAGCACCACACACAAGAGCCATGCATCATGCCAGGCCGGGTCCTGCCCTTCTTCATGGAGCCAGCCCAGCCTGATGGCGTGTGGGGCACCTGTTCTGGCCCCAGCCTCTAGCTCCCCCTGGCTGAAGATCTGGGAGGAGCTTAGCAGGGTCCGTTTGCCCCAGGTGGCACAATTTGCCCCACACCAAAGTACATGTTCAGGCATGTATGCTGAGGCACAAATCTCCAGCACAGATTTGTACCGCTGCTATTAGAGCTGCTGCAAGTATACATGCCTGTATGTGTGGATGCACCCAATGCTAATATAGTAAAAGTTAAGTTTGTAACAGTTCCAGGAAAGCTAGTGCCAAATATTGGGTTGCGAACATGTAAAACTGTAGGTCTGATTAAGAGAATGGATGCCACTGAGGGACTAGAAAGCAAGAACATAGAAGAATAGTTTTATAATGTGTACTTAGGGAGAAACTGAAAAAGAAATTAGATAGATTAGTTAACATGGGCATACTAAAAAAAGTAGGGCAACCAAGTGCTTTGGGTTCATTCACTGATCATAAAAAAAACCGATGGATCCTTGAGATTGTGTCTGGATCCTAAGCAAATGAACAGGTATATCAAAAGGGAACATTTTCCCATTCCCACCAGGGAAGAGGTTTTTGGCAACATGGCAGAAACTAAATATTTCTCCACTTTGAAAGCCTCTTCTGGTTTTGGCATGTTCCTGTAGAAAACAATAGCACTAGATCATGCACCTTCAATATGCCCTTTGGAAGGTATTGCTTTCAAAGTCTTCCTTTTGGACTTTGTTATTCATCTGAAGTATTTCACAGAAAGGTGCAACAAATTTTTGATGGTCTTGATAGAACAAAATGTCACTAGCATAGACAAAGCTTCACCAGGTGCTTATCTAATAGGAAGCTTGGTTAAACTCTTTGAAAACTTTCTGAAAACTATTAACTAAATGCATGTTTCCCAGTCTCAGAAAAGATGAGGATTAAAATAATATAATTTGATCCATATGGGTGCACCCACATGTGCTATTAAGGTGATGCAATAAACTGTGGAACAGTTCGTGCCAAAGTTAACTGCTCCCAGGCACAACATCTACACGTGTGCCCAGGACTTCAGCTATTAGAACCAAGGTGGAGCATCCTTCGGTTGGCAGGGCAATGGGGGTCAGCCCTGGGCTCCAGGTGGCAGAGGAGCTAGCAGGAGCTGGGAGTCCGGCGCTTGCTGGCTGGTTGGGCTGACCAGGCAGAATTTGAGCCTGGCAGTCACAATCCACGTTAGTGTTT
>NW_017728931.1:85333847-85347435 GCF_001723895.1 Crocodylus porosus | reverse complement strand
TCTGCCCACCCTTGTAACCTGTCTAGGTCTGATTGTAGCCTGTTGCATCCTTTCACAAACTAAACCCCACATTCTCCCTGAATGCCACCCCAAACTCCTTCCCCGGGCCAATCTGATACACTGTGCTGCCTATCTTGTGCTACCTGCCTGATCTGCTGCTCTTCTTTCTGCTCCCTGCCCTACCTATCACTCATCTCCTGCTCGCTCTCCAATCCACTGTGCACCACACACACAGGCTGCGTGCACCACTTGTGGTACACATGCCATGAGTTGGCTGCCCTGAACTAGCCCATGCTTGCTTCCAAACACCAAGTACATGCCTGTTTTCTCAGATGAGTTTTGCAGCTTGTACAGAGTTCTGTGATACTACAGCTACACTGCCATTGGTCCCTGAGCATGCTAGCGTACTCTACACCTTAGAGTCTTTAGGATTGTTTGGATATGGTAGGATGTAGATTTTGCACTCTCACCTATCCCTATGAAATGGTAAAGGCCTGAGGAGAAAAGGTATTAGTGAAATGATACTACAGTTGCCCTTTAACCAAATGGGGCCTGAAGTTGCCCTCCCTTCCATATACAAGAAAAGAGGGATTTTTCCTGTCCTAAAGAATTATCCTAATGTCTTGCCTTTCTTTGCTGTCTCAGAGTGGAATGTTTTTCTATATTATTTCTGGCACTATCACCAAGAAAACATCAATTCCCCCTTCTGTAGCCGAAAGTTAATTTTCACTTCTTTGACATGTAGAAACAAATTCCCCATCTGGAAGGTCTGTTGAAATTAGCTGTTCAGGTGCAGCACTGCTTATATAGTGATTTGTTTTGACTCCAGACTATTTTCATCTAATAACTGAACATACAGTATTCCTCATTCACTTAATTCATATGGTTATCATTCCTTATTCTAAAGGACACTTGATTATACAGATTATATCTAGATCCATGATAAGTTGAGCTTCATAATTACTACTGCCAACATCCTGTGATGATTTGCTTTAAGTTATTTTCAATCCATATTTCTACGACAGTTTCTATGGCACAACACACAAGGCCAAGAGCTACACAATCTGGAGTTATACTGATATCTGCCAATAAAAGTTTTAGTTTTCCACTGGGGGTATTTTGAACAGTTTTCATTATTATATTTTCCAAACTGTCACTTTCTTTTTTTATTTAGAGCCCCGTAAGAGTCACAATAAAAGACAGCAACAGATTATTGCACATGAATGACAGGATTGCCTTATGAAATTAGGAGCATTATCCTCTTTGGAAGTTTGTGGGCCTTTATTTTTCACTTGGAAATATTTAAACAAAACTGTAAAGCTGCAAAAAATACTTCGCTGTTTCTTATCATTCATTGCCTTTTGCTGTTAATTAAAGAGACGTAAATCCAGATAACTTGCCTGGTGTCAGTTTATTTGCTTGCTTCACCAGTTGACATATTAAAGCAGACCAGTATCTGTCACCCTGAATTTCAGACAAAGGAAGTTACCTGATTACTTTGTAGTACTTTAGAAATAACTAGGGAAATACTCTGCCCCCTTATACAATCATCATCATCTATAGTCTTTCTTTGTACCTATGTGAGGGGATGAGAGGACCTAAATAATCTTTTGGCATCTGTGAACAGCTGGAAAACATCTCCATGGAAAACAGGATTAAAATAGCACTATATTTGGCCAAGGGTGGTGAATAATTATTTAAGGCATTATGAAGGGAGAATGGCATAACAAGGAGAAAGAGAAAGAAAATAAAAATAGAAAATATACTGAATACTAGTAAAAGTTATCTCACAGCAAATAATACAAGGTTGTTGGAGATGGCGGTCCCTTAATATGAGGGTGAGAGTCTTCCAGTAAATAGAGAAGTCATTGTGGAGTCCATAGGTAATTAAGGAAGCCAATTCAATATCTATATATTCAACTGCAGATGTGGCAAATACCATAATTGTTCAAATCTAAGATGAGACATTTTCCCCCAATCAACAATGGAGGAAAAAATTCTAATTTTGGATTTGAGTACTGGTCTGGGGCAAAGCAGAGTGAAACTGGAGGAAAGCCATTGACAGCCCCAGAATAGGTAGCTCAGCAGTGAGGAAGGGGATGTGCAGTACACAGAGTGCAAAGGATGCCACATGTTAGAGAGGCCCTGGGGGGATTGTGTGGTGTTGGGAAAGGTGTAGGGTTAAGACCCCCTATAGTGTGGGGGAGGCCACTGGAGTGCTCACTGTTTGTGGGGAGCATGGGAGAGACCATGCAGCTGTTTCTCCACTGCTGGCTCCCTACTGCTTACCTTCTGCTTTGAATTCAGCTCCAGGTGCAGCTCTGACCCTGATCTGGCCCAGTCTGGAGTTGCTGCTACTGCTTCTGCCTTGCCAGGCTAGGCCAAGGGTAGTGCTAGGGCTAAGGTTTCCACTAACTGCCCAGAAGCCAGAACTGGGCAGAAGGTAAGTGGTGGAGGGACAAGTCCCGAGAGGGGGAGTAATGAGCTTTGGGGAAAGGCAGTGCTTAGCAAGTTGTGGGTCAGACAGCAGGGGAGGCAGGTGCAACTCATTCAGTTGAAGAACTGTAGGTCATTTTTGATTGCTGTGTGAAGTGTATGTAATATTTGGACTCATTGTCAAATTCACAAATACCAGCATACTTTACCAACCGATCACAAATCTACCAGCTGCTCCTCCACATGTTACAATAAAAGTGCAATCCTCAGAGAATGTTGAGCATTCCCCCTACTTGGGTAGCCAGCTTTCCCAAACAGCAAACACAGATGACAATATTCACCACTGAAGAAAAAATGCCAGGGCTGCTGTTGGACATCTCCAAAATCATGTCTTCAGTGATCATTACATCAGAACTCAAACCAATCGTCTCACCTACCAGGCTGCTATCATCCCTACTGCTATGTGTATATAAAACTTGGATGACATGTAAGAAGCAGCTGACATCTTCAGAATGTTACGATCAGCAATGTCTTTAGAAAAACCTACTTATCAACTGGAAGGACAAAAGCATGAACACCAGCCTTCTAGCTAAAACAAACACCACCAGTATTGGAACTATTTTAATATGGAACCGCAGGATACATGCTAAGGATGCCTGACAGTAGTAGGCAGTAGGCATCTGTCTGTCTGTCTCACAAAACAATAGTATTATGCTGAGTGAGACATAAGCCCAATGAGCATCTGCAAGTGTGGCTGCAGAATAGGGCTGTGCGAAACAGCAGCATTCTGCTTCGACATTCGTTTTGAGGTTTTGACAGAACAGTGTTTCATTTTGAGTGTTGTTTCGATCCAAAAACACTGTTTCATTACAATTCATTGAAATGTTTTCACTGTTTTGACGCTGTTTCAATGTTTTGATTGGGCGGGGGAAGGTCTAGGAACTCAGCCCAGCTGAGATCCCCTCCCTAGTGCTACCATCAGGCTGCGGAAGGGAAATAACCCCAGCTGAGTTCCCTTCCCCAGCCCGATCCTAGTGCTGGGGAGGAGTACTCAGCTGGGCTGAGTTTCCTTCCACAGCCCAAAACTAGCACTAGGGAGGGGAACTCAGCTGCGCTGCTTCGAAACTCGAAATTTTTCAAAACTTTTGAAACGTTTCGACTGCCCTCGTTTTGTTTCAAGGCTGTTTTGAAGTTCTTCATTTCATTTCAATTTCTGGGGGAACATTTGTTCACCAGAGCACCCCAAGGGATGATGAGGTCGAACAGTCATAAACTACTACAAAACCATTTCAGACTGGACATAAGGAAGAATTTCTTTACCATCCGAGCCACCAAAGTCTGGAACAGCCTGCCATCGGAGGTGGTTCAAGGTCTTGAACACCTTCAAGAGCAAATCAGATGCTTATCTTGCTGGGATCCTATGAACCCAGCTGACTTCCTGCCCTTTGGGCAGGGGGCTGGACTCAATGATCTTCCGAGGTCCCTTCCAGCCCTAATGTCTATGAAATCTATTAAATTAAATGGCAGTCCCAAAAACATACATCAGAAGAAGAAAGAAGAAAATCCCAAATAGGGTTAGGGCAAGGACACAAACCTGCTTGACTCCACTTTGAATCTCAAAAGCTTCAGAACCATCATGAAAGAACAGATTATGCTCAGGAGCTTTGGTGGAGAGTCAATCTTTTCCAATAATTTGAAGAGGCCTTTTCTGCAGACACAGTTGAAAACTTTAGTCAGACCAATGAAGACGATGTAGAAGGCAACATTTATTCCCTACATTTTTCTTGGACTTGTTGGAGTTAGACTATCATTTCTGTGGTGGATCTACTAGCTCTGAAGCTGCACTGTGACATAGAGTACACGCAGTAAGCAAGGATCTGAAGTCTTCTGAGCACGAACTGAGTGACGATGCTCCAATTATGCTTAGTAGTAAAATGCAACAATAGTTGTTACAGTCTCTGCAGTTATCTTTTTTCTTATACAGCGTGACCAGAGGTGGTGAGTATGTGGAGGTCTGATGGCCCTGGCTCCCCTCAGGAGGAGGGCTGTCACCTGAAATGCATAAAACTTTCCACATGGCCGTCATCTTAGCCCCACCCCCAAACAAAAATAAAAGTTGGCACCTATGAGACTGACTATATTGGCATCTAGCATATCTTGAGGCACTGTCCCTACTGTCCAGCAGTAAGAAGATTGTATAGGTAGGGAAAAAACACAGGTTTCCTGCATTTGATCACTTCCACAGGAATTCTGTCTTTTCCTGGGGTCTTTCAATGTCCATGTTTATATGGTACCAGCTCCATTGGACAAGACATGCCATAAAGATGCCTGACAACTGGGTCAGAAAACCAGTACTATACTTCCAACTTACCCATGGTCACCACTCTACAGGTTAGCAAAATAGAAGGACATCTTGAAGGCCAAGCTGAAGAAATGCAATATTAACATCAATACCTGAGAGACTTGAGCACTGAATCACCCCCAATAACAAGGATGTAGAATAAGCTTTCCTCTTAAAATAAAAGAAATTCTTGCACTTAGTACAAACTGGAGTGCGGAAAACCCTTGAAAATAGGCAATAAAGAATAATTGTGTACTGGCAGAGTTGGATTGTAACATGTCCTTTCCACTTCTAGGTTGTATGATTATGACAACTCTTCTAAATGTGAGGTATAATTCAAATGCAGCAAGTAGCTTTAAATGCAAGGATGATTTGGATCACAGGGCACATTTCTCGCTATATCTCTCTTTTTGGTTAGAGAAAAGTTTGTGTTAGACCTGTTTAGAAAACATAATGCTATGACTCATCTAAAGCTTTAAAGAATTTGCCATTAAATTTGTATGTCAATAGTACAAATTAATAGTCCAGTTAATAATTTCAAAACTCATTCTAAATTGGTACAAAAAGTTGAATTTTCAAGACATTTTTGCAGAATGAAAATTCTATTATATTACATCCCCAAAACACCAAGCAACCTTACAAAAACTGAGAATGTTGAAATAATGCTGCATTTAGTACAAAATACCATACATGCATACAATATTGAGATTACAAAGCTAGAATTAAGTAAAAATATATAAAGTTGACATAATGTACTCTATGACTATATTTGACTATATTTTTATGCCAAAACTGTCTTTGAAAAACATATTTCCAGTAAATATTTGTTGACATTCCAAATAGAATTTTGCAAAAGAAATCTGTATCATTGCCTTTTTTTTTTTTTACCAGATCTAGTTCTATACAGGCAGTATAGTTCTACATAACTTTTATATATTTTAGCAAAAGTGTAAATGTATAATTTCACTATCCGTGCTGCTGAGGTGCTAATTGGTCATGTTTTGCATTCTGCAAATAGTGTAGTTTTATAGAAATACTATTCAGCAATTGTTACATTGCAGCTTGGCAAAATTATTCCTTGATTTATACCTATATATGGTCTTACAATTGTCTATTTTTAGTATTTACGTAGTACCATATATATAGATGATGCTTTGCAGACATGTACTATTAATTTAAAAGTTCTTTGTAAAGAGAAGCCTCTTGTAATACAAATCTCTTAGCTTCAGAAAACCCTTTTGCAATGATGGGCAAAGTCATTCAAAGACAAAGTAAAGATGTGCATAGCATTTGCCAGGGATGCTAATATTACTTCTGATACCTTCATTTTCATTGGACTAACATTTCTTCCTACTGACTGAGCTTATATAATACTAATTATATGAAACCTTTTCAGAATCACTTTCTCAAGCCATAATGTTTGATCAATACCACTTAACCTTAGCTCAACTAAATTTAGTGCAAGGTCTCCCTCTGATCTATTTCTACCTTAGAAAGACCATAGTCTCCCCAAGTTGTCTTCCAGCAAATGAGGAGTTTATTTACTTAGTTGAATTGTTTCTAGGAAGACTGAGGCTGGGCATATAAAATGCATGATTTTATGAGCAAATAGGAATAGAGGAGGGTGTTGTGTATAATAGACCCTTGCAAAATGATACTTTATATCAACTTGATTATTATTTTTCCTGCTACAATTCTGTACATCACCCCTTTCCACCTGTACGTTTAAATTATATTAGGTTACATTCAGTTTAGGTAATCAACATGCAACTCATATGTTTGTATAACGTCACTTGCAAATTTAATCCATAAAATCATGTTCAATGCATAATAAATCTGTGTTCCTCTCATGGAACCTCATAGTACACATTCACTGGCAATGCAAATTGTTTTTATATCGACTGTAAACTGTCCAGAAAACTAATGTAAGACTAAACTAAATACTAAACTGGAACTGAGTTTAAAATGTGGTTTGCCAACTGGTAGGTAAAATAAGGAGTATACACAGAAAATGTAGTTTACAGAAGGACAGAGGATAATTCCATAGTCCAATTCCCTCACATTCACTTGCTTATACCTTCCGTCCCCTGCTTTGCCTACAAAGTTACCATCCATGTTAAAATACATAGGTTACATTTATTTTCTGACCATCTCACGCTAAAAGTGTAATTTAAGCTTCTCTTTAAAACACAGAATTGAGCCTATATTGAGCCCATAGGATAGCTCTGGCCTGAATTTGGCCTGGAAGTTTTTAAGAACAAATCTGTAACAGGGAACCCCAGTCCTGTTGACTGCAATCAGAGGGGAAGCAGAATTTACATAACCTGCAGGTGCCAATGGTTACAACAGCCAGCCCCAACAAGAACACAAACGCTGAATCTGGGGCCTGTTAAGGTCCTTTGGAGAGTGTAGGACAAGAACAGCCAAAACTCATTGCAGACTTATTATCAAGCAAAGCAGAAACCCCTATGTGTGGCTGGAAAGCCAGTTGACAGGAAGGGGTGGAGCTCTGGGACAAATAAAAACAGGGCTGGAGAGCCTGCAGGCAGCAAAGAGAGAATCTCCTGAAGGATAATTCTTCAGAAAATGGACTGGCCAGTGCCTAAGCAGGTCTGTAGATCTCTAAGGAGAAACCCAAGAGGAGTTTCAGTGAGGCAAGGAGCCAAAGTGGGGTGACTTTTAGTTGGAAAGCAGTTTGCTTGTGTTTCTGTTTTGATAATGCTTAAAAACCAGAGGACCAGGTTGTGGCTGCAGGCGCAGAGAAAGCCACAGGTGAGGTGCCTAAGAGGCACTCTCTACTGGGGCTAAGACCCAGGAAACTAGGGTCTGAGGCAGTGGACCTGGGCTGAAGAGTCTCAGCCAGGTAAAAAGGGCTGAAGCCAGGCAGGTGAAAGTCCAGGCAAGGGTGTTAAGACCTGAGGACCCAGTGCTGATTTGGACACAGAGGTTCCTACAAATAGACCACTGAGAGTCATCTGTGAGACATGGGGTGACTATGGAGGCAGCTGGAGGTCACAATTCTAGCCCCTAACATGACTTAGGACCTCTTAAAGAGGAAATCTCTTAAAGAGGAAATATGCCCCTAGGGTGAGAAACAGACCGATAAAAGACATCAAAGAGTAGGCCACCCTAGCTTTCATAGGCAGCCTCCCCATTTATATATTTAACAGAAAGTCATGGCAAGCGAGAAAGAGGAGGAGGCCAGGGAACACGGACAAGCCAGTGTAGCTGCTAGGGGCACCAGACACTGGGGAGGGCAAATAACCAAGCCTATCACAAAATCCTTGCAATCTTCTCAACTCAGTGGACCACATTCTGCTTGGATTTCTATGCAGTAAAATCTCATTTAGGTCAACAGGCCAAATTTTCACTACGGGCATAACTAGAAAATTCCACTGAAAAGAATGAAGTTGATTTCTTTTATACTATCAAAAAAGCTTCCTGAAAGATGGGTTATTCTAGCTTTTTAAAGTAGGCAGACATCCACGGGGTAAGACCCAGGCTGTGGGTGATTAGCTGGGAGTTAAAAGCTCAAGAAGAAACAGAACAAGAAGCTTGAGTTAAGAAAGTGCAGTTTGATGGCTGAAAGTAGTCTGAAACCCAGAGGAACTCACATCTAGGAAGGGCCAAGGCTAAAGAGTCCTCTCCTGCTATCTGGGAAAATGCTAAAGGTTTGCTTTACTCCTTTGTTTGGACTACATAAAACATTGTTTTGTGTTATGTGAACTGGCTGAAGGCCTCCCAAGGGAACATACCCTTGACAGCAGGGTTGCAGGGGTCCGAGCCTGCTCAATGTCTATTGTTTGCACTTTTGAAGGACTCTTATGGGGGCAAAGCCTGCCTACACAGCAGCAGGTGTACTGACTTGCTTACACTGTCCCAAAATATATGTCAGGCTACAATCTGTTGAGACAATTGTCACTCATGCTATACTATTCATGCTTACTTGGGCTATGCTGTTCATGCTTACTCTGAATCAAGAATCCAGAGCTACCCACCCCACATGGAAACACGTGCCTGAGTTGCAACAGAGTCTGTTGATCATGGATTGACCTTGTCCCATCTTTGGACCCACAAATACAATCATGGAAGACAAACATCTTTGACTGCAAGGGATTGCCAAAGAACAAGAAGATTGCTGAGGCAAGCCAGGATGAAATCAGGAAGCCCAAAGTGCTATGGGAGTTGTAGCTAGCAAGGGACATGAAGGGTAACAAGAAGGGCTTCTACAAATATGTCAGCAACAAGAGGAAGACCAGGGAAAGAGTGGGTCCCTTACTGAATGGGGGAGGCAACCTAGTGAGGAAAAACCTGAAGTACTCAATGCCTTTTCTACCTCCGGCTTCACAGGCAAGGTCAGCTCCCAGACTACTGTACCTGGCAGCACAGTTTGGGAAGGACATGCAGTTAACAGTGGCAAAAAAAAGTTTCAGGACTATTTAGAAAAGCTGGACATATACAAGTCCATGGGGCTGGACTTGTAGCCCTACACGTAGAGTGCAATCTTTAGAGAATGTTGAACATTTCTCCTACTTGGATAGCCAATTTTCTTAAATAATAAATGCAGATGACAATATTCACCACTGAAAAAAATCTGCTAGTGCTGCCTTTGGACATCTCCAAAATCATGTCTTCAATGATCATATCAGAACTCATATCAATCTTCTCACCTACCAGACTGTTGTCATCCCTACCCTGTTGCATGAGGATAAATCTTGAAAGACATATAGGAAACACTAGAAAACTTCAGAATGTTACAGTCAGCAATGTCTTCAGAAAACCCTCCATATTTGTTGGAAGAACAAAGGAATAAACATCAGCTTTCTAGCTCAGGCAAACACCAGAAGTATTGAAGTCATTTTTATATGGCACCAGGTTCATTAGACAGGACATAAGACATATCTGAAGAATACCTGACAACTGGCTCACATAACAGGTACTATAATTTCAAATCACCTATGGATACCTCTCTGGAGGTCGTCAAAAGAAAAAGTTCAAAGACACCTTGAAGACCAATCTGAAAACATCAAAACCTGAGAGATTCAAGGATCCTCAATGGCATCGTGATGCACAACAAGAAATCAATCACTGAGAGCAAATTCATCTCACTATGGTGGTGGATAGATGAGAGAGACAACAGGAAACAGCTAGTGTGACATCACAAGAACCTACTCCTTTCTAAACTATTTCTATGTCCGAAGCCAAACATGCAGATTGGCTTCCTCAGTCAGGAGAAAAGCAAGAGTAACTTCTAAACAGGTAAATTATAGGGCGCATAACCAATACTTACAGTAAATTATACGATATGCAAACATGATCTCACTTTTTCCTGTCTCTTCAGCAGTCTTACTGTTAACTTTAATTATGGATCAGCCTGTTCAGATACACTCACAACTTAAAAGGTCAAAAAAAAATATCTAGACCAGTTTCCTAATTAAGATTAATGTTGCACATTTGCTGCTGGAGTGGCAAAAGTCTGCTATTGTGAGAGACACTAGATTCAATTTAGCATCAATAATAAAAATAAGAACTGGTCCTAGGTAAAAAGAGGAGAAGGCTTCAAAATTCATGAGAATAAGTTCATGAATTTCATAGATTTCATAGATTTCTAGAGTCAGAAGGGACCTGGTAGATCATTGAGTCTGATCCCCTGCTCCAGACAGGAAAGAGCTCTGGGGTTAAGTAACCCCAGCCAGATGCCGGTCTAATCTCCTCTTAAACACCTCCAGGGTAGGGGAAAGCACCACCTCCCTTGGAAGCCCATTCCATATTTTGGCAACCCTTACCGTAAAGAATTTCTTCCTTATGTCCGATCTAAATCTATTCTCCTTCAGTTTGTGGCCATTATTTCTGGTAACCCCAAGGTGTGCCCTGATAAACAGAGTGTCCCCTATTCCCTACTGGCCCCCCTGATGAGTTTGTAGGCAGCCACAAAATCACCTCTCAGCCTTCTCTTGTGGAGGCTGAAGAGATTCAGATCTCTCAGTCTGTCTTTATAGGGTCTTACCTGCAGGCTCTCTACCATACAAGTAGCTCTTCTCTCAACCCTCTCAAGGTTATCCACATCCCTCTTGAAGTGTGGCACTCAAAACTAGACACAGTACTCCATCTGTGGTCTCACTGATGCCCCATAGAGGGAAATTATTATTTCCCTAGACCTGCTTGTGATGCTCCTGCTGATGCAAGAAAGAGCGCAGTTAGCTTTGCTTATTACCTCATCACATTACGCTCATGTTCATTTTTGCGTCAGCCAGGACTCTGAGATCTCTTTCCACTGTTGCACTACTCAGAATGGTACCCCGCCCTTTTATAGGTGTGTTGGAGCTTCTGTCACCCCAGGTGCAGCACCTTGCATTTATCCTTGTTGAATTCTGATCCTGTTCTGATCTGCCCACTTCCCCAGTCTGTCCAAATCTGCCTGAATTGGCTCCCTGCACTCCAGTGTGTTTACTATGCCACATAGTTTAGTGTCATCTGTGAATTTGGACAAGGTGCTTTCAACACCTTCATCCAAATCACTGATGAAGAAATTAAACAGTACTGGTCCAAGGACAGAGTCTTGGGGGACACCACTGCCCACATCTCTCCAGGAAGAAACAGCCCCATCCACCACCACTCTCTAGGTGTATCCCATAAGCCAGTTTTTCACCCACCTTACTGTGAAAAAAAATCCACATCACAGCTACTTAGTTTGTGCATAAGAATTGGATGCGACAATGTGTCACCTTTTTAAAATCCAGGTAAATAATATTTACTTCCTCCCCCGCATCTAAGCACTTTGTGACCTGGTCATAAAAAGAGACCAGGTTATTCAGACAGAATCTGCCTGCTATAAACCCATGCTGGTTGCCCCCTCACCATTGTGCTACCCGTTGGTCCCCTGAAAATGTGATCCTTAAAGATTTTTTCTAAGGTCTTGCCAAGAATAGAGGCGAGGCTAACTGGCCTATAATTACCTGGGTCCTCCTTCCTCCCCTTCTTGAAGATAGGGACCATGTTGGCCCTTTTCCAGTCCTCCAATCCTCCTGTCCCAAGTGTCATGAGTGCGCAAACAGCTGCACCAGTGGTTCTGCTATGTCATCAGCCAATTCCTTTAGTACCCTTGGGTGAAGATCGTTGGGGCCCACCAACTTAAATATGTCCAGCCCTTCCAAGTGCCTCTTCACTAGGTCAGGGCTAACTGTTGGTGGACTGATACTACTCTCACTCCAGACTAAAGGCTCACTGGGAGGTGCATTTGTATCTGTGTCCAGGAAAACCAAAGCAAATAAATTATTTAAGAGCTCAGCTTCTTCCATCCTATCAGTTATGATTTGCCCTAATCCATTCTGTAGTGGCTCTATGTTACCCTGCACCTTCTTCCTGCTCCCTATGTACTTAAAAAAGGACTTCTTGTTATCCTTAATCTTCGTTGCCAACTTGAGTTCTGTATCTGCTTTGACCTTTCTCACTGCTTCCCTGCAAGCACAGGCCAAGTAGGTATACTCTTCCTTGGTAGCTGCCCCCTGCTTCCACAGCCTGTAGACCTCTTTTTTCCTCTGAAGGCTCCCCTGAATTTCTCTGCTCAGCCAAGAAGGTTGTTTGGCTCTTTTGCCACCCTTTTCATCTACTGCAATGGCGTCCCTCTGTGCCTGTAGGATCAATCCCTTGAGGAACTCCCACCCTTCTTGGACCCCCATCTCACAGATGTGATTACCCCTCAGATACACCCTAACCAATATTCTGAGCTTGTTGACGTTGGTCTTCCAGAAGTCTAGCACTACTGCCCTACTATTTGTCTTTCCCACCTTACGCCAGAGAGTGAATCCTATCAACTGGTGGTCACTATCCCCTAGCTTACCTTGTACCTGTAACTCCCCCACCAAGTCCTCCCCTGAGGCCAGCACCAAGTCATGTAAGGCTCCCCCTAGTGGGACTGCATACCTCCTGTGTTAGGTGCAGCTCCTGTATGCAGGTTAAGATCATCACCTGCTGGAATTCACCATCCAGCGCAAGGTGGCAAAGGCATGCAGTAAGGCAGCGGCCCTAGATTTTAGGAGGGCAAACTTCAGCGAGCTAAGGAGGATAGATGGAGAAGTGCTGAGGTCCCGGGGGTGGGGGGGAGCCAGGTGTCCAAAGAGAGTGGTCGCTCCTTAAGGAGATGATCCTCCAAGCCCAAAGGAAGGTAATCCCAACGAGGATCAAAGGGAGCAGGAGAGCACATGAGCCTCCATGGCTCACCAAAAGCATCCAGGAATGTCTCCTTGCTAAAAAGGAGGCTTACACCCAATGGAAAGAAGGGATCATCACCAGAGAGGACTATTCTGCAGTTGCTCAGGGATGTAGGGGGGTAGTTAGGAAGGCCAAGGCAGAAATGGAACTGGGACTAGCTTCCCAGATTAAGGACAATAAAAAGTCCTTTTTTAAATACATAGGGGGTAAAAAGAAGGTCCTGGGTAATGTGGGGCCCTTGCAGGACTCATTGGGAAACTTGGTCATCACACCAGAAGGCAAAGCTAACATGTTTAATGATTTCTTTGCCTCCGTCTTCCTAAGTAGGGACCACAACAGCCACCTTCCTGCTGGGCCCCCCTTGGGCCCCGGGGGAGGCACACCTGGGCCAAGAGTTAGCGAGGATTTAGTTCGGGAGCTTCTGGAGGGGTTGGACGTATTCAAGTCAGCCAGTCCGAACAATCTCCACCCTAGAGTTCTAAAGGAATTGGTTGAGGTCATTGCAAGACCCCTGGCATGGCTTTACGAGCACTTGTGGTGCTCTGGTGAGGTACCGGAGGCCTGGAAGAGGGCCAACGTGGTCCCCATCTTCAAAAAAGG
>NW_017728931.1:85319292-85332286 GCF_001723895.1 Crocodylus porosus | reverse complement strand
GTGGCCTGTTATAAACTAGTCAGGGGGGATCAGCAGGCATTGGGGGAGTCACTGTTCCCCCAAGCACCGCCAGGAGTGACCAGGAATAAAGGCCACAAGCTGGCAAATGTTAGGTTTAGGTTAGATATCAGGAGGCGCTACTTCATGGTCAGGGCGGCTAGGGTCTGGTACCAACTTCCAAGAGAAGTGGTGCAGACTCCTACCCTGGGGGGTTTTAAGAGGAGGTTAGATGAACACTTTGCTGGAGTCATTTGACTCCAGTACTCTTTCCTGCCATGGCAGGTGGTCGAACTAGATGATCTACTCAGGTCCCTTCCGACCCTAGAAACTATGAAACTATGAAACCTATGTGAACGGGTAGACCTGGCTGACTGATCCTCCCAGCAGATGTCTGGGTAATTTAGGTCACCCATGACAACTAGGTCTTTTGAGCATGCTGCCTTTGAGAGCTGTTTTGAGAATTCTAGGTCTAACTCCTGCCCCTGGTGTGGGGGTCTGTAATAGACCCCCACTACCAAGTCCCTTTCACCCCACCCCCTTGTAATCTGACCCATAGGACTTGGATTTGCTCATCCCTTGTCCCCATCTTTATTACAGAGGATGTATAATTTTCCCTAACATATAGAGCAATGCCTCCCCCAACTTTTCCCCAATCTATCCTGCCTGGAAAGCCTGTAGCCTTCAATGCCCACTGCCTAGTCATGGGTAGGGTCCCACCAGGTTTCTGTCAGACCAACCAGGTTAAGGTCTTTGTTTGCAAGCAGGAGTGCAAATTCTCCCTGCTTGTTTCCCATACTTCTAGCTTTAGTGTAGAGACACCTAAGCCCCCCGAGAGGTGCCCTTAGTATTCCCCTATCCTGATTTTTAGTGGGCCCCTTAGTACTTAGCTGGTCATTTCCAGTGTGTGGTTCATGGCTTGTCCTACCCAATCTCATCCTGACCTCAATATCCCCATTCCCTGACAAACCTAGTTTAAAGCTCTACGTAGGAGGTCTGCCAACCTGTAAGAAAACAGACTCTTACCTTTTGGACAGAGATGTAGGCCACCCTGTCTGAGCAAGGTCTTATCCTGGAAGTAAGGATCATGGTCTAGAAAGCCAAACCCCGTACTGTGGCACCAACTTTGAAGCCGTGAGTTGACCTCCTCAATGCAGTTGCCATGATGCTGGCCAGAGCCACTGACTGGGAGGACCAATGAGAAGATTACTTGTGCCCCTGGCCTCTAAGCCTGTCTCCCAGGGCCAGATTTCTTTTAAAAACATTTTTAAAGCTTGTTTTCTTTTTTGCAGAACATTTCATCTTCCTTTTCTCCCTAGCTACTCCCTTCAAGCACTTAATCTGCCTTCTCTTGCTCTTTTCCTCATTGTACTATCATTTGTAGGTGCCACTTAGGGTTTTGAGTGCCACCTTTCTTCACTTATTTTAATGTGAAAAACAGGCATTCTTTTTCACATAAATAGATATTGTTCATTTCAAATGGGCCAGTTCTGTATGGGAAGTCCAATATTATATTGATAGTTAGGAACATGCTGAACATACTACTCTACACTGAAAAGGCTGCTAATAATACTTCACTGACATGCATATCTGATGTTATTATTCATGATATATTTTAGCTCTATCAGAGAAAAAAATTCAGTCTTGTAATGAAGTTCCTGCATACTGTTATTGAAATTATTTTATTACAACATGACATAATCTAATATTGTGATTGAAAATATTATTTTGAATGATAACATACATGTCTAGGGTACTATAAATATATAGTCATGATATTTTTATGTAGTAGAATAACTACAGTTAGTTCTCAAATACAAATTTAGAAAGACCTGTGGCATTTTGGATACCAGTAGATTTCAGATAGCTACTTAATGGCAACCCATGAAATACAAAGAATTAAGCAAATTAGAAAAGTAAATGAAAAAAAGATGACTGCTAGGGCAGAAAACAAAAGATTGCACCACACCACAGTAACATGATAGACGTTACAGAGCAGGGTAGGGGCCAAAGAGAAATTAGGCATTATAGGACAGTGATATTGTGAGCATGATTTTGAGATTTTGTACAAGTAAAGCCTTATGGAAGAGCACACAACTGATTCCCTGACCAAAATAGCCTGGTTGGTCTTGGAAGTGATGTTCAGGATACTCAGACTTACCATCTTGGAGGACTTCAACATCTTTACTAAGCTCTTTGGAGCTGGAACAGAACTTCATGGCATCTGTGTCAACCATGGAGATATCCCAGATAATAACTGGGCCAACCCATGTACTGGAGCACATACTGGACATAACATTTTGCACCTGCCTGGAAAAAGGGCTTCCAATTACCAGATATTTATCATGACACCTCTGTCATGGTCATACCACTACCTCCCAGAGGCACAAATATCTGTCTTTAATCACCCACTAGGGTAATAGACCAGCTAGGCTGGTCTGCTCTTGGAGACTCATGGAACCAGTGGGATTCCAGAACTCTCTGGATGATATTCCCACTGACCTTGACAGCTGCTCCATTGATGGCCTGGTTGTTCTGTGAAATAGCACACTGATCTTGGCCATAGACTCAGCAGTACCCACTTGGGTGGCACAGATCCCACTGGAACATAGGGTAACTGAAAGAGTTTAAGCAAGAGGGTAGGTCTGGAGCATGTGTCTCTCTACTTGTGCTGAAGCCAAATGATTGCAGTATAGATCTTTCTTAAAGGACTATGGCATGTCAGTAGCTGTGGCACAGAAACATTTCTTCTCCACTGCCACTGCATGTGCACACTGTCATCCAGCAGAACTGTTGCAGCTGATGAATGATGTAGTTAACCTGGCTTGTCTCTGCCTATAAAGTAAATCTGCTTCAGTCTGCTGTGACAAGTTTGCCATTTATACTACAGACAAAAATCACCCATATCTGTCCCAGGGTTGTTGTTTGTAGCTACGCTGGTCTACGATTGTCTGGCCCCTGCTCAAGATGCCATTACTTGATGCTGATTTCCCTTGCACCTATTGCCCTGTCTCTAATATCCCGTTTCTGGGGAAAGTCACTGAATGGGTAGTTGCCTAATAATTCCAGATGCATCTGGATACCATTGCTTTCTTGAATCCTTGTCAGTGCAGCTTTCATTGTAAATATAGCACAGAGACTGCACTCATGATCCTGGTAAATGGTCTTTGCATGGAGCTGGGTGGGAAAAATGCATCCTGATGACCTTACTCAATCTTTCCTTCAGTACAATAGACCATAAGGTGCTGATTAAGTGTTTATATGACCTGGTACATTATATTACATGCAGGATGGCTCTAAACTGGTTCTTCTTTTTCTTACCAGAGGGATTGCAGAAGGTGGTCATGAATGAGTGTTCGGCACGCCCTCAGGATCTTTCTTGTGGGGCTGAGCTCAAGACATACTAAGTGTGGGCTAGAGTCACTCCCTCAACAACCTTTTCAGGACCTCTTTCCCTGGCAGCTACCAGGCTAAGGCTTCCCACCCCAGTTCCGACCCTGGGCTTATATCCTCCCTAAGTCTAGCCCCTTGTTGGTCAGTTGACTCTCAGGTCAGCACTCACTGCAGCGGCTCCTGTTAAAGTGTTTTACCTTGATGTTCTAGTTCCCTGTCAAGCTGTTTTGTTCCTCTTCCCATGCTCCTGTTCTTAAGCTCCTGTTTTAAAATTATTCTGTTTTCTTACTGTAAGCTTCCCCAAGCCGTTGTTAGGTAGGGCAGCATATAAATCAAATAAATAAATGTCCCTGCATTTTATCTAATGTCTAATGCAAAATGTATAAAGTGCACTGGGGAGAGAAACTCTCCTTTCAGCTACTTCAATAAGCTATAGCGCCAAGCTTGTTTTTACACACTTTTTAACTGTCTTCATAGCTTTTTCTTTTCTTTCTATGCAATGGCCCAGCATCTGCTGGATGATGCTCTCAGCCCTGCCTAGGCTGTAGCGTATTAGTTATGGCACTTTCCTGATAAGTGAGGATGTGCCGCTCTAAATTCCAGCCTGCCAACAGCATGCAACACATTAAGGGGTTAACCTGTGGCCCCCCAGGTTCCTGGGCTGAGCACTCCTGGCATTGTTCTCCTACTGTTGCCATTAGAGTGTCCACGCTCTCCCTCCCCACTACACTTGCTTCCATTGACTGCTCCCATCCCTTGAGGTGGGCATGGTCCATGGAGCTAAAGGAGCCCATGGCTAGAGGGGCTTGGGGCAGGATCCAGGGACCCTATACAGCACGAAAACAGTGCAATGGAGCGTAAGCGGGGGGGAGGAGGCACACTGCAGGAGGTCCCCAGCCACTCAGAAGTTGGACAGTTCAGCATAAGGCTTTTGGCTAAAAGGAGAATTTGCCCTTCTTGTCCAACCTCATTGTGTTACTCATAACAGTGGCATAACTAGGGCAGGCTGAACAGGCAACCACTGCAAATGCTGACTTGGAGAGGAGGGAGGGAAGAGCAAAATAAAAGCAGGTGCTGCTGCCAGCTCTGCAAACATGATTGTGGTAGCAACTATAAGTCACCACTGCCCCTGTGCCCCAAGCACCCAGCTGCATGTCTATGCTGCTGTTACTAAGTGTAATATTTTTTCAGTCTATGGAATCAGGGACTTCTGTGTAGTGTATATATTTCCCAGATGAAATCAGATCACAACAGAGCTTAGAATGGAGTTGAATTTCTAGGTGGCCAGAAAAAAAAGTAAGAAACACAAATATCTTAGCAGCTCTGTGGCTGCTGAGCTGGATGGAATAGGATCATGATAAGTAACATGGAAGCCTAAAAGATTTCCATGCCTTCTGTGAAAATTGCAAATCCGGTAGGTCCCTAATAATGAGAAACATAAAAAACTTCGGTTTGGAAGGACTAGGTTTGACATGCAGGTGGGGCATGCATGAGATGATATAAAAAACTGGACAGGAAGAAGGAGGATGAGAACAGCAAAACAGATTGGTACAGAGGGCATTTCTATTCTGATTCATCATAGCTGTGATGTTTTGTATTGTCATTCTGTCCAACTTCAATAGCAAAGCAGGGTTAGGCTGACTCTGTAATCAAATGGGAGACCATCAAGAGACTTCTAGGTGTTGTGGAAACGTGTGCAACATTGATAGTTCATACTTTTCCCACTGAGTCAGAGCTGAACTGTTTTGCTGTTAAAAATATGTTATTTCAGATGAGAAATAAATTCAAGTGTAACAGTGGCAGCAGGTAATGATCCTGCTGGGAAAAGCCTGAATGGATTCTGCTGACTCACTTCTGGCATGTTTACACTGCAGGCTGCAATGTAGTGTAACTACACAGATAGCTCAGTTACTAGAAACAGTCTAGCTGTGGCAGCGTGGATCACTGTGAGGACTAATTTTGCCCTAAGAGTCACCCTCTATGGAGAAAAGATTTACAGACTAGTCCACAGAGTAGATCTGAAGAAGGAATTCAAGCAGCTTTCAAGTCTGGAGAAAGAAAACTTGAGCTCAACTTTGTCACGTTATTAATATGTTTATTAATAAATTCCAATCAGAGGACAGTGGGTTTTGTTTGCTCTTCTTCCATTTATTCTACATTCATTTAAATAATACCATTCACCTAACTGAGGCTATACCTGTGAATAAGGATTGAGCAAGAGATTGGGAAATATCCACCCCAAAGGCTGTAAAAATCAGAAGTTTGATCTCTGAGATACAAATGGGATTTTTAAAAAATGCAAGTTATATAAGTAACACTAATTTCAGATTAATGCTCTGAAACATCCTAAGGAATCAGGACTGACTGACAGCCCTCCCTGCGTAACTGTCATTTCATGGGGCTAATATGATTTGTAAAAATGATAGACTCTCCTGGCAACCTCTTATCATTCTTATTTCAGAACAGTTTCTTAAGGCCGTGTCAATAGTGTCTCCCTACTGAGGTCAAGACGGCTGCCAAAAAACAAGCCCTACGCACTCACTCCTACTCTGTGCTCACCAGAGCCCAACAATTAAGGAAGCACAGATGTCTCAGAGGGATCCTGAGTGCATAACCCAACTCTGAGGCTCTCTAGAGCTCATGCTCTGGACTGCTCTCAGCCATCTATATGGTGTCTGAATGCTAGATTTATCATGCACCAAACCCAGGTAAGTGGGTGAGGCTTGTTTCTCAGCAACAGTTCCAGGCTCAGCTGGGAAGCTGTATAGACATGGCCTATGTTTGCTCTTTGCTTTGTGTGTGTGAAATCAGTTTTCTGAAAGGTCTTGGAAAACAACTTTTTTTCCACCAGGCTCAGTAGCTACAAACTGTAGTTTTGCTGTGCAAATCAAAGTTCCCCAAGGCAGAGTTTGCCTCCAGGCAACTTTCCAACTCATTACATCTAAACGGTCTTGTACAGATTTTTCTTTTCATGTTTTCTTTTTTCTTTCTCTCTCTGAATTCGTTTTCATGTCTAATGCATTCATGTATTCAAGTAGCCAATTTAAAGGGGGAAAACATTATATTTTGTTTGGTTTTTCAAATCACAAGCTTTTCCAGGAGCACACACTGAATTGGGAGTTATACCATTGCCATATGATTAAGAGAAAGAGCACTTAACATGAATGTTTATTGGTTCATTTCTACTAAACACAACTAACAGCAGATAAAATAAGTACTTACTACATATACTACATATAGTAATATACTTTGACTGTGAAACATGATAGAAAACAGTCAAAATGCATATTTAAACATTGTTTTTCTTTCATGCGCTATAAGCTGTAAACATATATAACCTTTTTTTAAATCTAAAATTTTTATTTTCTTGGTTATGATCAGGGATCCAAGTTTCCATATGGAAAAATGTGGATTTTCTCCTTTAAGGAAGGAAAATGCGGGAAACCACATTGTGGTGTTCCAGCCTGCAAGGGGTTGGGATGAGCTGGATGCAGAGGTCGCCAGGTGCATGTGTGAACATGCACACATGCACAGGGCTAGACATACAGCCAGGCAGCGGTGGAGAGTAGCTTCCCTAGGTGCCTGCAGGTAAGTCTGTGAGGTGGGTATAGACAACACAGAGCGGGGGAGCAGATTGAGGTGGCCACAGTAAGGGAGTAGGACAGGATTGTTCAGCCAGGAAGGTGGCAGGGGCCCAGGGCCCAGAGCCAGGGTGTGAATGCTCGGTAGTAGAGTCTGGCTGGGGAGTGGGATGGAGCCACAGGCAGCTCATCTGGGGCCTGGCAGGGGGCCAGCTCCCTGCCACTGCACACTCTCCTGGGCACGGGTCAAGTGTAAAAGGCAATGGATCGGGGGGGTGGGGCATGGGGAAGCATGTGCCCCCCAGATTTGTGTGTCCACCATGGGGCACAGGGCTGCAACCGGACTGCCTCCAATGTGAGAGGGCAGAGTGGGGGCAAGGAGGCTCAGTGCTGCTGTCACCACCACCAGGAGCCCCATAGCACCACCGTGGCAAGGCACCCCCTGCCTACCTGGCAGCAGTGGGGATGGCAGCACAGAGTTGTCCCCCACTGTTGCTGCCAAATGGACAGGAGGTGCCTTGCTATGGTGGTACAGCTGGCACAGGGCTCGCAGCAGCAGTGACACCAAGTCTCCCTGCCTAGCTCTGCCCTCCCATGTCAGGTCCCACCCACTGGGCCACAGAAGCCCCCAGGGGAGAGAGCAGCGGGCAGCCTACAGCCCCTCCTGCCCCCCCTCCACTCAGCTCTGCTTCAGCCATCTGCTTGTGGTGAGAGGGGGACTGGGCTTCATACTCCACTCCAGATGCAGCAGCCACCGCCTGGCACATGCTGCAGCTGGTGCTTGGGCACTGGTGGTTGTCTGCATCTGGTGCCCATGGGGCAGAGAGTAGTAGGATGCAGCCAACCATTTTATAGCCCTGGTAGGGCAGGGGAGGTAGGGAGCTGCAGGTCAGGAGTGCAGGGCCCCAGAAGGGATGGGAGGGTGCTGTGGATGGAGAGAGAGGGGAACCAGCAGGGCTGGAGGGTTGAAGTTGCTGTGAGTTGGGAGCAAGGGGTACTTGCAGGGCCAGGGGGCTGTGGGTCAAGAGTGAGAGGCACCAGCAGGCCTAGGGGGTCTGAGGCTTGGGAGCGAGGGACAAAGGCCTGGAGAGGAGCATGGCATCAGCATATCAGGGCTGCTCAGCGCCACAAAGCAGTGGAAGAGACAGCTGCAGCTGGACCCCCATCCTAGTGAGTAAAGGGGCCAGGAGGTGCTCTGCTTTTCCATGATAAAACACCCAAAATCAAACATGAAAATATACGGGTATTTAGAATTTATTTTATTATAATGATTTAGGCACTGGTGGCTTCCAAATTGCTTTAAAATTGTAAATATATCAATAAAGCATTGTGTTCAACTGATAACTATACATATAGTGGTGTTTTATTTTAATCACAGAAAAACACAGATTTGGGGGTTTTAAATAAGAGAATTTTGGATTTTTTTATCAGAGAATTTGGGGTTTTAAACAAGGAGAACCAGGCTCCATGGTTATGACTTCATTAAAGCAGCATAAGTGAGATTTCTCTGACAATGAACAGTTTAACGCAATTGTAATGTGACACTAGTATAAAACAGAGAGTACTACTATGAAAAGATTCAGTCAGACCTGTGTATTGTAAATCACACAGAACAAAGGCACACTTTAGTGGGGCTCAGCAATTTTTCATTGCTTAACAATAAAAATTTCTTTTGATTAAAGTAGTATTATACAAGCTTAACAAAAGATCTGGGCTGGAATTGCCAGTACCATCGATTTTAGACTCAGTTTACAATGGCTGCCTAATAATACTTACTTTGACGCCCTTGTTTCTTGTTACATTTAGCACGTATTATTTGTACTTACAACACTAGTGTCAGAGCCTTCATTCAGTAAAACACATGCTAAGTGCTGTTGTAGCATAGCAAAGTTAGGATTTTTCTAGATTGCATTACCTAATATGTGTTGAGATAATGTCTGACTGCTCCGTAGAAGTAATGTGATTAGGAAATTCCAGTGCAGCGCAAAGGCTGTAACTGCAAAACATCTGTTTTTCGATCTCATCCCCAGCCCCACACCAGGGCTTTTTCAAAACACCAGTGTGGTTAGAGGACTGAGACCAACAATGAGCTGTTTGTCAGTCCCAGCCCCCACAGTGCACAGAAGTCTTCAAGCCGCTGCAACTTAAGTTATGTTTTATGGAGATCATAGTAAGCGTTACCATGCAACTGCTCAGAAATTTTTCTAACTCATAATAATGTTAACTACAATACCAATAAAACTCTTCCTTAGGCCCCTGATACATGTTACACTTAGGATATAATTAGCTGGTTAATCACATCTTAAGCAGTGATCTGGCCACACATTCAAAAAAATAAGAAATAAGCCATACAGCCACTGTATTTACCAGAATCCAAGATTACCAAGAATTTAAGATGACTCCCCAATAATTAGATTCTATAACAGAAAAATTATAAATTTGTTATAATTTTCCAAGTATAGAAATTAATTTCTTGCAGGATCATCTTAAATTCATTCCCAACCCCTTCTTCCCCCCCTGCTGCAGTAATAGGGTAGCAGATGGTAGGGATCAGGCACCTGACAGTCTCAGGCCCCCAGCCTAAACCCCCCTTGCCCAGGCTCTATTTGTCCCCTTCCCCTGCCTGCTATATTCTGTTACGGGGATGGGCTGAGGCCCTGTTTCACACTCCAGGCTGCAGTGCAGACAGAGCTGTGGGGGCATAGAAGTGGCATGCGGGGCGGGGAGGAAATGGAGGAGAACGGAGCAGAGGGAAATGGAGGAGGGTTGGGGGTCGAGGAGGTATCAGGGGGCAGGCACCAGCTGCAAATCAGGGTCAGGTTAAGGGTCAGAGCTGGAGCCACAGCAGATGTCTGTCCCCACCCCCCTGCTTTCCTTCCCCACTACACTGTACTTGATTCCACGACAAGGGTTTTCTCTCCCCCCTGTTAAATGGGGAGACCTTGTCTTAGAAATGAGTAAATACAATATTACAGAAAACATATGCAATAACTTTGTGGCTAGTTTCTATCACGCCTTTAATTCAGCATGTAGCCCGGGCCCAACCTCTGGAGCACACAATAATCTCTCAAGATTCTTGTGTGTTCCCCATCAGGTGACTGGGGCTCCCATGCAGGGGAGCACACCATGCACTCTGGTGACTGGGAGCACAATCAGCTGACCTTTGTTCCCAGCCATGGAAGCACATGGTCAGCTGATCAGCTGGGCCATCACTGCACCATGCTCTCCCCTGCCTGGAAACCCCTTGAGATAATCGGGGCTTCCAGCTGGGGGAAAGCATAGTGTGCTTCCATGGTTGAGAGCTAAATTTGCTACTGGCCAGTCCAGGGTGGGGCTAAGATTGAGCTGCTCCTGCACCAGCATTATGGTACTATGGGATCCCACGTGGAATCCTGCAGTTGTGCTTCCCGCCACGCATGTGCAACACGACTCTTATTTACCTTATATTGTCAGCTGTTCTTCAAAGCAAATGCTAAAAGTCTATTTTATTTTCTTTCCCATAGGGTCTTATTATCAATTAGTCAATGATGTTCACTGAAAACAAAAGAGTTATTTCAAAATAGTTTCAGTCCTAATACAGTCCTTTCCTCACATAAGCTGGAAGAATATTTTTGCTTTTGATCAAGTGGCAAATATTTAAAAAACTGGAAAATGAAACCTTAAAACTGCCTACTTCAGGCAAAAAGAAATGTTATCAAGTTAAAGTCGACTGCTGCCTGGTTCTGATATTGGACCACAGAGGATTCTCAATAAACCTTACAAGAGCTTTGCAAACACAGCACTTAAATTGCCATGATGAATGACTACAAATCATTTTCTACATGTAGACTTTTAAATGACATACTTGACTTCAGCTGCTTTTGAATAAGGCCCAAATAAACTCCCTTTAACAAACAATTACTGCCACAGTTGTCAAATTAAAGATTGAAAAAGCACAAAAAAAAAAATCCGCTCGATTAAATTTAAAAGGCACATTCATGTTTTGGTCTTGATTTTTGGACAGGGCTAAATCCAGCATCCAATTATGTACCTGCAATTATGCGGACACAAATAGCTGCAGGGTAGCTTCTGTAGACTTATATAAATGTGGCAGGAATTATGTCATTTAGATTATCAATAACCTGATTTGCAATTGGAACCAGGTAGTTAAATGTGCACATAACATCAGTTTTGCGTATATCTATTGTGCCTGAAAAATGTGGCAACATTTTTTTTCACCTACAAAATGGTCAGTAAAATGGGATATTGCTTCTAAAATTAGGTTTGCCCCAACCTTCAAGGATAAAAGAAAGAAGCCTATTTCAATTTAATTTTGTCCTGTTTTTATCCAACCCTAGCTTACATCTCAAATTGCAGCACACAATTTTGAAACCGATAACCTTTTGCACCAAAATGTTGTTCTTGTTATAGGTGGATTTATTTAAGAGGGCTCTTCTGTTGCATGAACTGCATTCTGGTTAGGTACACAACAAATATTTCCATTTAACAGATCTAGTATTTCATCAAGCTAGTTTTCTAGTGCAATTTACCTTTTGGTGCACTGGGAGTTTATTCTTTTCACAGTTTTTTTATTCCATTAGTATATGCTGCTTTAAAAAGGCTTCACAGTATTTCTGTCTGTTTTGATAGATTTTATAAATAGATTATTTTAACAGCTTTTTACCTGTACAGTCAAATACTTATTTATTCCTCTTCAAGATATAAAAACAGGAATGAAAAGGGTGTAAATGTGCTTATGAACTTCTCGTCCTTTACATTTCTCCTTGAGAAGATGTCAAATGTTATTAGTTTCATTACCTTTGGTTCCCATCCTGCCTAGGTATTGATTTTGCCTGACTACAGGTGTCAAGACCAAGTCTTAAAATACTGTATTTTCTTGCATACGGCAAGCCTCCAAATTTAATATGAACCTTGTTTTTGAAAGCATTTTGATGAAAAATATTGTTTACAGATTTATGGCTTCAGAGAGCAGGGACAAATCCTAATCTTCAGCCTAATGTCCCTTTCTGGCTAAGTTTAAAAGCCTACCTTCTGCTGCAGACTGATCTCTATTGGCACTTATACACATGACGGGGGTTTAATCCCCCAAATTTTATTCTATACCCCCAAAATTGAAATGGTGGGGCATAGAATAAAACCCCCAGGACTAAACCATTTCAATTTTTCCATCACATTATGGTGACAGGCCCCATTCTTTTTTATTTTTTTGTCTGACCTGGAGCCTACCCACAGCCCGGGGGCAAGCTGCTGGTAGGCCAAGTGATTCCTGAGCTGTGGGGGGCCCCGGTCCTTCTCTCTGTGGTGGCAGCACCATCTGGAGCTGCCTGGGCAGTCTGCTGGCAGGCCAGGTGCTTCCCCAGTTTGGAAGCAGGTAGTCTCCACCAAAAAAAAACAACCCACCAGAAAAGAGAAAAGGATTGGGCCCCTTGCCGCTTCTATCTTCAGCAGGCACACGCTGAAGGGAGAAGTGTTGTGGGGCCTGATCCTTTTTTTCTACAAAGCCTTCCCACCTCTCCCATGACTGGGGGGGGCGGGGATGAGCTGAAAGCTACATTGTTGCAACTTGCAAAGTTGCAAACTAAACTACATCCAGATATAATTTAGTTTGCCATGATGCAAAGTCATTTTAAACCCCCCAAATTCTTGCATGTGTACACTATGATGCCATTAAGCCACAAAAAGTGACACTTTTATCACATGTACATGTTAATGGCATCATGTGTACAGGTGCCCTGTGGGTGGACCTTTGATCTTCAAAAGTGCTAAAGATCAGTATAATAGGAGAAGAGATCAGAAAGCCTAGCAGAAAACAAAAATCCCCAAAACAAGGTTAGCTTCATTAGTAGAATGTCAAGAACATTAAAAAGAAGATATTATCTTTATTGTAGGCATACCTCAGAAATATTGCGGGTTCGGTTCCAGACCACTGCAATAAAGTGAATATCGCAATAAAGCGAGTCACACGAATTTTTTGGTTTCCCAGTGCATATAAAAGTTATGTTTACACTATACTGTAGTCTATT
>NW_017728931.1:85240821-85319281 GCF_001723895.1 Crocodylus porosus | reverse complement strand
AGACTTGCTCGACGCAGGGTTGCCACAAACCTTCAATTTGTAAAAAATGCAATATCTGCAAAGCGCAATAAAGCAAAGCGCAATAAAACGAGGTATGCCTGTGTGTATTAAAGGGAGCCCATCAGGGTAACTAGAAAAAATGACCGCAAACTGAAGGAGAGCTAATTTAGATTGGACATCAGGAAGACAATTATTTACAGTAAGGGTTGCCAAAATATGGAATACACTTCTAATGGAGGTGGTACTGTCCCCTTCTTTGGAGGTATTTAAGGGGAGATTGGACAAACACCTGGCTGGGGTCATCAGACCCCAGCACTCTTTCCTGCCCAGAGCACAGGGATGGACTCGATGATCTAATAGGTCCCCTCCGACCCTAAAATCTATGAAATCTATGAAATATATGTGAAGTGAAGAACAGTAGGCCATTGACTCCCTCATCTGCCTGAAGAGTAATACAGGAGATGGTGTACTGTGGGTCAGTGATCTAAGCAGGGTGTTTCTGTCTTTGGCAAAAAAAACCTAAGCTTCTTGGTTTAACACACATACCCTAACTTTGGGAAGTTGATTTTTGGGGGAAAGATATGTGCTGTATTAAAAAAATATGGTAATAAAATATGTTTAACAGCACTACATAGGGAAGAGATTATCCCAGATTACATATCTGTTTCTAGTTCCAGCTGAACACTGCATAGCTCTAACTACATACCTGACTGTGTACCTAATCTGGAATCACCACAGCATAACTTCAGTTTAATAGTGGTGCAACTCTGTCAAAATCACCTGAAACAATTTGTAGCGAACTAAACCACCTCATTGAAGTTGTATCACAAGTTGCAATGGTTGTAGATTACCAACTTAATTTGTCAAAAGGCGCAGTCACTGGAAATATAAAACACACTTCCTTTGTGTAGCAATTTGAACACAATCATTCCCCTCCCCGCCTTATTAAACGACAATCATAAAAAAATTCTGAAAGTTTTCTTCAAATGTTTCAGTTTAGTAGTGTTTTTCATTGTTCTAATTGTCTGAAAATGTTAAAATCCTTTTTATTGTTAAGGTTTTGCAATTTTTTAAATAAAAAAAGTTTCAATACAAAATATCCAAACATTTTACTTTGCGTATATCAAAGTATAGAGGGGGCTTTTAGGGGAAGGGTTGACTTGTAGGCATGTTTTAATTTTTTTGATAAAAATATTCATGTAATTTGAAATAATATCAAATAATTCATTTAAACAACCCAAAATCTGAATTAGCCATGCAATAAACTATTCTTTATAAAAACAAAATCAGCCCACTCTACTCAGAAGCCTCCTAGCAGAAATCAAAGAAAACAATTCTTCCTGCTAATTGAAAATATTTTATTTCCACAGGAGAAGCAAAACACTGAACTTCCCAGTTTCTATTTTTTTCTGGTAAAATACTCCCCCCTCCTTTTTTATAAGCCACCTCATGTTTCTTGTATTTTTCCCCTATACTATTACTGTAACCAGTAAGAGGGGCAGAGGGCTGTGTTACAAATCAACTAGTTTATCTTCCAGCTACTTTATATCTCTGGAGAAAATATACAGTGTTTTATAGGTGGTGTGAACAGAATCTTATAGAAACAGTAGCTTTAGGAAACAAATCCAATCTTTGCATAGCTGTTTGTGTTCAATAAAACAGTCCTGCTTTCAAGAATGAAGTGCTGAGTGTGGCACCATCCTCCCACTTTCAGCAGCAGTCATATAAAGCCAGCTTGACAGGTGTCTCGGTCTTTTCTTAAGCACTCTTCCAAGAGCTTGAATTTTCTCTCAACCAAAAATTCAAATTACCCCAGAAAGATATGAGGCAAATAAAATGCAAAATCCATGAACAAAACCAAATGAACAGAGGAGCCGAACAGCTCTATACCAGGACTACTTACCACCTAGTTCAGAAATCCGTCTCCTTCCCACCATACATAAGAATAATAGCAGTTAAAATTGTCATGTCAGTCTCTACTTTTATTTCATTTGATATTCCTGATTCATATAACTTTGCTGAAGCACAGATTATAATATAATTCCGATATGTATGTATGTGAAAGAAGAGAAGGCAATTGAAATCAGTTTCCAGAAGTGCAAGGATTAAGAATCTTTTCAAAACAAAACTTATGCTCTAGGAAATCAAATTATTAATATCATATGGCATGACACCTGTAAGATAAGGTAAAGTTATTTAATTGACCATAGCCTGTGACATCTGCAACCTTCAAAGAGGGAGTGTGTTCAAAGATAATGTTAAGATAAAGAGCGTGAAAGGCCCACTACTGTGAAACGCTAAGGCAAAAAAATACATCAAGCAAGGAGACAAGGAAAAGAGATTTTAATTGTTCAGGAAAATTCACCTGAAATTCTTAGTATTATGTATTATATCATAAAAACTATTACAAATTAATCCTTAGACCATGCTCTTGAATATTATGAAATAGAAGATATCTGCTAAACAAGTGGTCAAAGGGACAGGAAGTTGGAGAGGGAATAGTAGGAGGTTCCGTCAGCTCAGGAAAAAGAATAGGTAGGAGATTAATATACATGACAAATTGACCTCTATGGCATATAAACAGGATTGAGAATTTAGACAATTGTATCATAAATACCTATTCTGATGCTCTCTGTTCAATGTCCATAAACACCTTTATGTATCTAAATCCATTATGCTCCTCCATTGTCACCTAGAAAGAATCCCAGATGCCTAAACTTGGAGTAATAGTTGTGCTCAAAAGCTTGAAGCAACCCAGGCAAGTCACATAATGCCACACTCTCACCTAAACTCTATTGTGAGGAAAATTAATGTTGGGAAGTTTATAAATTTCACAGAAATCCCCACTTCCTTAGACAAGGTCAGAAAATGACTAGGAACTTTCTGAGGCTGATGGTACAAAAGTGGTGGTTGTATTACCCACATAGTTACAAAAATATCTTCAAGGTAGTATAAAACCTTGATGTGGTGGTGTTCCTTTTTGCTCAGTAGCTTATTGGTAAGAGAACATGTCCAGGAAGTAGGAAACTCAGATCCTGGAAGAGAGCCCTGAACACCAGGACTGTGCGAAACAGCACCATTTCATTTCAACTTCCATTTCACCATTTTGAAGGGACAATGTTCTGTTTTGAAGTTTCGTTTAGTTTCAAAGCACTGTTCCATTTCATTTAATCGAAACTGTTTCACTGTTTCAATTCAGCATTTCGCACATAGGCTATAATGGGGAATCACTAAAATGCCTATAAATTTGTCATTTCTTGCCTGATTCAAATGCAAATGGCAGGGAGAGTAGCCTCTGCTGAGGCCACAAAGCCTGCCAAGTTTCAAGGAGATAGATTATAGGGGTTTCTGGGGAAACTGCACCTCAAGCTGCTGACAAGCAAATCTCGTGACTGTCGCAGGGGCACTTTGGTGCCCCGCTCCTATGAAGAGATACAGGTGCCGGTTGCTGGGGCAACCACAGTTGGTCAGTTGACTGGAAGGGGGTAGGCCTGACCTATATAAAGGTGATCCAGGCTGAGGCCAGGGAAGCAGTTCCCCTCTGGCAGCCAAGGAAGAAGCAGCTCTACTGGAGTAAGCAAAGTAGGGAAGCCTGATGGCCTGAGCAGCTTCTGGTCAAGGATACCAGGTGGAGGAAGCCCTGGTAGGGAGTTGAATGAGGGTTAGCTAGGTGGCTTAGAGTTTATATTGTAGCCCAGGGGCTTGAGTTTTCTGTCTGTAGTTTTATAAGACTGGAGGACCAGGTGAGGTTAATAGGGGTTGGAGGAGGCCTCAGAGGGGCTCCACAGTGGTGGGGACCCCAGTGCCAGTGAGGGCACCGCATTTAGGGGTACACTGCCCCAGCCCTGAGGAGGGGCACAGTGCATGAGAGGGAGTCAGGCATGGCTACAGCCACCTGAGCCCCAAGCATGAAGAAAGGCCCCAGTGCGGGCGGAGCCCCAGTGTGGGTGAACATGAGAGGAGGCCCTAGTGCGGGAGAAGCCCCAGGGAAGGGCAAACGTGAGAGGAGACCCTAGTGCAGGCAGAGCCTCAGGGAGGGGCGCACAGGCAAGAAGCCCAGAGAGGGCACGACATTCAGGGGGCATTGACCCCAGCCCTGAGGAGGGGCGCAGAGGACTGGGGGCCAGGTAAGGATGAGGCTGCCCGAGTCCCACAGGAACTGTTGACCCAAGGAGGGAATTTGGGGCCAGGCATGGCTACGGCCACCTGAGCCCCAATGGTGAGAAGCCCCAGGGTGGGCATAGGCGAGAAACCCCAGAGCGGGTACTTGCTTTAAGACCCAAGGAGGGAATTTGGGGGCCAGACCTGGCTACGGCCACCTGAGCCCCAATTGTGAGAGGTGCCAGTGAGGGGCGCTGGCTGCGTGACAAGCCAGGGGGGGCGCCAGTGAGGGACGCTGGCTGCGTGACAAGCCTGGGAGCACCAGTGAGCGGCGCTGGCTGCGTGACAAGACTGGGGGCGCCAGTAAGGGGCTCCGGCTGCATGACAAGCCCGGGAGTGCCAGTGAGGGCGCAGAAAGGAAACTAACCAAACAACGTCCAGGACTTCTGCGAGGCTTGAGGCGTGTTACAGGGGAGGTTGGAGCCACACATAGCCCATAAAGCTGTGGTGCACCAAGTCAATCCATACAGAACAGGGGCCAGGATAAACAAGAGCACCGTGTCCAAGGGGACGAAAGGCAGCCTCCCTTATAAAATAGATATCATCAAAGACATGGTAGGTGAGAACGAGGGTGCTTGATCGCCAACTTGGCATGGTAGGGGGCGTTGGAGAGAGCACGGCCACTCCTAGGACCTCGCACTGTGACAGTGACGTGTAACTGTGGGTGTGTTAAGGCACTGGGGGGTGAAAACAGTAGGCAAAGTAGCCTCTGCTGAGGCAGTGAAGTCTGCCAGGTTTCAAGGAAATAGGTGCAGGGGTTTCTGGGAAACTGCACCTCAAGCTGCTAACAAGCAAAACTCATGACATGTGTGACTGTGTGTGTGTTAAGGTACGCCCCCACTGGTGCTGCAGTCTGTACATGACATGGTAGTGTGCCCCAATGAGGCCTCCTACTCCCCTATAGCATCAGTCTAACCCACCACTTTAAATAACAACAGGTAAGTAAGCAGCACAGTAGCACCAGCAGCATCTCAGGCAGCCAAACTGTCACAGAGCCTTCCTTTCGTCTCCTGCAGGAGCTTCATCTCCAGCAGCTGCCAGAGAACTCTTCCTGCCATCTCCAGCCCTTCTTCCAGTCAGCTGACCTGGGACAGGTGTTAGGGGTGAAGGTTGTAGCCATGTTGATCTAAGGACATGGCACTGGGAGACAAAGTTGTTTGGGTCAATCTGATATCTTTTAGTAGACCAACTGAATAGTTGTAGAAAGCTTTTGAGTTGACAAACCCTTCATCAGGCTGAAGAAGCACCTGCAGTTGGTGTGTATGTGTGTGCTGTTCCTGGATGGAAGGAATAGTAAAGAAACCAGATGTTGGCATGCAAAGCAGGCAAGAAAGTCAGTGAAAATGGAAATGGAGGCATCAGGGGTTGAGGGGATTGATTTAAATCACCAAGAGAAAACCCTTATTTGAATAATTGTGAAAAGCAGTTTCTAATTCAAACAAGCACTGAACCTCACTAACATCATCACCAAAAGCCAACTTCCTACAGCCCAAAACACACTGAATGGATCCAGACCATGCCATGACAGGACATGCAAAGCCTACCAACAATATCTCCATTATGGACAGATCTTCAGAATACATAAATATGTAGGAGACACCAGACAACGACTGCGCACCAGAATGAGCGCACACCTAAAATCTGTCAAAGACAGGAACACCCAATTCCCTGTCTCCAATCTCTCAGGCCTGATCCTCAAAGGGAATTTTCAAACCACTTTTCACAGATGAGTCTATGAACTGCACATCATCAACCTCGTGGTTACAGAAACTCAGGTCCTGGCATTTCCTGAGGCACCAGCAGTGCCAACAGGCTTCCCAACCCTGCCAGAGTGCAGTTTTAGTGGGCATGCCCAGGACCTATGGCTTCCTTCTTCCCCTAGACCCTGCCCATACCTCCAAGTTCATTCTGGCATGGAAGCTCATCAGGGATGCGTTCTTCTCCTTCTGGCTGGTGATGCAGTGAGTGCCCCCTCCAGCTCTGAGACCAGAGCATTAAATGGTTCAGACACCAGAAACCAAAAGAAAATAGCTGTGGATGGAGTGAGGAGGGTGGCACTCACTCTGTTTGCACCTGGAGCTTGGGGAACCTCACCAGAGGGAGGGGGTTCCCCCTTTCACTCCACCAAACCAGGATCCAAGGAGGTGCATTGGGGTATCACTACATCACCAGCAATGCTGAACACCCTGTCACTTGGAACACTGGTCAGTGGACAGGACAGGTGCTTATGGGCAACCGTGGCCAGATCTGGCCACATCTGGCTGCAACTTGCCCAGTAGGCCAAGGGGTTGCACAGCAGTGGCTCCACATCCTCAGCAAGATAGGCAGTCACCAAGACCTCAGTGCTACCTACCTGATGGTGGGGTCTGGTCCCTCTGGACCCCACCATGGAAGCCGTGCCCTTGTTCCACATTGGCAGCATCCATGGTGGACAAGGAGACTGGCTGATAGATGGCATGCTGGCACAGGACAGTGGATCCCCCTCTTCCATGTCCCCCCACCTCCGCCTTCTGCCTCCCTGACTCTCTTCACCAGCACCTATGTCCACTGATTCAGGGTTTTGCTGCCACATATGCTAATGCTCCCTTTCATCTTTGGGTCACACATGGTGGTCAGCATGTAGACCGTACTGGACCACAAGAGATCAAACTGTTTCCTGATGCCCTCCTTCAGCTGCTGCACCAGTGTCTGCACATCTGGTGACAGTGGCTTGCCCCAGCCAAGAACATTGATCCCCTAGAACTTCTCCATTTGTTTCTGAAGGTCCTTCACTACAGGGATCACCTGGCTAAGGAGGACATCCTCAGTGCTGAGGCTGTAGATGACCTCGAGGAAGGGCTTGGGATCCACCAAGATTTGAGAAATGGTATCCCATTCAGCACTGTTAAGGGGGCTACTATTCCCAATCTCACCGAGCAAGGCCATCTCATGGATGGCCTTCTGTTGCTCCACCAACCTCTTGAACATCAGGTATGTGAAGTTCCAGCAAGTCTCCATGTCCTGCATGATTTTGTATTGTAGGATATTCAGCTGTGCCTGTTTGTCCCAGAGCATCTGGCCATCTTGATGCTCCAATGGAAGTAGTCTGGCACCTTCCTTCATTTCAAAATGAGCTTCCTGGTGGTTCTGGCACAATCACTGGCATCCCTGACAATGAGATGCAACTTGTGTGCCACACAATGGATGCCAATAAAGTTGGCATCACACACCGCCTTGACCATATTGGTCCCGTTGTCACTGACTATGAACCCTTGGGCTCACCCTACCCAACAAGCCACCCCTGCACCAAGCGGTACATGGCCCCCATGATCTCAGTTGTCGTGTGGGACTCATCCATCACCTCAGCTTGAAGGAGAGCCCACTGACAGCCTGACTGATCACACCAGAGCCCTGTGAGGGAGAGGTATGCATGATCTCCACCTTGGCTGCTTCAGATGTCCGAGGTGAAGTGTAAGGCCATCTGTAGACCTACCTTGCACAGCTCCTCCCTCAAGTACTCCCTGAATGCCTCATACAGGGAGGGCACTACTGAAGGTCCTGCTGAAGGTCCTGCTGAAGGTGGTGCATGTGGCCACGTGGTATGATGGAGCCATGGGCAGCATAAGCCGCCTAAACCCTGTCTGCTCAATTAAGGAGAAGGGTTGGCCATCCACAGCAAGCATCTCCCCAGTTGTCTGGGTGATCTCGCTTGCCTTTGCAAAGTACCCCCCTTTCTGTCTGCCTTTCCCCAATGTTCCAGGGTGGCCTGCCTCTGCTTTGGGGGGACGGGTGCTTTGGGGTTAGAGGGGGACTTCTTTTCAGGCATGTGTCCACTGGTGCCAGGATGAGGAGAAGCAAGGGCAAGGGAGTGGTGCCTGCGGAGATGCACCAGCATCCCCATGGTGCTCATGTGTTTCATTTCCTTGCCCTGGCTGGTTTTGGCTCAGCAGTGCAGGCAGATAGTATACGTGGGATCATCTTCCAGCTCAAATGCTATGGCACTCAGATCCAGATCCATCTCCAGCTCTTCCTCTGGCACTGGAATGCTCAGGATGGGAAGTGAAATGGTGGTGGAGGAGAATGTCATGCTGGTGCTGCTTGTCATGGTGGGGGTTATGGCTGGTGCTCTTGGAGGACTCAGGCACAGGCCATGGCACTTCTCCCCTCTCCTTGCTGCCTGTAGAACTGGAAGCCTCATGCCTGATAACTGTAGGAGAAAGGCGGCATCTCAGTTGGGGGGAAGGGTGAATTATAGCTCTCCCCCTACCCCTACTTCCATACCTCCCTGAAGGCTTGCCAGCTGCCTTTCCAGCATACTTCATGCTGTGTTTCATAGTGTGTTTGCCATGGTGTGCTGGAAAATCTGTGTGTTCTTCTGTTATGTAATCTGTATTTATGTAATATATATAGACAATTGAATGTATGTGTATTTATATAATGTGTATATGTATTTATGTAATAAATAAAATATATAAATTTATGTAGTATTTGTTCCTGAATAAATTCTATATTATAATATGTAATATATACTGTGCTTCTCTGCACAGTGAATGGAATGCTCGCTGTAAGAAAAAGCACACATTTATTTTCTGGAGGAAAAGAATCAAAATAGAATAACAAAAACAAAAAGAGTATTTTGGGGGAGGAATAAATTGAAAGGAATGCATGACTATAATAATAAAAGGGTATAGAAAGCAAAAGGTATTGAATCCCACTTGCTAGGAGCAGGCTAGCAAGTATGAAGTGATATCCGTTCTCTGATGCTGCTGAGTTGCTGGAAGACACAGCTCAGTAACTGACCCCAAGACAGAAAGCTTAATTCAAACAATGCTGCTTTTCATGCTGGTTGTCCATCCCTCCCCCAGAGCATTGGGATTGGAAGGGACCTCAGGGAAGGAACACAGTCACTGGCCAGTTACACATATCAATATCAGAGCAGTCCTTCCCCCATTTTTCCCCTCCTTCGCCTTAGTTTCTGTTTCCCTTCAAGCAAGCCCAGCTTCGAAATGCAAAACTTTAAAAATCTTTAAAAACATTTTGACTCCCCTAATTTCATTTCAAGGTTCTTTCAAATCCTTTCGTTTCATTTTGATTTTGCTGTTTCAAGTTTGAAACGAGTCAAAACAGTGTCAAAATGAAACACCCGGCAAAATTTCGCACAGCCCTGCTGAACACTCAGTTGCTAGGTAGCAAAGAGTGTATGATTAGTGGGGGCTAGAGGAAAAACAAGCAAAAGGAAATGTGACTCAGTGGCCCAGTGAGCAGAATGCTCCCCTGGGAGAAGGGAGTCTTAGCTCCTGGCCCCTGTGACCAGGGTTATTTTGGCTTTTTAGCTTATGGCTTTCTAATAGAAAATGTCTAAGTAGTCTGAACAGAAAGGACCAAACCCGGGAATCCCCTCTCTAAAGCTAGAAATAGACAATGTGTGAAAGCACAGCTGATCCATTTCAAAAAACCTTGCTCTTTGTCCCACCATCAATGGTGTGGGACAAGGGGCAATGGGATCTCAGAGGCAGTTTTGGCTAAGTAGGAAAAGCCCCACTTTCTACACTCAGCCAGACTTGTCCCCCATGATCTCAGGAGTGAGTCTGGCTGAGCAGTGGAAAACAGGGCTTTCTTCCACTCAACCGGATTTGCTTCTGCAATTTCAGGGGCTGGATCTGGCTGAACAGGTAACCCTAACTTCCTCACTTATGGAGAGGCACCTTAAGATTCCCTGGGGTGCCTCTCTGTAAGCAGGAAAAGTAGGCAGGTGGTTCAGGGGCTTGAGGAGTCCTGAAGTCCACATAGCAGCTGCCCAGGAGGATTGAAGGGTGGGAGCAGCTGAGGCTGCCTGTACTCTCCCACACAGAGCTAATATATATTTTCCACAATAAAGCAACAAAGTCTATTACAACCTTTTGTCACACCACTGATTTTCCTTTGTTGCGGTGTAAAAAGGGTAACAACATCTATTTGCTTACGATTTTTCTTTCAATAAAAATATTATGGTGGCATAAATAAGGCATGGGGTGACATCTGTTTCTACCTTCAAAGAGGTTCCTCTTTTCTGGAATAGTCCCCATTTTTTCTGATTTGTCTGATTTCCCTCTAGCCTTATGCAGCTTACATTCCTGAAGGCCTAGGGGGAGAATTTTGCTTAGCTCATGGTCTGGTCATTAGGATAGCCTCCTCAAGAAAAGAGGGCCTCGAATCCAGGTTCCTATCTTCCTGGACCAATGCCTCTGCTACTAGGCAAACCATGAGCACTGCTACCACTGTCCCTATTTTTATCTACAAATGGGGGGAATGCTATGCTTTATACTGAAGTCAATGCCATTGTGAGATAGGAATCTCCCCATGAGCAATCTAGGTCTTAACATGTTAAAAGTGCAGCCCGAATCAAACATTTAATATATTGACAGATATGGGAAAAAAACCCTGAGCCCTTTACCAGAAAAGGAATCGTGCCAGTTTGACTCCGCTCCCCAGCATCTGTATAGCTTGCACACTTCAGCAGGGCTTTTTGGCATTTATCTAATAGCTGATTCAATCATATATCAGATAGAAATGCCAAAAAGCCCCACTGAAGCATGTGAACTATACAGATGCTGGGTGAGCCAGGTAAAACTGATGTGATTCCTCTTCTGGGCATGTGTTGAGCTTGGCGTAGGGGCATGCCAAGCTAAAAGTTAAGTGCTGTTTTGATTTATTTAGTCCATGCCTGAGATATAGATTGAACTTTGGCAGCACCAAGTTTTCCCTATTCACTTATAGGAAGCTAAGGTACATAACTCTGTCAATATGAATTATTCACTTAGGAAAAGGTGCCTTAATTTTAGGTGTTACCACACTTAAGTGGTAGTACCTTAGAGACTGATAAGAAACTTGTCTTGTGCCAGTAAGAAACAGAGCAGATAAGGGATTAGTCTTAGGTAAATGAATGCCAACTGGTTCATTGTTATTAGGAAGAGACCCAAAGCCTTTTCTGCAGAGAAAAAGAGGAAGGTTGTTCCGAGCATTTTTGTTAAAGTTGGAAAGTGGTAATGTAAATCATTTGCAATTGAGAACTAGTATTTGGATGTTTGTCATTGAGTAGAAGTATTTGCCAGCTAGAAGGAAAGTCAACTGATTCTGGGAATTTATCAAAGAATAAAAGCAGAAAGGTCTTCACGTTGGGACTCCTGCTGGGGGATTATGTTTGAGTAGCTTGTCTGAGTAGCTATGTGTATGGATGAGAGACTGAAAGAAATTTAAGGAGTTACAATTTGCTGGGGACAGCAAATTCTTGAGGAGCGACCACTGCACTTCTGAATACATCCAAGAATGAACAAACCAAGTGGATGTGATCTTATTTTTCCCTTACATTTTGACAGCATTTTGAAATTTAAAACAAAATCCATTAACTTGAAATTGGTTAGAAAATGGATGACAGCTTTACCACAATTTTCATCAAAATGTTTTAAATTTCAAATTAGATTTTAAAAAATTCAAGAGAAATCTAACAAGCTCAAATATTTATCTTTGGTATTTCCAGTTACCAAATATGCATACACCGATCTGGGCTTCAGGATGAAGGAGCAGCTAAAATTAAAATTATTTGGAAAAAAAACCAAAAAGAATTTACAGACTGAATGAGAAATTAAAATTGAAACTGTGTGTTTCAACAAACATCAAAGAAAACTTTAAAGCTAGACAAGAAAAAATAGATTGGATAAATCTAGAGTAGATACATAATAAACACAGTCACAGAAAACTCCAAGAGTGCACCAATAAATGAACACACCTGCACCTGATTTGACAAAAAAAAGATTATACTCAGTTTGATTGACAAGTGGCCCACTATTTAAGACATCAAGGAATTCAAGTACTTTCAAGATGAGTACATGTACAAAAAGCTGCCAACTAAACATGAAACTGAAAAAAGAAAAATAAATATATATGGAAATATAAAGGTACTTTTCACACTAACTTGAGAGTGGAAAATGCACTCTATTGCTCTTCCTGACCGTCATTCCATTGTATCTATTCCTTTGGCTTCAGATTCTCTGAAGATTCATGCTGGTGAAGTAATCAGAGGAATGGGAGATACAGAAATTCTCAAGTGTAACAGCAAAATTGCAAAGTCAGTATTTTCTAGATTTGCTGCTTTTGACAGTATAGGCCTTGCAAAAATATGCTATCTTCTTATCGTCAACAAATGCAATCTTGGGATCTCTCCCTTTGTAGACCTGAAGTCCCAAGACAAATGGTTTGATAAAAATTCTTTTACAAGTCCCAGAGAGGAGAAGAGTTGAAATTAGAAACAGAAAGAAAAGTAAAAGGTAAGCTCAGCATAAGAAGGCAGTTAATGTAATGCTTAATTCACTGTTTCAGATTCCTCAAGGAACGGGACAATGACTGAATTTGCTTTCCAAAAACATTTTGGTCAATGATTTTCAGCTAAGGTTGAAAATTCTTGAGTGCATTGAGATCATTTTAAGTGTGCCACAGGGAGCTGCACAATATTAGCACTCTCAGGTGTTCAAACACCTAGACATGACTCAAAAGATAAACCCAAACATGAATCCATAACATTAAAAACATTCTGACCTGTTGTAATGTTTATGAATTCCTTGTAATATTAACTGCACTAAAAATGCTTTTAAAAGTCCAGAGCTGGCACTTTCCAATGAGTGGCTTGAGTTGTGAACCACTGATTTAGGCGACTCTGCACTTGAAAGAAGGACAAGCAAAGCAGTGTAAAACAGTAAGTCTTTGAGAACCGTATCCAGGTATTTATTTGCTGGAAACACACCAGTATCATTAAAAGTAGTAAAATTAAATTGTTACTAATTAATGCTGATAAAAAGAGCCAATTGTTTTTCTAGGAATTTTTTTTCATTATTTCCTACCAAAGTGTTAGTTATTTGACAATGGGACGCCTCCTAAAAAGGGAACTCTCAAACAAAATCTGGTTTGAAATGTTTTCTCCCCACAAATTGAAATACTGTAATAAAATAAACTAAAACATTTTTTACCAGAACCCCCCATTTTGCTCCAAAAGCTATTTTTTATCAAAAATAATTTTCAACTCTTTTAAAAGACTCAAAGTTTATGTAAAGATGCAGAGAAAAAATAAATTGTCCACAAAGAATACCAGTCTGTCTTCCCTTGTATTTAATGAAGACCTAATCAGAATGCTTTTGATACACAACATTCTGGGGGGGAGGGGTTGTCCATGTGTACAATCATCATGATCCAGTAGGAGTTTGGAACAGAAACTGAAATGTATATGAAAGTTAACATAAAAGAACTGTGACTAGATGTTTCTATTATTTTCCTATAACATTTCATTCTCAGAAAAGAAGGAAGTTTCTTGGGATGGTGAAGAAAACCTTTAATCAAGAATATGTACATAAATAGATGGAAATCAATCCATGCAGCCGCCCCTGAAGCAGTTGAATGGTTATCAAGTTTAAATATTAATCTCTGAATGCTGTAATCCTAAAATGTCATACGAAAGAAGAAGACAGAATCATCAGCGTGCTACCACTCAGTGATTGAGATTGGGGTGGTCTTGGTTATGGCACAGACCCATCTGAGGTTAAATAGCTTACCATCCGTTCAGTAGTATAGCTCCGCTCCACCTAGAAGTGTGTTGGTGGTCAGATGTAGCATCAGAGCAAGGAATATTGAGAAGAGTGTTGGAGTGATGATTCAGCCTTACTTAACTCCCATTTTAATCTCAAAGGGATCTGTGAAACATCCATTACTGAGTACCACTGCTTGCACACCATCATGGAGCAGACAGAGAATGGTGACAAATTTTGGTGGGCTTCCATACTTCAGAAGGACCTCTACAGCACTTCTTGACTGACAGAATTGAAAGCTTTCATGGG
This sequence comes from Crocodylus porosus, assembly GCF_001723895.1. Taxonomy (NCBI): domain Eukaryota; kingdom Metazoa; phylum Chordata; order Crocodylia; family Crocodylidae; genus Crocodylus; species Crocodylus porosus. The sequence continues at coordinate 85,305,281 of NW_017728931.1, read as the reverse complement.
GTCAAAGAAGGCCATGTAGAGAGGTTCCTGGCATTTCTCCTGCAGCTGATGAGCTGTGAAGATCGTATCAGTTGTGCCTCTTGATGCCCTAAACCTACGCTGAGATTCCAGGAGGAGCTTTTCAGCAAGTTCAAGAGGGTTCTCTCAATGCACTTTCCTGTGGTAGACAGCAGGGGGATTCCTCTGTAGTTTCCACAACTGGAATTGTCTCCTTTCTTCAAGATTGTCATAATCATGGCATCCCCAAGGTCATCTGGAATTTCCTCATCCTTATTGCACATCCTTAAGATGAGGACATGGATCTGTGATGTGAGCTCCTCTTCTCCCTGTTTGAAGATTTCAGTGGGGATTCTGTCCACTCCAGATGCCTTGTTTTTCTTCATCTGTTTGATGGCTTTCCTCACCTCATCAAGAGTTGGAGGGATTCTGAGATCATCTCTGACTGGGTTTTGCAGAATGGAGTTGAGGACACTCTCATCAACATCAGAGTCTCAATTAAGAAGATCTTCAAAATGCTCCTTCCAACAGGCATTGATGGCTCCCCTTTCCTTGACCAGGTCTTATCCATCCTTAGATCTCAAGGTGGTTGGGACCTGAGTATTCGGACAAGAAATGGCTTTGGTAGGATTGAAGAAACTGTGCATATTGTGCATGTCAGTGATATTTTGAATCTCCTTAGCTTTGTCTTTCCACCATTCATTCTTCATATTGTAGTCCTCCTTTGGACTTCTGTCTTGCCTTGTTGGAGACTCAGTTTCTTTTGTTTGGAGTTGGCTTTGTTTTGCCAAGCACAAAAGGCCCTTCACTTGTGATTGAGCATGTAAGGGAACAAGTTAACTTAATGAGATTGCTCACTTACATTACTGTTGGGATTTGAGGCGTGCTAGCCCCAAGGTCCCTGCAGGTCTTTTAACTAAGGTTTCTCTCAGCACATCTGTCCTATCTCACCTGCCATGACTTGATGTACCAAAAGAAGGAAGGAGGTGTGCTGGCCTAAAATGCTGCTGACCTTTAGTTAGCTATGATTTCTCTGCACACACTGTTCTGTCTTTTGGGAGGTCACTGATGGAGGAAGGCAATGAGCTGTCTGGCTCTATACATATTATCATACAGTGGATGGCTAGCTCCCTGTACTCAGCTTCTGCTTCCTAGGGAGGGATGGATAAATTGTCTCCAGCAGTTGGCAACCCTGTCTCAGGTTTACCCCTATTTATCCTTAATATTATCCTTAGGTGGGCTACAGGACAGTGGGTTTCTGGTTTCCCATGGATCCCCAGTCCTACAACTCCACCACTCATGGTTGTCTTCAGGTTCTGCAGGTTTTCTGAGATTGAGTAACCAGTAATCCTCTGAGTCCTGCCACAGCGTCTTCATTCTTCTGGATTCAGGTAAGTAGAGAGACTCCTCTGAGCCTCAAAAGGAGACAGTTCCCTACTTTCCTCCTTTTCCCCTGCCAGGGCATAGTCCAAGCATTTTTCCTGGTAGTTTACTCCTTCCGGTTCTCTCCCTATCTCCCTTCTCCCTGGAGCTGTTGCTGGGTATGTTTTTAAACTGCTGTCTGCCACACATCCAACCAACCAGAACTGACAGAAGCTGATAAATCTCAGCATCTGTGATCTCCCCGCCTCCTATTTTTTTCCTTCTTGTCTGCAGTGAGGTAAGTGTTTGTGCTTGGAGCAACTTCTCTAGCACTCGTTATAGTCTATGGGGTCCTTTTCCCAGGTACCCAGAACATCTTTAGGGTGGGCAGCATAATCCTCACTGGCACAGAACAACTCTTGGATATCCTGTTCGTTCTCATCAAACCAGTTTTGATGTTTCCTGGCAGAATCCAAGCGTCTCTTCACGGGTACTGATAACAGTGGCCTTGAGGGCACCCCACATGCAGATGACATTCTCCCATTGTTGTTGAATGGAATTCACCAGTTTTACATTGGGGCACTGGTGGAAGAGATCTCGCTTGCTTGGGTCCTTGAGTCCTTCAACGCTGATCTTCTGTTGGCATTACTTCTGCTGCAGCCATTGTTTGGGAGCCACAGTGAGTGCCATAACTGAGCAGATGAGTCAGTGATCAGTCCAGCAATCATCAGCTCCTAGCATACTGTGAAACAAGAATTGGAAGAGATTCATTTTTCAGAAAAACCACCAAAGAAATCACCAAAAATCACCTATAATCCAGTATTTTAAAATGAGCCACAAACTGAACTGTGGTCTCTTGGAGCACTGTTACAATCACAAGACCAGAAAGAAGTAAACGCTGAGAATTATTTTTAAACAAAGTAACCCAATGTTTTTGAACATTGGTAAGTTCAATATAAGTTTTCATTTTATATTAGGGAACAGATACAAGCACTTTTTTCTTTGTATTGACTACTTCACCAAATTATATTTTATTCTGAGCATTCCCTTTTATTTCAAATAGTGCTTTTTGTACTATTTCCTTCTATATGAAGGAGCATATGCTTAATAATTGTTAATGCAGTAACCTCTGTGCTCCTTTCCTACCTTTCCTTCCTGCGAAGTCTGTTCCTTTTATATTTAGGCAAAATATACTGAATTCTAGTGTAGGCTTTGTATTTTAGAAACCATTTAAAATTGGGAAGGAGCGTTGGAAGTCATGAATAAAAGTGTTCATAAATTTGAACAATCTGTTCAGTATAACTAATTTTAACTTGGAAGGAGGACACTGGTACCTTGATGCTTTAACACAAGTCACATGACATTGTAAAACAAACTAAATTCATATGTTCTCTGTGTTAAAAAATGTACTGTGTTGCTTTTTTTACTAATAAACAATTAATTACATTACAGATGAGTACTTCTATTAGTTTTTAAAAATATCATTATTTATTCTACTCCAGTAAGTGAAATCTTCTTTCGGTAAGGATATATACAGCTAATGATACAGAATGGTGTGGGGGCTGGGGCACATGCCTTATGAGGAGAGTCTGAGGGAAGTGGGCTTATTTAGTCTGCAGAAGAGAAGACTGAGGAGGAATTTGAAAGTAGCCTTTAACTACCTGAGGGGTGGTTACATAGTGGATGGAGCTATATTGTTCTCAGTGGTGGCACATGAGAGAACAAGGAGAAACTATCTCAAGTTGCAACAAGGGATGTTTAGGCTGGATATTAGGAAAAACTCTCTCACTAAGAGGGTAGTGAAGCACTGGAATAGGTTACCTAGCGAGGTGGTAGAATCTCCATCCTTGGAGATTTTTAAGACCTGGCTAGACAAAGCCTCAGATGGGGTGATCTAGCTGGGGATGGTCCTACTTTGAGCAGAGGTTGGACTAGATGACCATAATTTTCTATGATTCTATTATTCTATATGAGAGATTGGGTAGGGTGAGGGGGGGTGGTACTAGAGCTAGTATTCTTTTTGACTTACAACAGGCCCAGGAAAGACTAGTTACTATGTGGTATGTTGTATAAACACAGTAATAAGCCAAAGTGGCCCACTCTTATGTGACAAGATAATCAGTAGCCTTAAAAAAGAAGCATCTCTAAATAACAAAAACTCTAGTTATGGCTTTTATCAGAAGTATCATTGGAATTAATTTTAGATCCCATTTGTTACCTGCAGTTCTTGCTTAACTCTTAAACAGGAGTCATAATTTCAGGCACAGTAAATCTTTGCAAGAGCCTCTGAATGACATCTTTCCTTTCTATCTGGCACTTGCTGTACAAGTTATGCATGGAGCATACTGGCTGCAGACTTGAAAGCTCTATAGAGACTCCTGTGGAGTACAAAAAAAAAAAATCAACTGCTCATTTAGCAGGGACTGTAATTTAAGACCATTTAGGAAGCTATCCTCAATATTGTGAAGAAAAAACAAACATCTGTAAACCTTTCTTACATGAATAATCACAAGAGAAGGCAAACAGACTATTACAAAAATCGATTAATACTGAAAAATAGATAGAAACATGGAAATGGTATTCCTGAAGTATTCTAGAGGAAATTTTCAAGGGTGTAGAAATATTGCTACCTTTGACCCAAGAGAAATACAATTAATGATTATATTTCATCAACTCCTATTCATGTAACAAGTGCTTGTTTGGACAGAAAGACCTCTTGTAGCAGTTTGGGGCCATAAAGTATTGTTAACTTAATATATTCCTAAGCATATCCTCCTTCTACGAAGGGCTTGTTATCAAAATAGAGTTCACAAACAAATCTGACAGATTATGCAATGTTTCAGCTGAGTGACAGCTGGAATGGGGGCTGGGGTGGCACTGGTGCTAAGGCACATGGTTGACAGCCCAGAGACCACAAATTTGAGGCCATAGCAGAAGCGCTCACAGCGTGGCCTGTCAGAATCCAACAAATATTCAAATTCTGCTAAATACTTTGTCACAAGGATGAGAAAAAGGAAAGGGACAACTGGAATGAGAAGGTTCCTTTTAGCAGTACAGGTCCATACTCCTCTGAATTGCAATATGTATTCCACTGTCTAGGGTCTAGAGAATGACTCTTTGTTTAAATAATGCTCACCTTAATACACAAAAACATAGCTCCATCTGGCTTTAGTGGGAAGATAACTAGCCATGTAAGAGATTACCTTAAAAGAATGAGAGAATTGGCTGTTAGAAGTAGGTGGACAGTTTTTTTTCTGGTTTATCTGGAGTTCTTTCTCCTCTGAGGAAAAATGCGTACAGACAAATACTTATTACAGCAGATATTATCATTTCTAAATCTAATATAGACTGTTTGTTCAGACATTGAATTCAGAGTGAAAATGTTTCATTCTCAGAAGTGCTGACATTCTGTTGATAGGGATTTCAATAAACAAATAAACATTGCTTTTCCACAGCCCTCTTTCTATGCAGTAGCATTTCACTAGAGTTCTTTATAAGATCACTGCTGTGAATGAAAACAGATGACAGACAGATTAAAGGGTTCCAATGAAAACTTGGGTTTTGTGTCAAGATAAAAGCCAGTTTTTATTTTCAATTCATCAGCTTCATTGAGGACATTCCTATTAATCTGGGCATATGATTAGCACTTTCGCAGGAGTAGACTAGTCATTGCCTTTCAAGCCCTGACATAACTATATATTATTTGTACCTTGACAACATACTTAATAGCACTATCCAATTTGTTCTGCTGAAATCACAAAATCATGTCCAGGAGTGCTTTGGGAAGTGTTATTCTGACTACAGACTTACAAACATAACACAGGTATATCAGCTGTAAAATAAAATGGTAAAAGCCTGTAATTTGCACTTGGTCTATCTTTTTTCCAAGTGTTTTATTCTATAATTTCCTGTATGTACCTAGCTTGTATCCTATATGTATCTATAATTTCCTATATGTATCTAACAGCCAGTGTCATATAGGAGACAATTGTATAATAAGCCACAAAACAAAAGGATACATCACAAAACAAACATCTGATCTTCCATGAATTCCTTGTAGTGGGGTTGCACTGTTGTAGCCATGATCCAGAGAATACATGAGAAGCATATACAGGAAACCCTCACTATTCATGGGTTCAGCATTCACACTTTCAAATATTTGCAAATGCTGAACCTGCTTCTTATATACACTTAAAGGAGCTCCTTGGGAACTCCACGCTTGCTGCCACTGGGCTCCCGCCACCGCCGCCACACTCCCGTCATTGCCAGAGCAGCCATGCCCCACCCCCCCACAAGCTGCCGGGGGCACTGAGTTCGTAAATGCAGTCCGCGTTCCTGAACACAGTGCCTTATTTGGAGATTTTACCATTCATGGGGGATACAAGAATCATCCCCCAAAAATGGCAAGGGTCACCTGCATTGGTAAAATCTTCATCAATGGTATCTTTGGGAAGAGATATTACACAAGCCTCAGGGCATTTTGTGCCTAAAAAGGTGCCTAACATCTCCCCTAACTATATAGTTGGTCTGGTAAATGAATTTTTTCATGTACCAGATTATTCCTGGGATGATGTACTGCTTTTTTAACTTGTATACCTTTTCCTTTACCTTATTCTCTACCCAAAATGCTCTCTATTTCCTATTAATCTAAGCATACCTTTTCCACTATGCTTAAATTAGACTCTTATTTATAATTTACAGTACTTTGGGCCCAGTGAGGATCCCATGTTAGGCCTGATGTGACTCCAGATGTGGGTAAAAGAAAAATAAGTGGGAGTGAGGGAAATGTAATCATAATAAAGATAACCCTATTCAGACATGCAGTCTTAGGACAGATCTATGCCAACTCCCTGCCAAGTGCAGGGGCATCACGAAGGAACATCTGCCCTTTTGTGCATACCCAAATTCAGCAATTAGAGCAGACAGTTTTGAGGATTCCTGAATACATGCCCAAGCACTGGTCTCAGAGCACTTCTCAGGGCACATCCAGGTGAGTGCACACATGCCTCTTGCAGCATCTCAAAACAGATTGAGATGTCACAAGAGGAATGCTGGGAACAAAAAAATATTCCCTGCGCTGCATATTTGCACCGCGGTTTCTAATTTTGATACTGAAAATCCAGGTATGAAAAAAAAGCCTGTGGGAAAAAAGTGTGGCAAGGCACATTCTTGTAGTGTGCCCTGAAGTAATCAGAGGCTGGGGTTCTCCAAAGAGATGCTCTGGTAGCTCGCCAGAGCATCTCTATTGCTGCTCTGTGCCTCAATGCTGCAACACGCTGCCTCCCCATGTGAGACAAACAGTGGTGCAGGCTTCAGTAACCTGGACCCACACTCCATCCCAGGTAAGTAGGGACTGGGGCTGGGCAGGAATGAAGCAGGGGGCTGTGTGAGTGCAGGGGACTGTGTGTGTGGAAGGGGGATGCTTGGGAGGGTTGTGTCTCCTGCCTGACCCTGCATTGCCCATAGCCTCTGTCAGCAGCAGCTGCCATCAGAGCACTTGGGGCCCTCCTGGTATAGCCTCCACATAGCATGGGGCAGTGCAGCATGGCCTCAGCTACCTGGCATCGAGCACTGCCTGTGCCACATCACATGGGTCCAGCCTGGCATGGGGCCATGTGCCTTTGGGCAGGACTGGGTCTCTCAGGCTGTCACCTGTGGGTCCAGCATCACTTGCAGGGAGTGCGCATCATGCTGGGCCAGGTCCTGCATGCATAGACCTTGTGCACTGTTGGGCCAGGCTGGATCCATGGAGTACCTGGCCCAGTGCAATGCAAGGTTCCTGCAACCAGTGCATGGCCTCTGGGTGATAGCCCCAGAAGCTCAGTCCTGCCCAAAGGCACACTGCCCCACTCCAGGCTGGACCAGGCCCTCGTGATGTGGCACAGGCGGCACTGTGTGCCAGGCAGCAGGGGCCAAGCTACATGGCCCTGTGTTGTAGAGGAGCTTTGTCAGGAGGGCCCCAAGTGCCACGATGGCTGCTGCTGCTGCAGGGGGCATGTGTGCCTTGTGAGGGGGCTGTCAGTGAGCTGTGTGGGGGGGCTGTGCCCTTTGGGGGGTTGCGGGACCCACCCCTCCTGAGCAGTCCCCCACCACCACCACACAGCCCTCCCATACCCACAGTCTCCCCACAACCACAAAACCCCCCACAGTCCACCCATAAACCCCACACCCCCAAATCACCCCCACAAACCCCTAACCCGCATACCCAGCCACAAACCACAAACACCTGCAGAAGCCCCATACTCCATGAAACCTCACCCCCACAAAACCTACACCCCACTGTAAACCCTGCTCCCTCCATATCCCTTCCCCCCCACACATCACATCCACCCCACAAATCTCACACCCTGCATGCCCAACCAGCCACATGGGATGGGATGGGATGAGACCTGCTGGCAGGAGCTGCAGCTGCAGGGGTAACTGCCATGCTGCAGCCCTACCCCGTGCCTACATCAGTGCTGGTCCCAGGAGCCACTGGGGGGGTGTGATGGGCTGGGGGGAGGGGTGGAGTTGTCAGCAGGGATGTGTCAGAGAGAGATGAGGGTCAGGGGTTGGGGAGCACACTGGGTAGGAAAGACCAGGCTTAGAGCCCTCCCTGCTCCCCTACAGGGGGAGGCTGGCATGGAAGGAAAGGGCCCTGCTCATTCCCTGATTCCCAGTCAAGGAGTTCCCAGGAACAGCATGGGACAGGCAGCAAAACAGCAAGGGCTGGAACTGCTCAGAGCCACAAAGCAGCAGGTGGGTCAGCTGCAGCTGGACTCATGTACAGGTGCTGGGACAAAGCTGCAGCTGGGAGAGAGCTAGTGGGGGCAAGCATGGGCTACAGGTCAGGAGTGAGGAGACTGGTGGGGAGGGCAGGGGGGCTGTAGGTTGAGAATGATAAGCAAGGACAGGCTGCTCAATGCCACGTGTCCTGACGAGCAGTGCAGGTAGAAGCAGCTCTGATTTTTCTATGACAAAAATCAAAAGTAAATGCCAAAGTGTATAGATATTTAGAATCCATTTTCTTATGATGATCAAGGCACTGGTAGGCTTCCAAATTGCTTTAAACTTTGGAAGTTTGTAAATACAGCAATAAAACATTGCCCAACTGATCTCTCTATATTTAGTGGTGTTTTATTTTAATAGTGAAAGAACACTGTTTTGGATATTTTAATGAGAGAATTTGGGCTTATTAAAGATTTTGCAATTTTTAAACAGGAAACACCATAATCTCTGCTGGTGAGACAAGTGGCATTACCCAGGTAGAGGAGCCTATCCGGAGCCAGCACTGAGGACTCAGCTGGAGGGCAGATGTGGTGGTTGACCTCTTGGCCATTTGGGACCAAGAGGACACACTTTGACAGTTCAAAGCAGGTCACTGAAAGGAGAACATCTTCTGGGCAATAGCTGCCCAGATGGCAGAATGGGGGCGCCCAGATGGCAGTGGGGGCACCAATGGGGGCACAGGTGCCCCCCAGCCTCTAGCTTCCCCTGGGTGATGGTCCAGGAGAAGCTCAGAAGAGTCAGTTTGCCCCAAGTGGCACAACTTGCCCCACACCAAAGTGCATGTCCAGATATGTGTACTGAGGCAAAAATTTCCAGCATAAATTTGTGCTGTTCCTATTTGACTTGCGGCAAGAGCACATGCCTGTATGTATAGACATATCCTCAGAGACCAAATGGGTATAAGCAGCCAACCGCATCATGCTAGATGTTAGAGATTTCTAAGTACCAGGTAACTGATATCTTAGCGTATGATATACACACACACACACACACACACACACACACACACAAATATAATGATTTCCGTAGTGAGAGAAAATTGCAGCTTTAACCTTAACTATGCGAAAAGTAAAAAAATATATTTTAGCAACTGCTCATATCTTTTTCTCTTTTTTTTCCGTTTTAGATGTCCCAGAGGAAATAAGCACAAACTGTCAGTTTTTAGCAAAATGTTCCTAAATACTACATAGCACTTGTGTGGTGTGATAAGACTGGCGCAACTGCTGTATATTAATCATATCATGTCAGCCATTGGTAACATATGGTATTGTAATTATATCAAATATGTTTACAAAAGATGTGAGCAGGTGCTAATGGTTGTGTTCCAAATGTTGACAGGCCTTAACAAGATGTCCCTTTTTAACCAAAGTATATCCAACACCTCCCCCCACCCCCCAAGCAAAGTGACGCCAAGCAAAAAGTCCTATTTAAAAAGGATGCAGAAATATTTCAAGTTATTTCAGTGTTTCATAGAACTTTCCTAAAATTGTTGTCCCATAGTTAATTAATTTTAGATAAAGGCTTCTATTCTGTATGAAGAGAAGTGTTATATACCAAACTGATGTTCAAAGGGCATTACTCTGTGCTATTCATCTTGTGACAGCACAACACTTACTACTAGTAATACAGGAACACAGAAGACCCATTGGGGAGTAGAGCCACATGATAACATACTATACATACATACAAGTACAAGATGGTCCCTGCCCCAATAAGTTTCCAATTTCAGGAATGGAGAGGTGTAACAGATTGATATAATGGACAGGGAAATGATGCATGATTGATTGATGTGGCAAGCACTAGTCACAGCTTACCAACCTGCCCAGCTAACATTTTATCCTACAACACTGCACAAGTTGTTCAACTATAACAAATCAAAACAAGGCACCCCTAAAGGTACAAATAGGAGAGTTGAGAAGGCTTAAAGCAAACGAACATGAGAATACTAATTTGCAACAGAGATCCTTAGAAAGTGAGTATTCTTGTTTCTGGCGGGGAAGAGAATCTAACTGAATACTAAGTAATTTCTCTGATTCAGTTAAAAGTATCTAACGTCTTGTAATCAAAACAAGCAAATGGTTTCTCTTACAAAGAAAAGTAGTGAGAGCGAGTTCTTATTTAAATTTTTTTAGGAGATTGTGAGTGGTTCAGATAATATACTGGTGGGTACAGTACTAGAGCCTAGATAATGTTATGTCAAATAAAATAGTCTTACCCCTTTCCTACAAGTGCAGTAGAGCTGTCCCATTAGAGAAACAATGGACACTTCTGCATCTCTTCAGAGAAGCAAGTCAGTTACACACCCTCAATTCCAGCTCTACAAACCTGAAACAACCATGTATTTCAGTGGCCACATCTACACCTGCAATTAATGCAGAGCAATAAACTCCAGTACATATCATGCAGAAGTTTATTGCTCCTGGATGTAGTGTTTAAACATAGGCTAAGGACAGCAGCACGTTGAGCCATGTCAGAGCAGCCCCAGCTGGCAAGAGGTCCAGTGGGTCAGCCTACTAGCCAGGGGCTGCTCTGACCCGACTCAACATGCTGCAGAGGGGCTGGCTGGGGCATGAGGGTGTTCCAGTGTGGAGCTAGCCAGCAAGCAGCCCTCACACTGAAAAACCCTTGTGCCCCAGACAGCCATGTCAGAATCTACAAATGCAGTGCTTCAGAGAAAAAAAAACTCCACAGCAGGGTAGTATCTGTATTTCCAAGTACTACCCTGCTGTAGATTTTATTAGTTTACTTCAACCTAATAGCCCTGCATGTGGAGCTAATTAGTCAACTGCAGAAAATGTCTCATGTGGATACACCCAGTGGGAACAGAATCTAACCCCTCGTGTCATCATAGACTGCCTAAGGAACAGACTCATAATTCAGAATAAGATTGCTCAAAATGCTGCTTATTTCAGAGACTGTATAAAACCTATTACTTCTTTTCTGCTACAGTTCTCTATCTCAGAAAGATTTCAAGGGGGAGTTGAAGGCAACTATATAGCTCTTCTTGATGTCCTCTTAAGACAAGTTCAATGTATATAACTAGTTGTAAGGATGGCTAATATGAAGGCAAAGTCATAGAATCATAGAAAAATAAGGCTGGAAAGGACTTTCAGAGTCATCTAACCAAACCACCCCCCCCTCACCCTCCACCAGAGGCAGGATCATCTCTCAGACCAACCTATACAAATCCATTGTCTAACCTATGTAAAACTATGAAGACTACACTTACACAGCCACAAAGCATAAAACTCTAACCTACCACCCCAGTATTCATGCTCTACTGAAACTGGTGCAGCTAAGATCGGCCTGCCACCTTTCAAGAGAGCCCAGCACTCACCTGCTGAAGAAAATCTTCTACGGCTAACTGTCATATGGAGTACGCTCTTGCGGCACACCAAAGAAGTGATACAAGGACACCCTAAAGGTGTCCCTAAAGAGTTTCAGCATTGACCTGGACTTGTGGGAGCAAATCGCTTGTGACCACCCATCCAGGAGGTCATCAATCCAGAATGGAGCACTGACCTTCAAATGGCAACACATGGCAGAAGCAATAGACAAATGCATGGCTAGGAAAACAAAAACCTCTCAAACCCAGTCCTCATCGCTTTCCTGCCCCTGCTGTAGCAGCCTGTTCAAGGCAAAGATCAAGCTTATAAGTCACCTATGTACCCACGTGACTTAGAATCCATGCCGCTCCTTTCTCTTTCCTCTCTCTCTTTTTTCCCTTTTCCTTTTTTTTTCCTTTTCTCTTTTCTCCCTCCCTATTTCTTTCCCACTTCTTTTCTCTCTTATTCCCCATCACCCCCGCCACCGCTGAATACAATCATCTTGGCCAACAAAGGACGAATCTCTTAAAAACCACATGGGGACAACAGTGACCAATGTGCTACTACTGCAAGGGTTGTTAAAAATCTGCTTGAGACATCAGAGAAAGAGGTCCATGCCCCCTGCTATGGAAGAAGGCAAAAAAAACCCCCACAATCTGTACCAATCTGTCCATGGAGGAAGATTCCTTCCTGACCCCAAATATGGCAATCAGACCGACCCTGACTGAAGAAGCAAGACCCTCAATGAGGAACCTCTGGTAAATCTCAGCAGAACTGGCAAATGCCAGTCAAAATCCCATTTTGGCTGGAGCCGAAACACAATGCTTCCAGGGAAGGGGGAAAAATGTGCCTGATGTAGCAACAGCAGTGGGGAAATTTGCTTCCTGGCCCCACGTGACAGCCAGCAAAGCCCAGAAGCATGAAAAATACCCATAATAGAGCATAGGTCCAGAACCACATCCCATTGCATTTCCAACCTTTTCTTAAACACCTCCAATGATGGAGATTCTACAACTACCCTAGGCAGCCTATTCCATTGCCTCAATTCCCTAATAGTAAAGAACTTTTTCCTGACATCAAATATAAATCTACTTTACTGTAGCTTCAAGCCATTGGTCCACATCCTGTTCTCTGCAGCCAGAAAGAGGTGTTTTCTCTCTTTACGGCAGCACTTCAGACATTGAAGTCTGCTACCAAGTCCCCTCTTAAGTGCCTTTTCCACAAGCTGAGCATGACTATTTAACTACATCAGAAATATATTTATATCTCTATTTTTAAGATGATAAAGAAGCATACCCAAGGGACATAACTACTCCTAAAATAATATGGGAGTATTAATAGGTATATCTTCGTATGTTTTGCCTTTCGAGCTCTTCAGCATTTTTTGTTGCCTGCCTCTAGATAGTCTTTTACTTTTCCATGTCCTTTTAAAAATGTGGAGCCCAAAACTGCATGTAGTACTCTATGAGGTCTAACCAGTACTGAGTAAAGAGACAGCATCACTTCCCATGCCTTGCACCTAACACTTCTGTTGATGCATCCCAAAACCACATTCGCCTTTTGTACAGCTGTATCACACTACAGTCTCATATTGAATCTGTAATCCACCAAGACTCCTAGATCCTTCTTCTTAGTACTGTCAAACAACCAGATGTCACTCATCATTAGTGTTTTGATGTCACTATGTTGATGACATGCAACTCTTAATCATTATTGGGTGGGTCTACATGTGCCCCTATGGCACGGTTGTCACCGAGCCATCATTTAGTACTTCCAAAAGGAAATACTAAATGACAGTGAAGTAACAGCACATCACTATGGCAACACAGCTGCAGCATCGTGGTTTTTGCCCACTGATGCTATGTTACCATAGCGCATTGCTGCAGTGCCGTAGCATCATATGTAGATGTGCCCATTTTGTCCAACTAAAGTGATGCAGCTTAGCACTTCATCTACAGTCCTGTTAATATTGGGTCATGTAAGAGCTGAGGCTCTAGCCAAGTAAAATTAAAGTGATAATGGTGAATTACAAGCAGGACTTCTAGCACCTCCTTTACCTAACAGTTCTTTGGACTGAGGGAATACCTTTGCCATTAGTTAATAGTGGAATAAAGTTTAATAAAACTGTATTTATTCTAGGAGAAATTATGATATGTGGAATGCCTAGTTCCTTTGGTAGACTTCTTTATCATTTAAAAAATAGATACATAAATATATTTTTGATGTAGCTAAACTCTATTTAGATTTCCTGTAGTAACCCGTTCAGAAAACCTTTTCTGATATTATCTGGCTTCATTGTGCGTCCTTAGCATTTGTTTGCTCCATACAGCATTTTCAAAAGGCCACAAAAGGGTATCTTATACACAGCTGGTTATCAGTTTTCAGCAAGCAGGTTCCTGAATGGTATTTACCATGCATGTCCCCACATAGCAATGTGCGGGGTTATGTCCCATAGGACTCTTTAAAGCATAATGTCTCCTCTGTAACTGATTAAGCTGAACTCCAAATGTCATTAGTCTTCATCTCATAGTTGGAATCCTTGTAATTTCTATGTAGCTGGGCTTTTGTCTACAGATCACATGCAGTTAGTTTCCCAGAAAAATATATATCTATTGGCTTTTACAAAATCCCTATTTCCCTATTTGAAAGCAGGGTAACAGGTCTGTCTGTACGCTGGAGACATATATTTATCAGTCACAGCCAACATTTTACAAAAAACTTAAATCACTGCTTCTCTTTCCATTAACTCCTTTATCGTTTAAGCCTTCAGTTAGCGCATATAACAGTCCCTTTAACCCTGCCACTCAGAATTGGATAACTGTTCCCTGAAAACATAATAAGATATTCATTAATACTAATACATGAGTTCTTGACCTATCTGCAGCCAGTGTGTTAATGCAAATCTTGAGGCTGGGTTTATCCAGAATCTAGCAATTACAAAAAACACCCATATGATTTTTTTTGTATAATTTTATATGTAGAGAAATTTTGCAACCACTACTGAAATGTAGCTCCCCTCTTGCACTTGGACTACTAAGAACAGAGCAGTTGTTTATTAGAAGTTACACAAAAGATTAGGTGAGTAATAGAAAAAATATTTTAAAAGGAATGAAATAGAAGCTGAAAGGAAATCTGAAAAGGATTATTATAATCATCTTTTTTTGTTTTAAGTTTTACAGATCATTGAAGCTAGTGCTCATTGTAAGATAACTGTCATAGAAAGGGTGGAATTCCCCCTTTTTAATCCAGTTTACTTTTAAACAACAGGAAATACCATTTAATGCATTGGCCCAAGTAATGCAAGAATTCACGAACAGATTCTCCTGTGTTTATTTAAAATATTTTTACCAGAATACACTCAGGCCATCCAAGCTTTCCTTTTTTATTCTCCTTCTAAAGCTTCGTTCATTTTTTTAAAAAGTGAATATACTACAGCAGGTATAAAAAGATGCCATCTTTGGAGTGGGATCAGCTGTGCTAGGATGTGGCCCAGCATAACTGATCTGTTTTAGTGGTGTCTATAGATGTCATCAGTCTTCAGGATTGTGCTCCTGCTGATTCTGGGGCTTCAGAGACCTGATCATGTAGGACAATGGTTCTGGATGCCATGATCTGACTTAGGACAGCAAGTGGGTGAACCTTAGGTACTCATGTACTGGGAATACCCTGCAGGGCATACAATTCCCAGGGCATACTTCTGCAAGCATAGAGCAGGGAACCCCTCGCTTGCAGATATGCACCCTGGAAGTTCCCCTGGGTGTCCAAGAACGGGCTCCGAAAGTCCCAAGAGTACCTTCCTGGAGAGTCTGGAGAGCTCAGGCAGCCTCTCCTACCATAGGCAAGCAGATGCCAGCTGCAAAAAAGTCACACAAACTACTATATTTATTTGACTATGAGGTGACCATCCCTATAATTAGATTCTATAAATGGAAAATTTATAAATGTGTTATCATTTTCAAAATATAGAATCTAAGTATTGGAGGGTTGTTTTGCATTTGTCCCTGTGACAGGAGTATCACTATCGGAGCCTTTCCAGGAGTGGCTCCGCCATCCTGTAATGGGCCAACCTCCTGCTTATTCTTCTGCCACACCTTGATCTTACTTGATTAATAAGTTGTTGTAATCATTGGGAGGCTGCCCATTTTATGCGCCCCGATAACAGGGGGCACTACCTGCAGCTCCTTTTCCTCCCCTACACCACAGCCCAATCTTCGCAGATGGTACTGACGTGGTTTGCCCTGAGCCTTGTAATGTCTGGGCCCTCCTCTTTACTCTAGGGCTCCTCACTGCCCCGCTCTCACTCTGGGGCACCTCACTGCCCCCCTCTCACTCTGGGGCGCCTCGCTGCCCCCCTCTCACTCTGGG
Organism: Crocodylus porosus; assembly: GCF_001723895.1. Classification (NCBI taxonomy): domain Eukaryota; kingdom Metazoa; phylum Chordata; order Crocodylia; family Crocodylidae; genus Crocodylus; species Crocodylus porosus. The sequence goes on along the minus strand of NW_017728931.1, from coordinate 85,289,463 downwards.
GCTGGGGCCAATGCACCCCAAAGATGCTGCACCCTCTCCGGCACCAGGAAACCCCACGCTACTAGAGAGTCCCTATGAGGCCTCCTCCAGCCCCTAATAGCCTCACCCAGTCCTCTGGTTAAACAGTAAACACAAAGCACAAAGCCCCAGGGCTATAACATAAAAGTAAACCATCCAGTTGAACAACATTTGATCCCTACCAGGAAAATACTCCAGCCCATGGCAGCGAACCAGTGGATACTCATGCAGACAAACCTTGCCCCTCTCCCCACACTGCCCAAGTTCCCCTCCTTGGCTGCCAGAGGGGAACTGCCATCCTGGCCTCCGGCCTGGGTTTAAGAAGGGCAAAGCCCTGCCCCTTCCTGTCAGCAGGTTTCGCTGGTTGCCCCAGCAACCAGCACCTGTGCTGCCCTGGTGACTGGCAGCTGCGCCTCCCCCTTCTCACCACTAGGGGTCTCTCCTGAGCTGTTTCTGTTCCCAGGTGCAGGCCACCTAAGTGCTCTGCAACAGTCCCCCTCCCACTGCTACAGCAAGGAAAGCAGTGCCTGGAAGTGGGGGCAGGTGCATCCCTTGCCCTCTGCCCCACCCATTTCTTCCCCCTGCAACCTTCCTGCCACCTGCACTACCCCACCCCAGCTCCCCCCAATCTTTGCCTTTTCCCTTCCCCACCCCACTTATTGTCAGATGCAGCTTAGGCTGCTCTGTCCCAGAGCGCAGCAGATGGAAGCTCAGCCCTTGCCTAGCCATGCAGCAGAGTCAGCACTGCTTATTAGCTGGGCAGAGGAAGGAGTTCCATCTTTGTGCCCAGAAGAGACCCCAGCCCAAGCCAGAGCCACGCTGTGCCTGACAGTAAGGGAGGAGGGAAGGGGGTGGGCATGGGGGCAGAAGCTGAAGAGGGGAAGCAGAGGGCTCAAGGCCAGAGTCAGAGCCTCAGCAGTTGCCTGCTCCCCCCTCTACTTTGGATGTGAATATAAGACAAAGGGCTCTTTCTCCCATGCTGATGGAGGGAAAGATGCATCTTATTTTTGAGTAAATATGGTATTATTAGGTATAATCATGCTCATATATTTGGGCATTTGTGCTATGACTATCTGTTCACTAGATTTTTGCGTTGCAGTAAAAACGTTTATGGCAGCACAAAAATGATGTCTGTTTTCAGCCAGAGATCCCCAGAAGCAACATCTTCCACACTGCTGTTGTGTTGCGGGTTCAGGTCACTAAGGCAGGAGCCACTTCTAACAAGGAGGTTTCTTTAATCCTGCTAACAGGACACAGGCACAGCCATCAGACCCGCTATGTCCAACTCTGGCTCTGGCTCTGCCTTGTCTTAAAGATATACAGTTCTCAGTCTTTAAAAAAGGGTGTGTAGAACAGTTTGCTGCCTTGAAAATGACAATATTAAAAAAACAGAAACCCAAACTTGAATGTGTAAACAGGCTACGTTACAGGAAAAAAATGAAATGGGGGGTTTTTCCCGCAACATGAAACCATTCCACCTGGGACAGATATGTTAAAAGATGACAATATTATAAAAGGAGAACTAAGCCAAGAAGAAAAAAGGGAAAATAAAAATAAAAAATCTGCAAAATAAATGGAAGGACTGGTGATATTTGAAGCATCTAATCTGGCACTTCACCAAAAACATGGAAGGGTTTAAGCAACTAAGCAATAATTTTTTATAGATGCCAAATGAAATAGCTAGTCCACATAATTTTTAGCATGAGTAACATTTGCTTCCTTGGAGGTTCTGATTAACAGTAGGCAGCGCACACCTTGCATGATGCATTAGCATATGCTATATTCTTTCTCTCCTCCACAGCAAAAGCAGATTAAGTGAGGAATTACTACTGCAGTGTAAATAGTTTGATATATATACCTCAAAAATATTAGCTCTGGTTAGAGCTTGAATCTCAGCCAAGAAATAGCATCAATAGTTTTTGCTGATATATTTCATACACCCAAAACTGCTTGTAAAAACTTTAGAGTTGTTGCTTATAGCCGTGTTGGTCTGAGGACATAGGCAGACAAGGCTCTTTGGGTAGATGTGATATCTTTTATTAGACCAACTAATTTGTGGGAAAAATAACCCAGGAAAGCACACAATTCACCAGCAGACTCTATATCCCTGAAGAAGGGTGTTTGTGCCCGAAAGCTTGCAAAGAGTAATTTTTCCAACTATTTAGTTGGTCTAATAAAAGATATCACATCTACCCAAAGAATCTTGTCTATAAAAACTTTGGCATTTCTCCTCTTTCTCTGGGCACTTAACCATCTTTCTCAGACTGTCATTCTTGGTGTGCTGTCCTTTTGTGGCAGGTTCACCAGGATGTGTCAAATATGCTTTGTAACCTTCCATAAATTTCATAGATTTTTTAGGGTCAGAAGGGACCTCAGTAGATCATTGGGCAGGAAAGAGCACTGGGGTCAGATGACCCCAGCAAGGTGCTTGTCCAGTCTCCTCTTAAAGACCTCCAAGGTAGGGGAAAGCACCACCTCCCTTGGAAGCCCATTCCAGGTTTTGGTAACCCTAACTGTAAATACATTTTTTCTAACATCTAATTTAAATCTGCTCTTCTCTTAGGATCTCATCTGTAGGCCCATTACCACATGAGTAGCCCTCCTCTGAACCCTCTCAAGGTTATCTGCATCTCTCTTGAAGTGCAGTGCCCAGAACTGGATGCAGTACTCCAGCTGCAGTCTTACCAATAGAGGGGAAGTATCACCTCCTTAGACCTGCTTGTGGTACACCTTCTAATACATGGAAGAGTGTGGTTGGCTTTACTTATCACGTCATCACTTTGACAAGACATGTTCATTTTGGACTCAACTATGACTCCGAGATCCCTTTCTGCCATTGTGATGCTTAGAAAGTCACCTCCCAGGCTGTAGGTGTGTTAGTAATTCTTTCTCCCTAGATGTAGCACTTTGCACTTATCCTTGTTAAACTGCATCTTGTTCTGTTCTACCCACATTCCCAACCTGTGCAAATCCACCTGAATCTGCTCCCTGCCCTCCAGCATTTTTACTTTGCCCCATAATTTGGTGTCATTCACAAATTTAGACAGAGTGCTTTCCACGCCCTCATCCAAGTCACTGATGAAGATACTGAACAGCACTGGTCCAAGTACTGAACTGGGGAACAACCCATCTACCACAACCCTCTGTGTGCTCCACATATGCCAACTCTCCACCCACCTCACAATCACCTAATTTGTTCATAAGAATGGGATGCAACACTGTATCAAAGGCCTTTTTAAAATCCAAGTAGATGACATCTACCTCAACTCCTGCATTTTGTGGCCTGGTCATAAAAAGAAACAAGGTTAGTCAGGCAGGATCTACCTGCTATGAAGCCATGCTGGTTGCCCTTCAGCATTATTTTTCCTATCAGACTCCCACAAATAAGATCTTTAATAATTTTTTCAAAGGTTTTCCCTATTTTATCCTCCTAATCAGAATCTCACGTGTATGATCAAAAGGTTTGATCCAGCTCAGCAGAATTAATTTCCAGACTTGTTTTCTCAGAAAGGCCAGCTGTGTTTAAACTGATCTCTGCAGTCAACTAGAACAAGCAGAGGGAGGGTGTAACGACAGGACAGGACACATTGTGTCTGACTCTGGCAGGCAGCTGCCTAGTACATTTATTACCTTCTGTAATTCCTTTGAGAACTGTCTTATTTTATTTTCTATTTAGCGCAAGATGAGTATCTTGCAATTTTACAAGAACAAATTTATTTGTTTCACTGATACCAGAGTTTTCTTGTGCCAGCAGCCTGGTTCTTATACTGAATTATTTCTGGACAGAAGCCGACATACACAATAGGCTCCTCCTGTAAATCCCCAGTCAGAGGGAAGTGTCTTCATATTATTACCATTAATGTTTGGCCTGACATAAGTGTCTCCTGCTCTAACAAGAAGAAATTTATTGTTTCAGGGATAACTGAATTCTCCTGTGCCCTCAGACTAAGATGTGGTATATTATTCTTGAACAACCACACATAATGTACAATCAGCCTCTTATCCCCAGGTAGAGGGAAGTTGACCTAACATTATGAATTAGTATTTTGCAAGATGTAATTGTCTCCTGCTTTCAGGAGAATTTCCCCTGATAATCTGAGTTCAATTGTACCATCATATTCAGATATAGGACAAGGGAAAGAGGGCAAGGGAATACAATGAATGCACTGCAGATTATCATATTGCCAGCTACTATACCATTTCATTTTTGAATCCCTCTCTCTGTCTGTCAGAGAAGCTACACACCAGTTTGTTTTCACATAGGTGAATGATAACTATACTCAGCTGCTCCTGTATACAGAAATATCATTTTTACGAGTGATATACAGGAGTCACGGGGTGGCTGTAAATGTGGGAGTTTATACTCATGTGAAAGCAAATACAAAGATTTTCATTTGCATGAGCATAAACCACTTTAAAATTTACAGCTTGCAATTCAAATGAGACCCAGACTGATGGGAAAATTTCTGGAATGGTGTGTGAACCAGATTCAGGAAGGTTCAAACACCTGTAGAATACAGAGTACTATAATTTTACTATATATCTTGCTTCCTCCTCCTCCAAGCACGTTTTTCCTTCTGACTGACTGCAAAACTGATGAAATTTTTAAAAACAAAACCACCCAGTAGAATAGAAAGTACTATAATTTCCACAGAACTTTCAGATATTCCAAGTTCCCTCAATGTATGTAGCCAGTAGCAATCAAATGATAATATAGTTGTGTTAAGTCCTCCAGGAGACACTCGATGAATCATAACGTTTTGCACTTATAAAACACTATTCATCTGAGGATCTCAAAGCACTTTACAAATAATTAATCCTTGAAGCTGTCTGAGATAGGTATATATTCTCATCTCACTTTATGAACATGTAAATTGAAGCCGAGGGAAATAATTTGTCTAGAAACACACAGCATCAGGCACACAAAACAGCAACCTCGATTTGCAAAACCTTTCCCCAACCACTGGCTGCTTTTCTCTTTAAGAAAGACATATGCATCAAATTCTTTTCTTTCATTACTAATTATTCAGAACCTGACAACTGGTGTAATACCCACTCTGGATTTACTATAGTCATCTGATGATAAGTCTTCTATAGACAGATTATATTACTTTGTATTCAAGAATTGATTTGTCACTTGGAACTTCTGCACAGAAATCACAAATAATTTGATTTATTTTTGATTCAGTACACTGACCTCAAATGACAAACTTACATTATCACCTTATGCATAAATGCTTTATCCTGCATCTTCTTCATTACAGCAGTATTTATAAGTGACATCTTGCTGAACAGCAAAAGTACTTTTGAATGTCTAAGTGCAGGCTTTAGTTCAGCTTTGCAAAATTTACATAAGCAAAGTTGTTTAAAGCATACAAGCTTAGGAGGCTTATCTATACATAGTATATGCATGTATATAAAATGTGTGTGTGTGTGTACACAAATGTACATGCACACAACCATACAACACTTCAAAAATCTTCCAAATGAGCTATTAAATTGTAGAAATAATATGACAAACTGCAACAAAAGGAATTCTTTTACATTCTGTATTTCAGTAATAAGCATTCTTCTAGGTAACAGCATTGACTTCTATTGTGCATATTATATGATCTGAAGTAGCCTCCATAATGGATAGGTGTTAGCTCCTTTAGGTTTTTGTTTCTGATCTCTTCACCAAAACACTCTCTCTCAAAAAAATGATTAGTCAAAAAATCGTAAGAAGGATTGTTGGTGTTGGAGTGATGTAGCCATCACGGTCCAGGAAACATGTGAGGGGCAAGGATTTTTATGAGTGATATCTTTTATTGGACTACATGGATCCTTGAAGGGGGGTGCAGTTTGGTAAGTGGGGAAACTCCAACTTTCCCTGCTTATGGAGCTGGACCCCAGATATTCCCAGGGGCACATTTCTATGCAGGGAAAGCTGAGCAAGTGCTCCCAGGACTAGAGGGGCCAGATGCTTTGAAGGAAATCTTAGTGCATGCAGGACCAGGCCCCTCACGCCCTGGGAGAACACATCACCTATTGTACTGCAACATCAACATGTGGGACAATGTGTGTTTTGCTCAATGAAGCAGATCAGCTGTGGTAGCAGCTGTGAAGCAGAACAGATTCAGCAACTTCTGTTTTTAGCCCAGTGGTTCTCAAACTTTTTAGATCCAAGACATCTCTCCATAACTCTTCTGAAGTTAGTGACACCTTAGTTGAGAATCCCTCTCTGTGGACTGCCACTGTGACAGGATGGAGAGGCTCATACGTACTGATGACTATAAAAGCAGCACCATCAGTGTTACCATGGTGGTAAGTCAAAGGTGAAGTATCAGACGAATAGTAGTCCAACATAACACAAAGACCTCAACAGTGGAAAAGGCAGATGCAGAAGGTACACTTTTCAATGGCTGTAAAGGCAGATAAAGTCTTCAGCAACTTGGATCTTCTTGCCACTGATTTCTCCTCTGCCAAGTTCTGTGTGGTTGTCAATGTGCAACAGCCTCCTCACATAAAACAACTCACACATAGGCTTCTCCCACTGTCCAACATCTACTTCAATAACCAATTCCAATATCTCATTTTAACACAGAAACCTGCAGATTTTGTAGTTTGCAAAGAGCTTTCTACAGACTGGCAGAGTTTCAGCTGCAAGGGGCTGGGTGGGAGTGGGAGGAGGACAGTCAGGCAGGGGGTGCCATGTGCATGTATATGCACATGTCCACCAGGCAGCCTGGTCCCACTGTTTCTGCAGTGCCAGGTTTCACCCACTGGGCTGCAGAGGCCCCAGGGGAGGACATCAGGGTGGGGAGCCCAAGCCCACAAGAGGCAGCCCATGCCCACCCCCACCACACTCACAGATCTGGGGAGCACAGGTGTTCCCTGCCCCCCAGGACTGAGTGCAATGGTGGGGAGCCCCCTACCCCCACCCAAGCCCATAGCAGGCAGACAGCAGGAGGGGGAGCAGGGCTCTGATTTGCTGAAGCAGCTGCCACCTCCTGCCAGGAGCAGGGGGATGTGGACCCAGGTCCCTGGCCCCATAGCCCTAGCAGCTGGGTGCCCCCCTGGCAGGGCTGGGGAGGAGGGGCTGTGGGTGGGTGGGTGGTGAGGGGTACTAGTAGGGATGGGGAGGCCTGTAGTGGGGAGTGAGGCACATGAGCAGAGCCAGGGAGCTGTGGCAGGCAGGGGGGAATGAGGGACACAAGCAGGCCCAGGGGGCTGTGGGGTGGGGAGTAAAGAGTACAGATCCAGGGGCCTGCGATGAGGGAGTGAGGAGCACCAGCAAGGCCAGGGGGGCTATGAGAGGGAGTGAAGGGCTTTTCATTTTAATCATGGTTTGGGGAGGTTTTTATCTAAGGATGTGTGATTTTTTATCAGAGAATTTGCAATTTTTTATCAGAGAAAACCGGGATCCCTGGTCATTATTAACAATATCTTCAGACAGCATGACAGAAACAAAACAACACGGCAACACCCTCTCTTGAAACTATAGTACCACCTCAACTACATTATTGTAAGACCAAATGACCTAAAAGACATTCATATCATGTATTATGAAATGAACCAAGGACTGCTGGACCTATCATCACTTAGTGGCTAGGTACAGAAGTTGCATATAAACTGGTTTAAGTGATCAGAAATTGTTTTAAACCTGTAACAGAACAGCAGTTCAGTGCACACAAACTGGTTTCAAAATGGCTGAAACTGGTTTAAGATATATCTGACTGAATGTAGTATCAGACTTAACTGATTTGGGTCAAGCTGACTTATGCAACTTCTGTCCCAGAGCCCTTCCTGGTTTAAGAGAAACCAGAGTCCTCCAGCATCCCAGCATACAGCCCTGGGCTGGGCTGTGCTTTCTGCTCCAGAGAGCAGGGTTGGCCCTGCCCCTCTGGTCTCTAACCTGAGCAGGGGTGGGGATGTGGCCAGATACATTCCAGCATGGCCCCAAAGGGGGCAGGGAAGGGGTGAATTCTTCCCTTCTTCCCCTCCCTCCCCTCTCCCCACCTCATCTGGGATCTTCATGTCTTCAGGCAAGCAGGGGAGGCAGCAGCCAGGGCTGGAAGACCCCAGATGCTATATCTGAGGACAGAAGAGATGGAGGGAGGAATTAAACCTCTCTCTCCCTCCCTGTCCCCTTCCCTTTAATAAGGCTGTGAAGGGACAGCCATGTCCCCAGCCCAACCACTGGAGCAGCGAGAGTAGGGGGAGGGCAGCAGCCTCTGTCAGGGTGTCCCAGGAAGTGCAAGCACTGAGGAGGTTTATTCCGCCCCCCCCGCTCCCTTCCCTGTCCCACTGGCAGGGACCACAGTCATGTGGACTGAATTGGGACTAAAGTCAGTCCACACAATGTTAGTGCACTTTAACGTGTCTATACGTGTGTTAATGTGCTTTTACTATTTCCACTTAAATTTGATACCTGCATTTGCAGGTATCAAATTTATGTGCAAATAGCCTAAATTAACCATTTTTAATTCACTTTAATGGTATGCACTTGTAGATGTCCACCCTTAATGCACATTAACTTAAGCTGCATTAAAGTTTCATGCGTAGACACACCCAAAGTTCAGATACTGTAACAAGTCTATATCTAGTATTTAGGCCATGGCTACATGGTAAATTTAACACATCCAACAGCATTACCCCTCAAGCATGTTGTTTCCCATGGGCTTCCTTGTAAACCGGTAGTGCAGCTATGTCTGGGTGTATCTATATATGCTATTAGCACAGAGCAATGAACTCTAGCACATATTGTTCCCAGGAGACACATCTTCACATGCACCCAGGACTGCAGCACATTTTTTCTGAGTCAAAGCAGCCCCAGCTGGCAGAAGGCCCAGGGGTCAGCCTTCCGGTCCAGTGCTGCTTCAACCAAGCTCATTGAGCCGTGGAAGGGCTGCCTGGGCCAAGAGTGTGCTCCAGTGCAGGGCTAGCCAGCTGGCAGCCTCCACACTGAAGCAATCTCGTACCCCAGTCAGCCCCATAAGAATCTACACGTGTCTTTCTGATACACAGAGAATATTTGATGTAGATGTGCCCTCTGTGAGTCAGTATGGAACGCATATTTTTTGTGGGAGCAGGCTAATTGGCACAGTAGTGGTAATTATCATTCTCAAACCACCTATATATGTGACTACACTGCTTCTGGGTTAGAAGGCAATACCATTTGCATTCTTCCAGGGCATGGTAAGTTGACCATGTAGAACTTGGCTCCAAGTTCTACAAATCAGGGAAGGTTAATTGAACCACTTAAGTAAAAACATATGGCATAAAAATGTTCCGTCTATATTGCCACCTAATGCTGGAGTGCCTAAATTGCACATGACCCAGGCTGATTCTAAAATCGCCTAAATACCAAGTTTTCTCTTTTGCCCATGTCCAGTACTGCTTCAGTCTGAGCATCTCAGTGTCCATATCCGATCTACGCCAGACTGCAATTTGGAAACCGGTTTTTCTAATCCAAAAAGTGATCACAGAATGCACACCCACGGGATCAGTCCTCCTCAAAAATACAATGGTGGCTACTTTTCTTTTAGTTAGGGTGCTCGTGGGAAGCTTGACTTTCTTCTATAGCTAAGTTTTAAACACTGCAACTCTAACTACAACAGTTTTGTGCAAGGAGCTTAAACCTGTTAATGTGGTAGGCACATTCAGAGCGCAGCTACTACATCAGGCCACTCAAAATACTTAGGCTTTGCTTTGTTAATGTAACCCACTGGGCAAAAGGCAAGAGCTAAGCTCCTAGCTGATCAGGGTACGAAGGATGTCCACATGGTCAGAAATTGATTGCAGTTCAAATTAAAATATATATATCTTTACAAAACTACTTTGTATTTTACATTTTAAAAGATTATTAATTTTTCAAAATGATTTAATTTTAATCAGCAAAGGATCTTTCCACACAAAGGTTGCAATCACACTCACATTAGTCTAGCAGGCATACTACTTGTGCCTGTTTCTTAGATTGATAGGGACATAAAAAGTTAATACTACCACTGGTAGTGACATTAAGATTTCCCTTATAATTTTTCAAAGAACCAAAAATGGCAAAGTTCTGCCATTTGAATTCCCTTGTTAGTAAGATGATGACAGCAAATAGAGGAACCGAGCTGTTCCGATGAGAAGAATCAAATATTCACAGATTCAGCAAAATGCACACGACAAATGTTAATAAAGAAGCTGCAAATTGTGAACACCTCTGCTGACTGTCTGTTTTACTGTGTTGTGCCCCTAAAGCCAAGCATGTATAAGATAAGCCTTCTTTCAATGGCCAGCAATAACTGCATGGCTGATATGGTAAATGCCTACTGCTCTTTTAAGGTCCCTAATTTGGAGCAGCTAAAATTGCCACAGATTTTTTTTTTCTACCACCCAGAACCTGAAATCCCAATTGCTGGCACTAAGGGAAATTATTAACAGCTAAGAGAGTTTGAGCTTTATGTTCAGGGTTGTCCCATTAAATGTATAGGGTGATGTTTTCTGGTTCCAAAATACAATAAACAGATTTTTAATTGCACTAGTCTGATTTATAGTCAATGTAATCACTCCAGATTTGCAAAGCATAACTAAATGCAAAATATGAGGTCAAAATTACACATAAAGGACATATGGTCTGTGGTCAGAGATTCCATGATGCATTTCATAAAGTTTATAAGGATGAAAACTAAGGTCTTAGGTAAGAGGCAGCTTGAATAATTACATACTTACTTTTGTAGCTTTGTATGAAGTTATACCTACTGTGACCAATGGTAGACTTACCATGAAACAAACTGTGCAGTGCAACAGGGCCCCCAATGACAGAAAGCCCCAATGCCGCCACTAGAAAGCCTCCCGCATTTTGTTTGTGGCCCTCCCTCCCGCCCAGTGGATGTGGGCTTCTTCAGCCATTCCAGCCAGAAATTCCAGGCACAGTCCCCCACAACCAGTGTGCTGCGATAATTCCCCCATGGACGTGCCATGGGGCAGGACGTGGGGCCCTGCACCCTGCTTGGATCACAGGGCCCCACTAACTGTAAATCCGCCACTGACTCTAACAGTATATTTCATCTTCACTTTTCTCCTGTTAAATAGTTGTTCCACTCTGCATCAAATCCAGGTGCATGTATATAGTAGAGAAAATCATTTTAATGTGTAATTTGCAAGTCAGTTTTCTAGGGCTAATTCTATATTCATTTAACATCAGTGTAATTTGAATATTTCTATTGAAGATTTACATCCATGTAACTGACAGCAGGATCTGGGCTGTTGTTTATGAAGTGTTTGGGGATTTATGAGGATTAAAAGCATTATGTAAGTGTAAGATTTTCTTATTTAGTTGCTTTAGTATTTGAAGTGGTTCAACCTTTCTGTCAGCTTCATGGCTTAAACTGGTATTATTCAGCTTCACAAGCCCGGTTGATTGAACAGTGAAAAGTTAAGCGTCCCAAAAGATGCAAATACTCTGGGCTAATTATCAGAGGCTACTTATTGGGCCTGTAGATGACTGCTGTGTTTTAAGCACAACTATTAATTATAATGTTAGCAGAATATTTGTAATCACTTCAAAATTAACCTTTGTATCCTCAGGAGGTTTTTCCTTATAAGAGTCACTTGGAGTCTCATAGAGAAACTAATTAGTCAATGAATGATAAAAACAGAAAAATTACGAATTAGTTCTTTGTTTACTGCTTCATGACTGTACCATATAATTTGTATTGTAATTAAAATTTGTTGTATATTGTAAAAAAAGAAAAAGGTATAATTCAGGAATAACAACAGTATTTTTGAGTGCTGCTAAGGCATATGTATGTTGATATTTTCATTTGGGCCGTCTATTCCCTAGCTATCCAGAAAATAAGAGGTAAGTGAGAGGCTTGAATCAGAGCATGGTCAAGAAAAGGAACTTTGCTTCATCTCTTGACAAGGTTCAAGTTTTAAAATTCTTCATGAAACAAAGAGAGAAACATAAAGGGTGAAACAACTCCACTCTACCTTGCCTGCCTCCTTCCACTACTTTCAATTGCAAAAAATGAATGTCAGGGTTCATCATTTATTCTCATAAATAAACTGAGTGGCTGAATGGCTGTGATGTAGATGATTACATGGTCAGGTGGGTGGCAAATTAACTTAGGGGTCTCACCCAGAGAGTGGTGGTGGATGGGTCGGTATTGACCTGAAAAGATATGGGCAGTGGAGTCCCACAAAGCTCAGTCCTCGGATCTGTATTGTTCAATGTCTTCATCAGTGACTTGGATAAGGGCATGGAGAGCACTCTGTCCAAATTCGCAGATGATACCAAATTATGGGGTAAAGTTAATACACTAGAGCAGGGGCGGAGAATTATTTTGGACAGGGGGCCGCTTACCCAGTTTCGGCAAGCTGTTGAGGGCCGCATGGGTAGCCCCTCCCCTTGATAGGTTCCCCGCCCCTGGTCACCGTCTTGGGACCAATGTCCCCATGTCCCCAGGGCCAGCACCAGTGGGGCCCAAAGCAGAGCACAGGCTGGCAGGGGTCCGTGCAGCTGGGCTGGGTTGCACCAGCAGGGAGAGGGGGGAGCTGACCCTCTATAGAGCCCCTGCCAGCTGGGACCCTGTACTCCTGCCACACTGATCTGGGCCCTGCCGGCACTGGTCCTGGGACACCGTTGTGGGCCCCATGCACCTGCTGATTCCCAGTGCTCCCCAGCCTCACAGTACAGGTGGGGAGCAGTGTGCAGCCCTGACCCCCTGCTCCCCAGCAGGGAACAAACTGGTGCTGAATGCAGGGAAAAGCAGCCCCTCTCCTGCCCCATGGTCCATGCTCCCTGCTGCAGCCACTCACAGCCTGCACGGGGCTATCCTGAGCAGGGACAGGCAGCCCCATGCAGACTGAGAGTGGCTGCAGCATGGGGCACTGGCCACAGGGTGGGCAAGGGGCCATTTTTCCCCTCACTAAGAACCAGATTGTAACCTGCCTCCACTGCCAGCCTGGGCCCTGTGCCAGCTCCAGCAGCTGTGCCCCCCCCCACCGCCCCCAACTTGCTGGACCAGGCAGTGTTTGCCACCACCACCTCTGGGCTTCCCAGTGCATGAGCTCCAGGCAGGCAGCAACAGCAAACACTGCCTAGCATGGCAAGTGTGGGGGCCGCAGCTGCTGCCGCCATGGCTCAGCCCTATGGGTGAGCCTGGAGCTGGAACAGGGCCCAGGCTGGCAGCAGGGGTGGGTTAGAAACTGGTGCTGAGCACGGGAAAAGAGGCCTCTCCCTCACTCCGTGGCTGGTGCCCCATGCTGAAGCCACTCACAGCCCATGTGGGGCTGCCTGTGCCTGCTCAGGACAGCCCTGCATAGGCTGTGAGTGGCTGCAGCACGAAGCACCAGTCACGGGGTGGGTGAGGGGCTGCTTTTCCTGTTCCCCCACCCCCTTACCTGAGGATCCAGCAGAGGGGCAGCCACATGGTCCCAGGCCAGAAGCCCCTGCTGGGACTTCTGGATGGAGGGCAGGGCTGGGCAGACCCAGCTGTTGCAGGAATCTGCCAGGCTTCCCCAGGTCCTACTGCTCCTACTTCCTGTCATCTTTTATAGGAACCAAAGACAGATAACTATTAATTTTCTAAATTTTGTAGGGGCCCCACAGGCCAGATAGAATGGTCTCACAGGCCAAATATGGCCCATGGACTGTGTTTTGCCCACCCCTGCACTAGAGGGTAGGGAACAAACCCAGGCAGATCTGGACAAGTTGGAAAAATGGGTGGAACAGAATAGGATGCAGTTCAACAAAGAAAAGTGTGAAGTGCTGCACCTAGGGAGAAGGAATCACCAGCATGCTTATAGGCTGGGGGAGGACCTTCTCAGCAGCACAGCAGTGGAAAGGGACCTCAGAGTCATTGTTGACAAAAGATGAACATGAGTATTATTGACAACTTCCCCTCTACGCAGCACTGGTCAGGCCGCAGTTAGATTACTGCATCCAGTTTTGGATGCCGTACTTCAAGAGGAACGTGGACAAACTCAGGGTTCAGAGGAAGGTAACTTGTATGGTTAAGGGCCTGCAGGCAAAGCCCTACAATGAGAGATTGAGTGACCTGGATCTCTTCAGCCTTTACAAGCGAAGGCTGAGAGGAGGTCTTGTGGCTGCCGACAAATTCATCAAAGGGGGGGCCGCAAGGAATAGGGAATGCTCTGTTTACCAAGGCACCCCTTGGAGTAATGGGGAACAGTGTCCACAAACTGAAGGAGAGCAGATTTAGATTAGACGTCAAGAAAAACGTCTTTATGGTAAGGGTTGCCAGAATCTGGAATGGACTTCCAAGGGAGGTGGTGCTCTCCTGTACTTTGGGGGTCTTTAAGAGGTGGCTAGACATGCACTTGGCTGGGGTCATGTAACCCCAACACTCTTTCCTGTCCAGGGCAGGTGGTTGGGCTTGATGATCTACTGAGGTCCCTTCTGACCCAAACATCTATGAATCTATGAACCATATCTCAATGAATGGGGAATGAATAATCAGTTTTACCCATACAAGCACGAGCCATGTCATTTAAACTTGTTTTTATATATGATAATAAAATTCCACTAAAAATATCTATGTAATGATTATTACTTAATGCAACAGAGACCCTGAGGCTCTCTGTTACTTTAAAGGAGAAATAACTCAGGGAGAGCCCAGGGTCAGAGAAGACTGCAAGGGAGAAAGCTGCTAGATAGCTGGCCCCAGGGAAGAAGAGACTAAGTGCTTAATGCAGAGCTACAGGCTGAAGTAGAACAATAGGATAACAATAGGGCAATGCCCTACCTGCAATAGAACAATAGGACAACACCGCACAAACAGTAGGAAGCCTATTTCACTGCTAGCTCCACCACTGTAGGCTGAAACCCTGCAGTAGGGAAAAGGCACTGCTACAGGTAGGCTGCCATGAAGACCAGTTAAAAAGCCTAATTAGAGGGCACCTGTGGCCAGCACTATTGAATCACCTGACCAGAAAGGGTCAGGGCCTGAGACAGTTATAAGCTAGGGCCAGAGCTAGGACAGTCAGTCTGACTTTTGAGGCTAAAGAGGAAAGAGCTTGATGATGATGACAATGACAATGATGACTGTTGCTGAGGGACACACTGCAAGAATGCCATGTCTGAAAAAAGCAAAAAAGGGGCTGAGGTCTAGCAGTAGACTACGGCCCAAGGCTGGGTAGGAGCTTTCATATATAGACAGGAGGCTAAAGGTTTAGTTATAGCCAGAGTGCTTAAATTTTTTATTTTAGTTTTAACTGGTGATCCCAATAGTACCTGAGGGCATGGGAGTGTCCTGTGCCCTACCAGGAGCAATGGGCTTAAGGTACAGGGTAGGATAAGCCAAAGCACTGAAGCTTAGAGCAAATGGTTGAAACATAGCAAAATTGAAAGCCAGACTGGGAACAGGGGCCCAGCAGACCAGGAACCCAGCAGACTAACAACCAATGGGGCTGAGGCTGAGATGGCCAAGGATTACAGTCTGCCTCAGGGCTAGAGCCTTGCAACCAAAGGAAAGGGGCAGAGGCTGAGAAGGCCCAGGCCCCAACAGGAGAGAGATTTTTACAGTAATACATGTAACCATGGTTATATGGGAACTTAGAGGCCATGAATAGCTCTTAAGGCTACAGGTGCCGGGGGGAGGCACAGGGGAAGGTCAGGAGGACCTGCCAAACCCAAGAGGGGCAGAACTGATACCAGCAAGGTCCAGGGGGGCCTGCTGGTGGCTAGTAGTACTGGGGCTTGCTCTAGGATCCTTTAGCAGCTTCCCTTTTTGTCAAAAAATATATCAAGGCATGGCAAGCAAATGAGAAGGGAAAGGCACCCTAAAACTGGAGCAGGGCAAGAGTTGTGTGGTTACTAGGGGGATGTCACAGCTGCCCCTGGAACACAAACATTGTTACATTTAATATTTATTATGTGTTTATTGCATACCAAATTGAAGCTAAGGTTTACTATAATAAGCATTTGTTTTATTACATAGTAAAA
The DNA here is from genome assembly GCF_001723895.1 of Crocodylus porosus. NCBI lineage: Eukaryota > Metazoa > Chordata > Crocodylia > Crocodylidae > Crocodylus > Crocodylus porosus. The sequence continues at coordinate 85,273,508 of NW_017728931.1, read as the reverse complement.
TTATGTCTTTATATCTGAAATAAATATTTCTCTTAAAGCTTTAGCAACGAGCATGATCTCTTGCCTATGAATGTCCCCTGAAATCAACTTAACTATAAATAATCAGGTAACAAAATTGTGAGCATCTATCAAAGTGTTCCACATTTTGTGGTGCATTAGTTACAACTGGTCAGAAACTGGAGTTTTGGTTGCATGGGAAAGTTGGCATTTCAAAACAAAACAAATGTAGTTAAATTAAACACACTGATATTTTGAAATGATCTGTGAAATGAGATTTCACCCTCCCAAAAAAGAAAATTATTCAGAATCATGAACATTTTGGTTTCAACAATAAACTTCTGTTTTGATAACATCAAAACCTTACACACACATATTAAAATTACAGTGATAAATACAAGTCGGCATTAAACAAAAAAATAAACACAAAAGCAAAACATGAGCAAAACCTGAAGTTGAAATGTATCTTTTCCTCACAAAAAATTCATGAAATCTAAATGTTTCCATAACATGACATGTTACCAAAACTGCATTTTCTGATAGTTTTCAGAAAATGTTTTCAACCAATTTTATTAATAGAATTTCTAGAACATTACAAAGCGTGTGCCAAACTGCCTACCTCAACCCACATCCCTTCACATTACCATTTTTCTTCACTGACTTCCTCAGTTTCACCACATAAATTTAACTTCTTGTCTTCATCTTCTATTCTGCCCAGTTTGGGTAAATTAATGCTAATGTTCTTAATACAGATTTACTTTCATAAATTAGTGACTCCGGTTTTAAAAAATTCTGAGCACTCAACTCCTAGTTTTATTTATACTGGCTTATGTTTCATAGACATTAGGGCTGGAAGGGACCTCGGGAGATCATGTGTTTGAGATCTAAATTGTGTTTGCCTCTCATCTCAAACTTTGCTTCTTCAACAATGCTCTTTTCACTAAACAATTTGTTTAATAGATTTTAAAGTCAGAAGGGATCACTATCATTCATTTGGTGTACATAGGATGGAATTTCCTTTCATTTCCAGATAAACTACAAATTTCTAGGATCTTTTAGCAGCCTTTTAAATCATTTTAAAAGACATCCAGGCATAATTTAAAGACTTCAAATGTTTGAGACGACCACATTAAGACCACCTGATCTAATCGTTAATTCTAATGGTTATTCATGAACTTAAAAACATGCACTTTATTTCTAATTTGACCTTCCCCAGCTTCAAGTCCCAGACATCAGAATTTATTATGTCTTTTCTATCACTATCTTAGCACCTATCTTTATCTACTTCCACCTGCTTACTCCACACTGCCCTTTCTGTATGGGAATACTTCCTAATATCCTTTCCTTACCCACCATTAGCATATTAATTATGCTATACTATTTCAATAGCATAAGAAGTATACTATGCTATGCTGTACCATGCTAATAGTATACTAAATATGCTATGCTAGTAGTATAATAATTATACTATGTTATGCTATGCTAGTAGGATAAGTATACTATGCTATACTACACTAGAAGTATAATAAGTAAGTATACTCTGCTATGCTCTGTTAATATACATCGTAATTCTGTTTCAACTTCATCCCATAAACATGCCATGTTCCCTTTGTTAAAATGTACAGACCAAATTTTGATCAGTTAGAATAACGAAATCCAAGTAAAGCCACTGGAGTTACTCCAAAACAGTGTTTGGCTCAAAGCTGAAGCATACTTCAGAAGTTTTGCACCTTTAAATATTTGTCTGGCAACTACCATGATATAATCAAGTACTCCTCAATAGTCACAGTGTTAATTCAATCTTGGATTTAGAGAACTAGTTTATATTCCCTTCTACAGTACTTTTTGTCAATATACAATAGCCTTGTAATATACTTCCATCCAGCTGGAGCCACTTATGCATATTTTCATCTAGTCAAAGCTGCTTTCACAATATTTTGATTATTCTTTTTTTTTACTCCTCATATTTGATGTTTCTAATTTAGCTTGTTAAATCCAGAATGAAACTAATTGCTTGGTGGAGTAAACTGATGTGCAATTTAAAGTAATTTCAGTTCCATTTTAAGAATATCTTCCAGTATATCTCCTGAACCTTAATTGGGCCACTGGAGAGATTAATTAAAACTTTGTAGATTAATTAAGCAAATTTCATCTATTTTTCTGTAATTTACTAATTCTTAGTTTCATTCTAATCAGTTGCACTAATGTGTTATATTTAATATTTTTAAGAAAATATCTAGGAGCCAAAATTATTATGGGAAACATGATGGATTCTGAAGATCCAAAAATAAAATTAAAAAGATTAGTTAGCTCAAGTCTCATCACGGTAGAAGTAGGTAATAATGAGTGTTTTCATAATCCTTTAGATGAGGGGTGTCACACACAGCCTGTGGGCCAGATGCAGCCCATGGCGCCCTACCATCTGGCTCCCAGTGCTGCCCCTTGTTTTAATAAGACCCACATAGGACACAAGGTGTGCCTTTGGTGCAGGGCCAACCCATGTGCTGGATCAGGTCAACAGACTCCTTCTCCTCTCCCAACATACATGACTCAGCAGCTGCTCCAGCCAGCCTGGGACCTGCACTGTCAGGCACTGCATTCAGCAGAGGTTTCATACAGGCTGGAGCAAGCACTGCATGCTGTGCAGCCCCAGAACAACTGCATGCAGTGTAGTCCAGCTGGGGCAGCCACTGCATGCAGTATGGCTACCTCCCTAGAGGGAAGCAGCATCTGTTTTGGCTGCTCTCAGATCTCTGCTGCACACAGCATAGGTTGCAGACCTACTGGAGCAGCCTACAGACAGGCCCCACAACACTCATACAGCCTGTTGAGCCAGATGAATTTGACACCCCTGATTTAGATAATAAAACTGAGAGAAACTACCTTAATATTAATGCATTCATTGGCAGGCTTGTTATGTAGCAGTGACAGGCAGAGTCTTCTGCCTATCTGAAAGGAGAAGATTTAGGAATAAAAGAATGAAAAATAAGTTCCTGAGTCACTGTCTGTGAAACCAAATGATTGGACTCCTAACTAATAGAAACCTAACTGCATTTATGATGGAGGTTGATCAAATAACAAACGGGATTATATTTATAATCCCTTTCATAGCTTGCTCAACCTCCATCATAGGAAAGTAGAACTAGGAAGGACCTCATGAGGTCATCTATTCTATCCTGCTGCTCAAGGCAGGATCATTTCAGACTAAACCACCACAGTCAAATTTCTTTCTATCTTGTTCTTGAAAAGTTTCAGGAATGGAGATTCTACAGCTTCTGTAGTTAAGCTACTCCTAGCCAAAATCTCTTCTGAGGTTTAATTTCCTAATCCCTAACCTAATTGTTTTCTGCTGCAGTTTGAGGCAATTGCTCCTAGTCCTGCCCCCAAAGCCACAGAGAAAAGTCTATCTCCATCCTCTTCCTAATTACTCTTCAGATATTTTTAGACCATTTTCAAGTCCTACTTCAATTGTCTCTTCTCTAGACTGAATAACCCTAGTTCTTCCAGCCTTTCTTCATAAATTGTGCTTTCCAGGCCTCTGACCACTTTTGTTGCTCTCTGCTGGACTTTTTCTTGATGTAGGGCCCCAAACTGGACAAAGTACTCCAGGTAAGGCCTCACCAGTGCCAAAGGGAGTAGGAAAACCTCTTTTCTTGATTTTTAAGAGACATTCCTATTAATACAGCCAAGTGGGAATGTCTACTCATACATTAATACAACATAGTTATAGTGCATTAAGTTTAGTATCTGTATTGACAGGTACTAATTGAATGCTCTGTAATCGGTGCTACTATGCAGTAGCATTGGTGCACAACTTTCAAGTGATGCTAATGAGAGTAGAATAATTCTACTGTCCATTAGCGCATTAGTGGGAGTTTTGCCATGATGTGCTAATGCACAGTAGAATGAGTCTACTGCATTTTTAGCATCTAATATAAATGCGCCTAGTATGTTCTTGATTTTTTTATTTATTTTTGAAGCAAGAGCTTGCCACTGACTCCTGATCAGTGTGTGATCCTCTGTAGCTCCCAAGTCCTTTTCATGAACATAATTATGGACTTCTACCTCCCACCATTCATTTAGAGATTGTTCCTGAATCTCACTCCTCTGGTGGTTCAGAACCACCTAATTTCAGATCAAATTTGTTCATAGCCAGTTTATACCTAGTTCTTGCACCAACGTTATCCTTTAGCTTAACTAGCCCTTCCCCCTGCCTCATGTTAATGCCATAAGATAATTATTTATAAAGAGTAATTATTTTCCCTCTCAACCCTTTGTTTTGCTAAGCTACACAAACCAAGTTCTTTCAGACAGACTCTATTTCCTGGATCATCCTGATAGCATTCCCCTGTACGTCTTCCAGGCTAGACAAAAATTGTACACAGTATTCAAGGTGAAGTCTCACAAGTGCCTTATATAATGAAATTAATGCTTCCTTATCTCAACTGCAAATATACATGTACGTTATACCTGATATAGCTTAAGATAACATTTCATTTTTTTCATGGAGTCATTACACTAGTGGATGACTCCTATGATTGACAATACACTCATTTCCCCTCCTCAGTCATTTGTAACTTGTGAGCTCTCATGTTAGAGCAGTGGCTCTCAATTTTGTTAGACTCAAGGTACCCCTTGATGTGTGTCAGCTATCACTCACTTTTTGACTACAGAAAAATAATAGAGCAATTGTTCTGTTGCAAGGAACTCAGAGAGATCACAACATTTCAAAAGGCTTCTGTTAATATGTATTCTTATTTGAAATCTCTGCATTTATCTTCTGAATCAAGCATAAGTTTTTGCACATTTAACCGTGCTAATATTGTGCAGCACCCTGTCACCCTGGTTGAAAATCATTGCTCTGAAGAACAAATTGTTATTAGTCCACTGGGGCTAAATCCAGAAATAGACTTAGGTTCCTAAAGCATGGATGGTTGACCCTCATGGTGGATTCCATTTAGGTGAGTTAGGCACCTAGGCTGCCTATATAGTACATAAGTAGAAGTGCCTCAGAATATGCTTTAACCTAGCCATCTAAAGTCAGCTGCCTATAGAAAACAATTAGGAATTACTAAGAATAGGAATATGTCTTAAATATTGACACACACAACCCTCCCAAGGCCTTAGTGAAGATTTCAAGATGGTACTGTGTCCACTCAAGATCCACAACCCAGTAAAAACATTGAGCAAGTCTGACAGTACTCTTTTATAACAGTGGTTCTCAATCTTTTTTGTATCAGGACCCATTTGTAAACATTGATGACCAGTCACAACCCAGGGGTCCCTGGCTCTGCCAATACCCCTCCCTTCCCACCCACAGCCCCCTGGCCTTGCTGGTGCCCTCATTCTTAAGCCACAGTCCCCTACCCCCTGGGCCATACTGGTGCCTCTCTCTCCCAACCCGCAGACCCCTGTCTCCTCCAGCCCTACCGAAGGGGGCCCCCAAGATGCCCCCATCCCATGTGGGCCACAGTGTGGTGGTTGTAGCAGCTCTGGCTCATGCAGATGGCAGCAGAGTGAGTCCAGCCCTGGAACAGGCTGGAGGGAGGAGGATGGGAGGCCTGTGGCATTCCCCACCTCCCCTGCCCTGGACTGAGACTCCCATGGCACACCAGGCAGCCTGGTCACAGTCCCAGTAGCCTCACCCCTGTGAGTATGGGCACCAGCCCTGGTGCCACCAGCCCAGCTATGCAGCTCCCCGCTGCCCACTTCCCCCACTGGAAAGGCAGACACCTTCTCTTCCACTCCCACATCTCTGATGCAGCCTCAGTGCCCAGCCACCTTCCTCCAGTGCCAGCAGGCACCCATTCCACCACCCCCGTTCTTCCCCCCCCCACATACACCCAAACAGACTCCAAGCCCTGGACCTCCAACACCCACTCCCCATACACTTATATGCATACAGCTGCTGGGGCTACACCCACGACCCTGCCTGGCTGCATGCCAGCCACCTGTGTAGACTTCATAGATTTCATAGACATTAGGGCTGGAAGGGACCTCGGAAGATCATCAAGTCCAGCCACCTGCCCCAGAGGCAGGAAGTCAGCTGGGGTCATAGAATCACAGCAAGACAAACATCCAGATGTCTTTTGAAGGAATTCAGAGTAGGTGCTTGAACCACCTCCGGCAGCAGTCTATTCCAAACCTTGGGAGCTTGGACAGTAAAGAATTTCTTCCTTATGTCCAGCCTGAAACAGTCATGGAGGAGTTTGTGACTGTTCAACCTTGTCATCCCTTGGGGCGCTCTGGTGAACAGTCGTTCCCCCAGATCCTGGTGAGCAAACCAATGAACTTATAGATGGACACTAGATCACCCCTGAGCCTGTGCTTTTCCAGGCTGAAGAGTCCCATGGCTCTCAGCCTCTCTTCATAAGGTCTGCTTTCCTGACCTCTGATCATGTGGGTGGCTCTCCCCTGCACCGGGAGGATGACGTCCCGGGATTTACTTGAGAAGCATCTGTGGATGCAAGCAAGCATTTTACTTGCTTTACTAGCAGCAGTATCACCTTTCAGGTTCATGTTCATCTCGTGGTCAATGATGAACCCCAAGTCCCTTTTATCCGTAGTGCTAGCCAGCGTAGCACTGCCGAGCCTATAAGGATGCTGCAGGTTTTTCTTCCCAAGGTGGAGAACCTTGCATTTTTTGGTTTTAAACACCATCAGGTTCTCATCCAACTATTTCCTGAGCCTGTCAAAGTCAGCCTGGATCACCCTCCTGTCTTCAGGTGTGGATGTTTTACCCCAGAGTTTGGTGTCATCAGCGAACTTGGCCAGTCTGCTTCTGATACCAATGTCCACATGAGCCCAAGGACAGAGCCCTGGGGGACCCCACTGGTTACATGATGATTGACTTCCATCAACCCTCTAGGTCCTACCACAAAGCCAATTCCCCAGCCAGTGGATGGTGGTGTGGCTGAGGCCATAGTTAGCCAGTTTTACCTTTGAGGTGATCAAAGGCTTTTTTAAAGTCAAGGTATACAACATCAATCTCTTCTCCTTTGTCCAGGTAATAGGTCACCTGGTCATAGAAGGAAATGAGATTGGTGAAGTGTGTGTGTGCACAGATGCAAATGCACCTGCTGCCTCCAGTCATGCCAAGCAGCTCCTTGCAGGCTGGAATGCTGCCAGCCTGCAAGGGGAAACCCATGTTTTACTGCATTTTTCTGGGATTTGCTCAGAATATTTTTTAATATTCTTGCAACCCACTTTTGGATCGCAACCCACAGGTTGAGAAACTGTTTTATAACACAGGGAAAGGACTTAGTTGTGGTGCTTCTCTTTTATGAAATGTCATAACAGACCACTTGCCAAGGAAGTGTGTGGGGGAAGAGGCCCAGGTCCTCTTTTTCCCTCTGCTTGAGGGTATACAACAACATTTGTCTCCTTTCCAGGAGTGTCCTAATTAGTCTATGCCACTTCATAGGAAACAATTCCAATTCAACGATTCATTAGTCAGAAAGCAAAAAGAGTAAACAGGAACAAGGGCATCTTTCTGTAGCATATGACACCCCTGAGTAAACACTCATGGATTCTGCTCCTTCATTCTATATTAGCCTGCACATGTTGACCGCCATATTTTATCCTTATTCTTTTTTAATTAAACAAGTTGCAAAAGGTTAAGTCCTTTTGCAAGTTCTAACTCAGCTTGGGCTTTGAAATTTTGCACTGCACCTTATACTTTCTGAGCTCTTAAAAGGTTTTTGTTACTAGTCTACACCTTTTTCCATTCCTCTTTACATCTAATATCCTTAATGAAGTAGTTAGTTGTTGAATTCAGCCTGGAGCTATAAGTTTTTCCCACCCTATACCACCTTTCTTTGAGAAATGCAAGTTCCAGGCAGTCTTTATACCTCTGACTTAAAGAAATCCCAAGCCTCCTTTGCATTCCAGCCCTTGAGCTCTTCAGTCCTGTTGACAACAGTAGTTAGTTACCTTAATTACTCCAAGTTTGTCTTTGAATGAGTCATTTTACCTCCAGTCATCCCTAATCTTCTATAGAGAGTTTTGCTAGCTCTGTGAAAATATGAGCCTTTTTGAAACTCTGAAGCATCAATATATGCTGAGAGCCTTTTCAGTTTGGAAAGAATTACTTGAGCATCTGACTCACTTTTAAAATTCACTGGGGAAAAAAACAAGAAAAAAAAACCCCTTTATACCTGTTCTCTGGTTGAAAATACATTCACAAAATTGAGCTACTAAAATTTGAAAAGATTAAAAAAAACCACTTTTATAAATATTAGACTTCTGTCATGCCAAATCCTGCAAATTTTAGTCTTGCTGAAGTAAATCTACTATTAGCTTCAGTGGAATTGTTACCTTTGTATCAATGTATTTAATCCAATGTCTACTTGGATTAGTAGTAGTACCCTGGCTACTATTGATACTCATGAAAGACAATCTGAAAAGCCATGTAGCTTTGTAACAATATCCTGCTTCAGTTAAACTCTATCAGTAACAATGTTCCAATGATATAAACAAGGTTCATGATGGAAAAATGCAGTAAAACTTGGATTTTCTCATTTTAAGCAGAAAACACCCAGATTGTCTCATTTTAACAAGAAAAAACAGGATTTTCTCATTTAAAGGAGAAAAACATGGGAAATGGTGGGTTTCCTCTTGCAGGCTGGCAGAGTTCCAGCCTGCAAGGGGCTGGGATGAGTGGGTGGAAGGCAGTCAGGCAGTGGGCACGACGTGTATGTACATGCACATGGCCACCAGGCAGCCTGGACAGCAGTTCCCACTGTTAAGTCTGACAGGGAGGATTTGTGCATGGGATGGGTGCAGGCTGCCTTCTGTGGGCTCAGGTTTCTTACCCTGCTGCCCTCCACCCTGCTGCCCTCCCCACTGGAGGCTCAGCAGGTCAGTAGGCAAGACCCAGTGTGTCATGACAGACCTGGGCAGAGAAGCTCAATGCCACTGCTGTGAGACCCGTCTCACCATGGTGAAGCACCCACTGCTCTCCCAGCAGCAGCGAGCTGGTGGTGTAGAGTTGTGCCCCTTGCTGCTGCCAGGAGGCGAATAGGCACTTAGCCATGGTGGTGTAAAGCTCTCAGCAGTAGCATTGAGCTTCCCCACCTGGCCCTGCTTTGTTCTGCCATGCCAGGTCCTGCCTGCTGGACCATGGGGGCCCTGGAGCAGACTGAGGAGCCCCGAGCCCACAGCAGGAAACCTGCATATTCACCCCACCCCCAGACTCAGCTCCACCCATGCCGCCTGTCAAGGAGGAGGAGCCAGGCTCTGAGTCCTGCTCCACTGCAGCCTCTGCCTCCCACAGGTGGCAACTGGGGCTTGGATGCTGCTGTGGGGACCAAGAGGCTGCAGACTTGGGTCCCTGGCCCCATAGCCCTGGCAGCTGGGCCCCCCCTTCAGCAGGGCTGGGAGTGGAGGAAGGCTGTGGATGGGGAGTGAGGGGCAAGGGTATGGGCAGGGCACCACCACAAAGCAGTGAGTGGGGACAATCAGAGCTGGCCCCATGTCCTGGTGACTGAAGGGAGCAAGGGGGAGCTCTGATTTTTTCACGATAAAAAACCCAAAATCAAATGCCAAAATGTATAGGTATTTAGAATGTATTTTATTACAGTGACTGAGGCACTGGTAGGCTTCCAAAGTGCTTTAAAATTGTAAATATATCAGTAAAATATTGTGTTCAAGTGATACCTATATATATATATAGTGGTGTTTCATTTTCACAGAAAAACAGGGATTTGGGGAGGAGGGTAATCAGTGAATATTCATTTTTTTAAATCAGTGATCTTGCAATTTTTAACAAAAAATCAGGATCCCTGGATATAACACATCTGTTTTGCCTCTCACTCCTTGAGTGCATTACCATTCAATATCATCCAGAGGTAAGATTGTCTTTCTCTGATTTCTCTGGAATCATAGAAAACTATGTAATAGCAATGCAGCTAAAGTCAACCCCCTCCAGATAAAAACACCCCTGAACTTCGGGAAATTTCAGATCTGAATGTTAGCCAAACTGGAAAAAAAAAAAAAAAAAGCTTAGTGTGCACATTAATTGGTATGTAATTAAAGGCTACAATTAAACATTAAATCAAAAGCTGTTCTTGTCTTCATATACCTCTGGATTCTATGACTCTCATGACACCATTGGTGACATATTAATATAATCAGGAACCCTACTTCTGGAAATTTGCTTAGCCCTCATGTTTTCTATATTTATTTTTTAGCTCTATTCTCACATTAAGAACAATCCCTGATTGTTATCAGTGCATAGATGATGGCTCAGAAACCATCTCAAGTACACCTACGCTCTTTCCCCCAGTCTCTCCTGTGGACATTTCCTTTCAGTGCTATGTTGCAGCCTTCTTTTTTTCCTGGAGTGGAATTCTACAGTTTGCTCTGTCTAGAGTGAAATACCAGCTCTCCTTAGATAAATACAGACAGTCAAAAAGCTCGAGGCTGAATTGATTCAGTCTTTGCTGGTTAGTCTAAGCTACATAGATTAAATTGAAACAAAAGTGAACAGATATTTACCTTTGATTCAGGAAATGCAGCCACATGCCTGCAGTGGCTCAGGACAGAAGCTGGAGGGTGTTAGAGCACAGCTCTCTAGCACGTAGCTAGAATGGGCTGTGTATTCACCTCCTCTTCCTACTTCCCCTGAGGTCTCTGGAATTTGCAGTCCAGAATCACAGCAGCAGAACTCTGCAGGGCTGCTTATCACTTCATCTTCCTACTTCCATGTGCCTCTGGGATTTGTAGTCCACAATTGAAGCTAGCAGTAAGTTTGAGTAGGAGAAGGGGTGTTTAACCCCCCTCCATGGCCCAGGACCTATGCCAGGGTTTTCCTGAGGGACCAGTCCCCTCCCAACCCTGCAGACTGAGCTGCATCCCCATCTTGGCTTGCCCACCCCACTACCACCTTGTCAGCCACCCTTCACTGCTCCAACTAGGAAAAAGAGGGGTGTGGCTGTTGCCCTGTGGGGTCAGGTAAACTCTCAGGATCTCCAAATTGTGCTGTTAGACAGGAAGGTGTGATACAATTGCATGGATACAAACACACAAATCAATTAGGTGCACATACACACATGCGTGCACACACACTACCAAAACAGGCACATACACATCCAAGATTACCAGCCTAGGCATATGCATACCTATCACCAATTCAAGCAGATACACACTGTAATGATAATGACATGCAACATACACAATACACATATACACACAGGTTAAACACTGACTCAGGTGACTGTGGTACCTATGCTTGGGGTGCTTGGTAACTAAAGAGCAAGTGGCAGAGATCAGGGGAAAAGGCAGTGAGGATAAGGCAGTAGAAAAGGAATGGGTTTGCAGGCAGAGAGGAGTTCAGGATGGCTGGAGCCACAGGAGCATGGGACAGGGGTTGGAAGTGGTGGTAAGCCAGAAGCAGGAGAGGGAGAAATGAAACAGAAGTTAGAGGGCCAAGGAGTAGAGATTGGAGCAGGGCCAGAACTGTAGTAAAGCAAAACCCAACTCAGGGTTCCAAGTAACAGTTTTATTAAATGAACACTGTACTGTACAGCTTGGTACCCATACAGACTCATAGAAGCACTCCCACACACACTCACACAATGGTAGCAGGAGAAAGAGACTGAATGGAAGGGTTGGAGTCTAAGTAGGGAAGAGAAACAGAGTCCAAGTCCTTGGCTGAAGAGAGGATGGGGGTGATAGCTACCTATCCAGGTTGGGAGGGGGGTCCTTGATGGCCAGTCGGGGTCTTTGCCCAGCAGGCGTTGTCCAGAGGGGTCCCCGGCAGGGCCTCTGGGCTGATGGGCAGCGTGATGTGGAGCAGGTCTGCTGCAGGTGAAGAAGGCGTCCCAAGGAGTCAGTCTTCACTACCCCTTTTTATGGGGCAGACTACTGATGATCTCCTGTGGGGAGGGCCTGTCCAGGCAAGGTCAAAAGGTTCCAGATGTTCACATTGAGCATGTGCAGCCTTGGCACAATGGTGGTTGCCTTATCTTTTGTTTCTTGAATGCGGAGGGTGGTTCCAATGGCTGGGACCACTAATGGTCCAGGTACTAGTTTGATGGTGGGGTGATTTAGTAGGGGGTCCTACTATCATTGTGTTTCACTCATCCATTCACTCTTTTGCTTCAGGCATTCAAGGAAAACCAATTTACATGGGAGAGGTTATAGACTTAAATGAGAGTCATAATTGGAACATACTTATACAATAGGGCATGGGGACAAGATGGGAACCTGACACAAAATGGATACTTGACATCACTCATGCCAACCCACATTGCAGGCCTAAATCATACAATGTTAATATGAAACAATAAAAATCAATACAAACAGAACAGAACACTATTTGCAATATAAAAAGGGACTTATTACAATAATAGCATACAAGAACTTAGCTTACCTAGTACTACTTGTAATCACTTATAAGAGATAGAGGGTAGAGAGAAAGTCAGAAATGCTTAGGGAAAGGGGAGGGAATGTTTTGGGTTTTTTTTTAAACTGGGGGGTTTGATATATGGCCAACCATGCTCTGTGGAGCAGACAGCACAGCCCACAGCTGGAAAGCATGCCGAGATGCTGGGGGACTATGAATTAATTTGAACCAGGAAGACGATTCATAAACCTGTTTGACCCAAATCAGTGAAGTCTGATACTACATTCAACCAGGTTTATCTTAAACCAGTTTCAGCCATTTTGAAACTGGTTTATATGCACTGAGCTTCTGTTCTGTTACAGATTTAAACCAGTTTCTGATCACTTAAACCAGTTTATGTGCAACTTCTGTCCCTAGTCCTTAAGTCCTGCTGTCCTTCTTACATGGCAAGGGCAGTGGCACCTTATATACTACCATGCAGTGCCTCATGAGTGCATCCCTCTGGTGGCAAAGTGACAGTTCACCTTGTTTCAAACCATATTTACACAGCTGGTTCAAACACAATTGCCTAAGCCTGTAGGCAGCTCCTTTTCATGTGCTTGTGAATAGTGTAGACTGAAAGGAGTGAGAAAAGTTCCTTTGATTCACCTGCAGATACATAAGCAGACAGGGAGAAAGGGATAACCCAACCCAAGACACACATGCCAGGGCCATGCCTGCAGCTCATTACCTCCCTCAAAATTTAGGTAAACCTATGTGATTCAGCATCACCCAGCACAGCCCCCTAGTCTTAATTCTACTGCTATGTATATTTGTGCCTTTAACATTTATCACTTTTTCCTCTAATCTGCAGGACTTATTTGCTTTCGGTTCTTTTAAACTAAAGCATGTGGCCTCGGAAAAATAGACCTGTCACCCTTCTGGCAATAGATAGGCAAGAACCCAGTATTCTTCCTGGAATAATGACCTAATCTCTGTCATTAATTTATTTCATGCCACCTGTCCCCTAACAGCCACCTTTGATTTAGCTCTAGGCAATCAGCCAGAAAAATATCAAGCATGTAAACTGAGGCACGTATGCTATTCATACAATATAATACAGAAATCACCTTCATTCTCTAGAGTTCATAAAAGATAAAAAGGGAAAATCATGTCAAATAGTCTTAGTGTTCAAATCAAATAGCACATTACATTAGAAAACACAAATCAGTGGAAATGTATATAGATAGATCTCCAGCCAGCAACAACAAAATAAGCCCAAGCTTGCAACTGTGAATGAAGAATTTTTAAAATGTTACCAATAAGGAGAAACAATATATTAAAAAGCAAATGGGTCTACAAATAGGTTTTTAGGGGTTGCGTTTAATAACAACATGATCCCATTTTGGTTGATTTTTTTTAGTATTTGTTAACCAGAAGATCTTAGTAATTATTTCTAGAAATGCACTGACAGGCTCACAAAAAGCCTCTTGGTATTAAAAATCAATAGAAAAGAAAAAAGAGGGATGAGTGAAATTCTCACTTGTGCACTAAACCCATAGGCTAGGGACAGACATTCAAAAAGCCTGAGCCGGAATTGATTCAATCTTTGCAAGTTAGTCTAACCTGGCTAAGGTAAATCACTTTGTAACTGCACAGACATCACAGAAGTGCAGGCACATGCTGCAGTGGCTCAGGCTAAAAGCCGGGGGGCAGTACAGCAGCCCTCCCTTCCCTTGTACAATGCTGACCTGAGGGGGTCATTGCCAGACCCGGTAGGATGCTTTGATTAGGGAGGGGTTCCACCCCTTCTGACCAGCAGGGAATTGATAACAGTGTTTATCACCCCTAACTCAGTGTTTATCATCTATTTAAGAAAACAACAGAGGGGCATTACCAGCTACCTGTTGATTCTCCCTTTGTCCCATCTACCACAGCATGGACCACAGCCAGCACGTGGTCTGCTAGCTAATGCTAAGAGGTGTCTGTAAGGCAGAGAGGGGGAGAGCAGGGATGCCTGCAGTCTGTGCCGAGCTCCAGCCAGGGAGCAGAAGGGAGGGACCAGCTTTGCTGTGGAGCAGAGAGCCCTGTCCAGTCCAGAGAGCATGCCAGGATGCTGGGGAAGTCTGGTTTATCTTAAAACAGCAAGGGATCTGGGACAGACATTGCATAAACCAGTTTGACCCAAATCACTTAAGTCTGATACTACATTCAGCCAGGTTTATCTCAAACCATTTTCAGCCATTTTCAAACTGGTTTATGTACACTGGACATCTATTCTGTTACAGCTGTAAACCAGTTTCTGATCTCTTCAGCTAGTTTATGTGCAATGTCTGTCTGTAGCCATAGAAAATCTTAACATAGGCTTTGAGTAAAAATAGAGCCTCTTTAATTTGTGCTGTTTGAAACAGGGATTTTTTCTGATTTTAATATAGTTCAATATATGGTTTCAATTTGGACATTCATTATAACCACTTTTTTCTAATCTATACCATCTAAGCTATAAACCATTTTGCCAAGTAAAATGTAATATTTATTTAGTATTTTTTTGATCCACAGTACAAATTAAGGAAATGCTTTGTCAGGCTTCTTCAGAGCTCACACTGTTATCCTACCCAGTCCTGTAGCCTTTGCAAAGACAAAGCTCCTGTCACCAGTGAGTGACTTTTACATGAATAAAGACTCCAGGACTTGGTTTTTTGCAGATGGATCAGTTTATTGATATTTTGTGTTTATTTTCTTCTGGAAGTATAAGGATGCCCCATACAATTGATTCCTGAAACTGGTCTCATGTTCATGCGTGTGTTAGCTCTGCTCATATTTTATATTTTTGAAATAAATGGGTGATTCATCATCAAGACATGTTCCTCTATATGACTCATTTATCTCAGCATGCAGTCCTAATCATGCAAACACTTCAGCTATCATAATATCAGCTATGGTAAAAAGCAAGAGCTATTGTCTATGCATGGACAGTTTGGACATGCAAAAAGAAAGAAATGCAGCTTTCTCTCTATTAGTTTTGAAGCAGTTGAGTTTTTTTCAAAGAAATTATGGTTGGTATCATAGTGAGTAGTATGTGTGTATATATTTTGTTTCTATACTGTTTTTTCTGAAGGTTCTAAAAGGAAAGATAAGAAAATATTATCAGTCTTTTATCAGTCTTAAAAGGTATCTGTTAGTGACACTTACTCCCAATTTTTTCTATAAATGTCAATGTCATCTATGAATTGTGTCCCATATTTATGAAGTGTCTTTTTAATCTTTTATAAAATATTTTTCTAATGAAAAGAGGTCTGTCTCTACATCTACTTGCAATTTTTATAAATATTTATACTTTGTAGCAGTTTATTTAAACTTTGCATGGACATGAGTTTTTATTCTGAGCCTATTCCTAATTACTGGAACCATAAAATAATTTCAGTCAAGTCAGCAGCAGCTTTGAGAATCCAGTTGTATTTCAAAGGAAAATGTTTTGAAGTAACCAGAATCCTTTTCACCATTGATGGGTGGGAGCCACAGGCAGCATAGCACAAAGATAAGACATGGTGGGGGTGACCTCCCACACACACACATAGTCCCCTGTTCCCCACCAGCAGAATGCCATCCCCCGGGCCCCACTAGAGGCCCCATGAAAAACTCCACCCCTGCAGTGGGGGCAATGCAGAGACCCGTAGGCTCTTCCTGTCTATGCAATAATAGGAGAGGTGTCAGATGAGGTCCACAGGCCACATGTTAAGTACTCACAAGCCACATGTGATCTATGGGCTATGTGCAGCCCATGGGCACCTGTACACAGCATGGAGTTTAATCCTCATTAAATTAAATAGGTTTATAATATTTAAACTTATTTATTTTGGAGCATCACATCAGTGTTTGCATGCACTAGGTTTTCAACTAAATTAAGCCTGGTCTCTGGCAGGTTTCTCAGGAGAGCGGGACAGTCCAGCGCTGCCCCCAACAGCCTGGGGCCCTCCCCCCCCCCCATGGGTGGGCCCTCCCATGCAGCTGTGGAAGCAGGGAGCCAGCAAACTGCACAAGAAAAAAAAGTGGTAGCAATTAAAAAATGGAAGCAATTCAAAGAGGCAAACTACAAGAAAGTCACAGCGCCATCTGGTGGACAAAGAGGTTCATTACATAACTTTGAGTGCCTTTGTGTTTGCATGCAATAAATCCATGTATGTGACACTTTAATTTGCAGCGAGCAAAACTAAGCTACATCCAAGGACTTTTACTTCAATGCACCAGAAATACTTTTTAAAGCATCCAGAAAAACCACTCATGCAAACAGTCATGCCATTGCAGTGCAAGAAAGGGCAAAAAACATGGCATGTACAAAGGCCCCATGAGCTGATGAGCTGCCAGTGGGGCAGCCTTGATTTGAGTCGAAGTACATGGTTTAAGTAATACAAAATTTCTCAGTATTTTTCAGGGTATCTCCTAATTCAATGAGATAAAAAGCTGTGGCTGAAAATTATTCCAAAGCCTATTGGCATAACCCACAGTATCTGTGAACTCAGAGCCAATTAATCCTTTTTGGAATGTATAGAAATTATGCAGATACATATGACAGAGATATCTACTATCTAAAGTGAATATCTTAATACAAGTCAATAATTTACACATTCTGCACAATTAAATCTGTAAACAAAATAATTTTGTTCGAAGAACTCATTTTTGCAGCACTGCAGACAAAATTTGCAAACACTTTCTTACAAATAATGAACAGAGTTTTTCCATAAATTGCTGTGAAACAAGACTATATCTGCAGAATAGTGGAAGGTGAACAGGGACAAAGGGGGTCCTTTCTCTTTTTTTTTAACCTCTCATTTTCATTGGTCCCATCTGACATCAGTGAAGTATAGCAGACTGTTCAAAGTGAGGCCTAAGGTCTGCATTTATGACTGTCCGAAGTTTGCAGGTATTCCTTTGGACCTTATAAAATCCACAGATACAGCCCCTCATTTACAAGACTTGTAAATTCATCCTGTAAAGTTTGTAATCTTTGTGCTTACTATTATAGGGTTTATAAAATTTAAAGACTGTAAAATATGCTCTTGATTAAGGACTTCCGTAACACTTCTAACAAGACTCAGAACCTTGGAATGGTCTGTCCATTTCCACCTATGGACCATAAACACTAAACCAACACTTAAGCAAGTTAAAGTATAATTTTCCCCAATTATTTTATTTCAGAATATATTATGTGTACAGGTATCTCCATTATGTTCACAGAATTATTCATGTTTGGTCTCATGAAGTTTAGATGTTCTATAGACCAGGCGGTAGATCACATAATCACCTGAATTAAAAGTTTCAGCTACCTCATAATCGCTATAGCTATGGAATTTGGCACTTCAGGATTTATCATTTTTGCCTACATAGCTAAAGGCTTAAAAAGAAATAATAACATCCACTAGGTATAGTTTTTTAGCCTTTAAAAATATGGCGTTTTGAAAATTTAAGAAAAATGTATTTAATCAGTGAGACCTTGTATGCTACAAAGTTTTTGCTCATAAAATGGTTTGTTGAGTCACAAACTCCTAGGGGAAAAGAGGAATATAATATAGGGACTACAACCTTAACCATTTACTACAACATATACTTTATCCGCTCAGTAATATAGGATTTAAATTCCTGCACAACTCTAGATGAAAAGCCATGAGTTTATTAGGAACAGTAACTACCTCTGTACTAATATAACCTTACTTTTTTGATCTCAAATCTTTTATTACTATTAAACTATACGTAAACCAGCTAAAGAAATAAAGACAGAAGGCAGGATAGTGATGTAGCTTACAGACTGACTAAAATCAGAGACTCATAAGCTTTCATATGTTCAAGCTTACTTCATCAGATGCTGTGAAAGGACATGCACGGAGCAGTCTATCGAGTGGAGAGAGTGATTAGAATACGATGTCTCTCTCTGAAGAAGCAGTCACAGATATCACTGGTGTCATAATTGGCAGTCAGTTAGAACTTCCTTCTTTTTAGGATGAAATATACAGACATACATTAAAACTAAACATTCATGTTCATGGGCACCAAAACTGACAGCAAATAGTTACAGGCACAACCTTGAATAATCATCTTTACCCCACAAAAATCTAAGTCATTTATAGAAAAATCACTCACAAAGTATGATCCTTTCATATACAAAAGGCAGTATTAGCCATTACTTTGACTCCTCTTGAATCTCTTAGTTACTGTGAAAAGAATCAAAACTTGTGGTAGAAGTAATATATTTTTGTTAGGGTGACTGTATTTGGATTTGGGGAGCACTGGATTTGCAGCTGAATAAAGGCTTTAATCTGTATATTAAAAGTAATATTGTGAGATGTTTAGGCAAGTAGTTTTTAACCATATAGTAGTGTTGTAAAACTTGTATTGTTAGAAAGTAAAGCAGATTTTGCTTATGAGTGCTTATGCTAAGTAGCCATCTTAACTTGGTCAACCATTTTCTGAAAAAGCAGGAAGAGAGTCTGTGTAAGTCTGTGTGCTGTGAACCAGCTACAGTAAGCAACAAGATAAGATACACGGATCTGAAGAATGTGAAGATGGTACAACTTAGAACTGAAAAACAGATTGGAATGTGAAAGACAACACGTAACTGGTAAAATAATCTGAAATAAACATATGTGAAAAGGTGAACGGTAATGGTGAGGGAGCCTCCAGAAGCTTCCTAGTTTTTGTCAAACTCCACCCAGTGACCGAAGAAGCAGAATGAAGGTCTTAGACATGCGCTCATAGCAAAAAGACATGTAAATAAGTGAAATGCATAGGTAATCCCATACCAATGAAACAAACAGTAAACAGAGACAAAGCTTAAAGTAGGAGGAGATATAGGTGGAACAGAAGGAGGGACAGAGGTGGAATAAAGGTTAATGAGCATAAACCAAGGTGTATAAATGTGGAAAGAACTATTGTTTGGGGCAGGTCCCTGGTTTCTTGGGTTTTCTGGGACTTTTGCCTGAAGCTGTCTCCATTTTGAATAAAGCTGTTGTGAGCAATGTGTGCTGGTGTTTGCTTCCTGCTTGCTCTGGCTAATGAGTAACAGGATCCATGGGCAATTGGATCATCATCTCCCTGGTCGTTGGGCACCGCATAGAGCTGGGATCTAACACTTTTATTAGACCAACTAGATTTTTGCAAAAAAAAGCCTTTAATTGCAAGCTTTTGGGCACAAGCACCCGTCTTCAGGCATCGGAGAAAAGATTGTAAAAGTTCTAGGTAGAAATGGAAGTTCATATTTAATAGGAGACTTGAAGGTGTGGTAAAATCTCCTATTAGGACAGTGCATTTTATGCAGATTAGGCTCAGAGAAAAGTTGGAATTATCTGTTTACCTCAAAGTTGTTTGGTGGCAAGCAGGATGTAGTCATATTTCCTTCTGGTTATGATGTTTCATATTGCACAAAAAAGTAAAAGGATGGAATGCTCTTCTACGCAGAAATTTCTTATGTGGTGAGGTATCTCTGGGCTCTGCCATGATGCAAATTACCTCGAAAAAAGGCAGGAGCAGGATTTCCAGTTTCCGGTGGAAAAAATTGCTTGCTTCTTGTAAAATTATGAAGATTTCATTTCATTCCATTTAGTTACTGTGAAGACTTTAACAAGCCATTGTCTCTTTTTTAACCAAAAACTTTAAAATGTTATTGAAGGTAACTTCTAGCATACAGTTTATTATAGCCAGTGAATAAGCAACTTTTAAAAAGGCCAAATGCATTAGTTATATGCAAATAGCTAATCACTCAGGGTAACTGCATTGGGTATACACAAGAAATCTTAGTTGGTTACTAGTAGGGCTGTGTGAAATGGCAGTATTCCATTTCAACCAGTGTTTCAATGGAACAGCATTTTGTTTTGAATTTTCTTTCAATTCAAAACAGCTGTTCTGTTTTGTTCTGTTGAAAAAGGGTCATAACGGTGAAACTGTTTTGATGTTTTGCCCATAGGATATAATGTTAAGGAGATATAACCTATCTATCTCCTTAACAGCTGGCAGGCTTTGTGGCTGTAGCAGGGCCTAGCAGCCAGGCCTGCAGTAGTTCCCCACCTCCCTGCCCCCCGTGCCCCAAGACAGACACAGTTGCACATGCACCCATAACACAAGTTTTGCCTGTCAGCAGCTAGAGGTGCAGGGCCCCAGAACCCAGAAGCCCCTGCACCTGTCTCCTTGACAGCTGTCTGACTTCGTGGCCTCAGCAGGGACTAGCAGGCCTGCAGCGCTCACCCTGCTGTGGCTTAATACATACACATGACATGTTTTGCTTTCAAGAATTTAGGGTGTAGTATCCTCCAAACTCCTACACCTATCTCCTTGAAACTTAGCAGGCTTTGTGCCCTCAGAAGGTGCTACTATTCCTGCAACTTTCATCCAAATCAGGCCAGAAATAATAAAGTTATAAGCTGTTTTGTCCTTCCCCATTATAGCCTATGGTCAAAACAGCGTCGAAACAGCAAAACATTTTGACTTGCCTCATTTTGTTTCGAGGCTGTTTCGACTATATCTGTTCCATTTTGAATATGCTGTTTCAATCTTGAAATGAGTTGAAACAGCATTGAAACAAAACTAGCAGCAAAATTTCACACAGCCCTAGTTACTAGGTCCCCACTTCAAACCACATCTACTTTTTTATGGTAACTGCACAAAACAGTGCTATTAACTATGTCACATTCAGTGCTTTTCAACCATTACAGTAGATGGGGCATCTATAAAGGACCAAAACATAATTGGATCAATGGCTAAGTTACCATCTATCATAAAAAAAACTTTATTTAATGACTTTTTAAAATAGCAATGATGGATCTAATTAACAGTAACCATTGTTCAGAGGTGCTGCGATCTACCATCTATGTAGTAAGGAAATCCTTAAAACACACATTATTGACTCAACGCACCACAATGGGACTGAAGGAACCATTTTGGTCAATTGAGTAAATGTTGTAGTGTACATGTCATTGACTCAAGTTGCATCAGCACCCTGGAGCTTTTATACCACAGAAGATACTGTGTTTGTGGAGTAATATCACTGTCATTGGAATGTGGGAGACAATTATTTTACTTGGAAAAATATTCACACACACACACACACATATATGCTAAAAATTAGTTATGTATTGTCATATTATAGCCATAAGTATATGCCTCAATTGTCTGCAGAGGATTTGAGGGACAGATCTGGGTTCTGCTCCTTGCTCCCATGGTTTTTAATTTCTGGTTTTTAACCAGTGATGGCTAATGTAACACATTCATGTGGCCATGGCAGTGCCATTCCTGACATCAGGAACCATAAGCCAGGATCCCACCCTCTCCCAAAATAAGGTTTAAATTACTGAGCTACAGATTCATGCTCCCCCTTGCCTGTTTGTCTTCTGGACTTCTTGTCTGCCACTAGCCCAGTTTCACCAACAGGCATAGAAATGTCATCACCCACCTTATCCATTGCCCAATGGTTAAGGTACTCCTGGGAAGTGGAAATATTGGTTTTAGTCATCTTAGACTGAGGAGGTGTGGAATCTCAATCTCCTATTTTCTGGGCAAGTAACTGTAACTAGGTTATCGGGCAATAGTCCTGTTGTCAGCTATGGTCAAGAGTCAAAGTTATATTGGATGCTACAATTTGTACTGAGCTTATTATGAGTTAGGCATTCTTTTCAGGTTGCTCCACTCCTTTGAATGCTTTGGATAAAAGCACCTGCCTTGGGGCCAAGAGTTAGTTTTCTTAAACTCTGAGAAAGAGGAGGAATTCAGGCACACCCTAGTGCCTAGATGTTTATATTTACTATTTGCTCCCTCAGTCACCTTGTGAGATACTTAACTGTCTCCTTTGGCTGCATGGCAATCCTAGGTGTTTGGATCGCCCATCCAGGGTGCAATGCCTAAGTAGAAGGGTCTACAAAAAGGGTGTGCATCTCTAGCACTTACAGTGTAACGCCACAAGCAAGTAAAACAATGTCATACAACACAGACAAACTACAGAATAGGGTGTGGATTTACAGAACACATTACACTGAAGATGTCAACAA
This sequence comes from Crocodylus porosus, assembly GCF_001723895.1. Taxonomy (NCBI): domain Eukaryota; kingdom Metazoa; phylum Chordata; order Crocodylia; family Crocodylidae; genus Crocodylus; species Crocodylus porosus. The sequence goes on along the minus strand of NW_017728931.1, from coordinate 85,251,158 downwards.
TGCATTTTAGGTATATCAGGGAGATGAGAGAGAAACTGCAGAGGAAGCACACTTCAAGGTCTGTCATAAGTTTATTGGCAAACTGAGGGTGCCATACATGTGCCCATGGCAGTGCCATTGTGTGTAGATATAGAGAGTCCCCAGTCTGAAATAGTTATGTGTGAGGATAAAGCAGGAGAGTGCAATGGGAATAGAGGCAGGGATAATGTTCATTATGGTTTGCAGTCTGTCCCCATGAAGGATACTGGTGCACATAGATGTAATACCCATGGTAGTTAATATGATTGTAACTGGAAGCTTGAGAATAGAGGCTAGTTTCTTTATGAAATTTGTATGATCATTCACAATAGCTGGAAGCTCCCATAACATATAGAAATAGGATTGAATCAACGTGCCAGAAATTCTGTCTGCATTGATGTCAGAGACCATGGGATACCTTGGATTAATTATGAATCTAAAAAGTTCAAATCTTCCTTGCCTTCTGCCTACCACTACCTCTCTCAGACCACCTTTCTCTGCACTATTGAGGACACACACCAAAAAGCCCATAGACTTTCAAATGAACACCCCAATGATTTCCGTGTGAAGCTAAAGACCTTTCTGTCTAGCTTCCTATCAGAATTTTCCAGTTTGTCCTTTTATTTCACAGGCCTTGTAGATAGATTAAAAGTGATGATGAACACTGATTTCTGCCATAACCATCTCTTCTGATCTTTAAAGTTTTCCTTACATGAGGGTTAAGGAGATTCAGATGTGGAATGAATGAGTTTCCAGAAAAGATTAGCCTAAAACAGAATATGATGCCTTTTGGCCATCCTGCAACATCCTCCACTTTGAAAGAGCTCTCCCAATGTAATTTCATAACTTGACTGATATACAAGAAGAAAATGAAGAATCTCTAGCTCTTATACATCTGTTTTCATCCACTGATCTCAGCATACTTAACAAAAGAAGGCAGCCTCATGACTTTCGTTTCATTATAAACAAAATGGTATATAAAACCCAAGCAAAGCACACTATAATCAGGAATTTGACCTAATGAAGTACTACATTAGATACTTCATTGTATAGATTTTATTTATCTGAGAAACATTTATATGCTTCAGTAATAGGAGGTGTAGATGAGAGATAGGCAAGAAGGTCAGACAACAAATAATGAGTAGATAGGATGCAGGAGAAGATGAAAGCAGAGCATGAGATTGAACTTGATGTGAAAGGAAATTGGAAGCCAGTGAAGGGATTAAAAAAGGAGAAAGATACGGTCAGAGTGGCAGAAGGAGATATAATCTTGACAGCAGTGTATTTGATAGACTAGAATAGGGAAGCAATTTAGGTTTACAGTATATTAGACCAGAGATGGATGTGAATCAAAACCCATGATCTAAACTCCCCTAGGAAAGTTCAGATACAGATACAAAGTTTGGGCCCTGATCCTGCAAATTCTTACCATCAGCCATAGCCAGTATGTTTCAGGATCAAAGCCCTTTACATGTAGTCTTTTGCATTACTGGAACTGTATCAAATTTTAGCACCAGAATAATCAGAACTGCAGGAAAATTTCAGATACAGTCAGATTATATATGAGCTTTGACACCCTAGTGATGATATGGGTTGATTAAGCAGGAAAAAATAGTTTAGCAGTAATGATAAGAGAGAAAGTTGTAACCAGGCAAAACCTGTAAAATGAACTTGAAAGTCCTTTAATCTGAAACAAACTAGTCTTGCTTTAAGCTCTGTTAAAACTCTGAAAAATAGAAATTAACAATGGCAGAACTGACACTCCTTGAAGCAACACTATGAAAAGTATACAGTATAGGTCAGGGTGGGCAAAATATGGCCTATGGGCTGGATCTGGCCCACAGAGGGATTTTGTCCAGCTTGTGGTGGGTACCTTAGTCCCACCCAACCCAGACATAGTGGGCAGCCTGGGCTAGGACACCTGAAGGCCCTAGCCATGCCCTCTATGAGTGTAGAGCCGGAGCCCCAGCACCAACGTGACTGCTCCCACCCACCTGCCACAGTGATCAGAGGGTGGGACCCCACACTGTGTACCTCAGGACAGGAGCCCAGGAGTGACCAGCTGCATTCATGGAGCTGCTGCTCCTGATTGCCAGTACCGTATGGCATCTCTATCATGACCCCCATTGTGCAGCTCCTACACAGCACATGCAGTGTGCCCTGTGTAACCCTGCCCGACCTCTGCTCTCCCTCCCCGTGGCCCAGACCCTCCACTGCTTCCCACCTCAGTGGTAGCTATATCATCTCCCAAGCCATGACCCACTGCCAAGCTTCTGCTTCCACTCAGCCCTTTGCTGCCATCCCCAGCTCCTTCCAGCCACACACAGGGGTGCTAATGGCACCTTCTCTGTCCCAGTGCCATTTGGACTGAGCTAATGCTCAGCTCCATGCAGCACTGTGAGTTGGGGTGTTTACAGAAAGAGCCAAGCCCTTGCTGGGACTGCAGAGCTAGGAGGAGCCCTTTGCATTCTGCCGGTTCTGGGGCCCTTCAGCTCCAAATGCTTTCTCCCATCAGCCGTGAAGCCACTGCTTACTGCTTGGGTTCCATGGCCTGCTGCCACTTAGCCGTTGATCCCAGCCCCAGCCAAACCTTTTCCCAGATGCCGCTCCCCATCTAAGCAGGGAGCATAACCATGATCCACTGCCTATCCATCCCTGCAACAGGCACCAGTTCTGCAGGCTGGGGCCAGGGACCAAGCTGCGATCCACTCCCCACACACCCCTGCCCAGGATCAGCCACTTAGAGAGGTTTCATGAGCTGTTGCAGGGGGATGAGAGAGTGGAGCAGTGCTGACAGCCCACAACAGTTCACCAAAACTCCCTATGTAGCCCACAGGCCCAAATAATTGCCCACCCCGACATAAGTATTGTACACTTCAATCAAAGCCTTTTAAAGTCTAGATAAAGTATTACCAATCTTCCAGTTGAAGTGACTAAAACTATTGAGTAATCTGACCTTTAAACAAAATAAATGGTAAGAAGTCATACTACTGAATTCTTGAGGGGAAAATTCCCATTGTCATAGACCCAAAATGGTTTATAACTGAGCAGGAATTTTTCATACACATTAAACTTAATATAATAAGCTATTAATAAAAACACTATGACTAATCAGAGTTCAGTTTACTGTGTTCTATTTCATTTTGGCATTGGTATACATTCAAAGCTCAAATGGAGCCCATAACATCATCTGGGCACACTACAAGTGCAAAAATGAGTGGTGTAGTTATCAATATTTAAAGGATTTTTATATGGTCTCTAAACAGATAAAGCAAAGTTCACAGGTTTTTCTCTCTTCCCCTATCCAAAAACAAACAATATGTGTCACAGGTACAACCCAGACATGGGAGAGTAGGATACAAGGAGCAACAATATCATATATCCAGAAGCTGAAGTAAAGGTGTAAGGAACTGTAATAGGAGTCCCACCCTTTTACCAGAAAGGGGAGGGAGGCAGGCACCCCTGGCCCATTATCCTTTCCTTCAGCCCCTTTCCCTTCTTGCACTTTTCCCTCCCCTACCTTGCTATATGCTTGCTGATGTCTTTCCCCTGGTGGAAGTACCTTCCCCCTCCTGTGCCCCTCACCTTCTTCCACTTCACTTCAGACCTCCACTTTTCCCCTTCTCTGCCTGTGCCCCAGGGGTAACAACTGGCAAAGGTGACCTGAAACAATGGTCATTGGGTCTAGGTACAGGCAGAGCTGGAGGACCTAGGCCAGGAAGCTGGAAACAAGATAGCCACTGGATTCAGGTGCAAGCAGAGCCTGATGATCCAGGGATGGGAAATAGAGGAGTCATGTGACCCAAAGAGCCCTGTATAAACCCATGTTTTGGGCTAGAAGGGCAGTCTGGGTGTAGAAGCTGTTGGAGATGGACTCCTCTTTGAGAGGCATGAGGACTCTGGAGACAGTCTTGAGTGATGAGAAACTGGGTGCCTGCATAGAAAGCAAGTTAAGTACCATGGAGAAATGAAACAGGAGCTCCGGGTGGAAGACAGGGCCACAGGGACAACAGAACTCACCCCAAGAGATGCGGAGTTCTGGAATCCAGCCAGGATGGCACAGTAGCATTTTCAAAGCTGGTGCTCCCTCTGGATTGGAGAAGGGAGCCCATGACTGGACACTTTAGGCCCTGGGAAGGGGCAGCAGTGGGGATATAGTGGTGGAGCAGGAGACAAAGTATTTCCAGGATTCACCAGGTCCAAAAGTAAAAGATCTCCTGCAGGCAGAAACGAGCACCTGCAGCACCCAGTGATGATCAGATGATATCAGCGAGTGCAACAGCAGAGTGCTGTGGACTTGGAGGACTAAGAGGGTCCATGGTCCAATCATAATGAAGCTTAAAGCTGTTCAGCTTTGAGGACCCTGGGCTGGTGAGTAAGTTGTCGGTGGGCCACTGAGCTACTGGGCTTTATTTTTGCTTTCGGGGGGGGGGTCCCCCTTTTTTGACATTTCACCCTTGCCTTCCTTGGGGGAAGATCCTAGGAAGAAAAAGGAGAGGGGAGAGCCTTCAACCCAGCAAGCAATGCTCATCCCAGCAAGCAAGGCTCAGCTTGTGAAGATCTGGGGTAGGACTCTTGGAAGGCAGATGTTGGCACACCTGGTACACTCCAGCTCCCAACAAGTAAAGCATCCCATCAAGTCATGGTAGGTGGGAGGGTGATCCACCAGAAATTGTGGATTGCCACATCACTGGAGAGACCTTCATGATGCAACATGCACACCAGACCCCATGGAGATATGGGCACAAACCATACCAGATGGCTACTTGACACGTATCTTGGGCATTTTCTGTTTTGTTTTGGGGAGGGGTTTATGTGAACCCTGCACCAAGGGGTGCGGTGAACCCCATGCAGGGCACTCTTTTGTACTGGGACTGGTGATTATATTCTGGGGGTCTCATTCCCTCCTTCCCCCCATGAAGGAATGGATTGTGGCTGTAGTGGTGGAGGAGGCCACAGAAAGGGGGTGAATGAGAGAACACCCCAAATTGGAGATTGTGCTGTGTGAAACTTAAAGCCATGAAGGTGACTAGAGCCACACTTAAAGCCATGAACATGTGACTCATGTTCTCTGGCCACATGAGACACAGACTTAAGGCCAGTGGGCCTACAGGCTGAGAAGGGCAGGACTTGGATTCTGAGGGCAAAGGCCCCAGTGCCTGGTGGAGTAGAGCAGACTGCCGGGATACAGCCGGGGCCTAGACAGAGACAGAACCCAGGGTGCCTCATAAGCCCAAGAGGGGATGGAGATAAAGGCCTTTAAGGGTCAGACCAGAACCTGGGAACCACAAAGCTTGGTCTGGTCAGAAGACTGAAAGTAGAGGGCCAGTGAGAGAGAGGGCAGAGTCTGAGAAGACCAAAGCCCAGCACGGGAACAACTGCAGGTTCACTCCAAGCTCCTCAGGCAGCCTCCTTTCTAAACATTAACATAAAAGGTGTGGTGGGCAAATAAAGGAGGCATGAGTCCCTAGAGCTACAGCTGTGGTAGGAATTGCATGGCCACCAGGGAGTGTCATGGCCACCCCGGGACAAAAACCTGTCACAGGAACACATTAGAGTCTTTAGAGACAATTATGCCGTCTTGTATAGATTCTCTATTATATAAAGATTGGAACTGTATGTTGTTGCTGTTAAGGTATAACTAAAAATAGACATTCTGGTTTAAATGGCAAAAGTATGGCTAAAGCAGAAGGCCCCAAAAGCCTGTTTCTAAGTCACAACAACATAAACCTTTGCAGACAATTAGTTTAGTTGCAATTAACCAGATCGGATTTAACAGCACGTAGGCTTAAATTGGATCACTGAAACATACTTTATCATAGTTTATTCATGTCATTTGGAATAACTGATCTAACCAAATGTAACATAAATACATCTGTTAAAACTGCATCTAATATATTTATTAGGTTGTAAAAAAAGAGCAGCCCTATCACTGAAAAGCAACGTTTGTTTAACCAATTTAACCAAAGCAAACTGGCATTATTTAACATGCCATCCTCATGAAGGAAGGAGATAAGGAATCCTCTCTTTCAGAAGTATAACTTTCACAGAAACATAAATCCCAATGAATTGACACCCTTCATGTCCACAAGAGAAGTGGTTCATTCTAGTTCCAAAAGCTTCAATGAAACAAACTTGAATGTATCCAGTTAAAAGTGTAGATGAATGAATATCATAAATAATTGTATACCTGTAGATTTATACCTAGAGAGTTAGCGGAACAATGGTTGTTGTGGGAACTGAATAAATAACAAGAGCTCAGATCCTGGATCCAGCCTAAACCCATCCCTCCAGGTGAGTATGTCTTAGCATTTCCATTGCCTGATCTGAATGCTACTTAAGTTTATCTTCCTAATAACATGATTGTCTTGACAAGAGACAGACTTGCTCAGTCTTTATTCCAGAGCTGTCTTTGTGAGCTCCGTTTGTCCTAAGCTGCAGAAAGAGGACTTCCCTTCTCAAAGGTCACAATACTAGGTGTCACTCTGAGTCCAAGATCTCATGCCGGGGATTAAGATGGTTCCATGGTTGAAGCCAAACCAAAAGTCAGAAACCAGAGAGTTCAGAATATATGATCCAGGAAGCAGGAACAAGATGCTGACATACAAGGCAGTAGACAAGGCAGGAACCAGGCACAGGGCTCAAAGGACTGAGGGAGGAAAAAAACTGGAGCAGAGAAGGAGGCAAGGCAAGTGGGTCTCAGAAATCAGTGGTACAAACACTGTTGCTGGGACAAGGTCCCAGGGGAAGTGGGAATTTTTTTATAGCCCTCCGATCAAGGGCTTCTGGCTTCAATTAGTTTCCCACAGTCACGTGGTCCTCTCTTGGGAACTGCATGGGAGAGCCCAGGCTGGGCTAGGTTCCATCACTCAGCCAGATTCTTGGTGGTACTTCAGCCTAGTTCTCCATCCCCAAACCCTGTGTTTAAGCTCCAGAAGTCCTAAAAGTATTGATACTATTCTTACTGAATAGGTGGTAAAAAACTAAAAAAATTGATTGTAAAATCATGTAAGATTATTTCTAACTTAATGGCATAGCCCTGAGTCTGGAAAGTGACCACATGGGTAGGGGGCCCATGAACCACAAGAGCAATTGCAGTTAGTCAACCAAAATGACTACTGCACTAAGAAGGGATCACATGATTTATTGGCAGTTCTATCATACTCATGAGGGCTTCAGCCCACAAAAGCTTGTACTATATATATCTACTTTGATTAGTCCATAATAGGCAAATTCATCTGCCTTCTACTTGACTTCAGCCTACCATGGTTAACTATGTCTCCATTCTCAGTCCGGACGGGGTTTGGAGCAAAGGCTCCATCCTCATTCCATTACACCTGATCTTTTTAAAGAAACTGGTGCCACTAACTTGCATAGCATCCATCTGCCTCTAAGCCATGAGACCTTCTCTCTTCATGGATAAAATTTTCTAAAGGCATTAAAGGGTGAAAGAGTCCTAAGAAACAGCATTGCCTTTCTGACCATACTACTGAGAGGGTGGAAAAATTCGTGTCAGGGATGGTGCTGAATTACAAATGCCAAGATTTACCTGAGTCTTGAAGCAATTTAAAGGATCCAATAAATAATTGAAGGATTCGTTTTTTTTTCATTCATGTTACAACAAACCTGGAAAAAAACTTCTGGAGGCAGTATCTGTACTGACGTAAACATTATGGGACATGTGTCAAAGTCAAAGAAACTTTCAGAAGTTTGTTTCTGACTCAGTCCCCTCAATGCCTTATATTTTGTCAGTTGGGTTTCTCCACCTTTATCTCCTCTTGCTTTTTGCCAAAAACACCTTAAAGTTCTCCCCCTGTTGCCAGAACCAGTAGGACAATGGGTAGTTGACTGCCTGGTATCCCTTCCTGTTCTGTCCTCTTCATGAGGTTCTAAGTGAACAGTAGGAGGTGGACTGCACTCATAGTTGCCATCATAATAGCCTTCAGATGTTAAGACGGTAAGGCCCAGGTTGTGGACAGTCTGGCTTAGAGTTTAAAGCACTGGGGAAGGCCTCAAGCCAAACCATAGACTGAGTCAGAGAGTCAGTGATCAAAAACAAATTTACCAGAACCAAAGGAAAATCCAGGAACAGAGTCCAATTCAAAGAACAAATCAAGGTTCAGGAGTCAGAAGCCAGTACTGAAGTTGGGACAAGCTGGGACACAAAACCAAAGCCAGGAAGTAAAACTGGAATCAGGAGTAAGAACCACGTCTGTGCATGCCAAGGTTCAGAACTATAGTCAAAGTGAGCCAAGAGTCATGCTGAGTTACCAGATCCCAGTGGACTATCAAAAAATCCAGAGCCCAGAGTTGAGCAGCTAAGAGGATTCCTCTTAGCTGAGCCAGTAGGGAGCGGCACTCCTGAGCCGTGCCACGTGAACAGAGTGTTTGCGTCAGTGGGTGAGCAGGAAGGGCCAGGAGGGAGACTCCTGCTAGGGCAGAGCGAAGGCACTACACTAAGCTATAAACAAACAGCAACTCCTACAATGGTGTCACTGCGGAGTGCTGCTAGGGCCCCTGTCCGGGGTGGCACAGCCTACCCAGGGCTTGTCTGAGGCCTCCACCTAGACAGAGCCCATGGGGGAGCTGGTATCCCCCCACCACCTGGCCTGCGGGGGTTGCCCAGCAGGGCCCAGGAGGGCAGGGATTGGGGACCCCCACACCTGTCCTGCAGGTGCCCACCTTAGGGCCCTGGATGCGCAGGTGAGGGAGCTCCAGGAGTAGGTTAGCAGGCTGAGGGGCATCACGGAGGTGGAGGATAAAATTGATGGCTATTTCCTTTTCCTGCAGGGCCACACACCCAGGGAAGAAGCACCTCGGGAGGTGTCCTCCACTGCAGAGTGGCAGATGGTCACCTCCAGAACCAGGGCTGCTCACAACACAGCACCAGTTCCTCCAGTCCAGCTGGAGAACAGGTACAAGGCCCTGGCAATGCTGGAGGAGAAGGAAGCAGAGAAGGCAACTGGAGAGGAGGCAACTCCACACTCCCCATGCTCCGAACAGGACAATGGAGCTAAGCAGTTCCGGAGGAGAAAACGTCAAGTGATCATCATAGGCGACTCCATCCTGAGAGGTACAGAGGGCCCCACCTGTTGCCAGGACCCCTCGACACACGAGGTCTACTGCCTACCCAGAGCAAAGATTCAGGACATGATGGGAATGATCCAGGCCATGATCCAACCCACTGATTACTACCCCATGGTCCTAATCCATGTAGGTACTAATGATAGGGCCAGGTGAAGCCCTGATCACCTGATGGTGGATTACCATGCTCTGGGGGACATGCTGAAGGAGATAGGTGCACAGGTGGTATTCTCTTCTGTCCTACCAGTGAGCAGACGTGGAAGACGGCATGAGACGTGCATCACAGAGACCAACTGGCAGCTTTGGGAATGGTGTCTTGAGGCAGGCTTTGGCTTTCTTGACAACGACCCGCACATCACGATGAGAGACATGCTCGGATGGGACGGGCTCCACCTTTCCCTTAAAGGTAAGCGTGTGTTCTCTTCTAGATTGGCGGATCTCCTCCGGCAGGCTTTAAAATAGGCTTGTCAGGGGAAGATGAGGGAGGAGGAAGCCTTGGACCACTAAACCAAGCAGCACTCACGAGTGCAGCCCAGCCTAGACCAACGAGCAGAATATATACACAGGTAAGCAACAGGGGCCAAGGCAATGCTGAGATTAGGGGGCCAATTCACACATTCACAGGAGGCCTCAAATGCCTCTACACAAACACTTGTAGTATGGGAAACTAGCAAGAGGAACTTACCCTCCTGCGCTGACACCAACCCAGACATAGTGGGGCTCACTGTAACATGGTGGGACCCAACGCATGACTGGGCGGTGAATATCAAGGGCTATAGGCTGTACAGGAGGGACAGGACAGGGAGGAAAGGTGGGGGTGTGGCGCTCTACATTAAGGAGGAATACACATCCTCATCAAGTAGCACAGAGTCAGAGGAGGGGCACACTGAAGTGCTCTGGGTTAGAACACAAGGCAGTCAAGCGGAAAGAGACTTAATGGTGGGGGTCTACTACAGACCACCCAACCAAGGGGAAGAGCTAGACCAGGAATTCTTACTGAGGTAGTTAGGTAGTTAGGTCAAAGGACGTGGTTATAATGGGTGCCCTGAACTTTCCAGACACTCATGGTGCTCTGGTGTGGTGCCAGAGGACTGGAAGAGGGCCAATGTGGTTCCCATCTTCAAAAAGGGGAACCATAAGCCAGTTTGTCTTACCTTGATCCTGGGTAAGCTTTTTGAGAGAATTATTCTGGCACATGTCCACGAGGGGCCAGCAGGGGAGATTATGCTTAGGGG
>NW_017728931.1:85222791-85239662 GCF_001723895.1 Crocodylus porosus | reverse complement strand
TAGACAATCACCTTGCTGGGGTCGTTTGACCCCAGTACTCTTTCCTGCCATGGCAGGGGGTTGGACTTGATGATCTGCTCAGGTCCCTTCCAGCCCTACTAACTATGAAACTAAGAACCAGGACAACAGGATCAAAGAGGTTTACCAGAGCAGACATATGGAAGACTAGCTGGCCTCAGCCTGCTGTCACATATGAAAATAAATGGGAAGGCTGCTTTCCCCAGCAGCCAATCAGGAGTCCCTTCCAGTGGCCAGATGGAATCATTAGCCCCATGCACGTGTAGCCAACTAGGCAATTAGCCCAGGGTGGACTAATCTTCTAATGCACCATATGTGTGAATATCAAGAACAGATAAGTGCCAAGGAAATGTAAGAGTAGTACAAACTATCTAAGTTCCCCAGAGCCCCCTTGTATTAAAGTTATTCTTTACATTGTTTAATAAAGAGTCAAGTCCCAAAACTAACCTCTAAATGGGACCCCAAAAAGTAAACTCCACCACTGGCTGAACAAGACCTACACAGCTTTTAATCCTCCCAGAAACCTTTATTCTCACTGAGACGGGAAGAAGACCAGATGCATGTGGTGGTGGTTGTTTTTAATTTTTTTTGCTGCTTTAAATGTTTATCTCCAATATTCAGTGGTGGTGAAACAGGAGAGGCCCCATGGTCTGTCCCCTCTAGAAGGGCCATGTGCAGCTTCAGACCTTATTCATGGATGTGATTGTGGGGATCCAGACTGTGACTTGACAGCAAGTCTGGTTCCATTAACGTAATTTGAATCAAAGGTTTTAAAGCCTGTCAAGAGAGTCACCATGAGCATTAACACTAGGACAGATTAGTGGAATCCCTCAGGGTTCAATACTCGGACTAGTGTTTTTCAACATGTTCATCAATGATTTGGATTCAGGTATTAAAAGTGAACTAGCCAAGTTTGCTGATGACACCAAACTGCGGGGGAGCGTGATCACACTCAAAGACAGGCTGGCAATATAGACCAACCTGGACAGGCTTGCGAGGTGGGCGGCCCTCAACCAGATGTCATTTAATACGGAGAAATGTAAAGTGCTCCACCTGGGGAGAAATAATCCACAATACACTTAGAGGCTCGGAAGTGCTATGCTAGCCAGTACCACAGTTGAACAGGACCTCAGTGTCATGACAGGTAACAAAATGAACATGAGTCACCAATACAATGTTTTAGCTGGAAGAGCTAATTAAACACTGGCACAAATCTACCTAGGCATCTCAGGCAAGACTAAGGATGTCATCCTTCCACCCTTCTCGGCCTTGGTGAGACCACAGCTGGAGTGGGCACTGCACCTCAGGAAGGGTGTGGAGAAGCTTGAGAGAGTCCCAAGGAGAGCCACACACATGAATAGAGGCCCTGAGACCAAGTCATATGAGGAGAGGCTGAAAGACTTGGGACAGTTCAACCTTGACAAGAGAAGACTCAGAGGGGATTTGGTGGCAGCCTATAAGTATATCAAGGGTGTACATCCTGCAGGAGCATCTGTTCACCAAGGCCTCCCAAGGGGAGGACAAGAAATAATGGGCACAAGCTGATTGAGGATCGCTTCAGGTTAGACATGAGGAAAAACTTCTTTACAAGTCGAGTGCTGAGGGTTTCAAACAGGCTCCCTTCAAAGGTGGTACAGTCACCCGCCCTGGCGATCTTCAGAAAGCATCAACACCCACCTTTCTGGAGTCATCTGAACACAGCAGTCTTTCCTACCCAAGTGCCTCGGGGCTAGACCCGATGATCTGTAAGGTCCCTTCCAGCCCCTAATAACTATGAAACATGTACTACTACCAGCTGCCATTTTCAGAATCATGAACTAGTACCCCAAAACCATGACATTGCCTTAAAACACCATTAGATTTAAACAAAACAAAAAAAATGTGGGTTTTTTTAGAGGGTAATATTCTCTTTCCCTCCCTTTCCTCCCCCATAGGTCAGGGTTATCCACATAACACATGAGGCCAGAGAGTGTGGCCCATGCTTCATGAGATGTATGCCATGCCACACCAGCAAGACAGTCCTGCTATAGATATTCTTAACAAACATTTTCAAGAATAAAGAGAATGAAATTGAAAACCTCATAAAACCACTGGACTTAGTAAGAAACAATCAACTTTCCAATATTCAGTGGCATGTAGTTTCCATGGAAAAAGGCATGACCGGGCATCATGCAAGGTGCACAGAGAGTAATGGGTGGAAGGTTGCAAGGTGTTCTTAATAGGGTGGAATCCTTCAAGTCAGTGCATGCTTTCAGCTCCTACTGACTTTGGTTGTAGTTCCAGGATGGACAACAGTTCATGGGATCAGTGAGCATGTGCAGCTTATTGGACCCCATTAACTTCTAGATGGCAATACTGGACACACTCAATTCAGCCAACAATGTCAAACTCATAACAAAAAATGCAGTGAGCTTCTACTGCAAGAAAGCATAGCTTGAAACAAGGGGGCCCATTCAGGACACTGGACCCATATTTAATGTATCATGCAATGGGACCCTCACAGACCTCTGACTATACATGGAAATCACCTTTTATCTTCTTAGGACCGGAATGAGTTATCCTGAATTCCAAATAGATACTTACAATGGGCTAAGAGACCAGAGGTTTTTCTGGAATATTGCCTTAATTTCAGAAAGAGCTAATCATGTATTCCTCATCACAGAAAGTAACTGTAATACAAACTAGGAGCTAGACTACATTCCTAATTAAAATCAGGACATAGCCTTCATTTTGTGTGTGTTTGTGCATTCTGCCTGTTTTGTTTTTAAAAACGTGTTAAGTTCAATTTTTCACTTGGGGAAGAAGCATCGTGGCAAATCCTGCTCATTTTATATGCAGGTGCCATTGAAGACAATGGAACCACTACATAAATAAGGTATGCATTTTTTGAATTCCTAGGAGAAATTGGAGAAATGAAGAGATAAAAGAAATAAGGAATGAAAGAGAGTGAGCAGATGACAAGAAAGAAATGAACAAGAAACTTAGCATTACATCTGTTCACACCATAACACATAACTAGGGACTTAACTGAGGAGTCAGCATTTTATTTTTAGTAAGCCTTTTCTTTTCCTGGCGATTCCATGCAAAATCAGGGAAACTGCTGTTTTTCGTGGTTTCTGCAAAAAATGTAAAATCGATTTGAGTAGGTCCCACACATAACTTAAGGTATGGAGAGACATAATGCTGAATTACATGGAATTCTAAATACACTCTAAATCCCAGTGGTACAGGCCACTGAAGACCAGCTTAATCTTCCTGGAACATTTCAAAAGCAAAATGATAAAATCAAGTACTATTTTGAGTGGTGAACTGTCAGTGCCACATGAGGACACAGGATATTCAGTGCCTTCCCTCTGATCAGTCTTCCAGGCATCTAGAACTACACCACTTCTAGTCCTCTTCCTCCCCCTGCCCCCCCTCCAATACACACAGGGCAAGATGCTCCTCTGGAATGCAGCCAGGACTCTGTAGTCCAAACCCCTGCTCCCATCTTCCTTCTCCAATGAGGCAGGGAAGTAGAAGCAAGGACTTTTGAAAGTCCCCAGATCAAGTAAGAATCCCATCCCCCCACCTTGTCTCTTGCCACCCCTCCTTTTCCCTCCATACTCAGCAGCATGTCCCCTTCCCTGCCATTTCTTCTCTTCCCCCACTGCTGCTCTCCCCAGCTCATCCAAGGGCTGCAGGGTGGTTCCAGAGGCACTCCTGCCCCACTCCGCCTGGGGATGGCAGAAGCAACAGCAGCAATGGCATTGGCTGTATTCAGTTGCTCAGCCTGGTTTTCCCTCCCTCCCTGCATTCCTGCCAGCCCAAGAGTAAGCATAAGCAGGGGGAACCTGCCAGCTGCTGCCATTGCTCTGCCCAACTGAGTCCATCTGCATCAGGCAGGAGAGGGTCTACATCCCCCCGCACCCCCACCACCACCACAACACACACCCTCAGATCAACTAGGGACTGCAGCAGCAGCAGGGAGGGAGGGAGGGAAGGGAGGAGATGCCGAGGATGGAAGGGAAGGGAGAGGAAAGATTCCTACCTGCTCTGGGGACTGCTGCTCCCATGATGTGGTCCAGCAGAGGAGTTAAACTGTGCCATTGCACCCCCTCTGGTTATGTTCCTATGTGGCCCCTGCTTGTGGTTCCCAGGGAGCTAATATTTCAGGACAACCCAAAACCTCAGTGACTTGTCACACCCTTGCCTTGAAAGTGATGCTGTTAATTACATTTCCCTGCTAGCGACCCTGTACTCCAGAGTGCAAAACTCATTGGAGGAGAGGGAGTGGAGCAGAGGGGTTTCTGGGTTCTGGGGAGTTGTTGCTTGCCTTCCCCTTGCCCCAAGTAAGCCTGGCACTGCAAAGTTCAGGGTCTGTAGCAGGGAGGTACACTAGCACAGCTCTCAAGTGGGAGCTGAAAAGCCATGGTGATCAGGGGTGGGGGGAGGAGTGGGGCCCTGAACCACACAGCCCTGGAACCTGCAAGCGGGGGGGAGGGGGGGTGGCATAAGCCCTCCAGTACCTAAGACTCCCTCAGCTCCTCCCTGATCATCTGGGTACTCTGCTGGCATGTCAGCAGCAGTCCTTAGAAGCTGAGAGTTCTGCTTATAACCCATAGCAGTGTACATGCAGACACTTCTGTCCAAGGATAACTGTGAAACAGTTTCCAACCAGTGACAGAAAATCATAGAAGATTAGGATTTGAAGGGACCTCAAGAAATATCTAATCCAACCCCCTGCTCTAAGCAGGACCATCCCCAACAAGATCATCCCAGCCAAGGCTTTGTGTAGCTGGGTCTTAAAAACCTCCAGGGATGGAGATTAAGCAACCTATCTGGGTAACCTGTTCCAGTATTTTACTACCCTCCTGGTGAGAAAATTCTTCCTAATATTTAACCTAAACTTTCCTGGCTGCAACTTGAAACGATTGCTCCTTGTTCTGTCACCTGCCACCACTGAGAACAGTCCAGCTCCATCCTCTTTCGAACCCCACTTCAGGCAGTCAAAGGCTGTTATTAAATCCCCTCTCAGTCTTCCTTTCTCTAAACAAAATGAGACCAGTTCTCTCAGCCTCTCCTCAGAAGTCATGTCCCCCAGTCCCCTCACCATCTCTGCTGCTCTCTGCTGGACTCTCTCTGACTTGTCCACATACTTTCTATAGTGGGGAGGGGAGCCAAAATTGAACATAGTACTCCAGATGTGGCCTCATCAATGCTGAACAGAGGGGGAAAATCACTTCCCTTGCCCTGATGGCAACACTCCTACCAATGCAGCCCAGTATGTTGTTAGGCAACAACAGCACACTGTTGGCTCGTATTCAGCTTATTATCCATTGTGTAACCCAGATCCTTTTCTTCAGAGCTGCTGCCCAGCCAGTCAGCCCCTAGCCTTTACTGTTGTATGGGACTGTTCTGTCCTAAATAAGGACTTTTCACTTGTCCTTGAACCTCATGATATTCTTTTTTGGTCCAAGACTCCAATTTGTTGAGGTCACTCTGAATCCTAGCCCTCCCTTCTAGCATATTTACTACTCCCCATAGCTTGGTGTCACCCACGAACTTGCAGAAGGTGCCCTCTATGCCATCTTTCAGGTCGTTGATGAAGATATTGAACAGAATTGGCCCCAGAACCAACCCCTGGGGCACTCCACTTGATACCAGATGCCAACTAGACATAGAGCCATAGATTACCCTCTCAGCCCAATGCTCAAGCCAGTTTTCTATCCACCATGCAGTCCATTCACCCAGCCCATACTTCCATATCTTGTAAGAATTCTGTAGGAGACTGCATCAAAAGCCTTGCTAAAACCACATCCACTGATTTCCCCGCATCCACAGAGCCAGTCCTTTCATCACAGAAGGCAATCAGGTTGGTCAGACATTATTGGAATAGTTCAAGTGTTATGTCTGTCCACACTTTAGAAGCAATGAACAAACAAAAAAGGCACTAGCAAATAAAAAGTTAGAAATCAGCTGGTTTGAGAAATGATAATAAAAATGTCAAAAAGTGAAGGTAAACATAAAGGTAATGGCAAAACCTGCCTCTTGGTGCATGCTAACTACTATTCCAGCTGTTATAGCACAAAAACCAACAGGTAAGGTAGCCTTTTTTTCTGTTTGTATCTACTTATTAAATAATCATGAAGTAAAAGGAATTTGCATTTCAATTAATTTTTGGTGTGCTACCACTTGTACTCATTTCATACATAACTGAGAGATGCTTTGGAGGTAGTGAGGCATATGAGAAGAGGTAGTGAAAACCCCCACACAAGGAAAGCTATTCCCCTGCTTGTCAAAGTGACCTCATGCTATTTTACCTTATCACTTTACATTGAGTATTAATGAGTTTTGCTCACTGGAGAGTAGTATATTTCTTGCATTTGTACATCATTTTAACAATATAAAAGCAGAGAGCAACAGAACCAACTGAAAATAAGAAAGAAATTGAATGTTTAAAGAGATGGATGGCAGTCTGGAAAAATATGGATAAAGAACCAAATAACAAAACTAGAAACATTAGAAGCAGCAGATGGGGAGAATAAGAAAGCAACAGAGTAAAAATCAGGAAGTACAAGGTTAGGATATAATTTGATTTTGTATTTATAACAAAAAATATTGTTATAGTGCTAGGTTTATTTCTTGTAGTTTTATAGTTTACTCCAGCATCAGTGGCATTGGCTTTTGTTATGTCAAGTAACTAGCCCTAAAATTTATATTTGGTAGGACATGAAGCTTTTTGGTGGGAAGACATGGGAGGAAATAAAAACTAGACTTGCTTCACACATTTGTTTCTCTGCTGAGTTAATAGTGCTACTATATCACATCACCACATTAGTTTTTCAGTGTCTGGATCCAGTGCCAATGCTGACAGTGACAAAAGGGAAATGTCACTCAAAGAGCAAGTGACATGGCAGCCCCAGTGACAGAATTAAATAAGAGAAAACTTATAATTTAAAAATAATTTTACACAGATGTTTCATGATGAAAAAAACCTCTTCTTCCTGTTCTGGGAAATGAAGATGGATATGGAAGCTAATACAAAGTAATGGGTTATAGTGGAGTTTAACAATACAACATTTTTATGGCCACTTTTGGGATTATATTTAAAATGCCTGTCATATTCAAATTCAGTCTATAAAACAGCACACACAAAACTGTGTATTGGCAAGTTTTCAGTTCAAAAGGTTTGCAAGTTTAATACTCAGATCTGTTTATGTGATACACAGACTTGCATATTGCAGAGGTAAAAGGTCCAGTTTCTATAATGTATTCAAGATTCCACTTATCCAAAAAAAGTGACCCTGCAAACACTTACTCATAAGGCTGTTGCTATTAATTTGTCAATTATGACATCCTCTTTTCAGGTGTGATAGTTTTCCTAATTTATATCAATGATAAAAGGAGAAAAGGATGAAACATTAAGTGATGTGGTCTTCTTTTGTCAGTCCAAGTGGTCTGCAGAACGAATTACAGTTTTACATTACTATCTAATAATTATTATTCCAAATTATTGCCAAGGATACCTGGAGCCCTGGACAGACACATTTTTAACATATTAAAGTAAAAATAGATGCAGATAGAAAAGAACAATATCAGAAAAGCAGTTAGAATTTTATTGTAGTACTAATTAGCATATTGGAAAGTTATTCTCTAAGGGAAGCAAACAACTATACAAGGAAATTATTCAGTCTTTCAAAACATACCAGCAAATTGTTCATCAAAGAAGAAAGTCCAACACCCATAATAGAATGGAATTTCATAAATAATCATAAACAGGAGGAGCAGAGATCTCTGACTGAAACAATGCCCCTGACTGCTGATAAATTTTGCTCCAGTACCCCATGAACACATTGGGTTTTTTTAATTATGTTCCTCTCTTGGATCTTTAGATACATGAAAATCAGAACCCTCTCAATCATTTCCTCTCCCTTTTTCTCTGATAATAAAGACTATTTTTATCCAGTGTTAACTCAAGAGAATCCATCACAGACTCTGTTTGTGCTGTTCCTCAGGATGCATACAAAAGTGCAGGAAGGCACTTGTGATTGCAGTGTAATTTTTGTGGTTTACACAAAGCACTAAAAGGTACAGCATGATTGAACATAACAGTCATTCAACATTTGGTAGTGGTTGGGGGTGAGGTGCTCAAACTTTCCCTGTACTGGCCAAGGCCAGGAGGTAAGGGGTGCGGTTGTGTGTCTCCCAGAATACTCTGTAGACTCCTCAGTCTGGGGAGGGTTATTTTGTTTGTTTGGTGGGGTTGTTTCTGTTTTGTTTTGTTTTGTTTTTCTACAGACTTTTGTGAGGAAGTGTAGTGTCCTGAGGAAAACTAGGATGAAAACACAAAAGGTATTTCTTACTGACACGGTAAGAGAAGGATACCCAGCAAACAACAACCAGTTATAATGCTTTTTTCTGCCAAAGTGACAGGACCAGACCCACAAGGTGAGTGTTTCAAGAGCAAACCTGTTGTAAGGAAGGCTTAATAAAGAACTAGCAGCAAGCAAGGAGATTGCTCCTGGTGAAGACTCTAGTCCTCTGTACTGCATAACACCACCACATCCTATTTTACAGTATAAAAATAAAGCACATAATGTAATAGCAGAGTATTATTTATTTGCTACATGAGTACCAGTTAGCAGAATGGAGGCCCCCATTCTGAGCTTTACAGAAGCTGGAAACCTATGGCCCCCTGCAATTATAAAAGGATCATTAACATTGTAATGGTCATTAAACAAATATTAAATGCTAGAAGAGAAGTGTCTAGGCATCTGCATGAGCACTGAACCCTAGCACCACAAAATGCTTGACTGGTGCACCCCTACCCCTTGGAAATGTGTGCAAAACTATTATTTCTATTGCAGCTAGGAAGACAAGATGAGCTATGTGATAAGCTACTGTGTAATAGCAGAGCAGGAATACTAGGGAAAAAAGCTTCATATGCAATTCCATTTCAGCTTAAGCACATATACAAATAGGCCCTTTTCTTCAGATAGGCACATTAAAGAAACAGCATTAGGGTCCCTTAAGCATTGAATAGGAAGAGTAAAGAACTTCCCAAAGGCAATCCAGACTGCCTATGGGCCTAGCAGGTAGGTAACTAGAATTAGCCAACAGGAAGCTCTCAGCAGCAATAGAAAATTAAAGCAAAAAAAAAAGAAGAATTGAAAAATTAACCAACCAATTGATAGAAGAAAAGGCTGTACTGATAATTATTTCCAAGTTTGTGAAGAATGGCTCTGAATGCATAAAATGTTTCAAATAATTTATTCAACAAATCTCATCTCATTTTCTCTGTGCCAGCACATCAGGATTTCCTCAGATATATTAATTATTCAAAAAATATTTCAAACGATTTCTCTGAATAATTCTTGGTCAATAGGATTGATTGCAGGCAGTACATTGCCAGTGTTTGACATCTGATATTCTAGCTGTGTCTGTTTAGTCTTAATTGGGCACATCAGTCATATGGCACATTTCTCTTCCCTGACTGGGCAGATCTAATTCAGAGAATCACAGGTGCCTGATGAGTGAAACTAAATTCACCAAAGAGTTAGAATGAAAGATGAGCATGAATGTGAGGAGGGAGTAAATAGAGAGAGAGAAGGAACACATCTATGTTAGAGTATTCTCATAAGTTTCAAGGTCCAATTCAGAAAAGAATCCTTATTCTGGACAGCACTTACACATGTAAGCAACTATGTGCTTAATAGAGACAAGGTAGTTGTGTATCTACAATGTAGCTGGAAGGCTAAAATAAGGAACCTGGACCTAAAAGTAATTCAAATAGAATAAGGAGCTTAGGCCTGCATTACAGTTGATGTGGAGAGTTAAGCAACTCCAATGGATAATCCAGAATGTCTACGTATCTTGGAGACGCCTACAGCAAGCCAAAAGGAAAACTTAAGTAAAAGTTTAAGTTTGAATTCCTATCCCTTTCTGGAGCTTAGGCACCTGAGTCATGACTGCACAATAAGCACTCCATCTACTCAGGACTAGAAAGCTGCATCCTCTTCTGAAGGCTGGCAATGGTTTGCATAATGATTGGTGTTTAGAGTCCTCACGCAGGAAGTGAGAGACAAAGGCTCTTTTCAGACTGATGGAATCCAAATCTATGTATCCCATCTCAGGGGAGAGTGCCCTGACCACCAGGCTGCAGAGTAGTCTAGTTGGAGGCACTCTCCATCCCTACGGCTGAAGTTCAGTCACTGCATAGTTAAATATGCAAGTTTGGGGGCCAGGAAGAGAACAAACCAGATAGAACCAAGACAAATGCTATAAACTTAATAGCTACTGTACTTAGCTGGGAAGAGGGAGACCTGTGCCCCAGATCCTGCTTTCAGGAATGTGTTTTCTTTAATATCTGTCTAACATAAAATGTACAAAATAGTCCAAGAAATAGGAGCAGAACACAGGAATCAACCCCTAAAGTACGCTGTCATACTCTCTTTTGCTTTCTTATTCATACCTCAGCCTTCTGATTAGCATTCTGGATTTTCCCCTCAGTTACATATTTGATATTTAGTTCATGTTTAAGTACTCTTATTATGCCTAGTGGAATGGGCCTCTTTGGGGATTTAGACACCAGCTCACCTCATGCCTGGAACATAGTGGGGCTTGTGTGCAAATTAGATGGCTAAATCCAACTCCTCAGCCTGGATCACCCTCCACGCACACATGAAAGCCCAAGTTTAGACAATAAAGGATCTTTTCCATCTTAAATGTAGGTGCCTACTGAGTTTGGTAGATACTTCAGAAGAGGAATTTTGGATCAGTTCTTGCAACTTAGGTCCCTAAATTCCACTTATAACCCCAGATGATGCAGAAAAGGCTGAAGTACTCAACACCTTTTCCACCTCAGTCTTCACAGGCAGGGTCAACTCCCAGACTACTGCACCTGGCAGCACAGTTTGGGGAGGAAGTGAGCAGTCAATAGTGGCAAAGAACAGGTTAGGGATTATTTAGAAAAGGTGGATGTGCACAAGTCTGTGGGGCAGAAGAGGATGCATTTGAGAGTGCTGAGGGAGTTCCTACTCACGTCACCTCAGTGTGGGGGGCATGGGTCTGAGGTGTGTAGGTAGGGTGAGGGATGTAGGAGTGTGTGGGTATGTGCGTCAGTATGGTGGAGGGTAGGGGGTGGGAAACTGTGTGTGGGGGCTGTGGAAGGTTGTGTGGGGGCTATGGGAGAGCATGAGTGAGTAGGAAGGTATGGGTGTGTATGCAGGGGGGGGATCTTCAGAGTCCCTGGAATGTGCAAGTCCGTGGAGCCATATGTGGCAGCAAGTAGGGCCAGCCCAAGCTGGCCCCACAGCAATCCCACCCAAGTCCCTGGCTGCAAATGGCAGCAATGATCGGGACCAACCCCGCCAGACCCCATAGCATTCGGCTCCCACCCTAGTCCCTGGCCATATGTGGGGCAGCCCCATAATGCTCCTACCTGAGTCCCTGGCCACATATGGCATCAGTGTTTAAAGCCAGCCCAGTTGGCCCCATAGCGCTCTGACTTGAGTCCCTGACCCCACGTGGTGGAGTGAGCAGAGCCAGCCCACCCAGCCCCATAACTTGCGACTCCCACATGAATCCCCAGCCTCAAGTGGTGGCAGCATGAACAGCCAGCCCCACCCAGCCTCATAGCATGCAACTCCTGTGCTCCTACCCCAGTCCCCAACTGCACATGGTGGCAGCATGTGGGGACAGCCCGACCCAGCCCCATAGTGCACAGCTCCAGTCCAACCTAGTACCATAGCATGCACAGCATGCACAGCCAGCTCAACCTAGTACCATAGCATGCAACTCCCCATGCTCCCAGCCCCATTTTCCCCAAAGGGGGAGTCCCTGGCCCCTGGCCTGGTGGGGCCTTTATCTGAATTTCCACAGTCCCAGGGAGGGAGGGTTGGAAACAGCCACGGGTTCTCCAGGGAAAAGCTTCCACAAGGTAGAAGCTTCTCATCTCTCATGCCCCCTAACTTGGGGCTGGGGAAGGGTCAGGTAAGGTTGGGTTGGGGGTTGCTTGCTTAGCCACCAGAGCTGCACCTCCTGCATGGAGGCTTATGTTTTCAGACACACAACTCAGGGCCAGGGCCTGTGATAATTCTTCCAGCTTATGGAGGGGCCCCACAGGCTGGATAGAATTGCCTAATGGGACAGATCTGGCCCAGGGGCCATATTTTGCCTGCCCCTGAGCTACACTGTCCTCAGTGGTGGCAAATAACAAAACAAGGAGTAAGGGGCTCATGTTGCAGCAAGGGATGTTTAGGTCAGATATGAGGAAAAACTCTCTCACTAAGAGGGTAGTAAAAGACTGGAATAGTTTACCCTGAGAGGTGATAGACTCTCTGTCCTTGGAGGTTTTTGAGACCTGGCTACACAAAGCCTTGACTGGGATGATCTAGTTGGGGCTGGTCCTGCTTTGAGATGGGGATGAGCTAGATGACCTCCTGAGGTCCCTTCCAACCCTAGTTTTCTATGATTCTATGTAGGCATTTAACGCAAAATCCAGATTGGCAAAATAAGCCAAAAGGATACACTTATAAGTAACCGCATCATTCAGTGCTTTCCTCACCCTAAGATTGTGCTCTCACAGACAATCATGCAAAAAGCAGATTGCTTCTGGCACTTGGGCAGTGACTTCCACACTCTCTCTCCTTCCTGTAAAAGGTGCTCTCCTATGGTATGGAAACAGTAATGTTTACTTCTAACTTCCATTTAACTTTCTAAATAATTGGGGGGGTGTTCACTTTTGTTTTATAGAACTTTCGTAGAATGTAAGTGACTAGTTAATTAACCTTCTGGGGACTGAAGACTTATACATCTTCCTAAACCTCCATTTGTCTGGCAGCATGGAAAATGCCAGCATTGCAATTAATACTTAGTTTGTCAATGAAATTTTAAAGTTTAGTTATAATAATGGTGGGAGAAAGCTATCGCCAGCACTGAAGTTGTATAGAGCTGATAAAATGCATTGTAAAACCCAGACCCTTGCAGGCTCAACTTTAATATTCCAGTTTTCTTACATGCACAGATTTCCCAAAGGAAAACAAAATATCGGACTCATGTCCAACAGTAGACCCAAGAGTAGAATTTTTCCTCCATTTTATATGAAACATAAGAATGAATAGTAAACAATTATGTCCATACTGGAAAGGTACAAAATTATAATTTTGAAACTATATACATGTACACAGAAATCACTGTTAGATGAAAGCTTTGGTGCCAAAATATTATTTCCAAATTTAGCACTTAAAATGAAATCCTGTTCCCCTCTACTGTCTTTGACTTCACTGGAGCCAAGATTTCACCCAGTCTTTAGATTTCTATTAAGATTTCAGGGGCACTATTAATTCTATTTGTTTAAACTTGTTCTCATGGAAAGAAAATAAAAATCTTATCTGTGAATTCCATGGCTCAAACATAAAAAAGTCAAAAGAATCATCTAGATTTATTTTACCTATGGAATTCCCCAGAATCTCTGATCTTCTCAAAAATCAATTGCTCATTCATACTTAGGGTATTGCATTTGATATTACAGGTGAATTGTACTTTGATGAGAAATCTTAAAATTACAAGGTAACATAGACTGGCACATGTATATGAAGTCAGACTAACACATTTCTCCAGGAAAAAGCAGCAGGGCCTATAATTAATCATCTCCATGTTAAGCAAAATAACTCCCCATATACTTCAGGGTAGAGTACTTGGACTCTAGAGAGTGCATGGTCTAAAGTTTCATTGACATGGTAGAGTGAAACCAATGATACATTACTATACATTAAAGTGTCTGTTTTATGATAAGAAACATGAGAATATTTAAGGCCTCAGCTAAGCTAGGGACAAAAGTTACACATAAACTGGCTGAAGTCATCAGAAACGGGTTTAAACCTGTAACAGAACAGAAGCTCACTACACATAAACCAGTTTGAAAATGGCTGAAACTGGTTTAAGATAACCCTGGTTAAATGTAGTATCAAACTCAATTGGTTTGGGTTAAACTGGTTTATGAAATTTCTGTCCCAGACCCCTTCCTGCTTCAAGTTAAATCATAGTCCCCCAGCATCCTAGCATACTTTCCAGCCCTGAGTTAGGCTGTTCTGTCTGCTCCAGAGAGCAGGGTTGGCTGCACCCCTCTGCTCCATAGCAGAGCATTCAGGGTTAGCTGACAAGGTGTGGGGACAAGCACAGCTGGGGTTGCAGCCCAGTCTCTGGGGTCTGGGGCCAAGAAGGGAAGGGGGCCTCCTCCACTCAAACTTACCACTGGCTGCAACTGTGGATTACAAATCCCTGAGGCACCTGAAAGCAGGAAAAGGAAGTGATAAGCAACCCTGCAGAGTCCTGCTGCTGTAATTCTGGACTGCAAATCCAAGAGACCTCAGGGGCAGCAGGAGAAGAAAGTGAACACACAACCAGAGAACTGTGCTCTAGTGCCCCCCCATCCCATCCCCAGCTTTTGGCATGAGTCACTGCAGGCATGTGGCTGCATATGCTGAATCAAAGGTAAATGTCTGTTTGCGTCTGGTACAATTTAATATGTGCAGGTTAGACTAACCTGAAAAGATTAATCAATTCAGCCTCAGACTTTTTAACTGTCTGTACCTAGCCCTAGTGACTGACAGCCAAATCTATGTCTCACTGCAAAGCCAAATTTAGTGGACTCTGTACCAGGGTTCTCTACTTGGCTGGAGATTGATCTCTAGACTGTGGAGCCTTAGCAGAGCTACTTTGTGATTATTGCTATAGACAAAGATTCGTCCAGCTTCTGTAGCTCCTGCACATCCCTGTACTCAGAGATATTATACCTGTGTCACTGATCCACTACATCTTAATCTCATGCAGCGTTCACTCCTTCCCCCACACCTTTCCTGCTTACAAATAACCAAAAAAATCTATTATATTACAAATAGAGTCTCCATGAATGGCAATTCCATTATATTCAAGAAAGGGAAATTCATCTCTGTACAGAAGGACAGCACAAGGCCCGTGAAACACTTCTGCTACAATGCGAGAGCTCATATAAACCTTCTGATGAGTTGTACTTTGGGTGCAGAGAATCAACTAATATACAGTTGGCAACATGCTGCTGGAAATGTTCTGTCTATATAGTTATGCATATAAAAAGGTAAGTCACACTTCTTTTCTTGTAATTTATTTTCATTATAATTATGCTGATGGAAGGTCAAAATTATTAAATCTGCACACCACCCTCCTCTCCACCGCCAACAGTGCCAGTGGGCATCTGTGGGAGCTCCCCACTCACTGCCGCTGGGCTTCTGCCACCACCGTGCTCCTGCCACTGCCGGGGGCATGTGCCATTCATGTTTCCTGTCCTTCACTGTCAGTGTTCATGGCCTCAACAGGATCATTTTTCAGATTCACTGGGTTTCTTGCCTTTTAAAAAAAACCACGATTCCCAGCCCCACTCATACATTAGTGTTAAACTCTGCAATAACACATTCAGCTGTCATCTTGGCTCAATGTTTTTCCTTTAGCCATCACAGACTGAATCTGTTTACTTTATATAGTAGTATTCATACACACAATGTATGTGTTCACACATGCATGCATCCAGAATGTTGTTTAAAAAGTATTCAAGTTAAGTTTATTTGAAAAGAGGTCCAATTGAAAGGGCATTTTTTCAGCCTTCATAATTTTTCTTCTTCGGTTTCCCCTACCACAGATTGTTTCCTAGATTTAAAATTTAGGAATCACTTAAGCAAGCAGTGCCTGATTCACATCTAATGACAATGATAAGATGTTGTAATTTATGGACAAAGTGTCTAGTACAACAAAAAATTCCAAAGATACAATATACAGGTTTGTCCTCCAGTTACTACTTTATAAACAGACAGGGATTTCTGGGAGGGGGATATAATTGTTTATTTGCATTTTAATAGAGTGAGAATCTTATTTTGAAGGCTGCTGCAGTTTCATTCTAAGCTAAGCCTTGTCTGAATAGACTCATTTCAGCATTTCTTAAACACCTCTGTTTCCCATTAAATTACTACATACATTTAATTTCCTCAATTGAAACTCTAGTATGATAACAATACACAGTATAATGGTTGAATACTGCACAATTCAGGAAAGAAAGTATAATACTGTGGTGATATAGTTCCATTTCACCACTCTAAAAAGGACTGAATATGACAGGATAGATTCTTATTCTTTTAAATGGTCAGACTCCAATGAACCATGTACCAACTTAAGATGACAACAGCATATTACCCCTGTTCAGGGAAAGAAGGAATGTTGATTACATCTGCATCCTTTCTGACTGCCATATCTGAACTAAAATGAATTCACCTTGTTAAACATATTTTATTCTAAAAAAGGCTATGCAAAAAATGTTCAAAATGTAAAAGCATATGTACCATACAAGCAAAGTACTATCTTCACAACACCATTGGCAGAAAGAAAGTACATAATGATATTCATTCCCATGTGAATGCAAATGGAATATTAGAATTTACTATCAATCCTGGAAGCACTGTGGCATTAGTAAAGCTGCAAAAACTACCTCCAGTTTGAAGTCAATGCTACTTCCTCTTTGAGAAACTAATAGATATATTTCCTAGGGCTGTGCAAAGCTTCAGGTGCTGATTTGATTCAGAGGAGATTCAGCCTGATTTGATGACTGGATCTCTGATTCTGAATTGAATCAGGGGACCAATTAAAAGGTCCGAATCAATTCGAAGTTCTCTGAATCTTCAGAAACGATTCAGACAGCTTCAATGATTTAGACAGTCCCCACCTGCTGCAGCAGGGAGCTGCAGCTGGACTCGGAGCTTGTAAGTAGAGGGCGAGGGGGGCTGAAGGAGGAGGGAGGGGACCATGGGGAGACCGCTGCCTGCTCCCTCAGTCCCCCGCCCCAGCCC
>NW_017728931.1:85204504-85222616 GCF_001723895.1 Crocodylus porosus | reverse complement strand
GTGAGGATTGCCCACCCACCTGGCAGCACCCAGTGTGTCGGGCTTTTTTTTAAAGCACTGGGAGCTGGGGCAGGTGGGGCAGCCATGGGGGTGGGGTGAGGGAGTTTCAGGGGGGGTTTTTTCTTAAAGGGCAAGAGCTGGGGCAGGTGGCAGGGTTGGGGAGCTTGTGCAGAGCCCCCCACACAGCATAGGGCAGTGGGGGGCAGCAGGGATCTCTCCCCCACCCAGCAGCACCTGATGAGTTGGGGCTTTCTACTTTTCCAGTGCTGGAAGCTGACGTGGGTGGGGTAGCCATTGCCAGCCTGGAAGAGTGGGTCGGAGATGGGCCTGGCTGATTCTGAGATTCAGATTTTTCACAGCAGCTGAATCTCCAAATCAGATTTGGCTGAATAGAATTGGGACAGTGATTCAAATCACTGAACCAAATCACTGTCCCCAGAATTGGCAGAAGCCAAAGCCAAAGCCAATAGGCCTAATATTTCCCTCTTGTTCTATTCATGCAACTCATGCTAATTATAATTGGATAAGTGAAATATTCTGCTTAATGAGACTGGGGAAGTTTTTGTTCCAACACCTGTGACTCACCTACAAGAAATGTAACAAACACACAGTGGAGAATAAGGCTCTAAATCTTCATAGTCAATGATCTACTGCATGGCACATGTCAAATGCAATTTGGATAATGCCTTCATACAATAGGAAGTTACATTTAAGCAAAATTTGTCCTAGCAATTACTTACCATCTAATCTTTATTCCAAATACAGATCTTTCAGACTAACAGAGCTCAGTTCTGAGAGCAATTCAAAGAAACAATTTGATCCTGTCACCTGGCCTGTGGAGCAGCTAACCTAAGGCTTCTAGGGTCTTTGTTCACAGGATATTACTAACTTAAAGGGACAAACCAGTGGTGTATGCTGGAAGCTAGTATTCTGACGGCATTTTATATTTTTATGAACCCACTGGATTATATCTATCTGGAGTCATTAATAGCCTGCAAGATGATGTTATTAACATGAGCTGTTAAGACACAATATTTCTTAAATAGAAATACAAAGCAGTCTCTTAAAGAGAAACAAAGGATTCAGACAGAAATGACATTTGTTGCATGATCAGCCCCTTGAAAAACCTCTAAAGCTATGCTGAAACAGAAGAGCATGGCTGCAGAGCCCTCCAATCATGTGACAAATTAACCCTTATTATATAGTTTCATAGTTGGTAGGGTCAGAAGGGACCTAAGCAGATCATCTAGTCCAACCCCCTGCCATGAGCAGAAAAGGATGCTGGGGTCAAATGACCCCAGCTAGGTGGGTGTCTAGCTTCTTTTTGAAGACCCCTAGGGTAGGGGCAAGCACCACTTCCCTTGGAAGTAGGTACCAACTCCTAGCCACCCTGACAGTGAAGTACTGCCTCCTGATATCAAGCCTGAATCTCCTCTCAGTCAACTTATTGCCATTGTTCCTTGTTACCCCCCCGTAGTGCTTGGGGGAACAGGGACTCTCCCAATGCCTGCTGGTCACTCTTGGCAAGTTTATAGGCAACTCTCAGCCTTCTTTTGTGGAGGTTGAACAGGTTCCCGTAGCCTCTCCTTGTAGGGCCTGCCCTACTGCCTCCTAATCATGTGAGTGGCCGTCTTCTGGACCCTCTCAATGCTGTCCACATCCCTTCTGAAGTGCGGCACCCAGAACTGGACTCAGTACTCCAACTGTGGCCTGACCAATGTCACATAGAGGGGGAGGATCACCTCCTTGGACCTGCTGGGGATGCATCTATGGATGTATGACAAAGTGCGGTTAGCCTTCCTGACTGCGTACCCACATTGGCAGCCCATGTTCATCTTGGAATCAATAGTGATTCCAAGATCCTTCTCTGCCTCTGTGCTGATGAGAAGGAAGTTCCCCAGCCTATAGGTATGCTGCTGGTTCTTCCTCCCCAGGTGCAACACCTTGCACTTGTCTGTATTGAAACCCATCCTATTCTCATCTGTCCACCTCTGTAACCTGTCAAGATCTAGTTGTAGCCTGTCCCTCTCTTCTAGCATGCTCACTTCTCCCCATATCTTAGTGTCATCTGCAAAATTGAACAAGGTGCTTTTCACCCCCTCGTCCAAATCGCCAATGAAGATGTTGAACAGTGCGGGCCCGAGTACTGAGCCCTGGGGAACCTCACTGCCCACATCCCTCCAGGTCGAAAATGACCCATCCACCACCACTGTCTGGGTGCAGCCCTCCAGTCAATTTGCAACCCTTCTGACTGTGTAGGCGTTGAGACAACAGACACCTCATTTTTTAATGAGGATGGGGTGAGAGACAGTGTTGAAGGCCTTCCTAAAGTCCAGGAAGACTACATCCACCGCAACACTGCATCCAAGACTTTTGTGACCTGGTCATAGAAGGCCACCAGGTTGGTCTGACAGGACCTGCCTCTAATGAACCTGTATTGATTGCCCCTAAGCAAAAACTCCCCTGCTGGCCCCTCACAGATGTGCTCCTGAATAATTTTCTCAGAGTGACTTAGTTCATTTCTGTCTGCTCTGGCTACAAGAGTAGCCCAGCTCAGCTGCTGTCTCTGGATGGGAAGGGGGAGAAGGCAGGGGAGGGAAGTCCCATTTGAGGTTTTCTCAGCCCCACTGGAGGGAGAGTGTAGATGGATCAGAGTCCCTCACCTTGGGGAGATCCAATCTATCCAATCTAGGCCCCACACACACACATATACACTCCTGTGTGCACCCATCTTGACTGTAAGTGCTTATAAAAAGGCACCTGTAAATGGGAAAATGCACCTAAAGACAAATATCTATGTGAGGTGGTTATCCCTGATTGATAGTAAGCATTCAGCAGTCTGGAGCCTTCTTGGCTGGATCTGTTAGTCTCACTATTAATTGCCTGCAGTGAGATGTGACTCTTGATTTTTTGTTGATGTTACTAGTTGGGAGGTATTGTTTGGTCTCTACACAGCTGACTAATGGCAACCTACTCAGGGATTTCTTCTGGGGCTCCAACCTCCCCTACACCCTGTCCTAGTGCCACCTAGATGTTACACTGCCAATTACAATCATAGTCTTGCTTGAGTGATCTCACTTTCTTTATTCTGGGTTTGATCTTTTTAAGTCTCAACAACACAGAAAAGAGTGGACCATCTGGCTTCCTCTCAGCCTCAGGTAAGTCTTGAATGTAGTTGCAGGATGGCTTTAGTTCTCCCACTGTCCTGGGGTATCCCACCCCATAATAACTTTCAATAAATAGTTCAAATCAAAAGGGAAAAACCCCATCCATGGCTTTTATTCCCAAGTGATTGATTTCCCCCAGTCTCCCAACCTGTGACTCCCTTGCCAGGTCACCTTGCCCGTGACCAGGGCTCTGGCCACAGTCTGTGGCTCTGGGCAATCCTGCCCTTTCCAGGTTTTTGTGTGGGGTTGCTGCCACTCTGGCATTTTCATCCAGTGGACACAAGGAACTCAAATAACTCAAATAACTACTAAAGCAAATGAAAAAAAAAACCATATGCTGCTGAGACCTGTCCAGGGGTAACCACTTCTCCTGAAGCAAGCCTGTCTCTGGTGGACCTCTCCCACCACTTGTACCACTTCTCCCCATGGCATCTTTTCAGCCACAGTCCAGCAACTCTGTAGAGACTAGCCAAGCTCTCCTCCCAGCTCAGAGCCAGCTCTCAGGAGTTAAAAGGCTCTTTCCTGATGTCCCAGGCCTTGGAGAATGCCTCTCCTCCCTTTGTCTCTTCATGCACCCCTGCCTTTGTCTTTTGGGGCCACTCTATTCTCACAGAGCAGCTGCTCTGGAAACACTGCTCCCATGGTGTGTTTTTTTCTTCCAATGTTGCTGTCTCTTTTTTGACAGACTCGTCTTCCCCTGCAGGGATTTTTTTTCCTATTTTCCATTTCCTTTGCCTGTTTCTCTCCACACTTCATATGTCCCTGAAGTTTCTAAAAACTCTTTCTAAACTACATAGAATATGACCAAAATATGACCAAAATGTAGCTACTATTTAGACTTCATTTATATTACTGTAGTGTCTAAAGACTCTTAGTCATGACACACAACCATTTTGATCTACGTTCTATTAAAACATAGTATAAAGAGTGACAATCCTCTGGTAATCCAGCGCCATCTCCTCTGGTAATCCGCATCTTATGTGAGGTGCCCCTGGGAGTCTTCCTTGAAATTCTTATGTCCTGCCCTCTCCTGGCCTGCCACATCTTGATGGAAAATTATTATGATGATGTTCTTGTGAGCGGGAGACTACCTATTGTATTTTTTTGTATGTTGGGGCCTTTCGCCTACGTGAGCCTGACCCCTGTCTTTCTCTATCTAGGCCTCCGCTTCTAAACCCATCAAACAGGGTTTGACTCTGAGGCTCTAGCCTTTTCCGGTATCTTGAGGCTTGTGGCCCCCTCTCCAGCTCCAATCTTGAGCCCAGCCCCCCAGCCACCAACCCCACAGCCAGGGGGTCTCAAGTTCAAGGCCAGGGGACAGACCCAAACTCACACTCTCCCAGTCAAAAAAAAATACAAAATAAAATTGCACCCTAGGTGCACCAGAACTCCCTGTCCTTTCTAAGATTGTGTCTTCAGGCGCTGGGGACAGTGCACCCCAATATCCTGTGCCCCCACTGGCACCAGAGTCCATGTACCCCCAAAAACATGGGTACTCTCACTGTCTCCACTCCATTGTGGGCCCCAAAAATGAGGCTGCCTCCTTCCCCTAATAGCCTCACCCAAACCACTGGTATTATTCAATAACCAAAAAGAAAACAAATAAACAGTCCCATCCGTGGGCAATAACTGCCACCAAAAAAATGTGAGTAAGGAAAGTGGTATGTCAGCTTACATTTGTAGGGTTTGTGCTTTGGCTCCCCACAGTTGGCTCCAGTCCTTGCTGTGGTGTAGCTGCTGTCTCTCTGGGGCTTCTGTAGTTCCCCTCTTCACAGCTTTGGACCACTCACCAAGCCTCTCCCTGGAGTTCTGAGATGCACTCCTTCCCCCATGGCTGCTGGCCCCTCACTGCTGCTCTGCCCAGGGTTTTTATAGTCCTAGCCTGCCCCTTCCAGTCAACTGACTAGCTGGCCAAGTTCAGCCTTTAACCCTTCCTCACCAGTACTCCGTGCCCAGAAAGTTCGGGCCTTAAAGGAGCGGACCTATCTTCTGGTGACAGGGCTTGGGTTCTTTCTTACAGATAGCATACCAATCCAGAAACTGACTAAGAATTGTCATTAGAGACTCTAGAAAGAGCATTTCAGTGGACTACAAGGGACAAAAGCTGGAATGGAAAAGGTTTATATTAATCTTAGAGTAGAATGACTCCACAAGTAATTGTATACAGCATATTTAGTGAGCTTTGAGATGAAAGGAAGAAAGAAGATGGAGTGGGAGTGGGAGAAGTGGAATTGGAAAAACTACTGCATGCTTGAAATGTGAGAGGAAAGATTCAAAAAGGAGCAAGCAGTTTAACAGAATAAATAAAAGAGGGAATGGGAGTGGTGCAAAAATGATCAGGAGGTGAGGTGGGATGGGATGGGATTATTGGGGCAAGTAGAAGGGTCAGAAGAAAAGAACAAGTTGAAAAAGTGGAATGAGATATGAGAGGTGATGGAGGAAAGACAGGCAAGCCACAGGGAGGCAGAATATCATGTTGAACTTTGTCAATTTTCTCCTAAAACAAATTGGTAAGCTCCTGTACAGAAAAAATGTGTAAATAGAAAGAGGGAATATCTTGAGAAGCAAGATGCAGAAGGTGGGATTGTAAGCATGTATTAAATTGAGTTGAGTTGCTTACTTAGGAAAATAGCAGTATAGAAGTGAATGAATGTGTAGTGCAAGAGGTCAGATTGGTTAAAAGGACTGGTATAAGAGATGCTGTCATATCATGAGAGCAGAAATTCATGAAGCAGTTGCAGGGGGTCAACTTGGACTGATCATGGGGGTGGAGGGAACCCAAAGAGCCAAGGGTTGAATGGTGTGAGAAATCAACAACTAAAAAAGAGCATAGAAGAAATGATTGAAAAACAGAATTGACTGGATGCTTAAAGTGATGAAAGAGCTGAGTGTGAGTGACAGGACAAGAGTGGGGGAAGCTTATGGGCAATGTTGAATGAAGCCAGATGATGGTCAAAGAGGGGAAACTCAGCACAAAGAGAAATTCAGGGAGAAATCAGTGCTTGATGAAGACCAAGTCAAGAGCAGTATCCTTGTGGAAACTGGGACAGCTGAACCAGGGCTGCAGGTCAAAATGAAAATATGAGAGCAAAATCTATATATATCATGGGGCCAGATGGTTCATTAACATAGAAACTGAAGACCCCAACGATGAGAGTAGGAGATTATGATAAGAGAGAGATAACCAGGGGTTGAAATCAAGGAAGAAACAAGATGGGGGAAAATTAGGTAGATGGTAAATAATAGTAAGTAGAAAGGAGACAAAAGACAGATGATGTCAGATGTATTTCTATTCAAAAGATGAGAAAGTGAAAAGGAAGTGGTCCAGGATGACAAACGGGAGTAAAGCTAACTATGAAACATAAGATAGAAAAATATTAGGCTGCCTACCAGCTAATTGGGCATACCCTAGTCTCCTGAAAAGTGCAATGGAATAGTTAAATTAATTCAAAGTGTAAAGGTTTAAGTCTCATCTGAATGGCACCCACACAATATACAACACAGCATGCAAAGTATAGTACAAAGGGTTGAGGAAAGCTTCTTGAAATACAAAGTACAAAGTAAAGAAAGCCTCATTTTGGTCGGCTTTGCTAAGTCAGGGTTTGTTGGCCTGGTGAGGAAAAGAGTTAGCTCAACAATGATAAATTTTGAAAATCATATCCCAAATATTTAAGTCATTTGTGAATATATAACCACTTCTTAATTTGTTCATTGTTCAAGTATTTAACAACAGTCTGTTTCAAGAAATGTCAGCCTGTGGATTGCTTGTGAAATGTGGCTGAGATTATTCATTCTATAGTTGGAATCCACTCTTTAGGCTGTGTACTTGGGCACCCAAGCGACTTGGAACTGTCTCTTTTTCTGGCTGGAGCCATCTAATTGGAAGGCATACCTGGAGCAGATCATTGGGTCTCCGATTCAGGCAGAAAATAAAACTATGTTACCAAGGAAGAATAGGATGCCTAGTTAATTTAATTAGCCTCTAATGATACACTTAGAAGATTTTCCTTCCTTCTTTTCAAAGTAGAGTTATTGAGGTATATGGACCCAGATCTCAAAACATGTAGGTTCCATCCATCTTGTGAGAGACTTAAGAAA
This sequence comes from Crocodylus porosus, assembly GCF_001723895.1. Taxonomy (NCBI): domain Eukaryota; kingdom Metazoa; phylum Chordata; order Crocodylia; family Crocodylidae; genus Crocodylus; species Crocodylus porosus. The sequence goes on along the minus strand of NW_017728931.1, from coordinate 85,215,351 downwards.
AAAGATGTTTAAGCTCCCTGGAACTAGTTACTGGACTGGCTACAATTGCTTTGTAGAGCGTACTTTACATTCAGTTTTAAATAGTTGCATTTCCCTGTATATGCACAACCCTTTTCAGAGTACTTGAGCCGTATTTATTCTGCCTATGCTCCACACATTTCTGAAAAATAACATAACTCACAGGCCACTTCATCATGTAAGGTTTGTCAGTCCTAGGGTAACTGAATAGACTACTTATAAAGTATAGTACAATGAAGTCAATGTTATAGGACATTGCTTCAGTTCTCTCATCTCATTTATTTTACCCTCTACATACATTTCTAATGGGGGGAAATAGTTACACATGACAATTTTTTCAAATGAGTATGGATTTTAGATTACAGTTCATCAAGATCTTCTATGGCATGTCTACGCATGCAATTAATGCAATGTGATAAACTCCAGTGCAGTTCAAGCCAGAATTTATTGCTCCCAGGAGCGCCACTTGCATGTGTGCCTGGGACTGCAGCACACCGAGCGAGGGCAGAGCAGCCCCAGTTGGCAGGGGGCCCTAGGGGTCAACCTGCTAGCTTGGAGTTGCTCCTGCCCAGCCTAACATGTTTGGGGCCTGGGCTGCCTGCTGGCTAATCCTGCACTGAAGCACCTTTGTATCCTATCACCATCTACACATGCATGGCAATGAAATAAATAACTCTGCTGTAGGACAGTACTTATAACTGATAGTACTACCCTATGGTGGAGTTAAGTAGTTTACTCCAATTTAATAGCACTGCATGCATAGACATTGGCGTTTTACTGTGGAGCTAATTAGTCAGCTCCACATTAAATGTCTCATGTAGACTCTTTAACTGATACAAGTATTAATGAAGTTGAGAGGATAAATAACTGCTTTCAAAAGTGGCCCACAAAGGCCCAGCAGACAATATCTTCTTCACTACACAAAAGAGAAAAAGAGAGAGAAAGAGACACAGAGAGATGAGGCAATATCAATGACAGTGGGGAGTTACACAAGGAGAAAAGAACAGGGAAAAATTCAACAGGAAGTGTGGCCAATTTTATTTATGTATAACAGAGGTTGGAAACAGAGTGGGGTGACAAATTACAACATTATGAGTATTCAACTGGTGGCTGTACATAATCAGAGAGTGCATAAAGTCATTCATCATACCCAGTCTACATTCATGGAGGTCACTTTAACAGCATAAACATAGACTGGGATCAATACTCCCAGGAGTGGGAAAACCAGTGTAAGTAACTCAGAGTGGGTGGAGGGACAGGTGGGATTGGGTTAACCTGATCTAGATCCAAGGGTAAGATATATATATTACAAATAGATCATATTAAAAGCTTTTAAAACTTGAATGATGATGCATTAAAGCTCATTAACAAGTGCTAAGTGCCCTGTAGGCATCTTAAAGTTATGCCAGTTGGGCAAGCATCATCTCTGAGATGTGCTACCTACCTTGAGTTAAATTAACTTCTCGGTGTTCACCTGAGATAAAACCACCAGTTTGCAGTTCTGCAGTATCCCAGGAGGTACTGCTTCCAGGTGGACTAGCCATCCTCCAGGATGGTCCTGGGCTGACAGCTAGGAAAGGCTTGGCAACAGGTGGACGAGGATGGTAAGGGTAAGTGGGAAGGGAGGGAAAAGGAGTGAAAGAGGGTTAGGGAATCATGGGGATGGAGGCATGAGGAAGTGGTAAAGGGGAACAGAATGGAAAGGGGCAGGGGAAAGGGAGGAATGGCAGGAGCTACAAGCCTACTGTTCCCTCTGCCTCCAAACCCCAAGATAACTCCTTGCCACCCCAGTTACCTGTCCCCCATCAGCCCCTCCACCCCTGAATCACTGCTGTGCTGCCCCAATCAGTCCAAGAGTGTCAGAGGTGCTGGTGGGGGGGTTCCTCCTCCTTGCCTGCTCCTCAGATCCCTGAAGACCAAAGTGGCCCTGCACACCCAGATCCAGCCCCTGCAACTGAAGGGGAGAGGTTGAGGAGAGGGTAGGTGGTAGGCAAGGAGCTGCCAGTCAGCTGCAGGGTCTGGATCCAACTACACAGGGGCAGCATGGGCTGCAGAGAGCCTGAGAGCAAGCTGGGAAGGGGAATGCCCCCCTATTGCTGCTGCTGCCTCCACTCCCAAGTTGATTGGGGTGGCAGGGCAGCAGTCCAGAGCTGATGGAGAGGCCAGTTGGGGTGGGGAGGCAGAGGGGGCAATCCAGAGGCCCTTCTTCCCCTCCTCTACAGTTTATACTGTCACTAGAGAGCCAGTGAGCAGAGCAGGCATGGAGCAGACTTGCCATCCCAATCCACACACCTGCTCACCCGCCCTCCAGTGGCAGGTCTGAGCAGTGCACATACAAATGTGACTCAGACTGTGACAAACACTAGCACTATTTAATCTTAACACAGACTAACATTCCTTAGAATTAGCACTTGCTAGCTGTAACATGTCATCTCAACCTAGGCTGGTGAGAGAACTCAGGTGAAATAACTGAGATCAGGCACACCCAACTGGCCTGCATGATTGGCCATTTAAAACAACCTAACCCTGGTTAGGTCAGTCTAAATATAATGCCTAGACTTACCCAGAGAAAAATAGTGTTGGAAGGGACCTCTGGAGATCATCTACTTCAAGCCCCTGCTTGAGGCTGGATGTTTACTTACAAGAGTAGTTCTTCATACATGCATGAACATTCTCCTCCAAAAGTCCTTGTTCGAAAGAGAAACGTAAACCACCTGGGCTAGATCACAGGCCTACACCAAATCACTGGGAATACAAAGGGACTATAAGGAGCCCCTTAACTCTTCAAACCCCGTCTCCCTGTACTGGAGGCAGTCAGAATGTGACTGTATGGCCAGGAGCTCAGGGCACATGGACAAATTAGTATTATTCTGGGGGTAGAGGAGAAAGGAGGCAGGTGCACATGATTGCTAAAGCTCAATGGACAGGATATGGAGGCTGGGTGATTCTTGAACTGATTACAAAGCACCTGATTCGGGGGGGGGAAACAGACACACAGAGGTGCATAGATTAGAATTAAGCTAAAACTGAACTTAGATCCACGGCTGAATCAAGACAGATTTGCTTACTGCTGGACCCGGACTTAATTAGTGCCTAATTAGCACCACCCAATTAATGGCTGCCTCCAAGTCCAGTTTAAAATGAAGTGATTTTTTCCCTTCCCCCAAAACTGGCTAACAAGTTGACTGAGTATATCTGTCACCACCCATCAACCCAGCAAATGGTTTACACTTTGACTAAGCAAAGGCTCCCACACTGTTGTATAACTGACATGAATTGATTGGTTTATTAATTAACAACAGGTAAATAACAAATAATATAAGCAATTCAAATAACTGCTTTAACAAGTATCAACACCAAGAGGAATCCTAGTAACTTATTCTACTAAAGAGAAATCTTTATTGAACACTGGATCAATGCCGCTTCGGATCACAACAAGCATGGGTCGCACCAAGAAGGATTACTTGGTTGCAGCTTATCTTCTGCTTTAGGGAAGGAAGAAGGGAGGAACAAAGGAGGAGAGGGTGGTAATTTCAACAAGGCTGGAGGACTGCTACTTATGCACTATGTGGAACAGGGGAGAAAAGGTCCGGGGAGCCAACCCTGGCTACTCTCACAGGAGACCAGCAGTGGTGAGACCCGGTGAAGCCTCAGGAGTCAATGTTGCTGGGGATGACTGCCATCTCTATAGCAGCCTCACTATCAGTGGTGTGCTCAGCCCATCAAACCTCCATGGTTGCAACGTGGCTCAACATGCAACGCCACACAACGATCACCCACACCAGCGCACCAATACACCACAAAGCCACTTCCACCTGATTCATTCACTACAGTGACAGTCTCTCTCCCTCTCACAGGAGCCTCTCAGCACCTACACTAACAGCAAGCAAGCCTTCACTCACAGGCAGCCAAACACACACACAATTGCATACCCTCAATCACATACCTAGTTCCTGTTAATCAAAGCCCTTTATATGGGTAGTGCACCCAGCACACCAGGGCTCTGCATACGGTACACTGTTGTGCACTAAGCACCAATATCAGTGTCTTCAAGGTGTTCTGTGCATGCTCTATAGCCAATAGGTCAGGCAAAGTTAATCCTCTGACCTACTTAGGAGCTAAGTGAGGATGCCAAGGACTCAGACCCACTTTCTGGCCTTACAATACATATAATATTACACTAAGTGCATCTACATAGTGCTTTACTGCAGAGTAGGCTATCTGGCTCCTCAGTAAAGTGTCATAGTTTACATGTATGCCAGTATTAAGGTGCAGGAAATTAATTAACTCTTCCATAAGATAGTACTGTTGCAGACAGTATTAGCCTACGGAGGAATATTTACATGCAGTCAAATGAATGTGTAGACAGTGATGGGGCTGGCTGGGGCATGAGGGTGCTGAAGTGCGGGAGCTACCTGCCACCTAGCTCCACACTTAAGCACCCTTGTGCCCCATCCAGCCCCTCTGCTGCCTGACACCACCACCTGGAACCTAGGGCTGACCTCTGACATCCCTGCCAGCCAGCAGCTGCTCTGCCCCACCTCAAAGCACTGCTCTCCTAGGCACACATGTAGATATTGCACCCAGGAACAGTTGACTCTGGCATGAACTGCACTGGAGTTTATCACGTCACATTAGTTGCATGTGTAGATGCACCCACTGAAAATCTACAAATAATGGCAGTTTTATTTAGGTGAGTAAGGAAACCTTTTTTTTAAGTGAACACATTTTGTATTTTCATTTTTAATTTTACCTTGTTTCTCCATTTTACCAGGTACACAGGCCTAAGTTTTTTTTACTGCATATAGGCACCTAACCCTCATGGATTTCAGTAAAGTGGGAAAATGAGATTTCAATGGGACTTCTATCCAAAATAGCTCTAAAAAGCTTGTTCTCTTTCTAAATTCTATGTAATTTCCTTTTATAAGCTATTGCCTTAAGAGTTATTATAGACATGTTCAACTGCAGCAATTCTCTCTACATTGAATAGGGATACTAGAATTGTGATTGTAGACACTGTTCATATTAGTGTAAGAATCTGGTGAAATGATCCTATTTGAATGTGAGCGCTATTAACATACCACTGGAAGTGCCTCAAACCATGTGCAAGTGCAATGTGGAACAAAGGTAAAGCAATATAGTTAAATTGTTGTTTCATATCTTTACTATAACTGTGCCTATAAATGTAATGGTTGATACTTTATTTTTATCTATAATTCATTATGATATTTGTTTCAAACTATTGTGTAAATATCTTTCCACTAGAGAAGTGAGAGAGCATCAAGGCTCTTTTATGTATCTCTTTTATACCAAGCCTGGGAATACTGCTGAGAAAGGCACTCTGCCTACCACTTCCCTCAAAATCCTAGAAATGAAGCAATTTATCTGCCTTAGAGCAGCTATGAATGCACTCCCATTACCATGCCACAAAAAGGAAGCCCAAAAGCAGCACTGGGACATATGACAAGAGCTACATTGCCTTATTTGGCACAGGTGGATATCAGGAGTAAATGACAAGGACGCATGTCTCCTAAGATCTCCCTAGACATGCTGTAAACTAACCCTAAACATGTACACAGCATGCATAGTCATAGATTCATATATGTTTGTGTTGGGAGGGATCTCAGCAGATCATCAAGTCCAACACCCTGCCCTGGTTGGAAAGTGCTGGGGCTGGATGACCCCAGCAAGTGCATGTCTAGTCTCCTCTTAAAGACCCCCAAGGTAGGGGAGAGCCCCACCCCCCTCAGAAGCCCATTCCAGAGCCTGGCAACCCTCACCATAAAGAAGTTCTTCCTGATGTCTAACCTAAATCTGATCTCTGTTAGTTTGTGGCTATTGTTCCTAGTTACTCCAAGGGATGCCCTGGAAAACATCTCCAGAGCATCTCCTATTCATTGCTGTCCTGCTTACCACCCTCCCCACCCTCCAATTAATTTGTAAGCAGCCACAAGATCACCTCTCAGCCTTCTCTTGCAGAGGCTGAAGAGATCCAGGGCCCTCAATCTCTCCTCATAGGGCTTTGCCTGCAGACCTCTACCCACACGAGTAGCCCTCCTCTGAAATCCTCTCAAAGCTGTCCACATCCCTCTTGAAGTGCGGTGCCCAGAACTGGGTGCAGTACTCCAACTGCGGCCTGACCAATGTCACATAAAGGGGAAGTATCACCTCCCTGGACCTGTTTGTCATGCACCTGCTAATACTTGATAAAGTACAGTTAGCTTTACTGATCGCTTCATCACATTGATGACTCACGTTCAGCTTGGTATCAACAATGACTCCAAGATCCCTTTCTGCTGCTGTGCTGCCACGAAGGCCCTCCCCTAGCCAGTAAGCGTGCTGGTGATTCTTTCTCCCTGGGTGCACTTTTCCAGTTATTGAACTGCATCCTATTCTGTTCTGCCCACATTTCCAACCTGTCCTGATCCTTCTGGATTCATTTCCTACTCTCTAGCGTGTTGACTTCACCCCATAATTTGGTATAATCAGTGAATATGGGCAGAGTGCTTTCCATGCTCTCATCCAAGTCACTTATGAAAACATTGAACAGCACAAGTCCAAGGACCAAGCCCTGTGGGACTCCACTGCTCACATTTTTTCAGGTCAATACCAACCCATCCACCACCACTCTATGGGTGTGACTGCTAAGCCAATATACTACCCATCTGACCGTGTAATCATCTAATTACAGCCTGTCAGTTTATCTGTGAGACTAGGATGAGATATCATGTCAAAAGCTTTCTTAAAATCCAAGTAGATGACATCTACCTCAATTCCTGTGTCTAAACATTTTGTGACCTGGTCATAAAAAGAAAAAAGTTTAGTCAGGCAGGATCTACTTTCTATGAACTTGTGTGTGTTACTCTTCAGCACTGTTTTTCCCACAAATGTGATCCTTAATAATTTTTTCAAAGGTTTTCCCAAGGACAGAGGTGAGACTAACCAGTCTATAGTTACCTGGGTCCTCCTCCCCTTCTTGAAAATAGAGACCACATGGGTCCTTTTCCAGTTCTCTGGGACCTGATCTGAGCACCAAGAGTGCCCAAACAGCCATGCCAGTGGCTCTGCTATGATACTGGCCAATTCTTGCAGCACCTTTGGCTGAAGATCATCTGTGACCACTGACTTAAACACATCCAGCCCTTCCAAGTGTCCCTTCACTAAGTCAGCTCTAAGAATTTGATAGGCTGGTTTCCCTTTTGTGTCTATGATCCAATTGGGAGACTTGGAGATTTGTCCTGATCCATGTTCAGGAATACAAGGGCAAAAAACTCATTGAAGAGCTCAGCCTTGTCCCCCCTATCTGTCACTAATTGCCCTAGTTTATCCTGTAGGGCTCCTATGCTACCCTGCGCCTTCTATTTACTTCCTTTACCCTATATACCTAAAGAAGGACTTTTTGTTATCTTTAATTTTTGTTGCCAGCCTAAGTTCCATTTCTGCTTTGGCCTTTCTCACTGCCTCCCTGCATGTGTGGGCCAAGTAGGTGTACTACAGTCCTGATGCCCATCCGGCCCCTTAGTACTTATGTGGGCTGTTCCAGTGCATGGCTCATGGTTTGTTGATTCTAGGTTCTCTCTGTTATCTGCAACCCTGTCCCCCAATGAACCTAATTTAAAGCCCTGAGTAGAAGATCAGACAACCTGTAAAAGAACAAATTTACCTTTTTTAGGATTAAGCAAATGATAAAGCTTGAAAACCACCACACAATGTTTAGTATTAGTGAAGCCTCATACAATACCAGTTTTGGGCCCTGCCCCCCAAAAATATGGGCAAGGGCTGCAGGAAAAAGCAGTAAGAAATTATTAGAAGTCTAAAAAACATGAGATAAAGACAAGAAAAAAAAAGCTTTGGGATTATTTAGTCTGCAGAAGATTAAACTGAAGGGGAATTTTATACATCTGCAAATAGTTAAAAAATGTTGTGATGAAAATGTTTAATCAGTCATTCTGTATCCACTAAAAAAACAGACAAGTAGTAATGAGGTGTATCACAAAAAAGGATGTTTAAAAACAATTTTGACTGTGATTCTGGTTAGGCACACTAACCAGAACTGACTGTCTAGAGAGGTTATGGAATCACTGTCATTGGAAGTACTGGAAATTCAGACTGACAAACATTTACCTGGGATGGTTTAGACGGGTGATCTTGCTTTGAGCCAGCAGTTGAACTAAATGACCTTCTGAGAGATTATTTCCAACCCTAATTGTTTATGAAACGGGGCCTCTTAAGGTGTGCATTTGCCTGAGGGAATTTTAGCCACCATTATAAAAATTAGAACAGCTTTCAGATTACCCATGTAACTACCTGTGACACTTAAGGACCATAGTTAGTATGAGTCTTAAAAACTTCTGAGTGACAGTTGTGTAAACAGCCTACACCATTTTGTCCAGGGCAAAAGCCATTTGGCATTAGGTTCTCTACTCAGCCACAATGCAACCAAACTGAAGTAAAAAAAAAAAAAAAGGGCTACCCACTGTAAATTAGAGGAGAATTAAACACTGTGTAACACAATAACAACTTGAACTACTTTGCTTCCCAGAAAGCACTGGTATTAAGGGAAGGCAAAGGAAGGAGAAAAAAATATCACCAGGCAATAGGTTAATTATGAAGCACAGCCCTTGACTCAATAAGGTGAATTAAAATATTCCATGTCAGTGTTATTCCAGACTGTCAGAATCCATAAATGACAATGTAGCAGAGATGCCATTGCTGCACACTTTCCTGACATTGCATGCTACTGCAATATGAAGATTATTTGAATTCCAGTCATAGCCTAGCTACTAAGCTAAAGCACTGAGAGTTCAACATCTTCTGAAGTAGTACAGTCCCCAAATCAAAGTCCAGCAAAAGAGAAGTTTTGACCCACTGGACTCAGATTTTAACCCCCTTCCTTTCCCATAGTCCTTGAATGATATGGTTTGCCTTTAGACACTCACAGCCTCCTAGTACCAAGTCAGCACAGCAGTTTGAAAATCTCTCTCTGCTATGGACCACAGTATAAGACAGAGGTACTCAAGCTAGCTGAGCTACTGGAAGCAAGCTAGCTGCTGCAGTGGAACATCCATGTAGTTAAATCAAGTGTTAAATATTTAGGACAGTTTTACCTCCAAAGTACTGAGTTATCTATTAAGAGGTTTTGTAATCCATTGAGCCTGTATCCAGTATAACTGCCTGGGTGAACTATGACTTTGTGGTTTTTGATGGAACAGTGGAATAGAAGCTTTGATACTTCCGACTACAGATAGCTTATAGAAGAACGGTCTGTGCCAATTTACCCTGTTTCTCACTTAAACACTCTGACCTTTGTGGTACTGCACCTAGATTGCTTTCATTACCTGAGCTAGCTCAGGTATCTCTGTATAGTACAGCAATGAGATAACACCCAGGTGAGGCCTTCCTGGCTGCAGGGAGGCTTTGGTAGACTAGATTCTAGCCTTTGCCTTTGCCAGATTCTTTACACAACATAGGAGCTGCCAACCTGCTGTCTATCTTAGTCATTTTCAGCTAGGATGGTGTTCCTTTTTAAATCCCTACTTTATATCTGACACCTCACACAAAAACAGCAGGATGCATCAGGCTGAGATTACTGCATCTCATTGACTGATTCTTAGATTCATGAAAGGTAGTATCAGCTCCTCCACATTACTCTTACTTCATAGACATGCCTCCAAAATCTCTGGAGAACTTAAAATCAAAATAACAATTACCAGGAATATCAATATGACTGGCTATGAAACACTCAAATAGAGGCAGCCAATGATGGTGCCTGTAGATATTTTGATGTAAAGTATAACAAGTCATGGAGCTTTTCAAGTTTACAAGCAAAGATTTTCCATCTATAGCTACTACAGCAAATGAATCACTCAGCCAGTGATTCAAAGACAACAACCTTTCTAATTAGAAAGTCACAGCCTAAGAGTTACTCACCCATCCTGTTTGCAAGGCCTAATGCAGTAGGTATACTCAAAACAAATCAACTGAATCAGGCCTCACATACAAGAGCCATGGACAAGAATTTCAAAGAAGAGTGGTTGCTTACCATGGGCTTCTACTACATGGAAAACATCTAATTTAGATATTGCAATGTTTAACCAACATTAGTTAATGGACCTAGCCCTGGGTTTTTATTGGCTAGCTGTACCTGGGAAGCCTCACTGACATGGATTTGATGACAGTACTTTGTCTTGCACTACTCAATATGGAGTAATGCTGACAAAAAGTTGACCCTCAGTCATAAATAATTAGATGAATTAAGGAACTCCATATGGGTGTTTTATTATTCTGCATGATGGAGATGAGTTGAAGTCTGAAAACAAACCATCCCAGTCCCACCAAACCTCACATTTTCCAAAAATGGTAGTGGGGGAAAAAGAAAGACTTGAAAGGGAAAGGGTGAGGAACTTTCGGAGTATGGAAAAGACTAAATCCTCATCCAAATAAAATAAATAAATAAAAGTAATAATAAAAACTAGCTGAAACCCACAAAACATTTGTGATTCATTTTTTATTGCAAAACGGTCCCAGGCAGCAGGAAGAAGGCAGGGATGATGCATGAGGCACTAAAAGCCCAACAAGCCCAAGCTTCCCTGAGCACACCTGGCCTTCCAGCACCCCATGCACCATTGGCTCCAGTGGGGTGCTGGCAGCAAGCTGAGGCTTCACCCGCACAAAGAGCACCCTGCCCAGGCAGCCTCAGGGGACATTGCCACAATAAAAGGAAGAAGTGGTCCCCACCTGCAGCTCAGGGGCTGTCAGGGGCAAGATATACTAGTGAATGGCCCATCAAGAATGTTGGGGGGCAGGCGGGGACAGAGCACCCCCCCCCC
>NW_017728931.1:85199064-85204404 GCF_001723895.1 Crocodylus porosus | reverse complement strand
CAGCCCCACACTACCCCCCACCTGCTCCATGTCCGGCCCCATACCACTTCTGCCCCACTCGACATCCAGTCCCACTCCATGTCCGGTCCCATACCATTCCCCCCTCTCCCCTCACTCCGCGTCCACCTGGCCGGCTCCAGTAGAGCCATGCCCTGCCCTGCCCATCATTCTTGACAGGCATTCTTGATGCAGCACTGGCTGAAGCCATGTTTTGCTGGGAGCCACACCCCCAAAGAGCGTTACACGGCAGACACACGGACAGATGGACTAAGCCCTTTATACATGCATAGAATTTTTTGCCATTCCAGTGCATTTGTAAACAAGAAAACATTTATCATTTTCTTTTCCCAAGTAGCCGTGACAATGAAAAGGAGGAAGAAATCAGAAGAGAAAGCCCCAAAGAGACAGTTTTAAGGCTGGAGTTCCAAAGAGTTTAGATATGGGGAGAGGTTATTATCTAAGGATTAAAAGTAAATAAGAAAAAATAAGCAAAACCATCCTAAATCAGCCCTTGTATATTCAAATATTTCTTTTATTTCATTATTTTAAAGCACCAAAGAGATAGATGGAGATAGCATAAGAAAGCAAGAAAACCCAAAGCAGCATTTTTATATGTAGGTGTTTTTGAGCATCCCAGAGAGGGATAAAGTGAAGAACACTTGATCAGCACTTTTGAATTAAGTGCTAAGTGTCAGACACTGAGGGAATTGGCTTGAAATTTTCCTCTCAAGTTATATTTAATATATGATCTGACTGAGACTGATTGGAGCAAAATGGAAGGGAAGGACTTGAATAGGAGTCTTGTCCAAAGTTCAGTGATTTGAGAGACAGATTCATTCATAATAAAGGGGAAGTAATGAAACACACTGCCTTTATGAGCAGTTCTAATCTTACAGTCTTTGCAGATTTTAATATAAGGCAAAAAGCATATTAGCTGGACATAATCTCCTGTGCTGTTGCAGATATTACACATGCCCAGATTCACTAAGCAACTGCCCAGTGAAATATAGTAGAGTCATTTTTTAATATCAATTTGAGAAGAAGAAAAAAAGCTGCTAACAAATGCTCTTCTGCCACTGACTTCTCCACATAATAATAAAGGAAATAAGGAAATCAGTCTGGAAAGGACCTACTGGGTGCTTCTACGAGACATTTACTGTGCAGTAGTCTAATAACACTGCGCAGTAGTGTGCTGGTCACAAATGGTGCTAATACGCTATTGTGCAGTGTTATTAGGCGACTGAGCAGTAGCCATCACAAAAAACCATGTCCCAGGTCTCCTGCGTAGTAACTGTACTTACTGCATATTTAGTTAGTACTTCATTAAGCAAGTACTAAATTAAATACACAGAAACTACTACACATTAATGAACGTATAGATGTGCCAACTGAGTGAGAGTCCATACCCTGTTATCACTCTCAATCAGTTTCACAAACTGATCATGCTTCAATGAGTTAGAAAAATCTATCAAAAGGAATAGCGGGGGGGAAAGGGAAGGGAAGGAAGTATACTACCATACTCCCTTGATGTACAGCATTGGCTGTACAGCATCACATACAGCATCATAACTTTAACTTTTATTTTGCTAAACTAAACAAGCCAAGATTTTTTAAAGAAAAAAAACCTCTCCTTATCATTCTAAAAGCCCTTTTCAGTACCTCTCCTCATCTTAAAATTCTTCTTTCTTGAAAATGATGACCAGAATTTTACATAGTATTTCAAATGATATCTCACCTGTACCTTATACAGTGTCATTAATGCTTCCAAAACTGATATGAATTGCAAGCACATTTCAATAAGACATTAAGTAAACAGCTCATGCTAAGTAAGACCTAAGTAATTATATCTGGTGGTATGTAAAAACCTACATATTTAGATCAAGAGATAAAAGAAAATGTTTTGCTGTAATAAACCAAACAAAACTACAGACTTGTGTTATAAATATACGTGAGCCATCCATAAAGGCCCAGAACTTATATAGAAGAATACTAGCACATAGGCTTATTTGAAGAGTAATTGAAAGGGACATTCTTTAATTAAAATTCAATTGTAGAGAATCATTCCTCCTAGTTACTAATAACACTTCAGATTGTGCAATCTGAAAGAATTAAACATTTTAGCTGCTTTTCAGTATGTATAGTCCCCATGACTTTTGTTGACACTTACTAGTCACTTTTCTTTAAGAAAAGGTCAGGCAACCAAACTCAGCAGCTCAACTAAGATGGGAATCACTCAGCAACGTAAATGTCTACATTACTAATCTTTGACCTGTCACAGTGCTACAGCAATTCAAGTGGAGAAAGCTTAAAACAACACATTAACAAATAAGGTATTGGGTGTGACATCATAAACTTACAGTCCAGTTTGGGCCTTGTCACACATTTTACTTAAGATGTGTTAACTACACTTGAAACATGAATGTCTGCACAGCCAAGCAGTTAAAAATATTAAGTGTGATCATATAGTACAGGGTTGGGGAAAATACAACCCACAGGCTGGATACAGCCTGCCAAGACATTCTATCCAGCCTGTGCTGACCCTAAAAAAATTAGAAATTTACTATTTATCTGCCCCTGGCTACCTGTCAAAGATGACAGGCACCAGTGGCATTAGGACCCAGGGGGAGCTTGTGGCAGGACCCAGCAGCCACAGAAGGAAGACCAACCCAGTTCTGCCCCACCCTCAGCCTCTAACCAGAACCCTCTGCCTAGCAGAGACTTATGGCCTGGGACCCTGGGGCTGTTCCATGCCTTCCTCCACTGGAGAGGGAAATTCAGATAGGAATGAGATGCAGAGGAAGGAAGGGAGGCAGGGGAAGACTACAGATGCTCATCCCAGACCTCAGGGCCGGGTTTGGCCAACTCCTGCTCAGCCCTGTGGTCTGGCGATGCAGCTGGGAAACGTGGTGGGTGCTGCAGCAGCTGGCAGGAAAACAGGTAGGTGAGTGGGTGGAGGGGTGCGGAGAAGCGGCAGCAGTAGGAAGGAAATCAGGGAAATGGCAACACCAAGTGGGAGGGTGAGTGATAGCAAGCAGGCATACAGGAGCTCAGTGACAATTGGGCAGGAATGCAGGACCTGTGCCAGTGCCCCAGGGACAGAGCCAATGGGGGTCCAGAGCAGGATAGCAGGAGTGCAGGCCATGGGCTTACAGGAGCTCTATGGTTCCCAGCTCCATCGCCAGACCAAGGACTCAGCAGGAGCCCCCATGATTCTCAGCTGGCTCTGTGTTGCACCAGCAAGGCCAGGCTGACTCCTACTGCATCCTGAGGTCTCAGCTGTGCAGCTGGGACATGGTGCCAGAATGGGGGTTGGAGGGATGGGGAAATGGCAGGAGAAGGGCAGTGACGGCAGACATGTGGTGGGGGGGCAGAAATGGTAGTGAACCGGAGCACAGGGCCCATACCAGTGCCCCAGGTCCAGGAGCAGCAGGAGAAAGAAAAAGACTGCCATACATGCACATGCTGCACACCCCCCAGCCACCTTCCCCCTTCACACATGCAGCAACCCTGCCCAGCCTACCTCCCCCTCGCACACTTACCTCCCCCCACAAACCTCATAAGCACTCACACCCTACATATCCATACATCCACATGCTCCCAACCCCACATACACACTCACCCACACTCCCCACACCTATCCATCCCCAACAACCCCTAACACACATCTACATCCCACATACCCACAGCCCCCCACAGACCTATACCCACCCACCCATACCCCCACACCCTCCCACAATATACAAGAGTAAGACTTCATTTTAAGCAATTATACAATCACTTTTATGTACACTACACAAACACAAGTAAATCAGGACAGAAATATATTTTGAAATCAAATAATGAATGTTGTAGTAGATGTTTGATTTTTAGAATATAATTTGGTATTTTTCTGTTTCTGAGAAGGCAAACCCTCTGCTAAAAGAAGTACTACTAGGGGCAAGGAGAGGGAGAGTTTGTAAACTGCAAATGTAACTTTTCTGTCATAAGTTTAACCAAAATGATAAAATTAACTGTTTGTGGAACTGACTGGGCCCCATAGGCAAAGCTGCAGCTGTAAGATTAGGAGACCTAACGGTTTCTGCTCAGGGTTCAGCTTTGACGATAAAAACTGGATCTGACTACTTGGCACACTCAGCACATTCCAGGAAATCACATCCCAAGAAAGCATATTCAAGTGGAACCTAGAAGGGGTTGGGGCTTAGGCAGACCAATATCAATTTCAATTTGTGTCCCACAAATTTTTATTTTTTTTCATGTTTGGGGAAGGGGAAAAAGACATATCCTCTATCCATGCATTGGAACAAGCCACCTAGAGAAATTATGGAATCTCCATTTTCAAGAGTAGAGTACAGAGACACTTGTCTGGGATGGTTTAGTCAGGAATGAGCCTGCCTTGAGCAGGGGGCTGGACTAGATGATCATATGAGGTCCCTTCCAACCCTACTTTCCTATAATCCTATGATCTTAATTTCTGATTTTCATGTGCCAGTAGTGTCATTTATTTTAAGCTCATCATAGAAAGGCAAATCTATAAAATCTGAAAGATATGCATTTCCTTAAGTTTAATGAACGTTGTTTCACTTGCTTCAGTCACAGTGGGCATATCTGCATGAAACACTAACTGTGCAGTAGCCCAATAATACTGCACAGTAACACATCACAGCATGGACAGTGCTAATACACTACTGCACAGTAGCATCACTAAAAAAAATGTTTGCCAGAACTACTGCACAGTAACTCTAGTTACTACACATTTATTTAGGACTTGTTTATACAAGTCCTAAATAAATACACAATAACCACTGCTCAATAGCACCTTGTGTAGACACTCCCACTGGGTACATCTACATGTGCAGTTTACTGTGGAGTGAACTAATTAGCTCCACAGTAAAGCAGCACCATCTACACATGCACCAGTATTAGGGTGGAGTAAATTTATTAACTCCACTCTAAGATAGGGGACAGTACTATTTCACAGCAGGAAAATTTACTGAGCATGTGTAGGCAGTGACTGCAGCCATAAATTGTGCCCAGTCAGCACAGCCAGCCAGGGGCCTGCTCTGCCCCAGCTCAAATTTCTGCTGTCCGACGTACACATTTAGATGCTGCGCCAGGGAGCTCACTAGTTTATTGCTTCACATAAAGTACATGTGTAGATGCACCCAGACCAACTTCCTGTTCCTTACATTGGTAAAATGCCACTAGAACTGGGATGAGGCAAGAATGTATCCTGGTCTGATCGGGTGTGATCCGGACTACAGCCATCACTACACACACACACACACACACACACACATTTGTAGTCTGAATTAAAATTGTCTCCAGTCTGAATTAACTAAA
>NW_017728931.1:85176763-85198749 GCF_001723895.1 Crocodylus porosus | reverse complement strand
ATGTGCCAATAACACCTTACAAGCCATTTTTACACATGCTCTGGGGTGTGTGTGTGGGGGGGGCTCTTTAATTAGAGTGACTCCAAGACCCACTCTACCTAAAGCACCTACAGTGTCTCACATACCAGCATCCCCATGTTTCAAAATGGTGGTGGAGGGCACTTCAACTAAAGCTCATCAAACATGCACCCACATGTGTACAGGCAGCTGCCCTGCATGTGTATAGACACCTGCAGTGACTAAATATCAGGTTAATTAGGGCTTCTGGACAAGCACTTACATAACTGCAACAATGTAGCTGTGCTTAAACAGGTTTATTATCACCTCCTAATTATTCTCATCCTGTGTTAATGAGCTATCAAGTGCATAGGCTATGTAAAGCCAGTGCCCACAGCCATTATGACCAATGCTGATCTAGTAAACCTTAATTTGAACTAAAATTTGAATATGCAAATCAGTTCATATGGTTTAAAAATACTAAGCACGTCCACAAATGGCCTTGGAGTCTAAAATAAGTTGATAGGGTCCTTTTAAAAACTAAGCTGATACACAGGACATGTTACACATGAAAGAGACAGATATTTCCAAGTCCATGCCCATATCTAAATAGTTTAAGTTACATATTCATTTTAATATGATTTCTAAACTGCACAATTGTAACTAGATCTTATGTTTTGGTGAACTTCTATGTCTTTAGTGTCAACTGAACTTAAACAGATTTAGCAGTTTAAGAAGAAGAAAATTAGTTACAGCTAGTTCAAGAGTTAAAAGTAACTATATTTAAAATGCTAAATTTGAGAAGAACAACTAAGTTATTATGTTTAAAATTTGAAGATATTGAGATTAAGGGTTATTTTACCTCCAGTTTTGTCATGCAAATAATTGCATGAATAAATTTCATCCAAAATTACTTAGACCCAGGAATCCTACTTGAGGCTAATTGCAGCGTGGTAGCAATATCATTAAGATGACTTGCAATAGCTCCAAAAACTAGAGTCAATCCCCTGCTCTGAGAGCAGCCTTTAGTATACCAGCTGTAAATGGCTACTTTGACATTCAGACTGGGCAGTCAAAGGCTGCAAGACATGATGCTTGGCCAGTTGCATCCCTTGAATATACTTGCTATATAATCCCATGTTCCTTAACAAGCTAGGCCTATAGGCTGTTCAACTCAGGTGGAGCTTTAACTCCAGGTCAGCTTTATACACACTATTTCTCTTATTAACATGTTTTCTTAAGAAATGCCATACCAGACTGAAATGCTTGGGTCAGTAAAATAGGACCATTCTTTTTGAGGAGCCAAGGAAAGGTCAGGCACTTACTTCATTACAAAGTGTTTTCTGCAACATCAAATATAAGCCAAAAACCTGGCAACTTAATACCTGCTACACTCCTGTTTTTCATAGTTTCTTAAGCAAAAATCCTGTTCAAGGGAGGTTTTGCCTCCCGACTAGGGGGAAAACAGTCTCTTAAACTATGTCTGTATTGTTTTTTTCTTCAATGGTTTAGCTACATCAATGCAATTGCATCCTAGTGTAGTTCATTACTGGGGCAAATTGCACCATCAAAATCCTCTCTCTCAGTGCTTCTCTATTAGGGGGTTGCAGTGTAGTAAGTAGATTGGTACAGTCACTATAGTAATCAGGGCAAATCTCCCCAGTCTAGAGAAACCCTTCAGGGAAGAAAAATTAAGGCCAGTTCCCTCAGTTCTGTACCTGATCTGCTACTTAGATCTGGTACAGAAATCTCCAGTTCTAGAGAGGTACAGGTTAAATGCAGAAGGAAAGATCCAAAGTTGCTGTAAACCATCATAGCTGTTTGAAAGATTATTTAGATGAGCCAAATATTTATCCTTGTGTGACTCAAATTTGGAAAACCATACTTGGGCTTGCTCTAGTGTCCTGGCTGAGTTTTAGCATATAACAGTTCTGTGTCTTTAAGGTTTGGCTGACTGTTGGTAAGCACAGTTTCCTGCCTGGGAGAAAAAACTTCGGTAAGCAAGTCTAATTACAGAACAGAGCACACATCCCTACACTAATAATGCCTTCTTTGTTATGAGACATTGTGAGAGCTCTTTACTATCTAGTGAGAATGGTATTTTCACAGAGTCTACAATAGGCAGGGGCAATGGAGCACCGCCATTTCAGAACTCCTCAAAGCATTCTACTTGAAGCATTATTTGTATTTCAAAAGCACTTACAGGCCACAGCCAAGATAATGGACCCTTTGTAACTAAGCACATCGCCAGTGAATGTCCTAATCTCTGATTTATTAGGTAAAAAGGGGGCCCTGGTTTCTACCTAATAAACCAGGTAAAATCTCTACCACCTCCTCAACCATTGCCTCCTCTTCACTGATTTTGATAATGGTGCCGAAACCTAGCCCATTATTCCCATTATGTTGTGAAAGTTAATGAGATCTACAATGGAAAAGAACCGTTTTGCTTCATTCTTTCTGAAATGACTCTCTTCTTTGTTTTTTTCATTTCAGAGAGAAGAGTTCAACAATAGTCTTTTTTTTCAGTTCATATTGAACTGATTTCTTTCTTTCTTTTTTCTTTTATTTTTCTATTTGCCAGCTGTTATTTCTATACACCTACTTGTGATCCCTCTTATACATAACATTTCCAAATGAGTGCTGTGATAGTCTCAAAGTCAGGTTTATCATCTGCCTAGCAAAATCATTAACAATTACTTTCCTTGTCCCAAATAATTTCTAATCTAAAATGCAGTCAATATAACCAGGAAAGATATAGAACAGTCTTTTTGGAAAAGGAAGGTGAGATGAACTACTGGTAAGAAAAAAAAAAAGGAAGATAGATTATTGCTAGAACAGGGTCTTAAGGAGAGCTTTGAAGAAGGAGTAAAGCAGACAGTAATAAGATAATTAGGGGGACTGGATTACATCAGCACAAAAGTGGGACTGGCGGCTAGCAATTAAATATACCGGTTCTTTTGTAGTGACAGCCTAAGAACAAACAGCAGTGCCTGTTTTTAAAAGCAATGGAAAAGCAATGAGAAGCAGAAACTTGTGCTGAATTTTCAGCACTCTAAGACTACCCTTGCTCTCAATATTCTGCAAATCTTGCAGCACATTTTCCAATTGAATTTAAATGCATTGTAAACATGTGCCAAAAAATGGGAAAGTGTAGGATAAACTCAGGGCCTAGTCAGATTTTCAGCTTGTTTGTGGTATGGATTGCATGGAGTCCATAGCTGATTCCAAAAACTAGAAGCAGCCAAGAGTTAAGCCAGGGCCCCACACTTTTAGAAAGTAGGTTAGTTAGATTATGTATAAAAAAGCTATATGCCTTTCATTTTAGAAGAGTCTAGGCAGTCTCATATCTTTGGCTTTTTGAGGATTATGTGCCAGCACACCTACCAGGAAAATGGAAGTGAATTCATAGCTGCCTAAAACATACCCCATTGTTTCTAAGTTTTGAAGTAGCTGGAAGCTGCAAAAAATGAAGCTCTGTTCTAAACTGTTGATGATACCAGGAATATTCCACCCCATTTCCTGAATTTTTTGCATGAATCTATTTATACCCAATGGGCATGTCTACATGAGATACTACGTCACAGTGATGTAACATCAGCAGGCACAAACCATGACACCGCAGCTACGGAGCCATAGCAACATGCTCTCTCACTATAGCAGGTTGGTATGGCAACATAACAGTTAAAAATAATCATGCGCCACTGGCACAGCACAGTGTAAAGCAGGAGTATAGAAATACTAAATGATTGCTTAGTAACAGTGGTGCTGTAGGAACATGTGTAGATGTGCCCATTAAGGTACTGAAGCAGTGTACATAGCCAGTAGCCTCTACCTTAGTAGGGATTTGGACACCCAACTACCATCAAATATGTTTTCACATAATAAGTCTGTTTATGTTGAGGGAGTAGAGCAAGGCAAAAGCTGTGAAAAACCCACTGCACCACACAGAAACAGCAGTGCCCTCTTCACCATCTGCAATGCAGTGTCTGATTTACTATGTTATAATAAACTGTTACTAGTGTGCCAGTGTGAGTTAGTAATCAAAGGGCATGTCTACCCCAGAAACGTAACTTGTTAGGCAGTAGGAGTGTGCAAAGTGGGCAGTATTCAATTCGGATTTGAATTCAGCCCAATTTTGGGGGCAGCGTTTGATCCACTGATTCAAATTACTGTCCTGATTCAATTTGGGCGAATCTGAAGATTCGATTCTGATTCGGAGAATCAGTGATTCAGCCATAGACACAGCTTTATATATTTTTTCTATGTACCTTGAGGTACCAGGCATGGCTTGTGAATGCTGAGATGGTGAGGCGGATGGAGCATCCCACGGGTGTGTGGGAGGGTCCCCTGTGCACTCGGCAGTGGACCCAGAAGTGGACCAGAAGTACTTCCAGCCCACTTCCAGGTCTGCTGCCAAGCGCATGAGGGAACCCCACCGTGCCCCTTTGGCTCAGTGATCAGCCATGGGAGGACCCTGGGTGCCCCCCAGACCCAGGAGGCACCAGTCACTGAGCCAGAAGGTGGGAAGGGGTCCCTCACACACTCCACAGTGGACCCAGAAGTGGACTGGAAGTACTTCCACCTTCTGAACCTACTCCATCTGCCCCACCATCTCAGCATTCATGAACCACACCTGGTATCTCAAGGTACATAGGAAAAACATATAAAGCTGTATCTATTGCTGAATCATTAACTATCTCCTAATCAAATCGTGGTGACTAGGCTTATCTCAGTTCAGGAAGTAATCAATGTTGAATAGCTCTGCCCCTACTTAGCACAGTAAAGTTGCAAGGTAGGTGCATCTAAAAAGCAT
Source organism: Crocodylus porosus (assembly GCF_001723895.1). Lineage (NCBI taxonomy): Eukaryota > Metazoa > Chordata > Crocodylia > Crocodylidae > Crocodylus > Crocodylus porosus. The sequence goes on along the minus strand of NW_017728931.1, from coordinate 85,193,939 downwards.
TGTTTTATTCACTACTGTAAGAGGGCAAGAAGGGGACCAGCTCCAGGTCTCAATTTAGAGGTGGCACCAGAATGGCAGCCCCAGGGGAACCCATGCTGCCGCAGCCAGCATCTAGGCCTTTTTCTGGGAATTTCTACTGAGGCAGCAGCAACCTGCAGTGACCCATATAAGGAATAAGCACTTGCCTCCCCACCCCTTTCCTCCATGACCCATGTCTCTGGCATTCAGACCCTCAATCCCCAGCTCCAGCACTCCAACCCCCTACCTAGGGCAGCTTGTTATGCCTCTGCTGGTTGTGCGGGTTCTGTACTCAGTGAGGACACCCCTAATGCTGAGAACTGACAAAGACTTCCACTTCCTTGTAGGAGAACTATACAAAATCTTGGATGACTTGCAAATCTTTCCTACTGCATCCAGTAATTTCCTAGATGGATTGGTAGAGATGTGCGAGACAACAAACACCTACTGAACTATTTGTAGGAGGCTAAGTACATAAATTTCTATGCTTTAGTGCATTATAAGGTGCAATAGTGGCTGCCCTGTTTTTTTTTAATATGGGCTTTTAAACTGAGATAGGTCATGTTCACAGAAAAGGGAAGAACTTTAAAAGTCTTTCTCACTTCAGGAGACTGAATTCAAAAGGACCTATTTGTGGTGAAAGTAAATGCTTAAGGGAAAGAAATTATACATGATGCTGTTCACCAAAGAAAAGGCTGGGTACCCACCCTGTACAAATCAGGCACCCAAAATGGAGACACCCAAATTACTAGTCATGTTGATATTTAAGCCAAAACCCTGATTTCACTACGGCATTAGACCAAGTGACATAAAAAGACAGACCATAACTGCTCCCCTGCTGCCAGATTTCTGTGCCTGTGGAAAGCCCAGGAAGCTGGGTACTATGCCTTGTATGTTGAACCAAATTTAGATAAGGGATGGCATGAATGGAAATTAAATGAACATTCGAAGAAATCTGGTCTGAAATCTATTTGTACAGTATTTTATAGTACCACCAAATGAGTCCCACCTTGGGCACAACCTTGATAGAGAAGCATGGTGTAGTGGGACTCAGGTACAGGACTATCTAAATCTCTCCCTGATGGCCCCTCAGTCTCCACTGTATGGGTTTGGAGTATCTCCCTTTTTCTTACCTGTCATACTTTTGATGTAGCTTTAAGAGAAAATTGTTGGAGACTGCCCCATGTCCCAGGGGATCACTGGTCTGATCTTCTCCTCATCATCACAGAGACTCTGGTAACTTAGCATCTGACAGCTACCCATGGCCTCTGACCACCCTTCTAGCCACACCTACACCTTGCAGGAAGTAACATTCTGTCATCCTGGGGGAGAAGCCATTGACCCATTCAGTATTTTGCTTTATCTAGCTTCTGGTTTTACTTCCTAGGGCTTTGTTCTGCCTCTTCTCAGATCCAGCTTCCCCTTTAAGGTCTCAACTCTCACCCTCAAGACTCTAGTCTTGTCTTTCCCAGTTTCCCTCTTCATCCCTCAAGGATTCTAGTCTTGCCCCTTGGGCCCTAATAACACCCCTCTCTGGCCCCATGTGCACTCTTCAGGGCCTCTGGCTGTGCCCTCACCCTTGGGCTGCACTTTTCCTTGCCTGGGTTCTGTGGTGGCACAGTGGGGGGTGCTACCATGCAGAGTCACCCACTTCACTGCACCAGGCCTGAAACCATGCTTGGGAGTCTTCCCTGGGGAGCCTACAGCCAGCCTTTCCCTTTCCTAGAGAACACCCACATCCCTGGGGTAACATTGCCACCACCCAGGCACTGGTCTCTGTTAGGGCTCTGTGTGACCTGCAGTACACAGTCCCTGCAAGCCTTGTGGGTTCTTTGCTCACTGGTAAAATTTTGGGTGCTTCTTTCAGCCTGAAGCATCAAAATATAGCCAAGCCCAAAGTAACTGGCCCAGCAAAGGGAGCAAAAAACTTCTCTGTCCCCTCTCCCATCTGGCATTCACAGAGAAAACAGCCAGTTATGCTGTAACCCAATACTTTATTGATCAGGGGGAAGAGGAGAGTGAGGGGAGGGGTGTAGACAAAGGAATTTAAAGAAAGCACTTTGAGCAATCAAAATAAGTTGTGTTTTACAAATATGGTCTCAGGGGCCCTTTTGCATCTGAATTACTTAGCCCTAATCTACAAGATAGTTTTTAGGTATTACTCACTAATTCATCCAGACAGAGTCTCCAGAGGTTAGAGGCTTGTCTGTTCCAAAAATGCTGCCAGAGCAAGAAAGTGAGCTCCCTCCTTCCTTAAGAATTTACCTAGCCCAGGCACCTAGGTGACCAGGTTGAACCAAGTAGCAGTATTTTGAAAAGGGGTGGGGGGTAGCTGGATTGATCCAGAGGGGGATCCAGAGATAGACAGAGGGGGATTTCTTCACAGGATCTACCATTTTTATAATGCTTTATGTGCCCTGAATGTCTGTTCAGTCACGGCTGTAGGCCACTTTCTGTGTACTTACCACGCAATAAATGTAACTTCTGTACCTGGCCATGAAGGTTGTGGAAGCAGCAGAAACAATAACAAAAATTTCATTTTAAGCTAAAAATACAACACAGGTTTCTCTTCATACAATTTCCATTTTCAATTGCTGTTCAGATGGGAATTTTTTTCAGTATTTAGCACATTGCATACCAGTTGCAATTATGCATCTAGGAGCCAAGTCAACTGATGTAAGGAAGAACCACAGCATTGCTACACTGGAGTAGAGAAAGTATCTGGAACTCACATATCTGATAGACTTTACTTACAGCAATACTAAGACTTTAGCATGCATTAATGTTTAATAGTGGGTGTATTAACCTAGTGAAAGATAATAGCACACAGTAAAATGTCTATTCTGGTGATGCAAGACAATCTTGCAGACACATACAACCTCATGTTCATTCCCTCTCTCCTGGGTTTGTGCTTGGGTTCTGCCAGAAAAAAATCAGCTGAAATTAATTTACTGCCATGCTTCCAAAGAAGTGGCAAGCATCAGCATTCACTTGCAAAGGCTGGCAGGGTACATAAAAAATTTTAAATCAAATGTGTGTTACTTTTCCTGATAACATCAACCTTTCTAATATCATAATAATTAAGAGCTAGACTATGGCTTGCAACTACAGCCCAAACAGGATCAGGATGCTGAGCAGCTGAGTATCATGCTGGATGGAATTTCTGAAATAAAACCAAGTTTTGTTGACAAACACCAGTTCATTGAGCCCCAACTCTCTTGAGTTCAACAAATTTTAATTAAATCCAACATAGATTTCCAAAGGAATCCTGCCCTAGAGCCATGTATCCTCAAAGCTATGGGGCCCCATCCAATGGCAGTCCGCTGGCAGATCTTCCAGCCAACTATTAAGGCATTTGCATTACACATCCTCCCTGCTGTTTGGATAGAAGAGTAAATGGATATGATTGGAGCAAAATAGGTATTGTGACACTTCTTAGCCAAATAGCCACAAAGGGGTCCAAATCATCACATTTATTGGTTAAACAGAAATATAAAGCCTATTACGATACACCATTGCTGTGGTGGACATCAGGTAGGTCTTGAAACATAGAAAACAGTGAAAGGCCAATAGAGTGATCACAAATTACTAAAATGAATATCATCCAATTCTTGTAGAATGCAGGATGTGTGGCCAGATTGTCCCAACACCAACCTGCTCCCTAACTTTGTTTGCAAGATATTGTTGTAGGTGTAGTGACTCAGCTAATGAAAGCAGTGAGTGCTCTGTGTATCTGTATTTCATAGATGCTAGGGTCGGAAGAGACCTCAGTGGATTATCAAATCTGACCCCCTGCTGACCCCCATGGCAGGAGCTGGGGCCATGTGACCCCAGCTGTGCTTGTCCAATCTCTTCTTGAAGACTCCCAAGGTAGTGGGGAGCACCACCTCCCTTGGAAGCCTATTCCAGATTCTGGCAACCCCAACCCTGAAGAAGTTAGTTCTGATGTCCAACCTAAATCTACTTTCTATCAGCTTGTGGCTAGTGTTCCTTGTTATTCCAAGAGGTGCCCTGGTAAACAGAGCATCCCCTTGTCCCTGATGCCCCCCAGCCCCCAGTGAATTTGTATACTGCCACAAGATCCCCTCTCAGCCCTCTCTTGCAGAGGCTGAAAAGCTCCAAGTCCCTCAGACCAGTGCTGCATGGAGGGGAAGCATCACCTCCCTGGACCTGTTCATGATGCATGACAAAGTGAGGTTAGCTCTGCTAATTACTTTGTCAGGTTTTAGACTCATAGTCATCTTGGAGTTAACAATGACTGTGAGATTTCTTTCACTGTTGTGCTGCTGAGAAGGTCATCCCCCAGTCTATATGTGTGCTGGTTATTCTCTCTCCCTAGGTGCAGCACCTTGCACTTGTCCTTTGATCACCTGTCTTTAAGAACTCTTGTCTGCCTGCCTACCTGCCTTCTTCTCCCTTAGTATACATTAGCCACAACCTCCTTGGAGGATTCAAATCTTCAGCTATGCTAGCAGCATTCAGGAAATTACATCACCAGCGTTATTGAAGCTTCCTGTTGTTGAAGACAAAAGGAGTTTTTTGCACAATTTTACCCCAATAAAAGCAGACATGGGTGAGTTCTCAAGAGGTCTAGGAGCAGAGCCAGAGCTCAGTAATAGAGTGGAGATGGAACCAGAGAATGTCTGCTGCTTGGTGGGGACCAGGTGGGTCTGGTGCCCAGGAGGGACTACATACCCAAGAGTAACAAGAATACCCAGAACACAGTCAGAAAGCTCAAAGCAGGCCTGAGGCAATGAGATGCCCAGGGGACATGAGTATAATTAAGGAGCAAAGGACAATCTATTATCAGTGGACTGGGTGGGACTGAAAAGGGGAGATGTGGAGTTCTCAGAGTACCAGGGAGGCATGTGTAGGTTGAAAGAACAGGGTGCAAGCTTCATGATAACCCAAGAGGGGCAGAGATAGGACTGGAGAGCCCATAGCCGAGAGAAGGACAGCAACTGGATCCAAGGGCCCAAAGCCTGAGCATGTCAGATTGCCTGTGAGAGGCAAACAGGGTCGGGGGTCCAGAGCCCATGAGGAGAAAGATTAATCCCAAGAGAGTGAGAGAAGGGCTGGAGCCTGAGGAGCCAGTCCCAGTTCAATGGATCTAGGCCAAAAATACCAAACAAAGCAGTGGGGTGGAAGCCAGGCAGGCCAAGACCCCAATAGGGGAGTAGAGGCTTAAGGTGGTCTAGTGGTGTGGGGCAAGGTACCCACCTAAGAGATGACTGGAAGCAGCTGGGAGTTTTGGGCATGGCTATAAGGGGAATCCATGTAATTAACCCTTAAGGTGATGAGAAGAGACAGTGGCGCTCATGAGTGAAATCTTGTTTGAGGAATCCTGGGGCAACCTTCCTTTTCTAAAGATATGGCAGGTGAATTGAAGGTGAGATTGCCCAAAGAAAGCATAGAGGAAAATCAGAGAGGGCGGCAAGGGCACTTCAGGGGCCTCATGGCCCTGTTACAGTGTCCCACACATTTGTCTATTATGACACGTATATTATTTCTCTTTCCGTATAATGTAATTCACTGATAATTCATCCAATTCACTTTATAGTCACTGTGGTCTATTAGGTGAATTACAGAACTATAAATTTAATGACTAAAGACCTTGGAAGCTGAATATACATGAGACTGTGGAATCGTTAAAAATCTTGCTAAAATTTCCTGTTGGTGCACAAAGAATACTTTATGAAGTTTTTTTGTCCTTCTTCTTTTGATGATTAGTCTTTAGGACTAAGGAGAAAGCTACATCTGTGGAATTTAACATTTTTGGAACTGTCAAAAAAGGCCTTTGACAGAGTTTGGATACACATTCACATCCAAGCCCACCAATTTTTATTTTGAATCAGAGGGGTACAGCCAGGTACAAGCACTCCAAGTTTGCAGTTATGTTAAACTGAGGACTTTATGGATGATTATTACCTCTAGGCTTATAGAAGAACACAGATAATACTTTTTTCCTGGGGCAACTGGGGCTAATTCAAGGTATTTCCTATTCAAGCTGTTTCTATGCCTGTCAAGGGCACAGGACAGACAGCAAGGAGATAAACCAGTCATCTGTTTTTAGCCTTAAGGCGCATGTACATGTTCGCTTTGATGCACATTAGTGTACTTTAACACACTTTAAAGGGTCAAAAATGTGATCTTTAGCTAATGCACATTAAAATAGATTAATACATCTGTTTATAGTACCTCACAATGCAGGCACTAGATTTCATGCACATTACCTCAAGTGCATTAATGAACATGTAGACGAACCCTTATGGTGCCTATACATGAGCCAGGAGGCTACTCTGATGCACTGTAAGTAATTACAGCATGTCAGGACAGACTCAATTCATTGAGTCTGTTGAAGCATGGTAAATACCATGCTCCAGCCAGCCTCCACATCTCATGTATCAATGTCCCCACACTTCAGTGGCAAAGTGGTGCTTTAACTAAAGCTCATTCAGTGCACTTTAGATTAAGTGTCCCGCCACCATTTTGAAGCACAGGGACGTTGATACATGAGATGCTCCAGGCACTCTAATTAGAGCAGGTCTCGAAGCTAGTCTAATTAAGGCATCTCCCCTCCCTCCCCCATTCCTGGAGCATGTGTAAAACTGCTCTTAGAGACTAGTTCAGAGAGGTGGGAGCCAACTCTCAGAGCATCCTATGCTAGTGGCCAAAAAAAGTATTTTAAAAATTACAAGTTGGGATTAGAGGATGAAAACAGCTGAGGTGGTGTTCAGGGCAACTGCACCATACAACGCCACAAAAATCTCCATGGTCATTCTCTAAAAAAGTTGGCAAAAAGAAGTGAAGACAAGGACTTCATGGAACCAATACCCCTTACATGCATAACAGATAACTATGTTCATTTCTTTTCTCCATGTCATGTAGTAGAGGTCAGGGTATGGATGCACAAGCATCCTGGAATATAGCCTTTCAGCATCTAACATTTTCACGTCAATTCAAGGCCTATTCCACAACTAATGGTATAGACAAACATACACCGGCAACAGCAGCTGTTGTGCTCTGGTTGTTATATGTGCATGATCCTGTACACATGAGCCACTCCAAGCGTATGTTAGTCCACACCCTGTAGGTATAAAACTAATATTATACTTGCCTCAGTCTGGCCTCCAGTTCTGCGGGCATTAAATGTAGGTTACAAAGACTTCTTGACAGCAGATCCTCCTAAAAGGCAAAAGTTTCCCAAGGAAAATGGTGACAGAAGACAAAATATTCGGAAAATTTTAAACTGGACTGAAATAGTATTAGTCAATAGTGGTCAATCAACATTGACAGAAAAAGAGAATGTGTTTTTTCACAGCTCTAATTTCCATAAAGTAATTACTATAATTTATAGAGTACAAGGCTGCACACCTCTTGAGAAATATCCCTTTTTCTTTTGTGGATTACACCTTTCAGCCAGTATTCACTGGGAAAAAGAAGTCCTCTTTAGTGTATAGATTTATTTAAACATCAGTAACCTCAAATGTCAAAATCTTAACATTCACATATGTCCAGCGTTGGATCCTCATGAAACGCTGACAACTATAAAAGCTTGTGGCATTTTGGAAAAACAACTTCTTTGGGAAGAAAATATTCAATAGGACAAATTAATGTTAGGCCACCTCATTGCGTGCTATTGTATTCCTTTTATCAATTGAAAGGGGAACTAAGCTACTACACTTTATGATCCTTTATGAAAAAAGCTTTGTCGCAGAAGCTCCCAAGCATATGGATAAACCTTCCAAAAGTAATTTGAATGAGGAGTTAAAATGTGGATATGTTAAAACTGCTGACAAACACTTCTAAACTGAAATGCTTATTAGCATATCTGAGCCTCTTCAAAAGGCACATCTTGTGAGTTGATTGAAGGGGAAGCTTCAGTTCAGGCATACAGTTTTAGTGATACTTGATGATTCCCCCAAAATGACCTAATTTCTTTTAATTGAATATCAGGTTGTGTGTTTGGTACCACTTTAGCATTTATGGAAATCTGCTATTAATCCTTACCTACTACTCTGGTCAGAAAAAAGTGTAATTGACATTTCTCTATTATAAGGGTAATCCTTGTTTTTCATATTCCATTAAATGCTTCTAAATCTTGCAAAAGCTGCTGCTTCGGCTGCTTCTTGAAAATAGGCAATGCTTCTCCGAAGTCAGCTAAATAGAAAACATACATTGTGTAAATTAAAGTTGCCATAACATGACTCATTAATCTCTACAACACTACAGGTGAATTAAAGGACATGACTTTAAAATTCCTTGTACCACATGATGGCATTTTTCAATTTGCTCTCGATACCCGGCGTCACTTAACAGTAGTTCTTAGCTAGTCTGATGTGCTAATATACCTGGCTTGAGTTAGAATATCCAGTGAGCCATCAAACCCAGGTAACAGATATTGATCATCTTTAGTGACGTAGTTTAATTTCTTACAATCCATATAAAACCATTCACCAGAGGAACTTTATTAGTACAAGTGGAGATGCCCCTGAACTACAAACAGCAGAGATAAAGCCTCCTTTTAACATTGCATTCAATTGATACTCTATGACTTCTTTACCTAGCAGGTGAAGCTCTCCAGGCATTTGGACAACATGATGATATTTTGCCAGTGTCAATGTAACATTTGATTAAACCAGTCTTCTTAGGCTTATCTTCTAAGGTACTGGAAATTTTTTCTGCACCAAGTACTTAATCCCTTTGTTCCTGATACAATTATATTTGTAGATTCAACTAGCATTTTTAATTCTCTCCACTTTTTTCAAGGTCTTCACACTGCTAGACAATGTGTTTGTTTCTACGTAAGTGTCACCCATGATATTGCTCTGGTACAGCTTTTCTCAGTATCACTAATTTATTGAGAGTTCCTGATCTTGTGGGATTTCTGGAAGTCTCATGAAAAACTGCAGTTGTCTGAAGACTCTTGGCTACCATGCACCTTCTTCAAGTGGACATCACCGGGGTCCCCCTCTCCCCATTGTGGCCAAGGTCACCCCAGGAGTCAATAGAGATGGATAGACTTGTCAGGAAATAAATTGTTTCAACACATCTTCTGGGTTGCTGCCGCTTCCATCAGCTAGCATGCTACCAAACCTGTTCCACTTCCCTCCCATAGGATGGAAATTTCCTCTGCTGCAGTTTACCGGGTAGATGCAGGGGGCGGTCCTTCTCATTAAAGAAGAATCACATCCTATAATTTCCCTGGAAAAGCAGATCACAAGGAACAAGTAGCATCTCATGCTTCTTCACCCAGGGCTGATCAGGGAACAAAAAGAGAGAAAAAACTTGTGAAGACAATATTGCCAACCAAGTCAGTCAATGATGCAGAAAAAGCAAAAAAGAAATCAAAGTGCAGAGAACTGATGTCACCAAGTGGGTTTGGAGAATCTGGTCCTCCTCTACAACGTGAGAGCAGTGACAGCATCAAGAACAAGTCTTACATTATAGAAAAACTGAAAAACTTCTAAATAATGTCCTCAAAGAAGAGAGGTAAATAAAAGAGAAATGACAGTTATGAAATAAGCTCATCTAGTGCTAAAGAGCAGGAAAAGGATGTGTAATGCAATATGATACAAACAATGCAATAAATCCATATAATTTGAACACTAAGGTACTAATAAAATGATCAAATAAGCTTATTAAGCTATTGACAGTTATGCAGTCATGCAAGTAAAGGTGCTAGAGGATTTGACAGGGAAAAGTTAATTTGTTACCCATTTTCAGAAAGGAAAAGAAGAGTGATTTTGGTAATTACTGCCCATAACTAGTTACCAGGCACGGGGATTTCATTGATTCATAGATCGTAAAGCCAGAAGGGACCTTGGAAGATCATCAGGTCCAGCCCCCTGCACCAAGCTGGAAAGATAACTGGGGGTCAGGTTACCCCAGCAAGGTGACTGTCCAGTCTCCTCTGAAGATTTCCAGGGTAGGTGATTGCACCACCTCTGGAGGGAGCTTATTCCAGTCTGGACACCCTGACTGAAGAATTTTTTCCTAATGTTGAGCCTAAATCGATTTCCCAGGAGTTTGTGGCCATTACTCCCAGTTTTCCCCTCTGGTGCCCTGGTGAACAGTTGCTTACCTAGCCCTTACTGTAGCAGTAAGCTGCTATAAGTTTCCCTCTCAGCCTTTTCCTCAGGCTGAAGAGTCCCAGATTCCTCAACCTTTCCTCTTATGGCTTGCCTAATAAGACATTGATCATAATGATGGCTCTTCTTTGGACTCTCTTGAGCTTGTCCATGTCCTTGTTGAAGTGTGGAGCCCAGCACTGGACACAGTACTCCAGCTCCAGTCTAACAACTGCTGAGTAGAGCAGAAGAATCACCTCTTTGGTTTTGCTGGAGGTGCATTGAATGATGCATGCCAGAGTATTATTTGCCCTACTGGCTACTGCATCACACTGCCAGCTCATATTTATACTGTGGTCTGTTATTACCCCAGGTCCCTTTCATTCATGGTGCTAATCAGTTTGGTGCTGCCAAGCCTGTAGGTGTGTTGGGGGTTGCTCATCCCGAGGTGGAGCACTTTACATTTCCTGATGTTGAACTTCATCAGATTCCCATCCACCTAACTTGCTAGCCTGTCTAGGTCCACCTGTAACTGTAGCCTATCTTCAAGTGTGATCACACACCCCAACAGGTGCCATCTGCAAGCTTGGCCAGTGAGCTCTTCACCCCCACATCCAAATTGTTAAAAAAGATGTTGAAAAGTACTGAACCAAGCACCAAACCCTGTGGGACACTGCTGCCCGCTTCTCACCAGATCTATTCACTATGACTCTCTGGGTCCTCTCCTGCAGCCAGTTTTTCACCCACCTGACTGTCTTGGAGTTAAGCCCACAATCCTCCAATTTTCTTGCAAGGACATTTTGGGATACTAGGTCAAAGGCCTTTTGGAAGTCAAAGTATACAATGTCAACATGATATCTAGTGTCCAGGTGGTGACTTACCTGGTCATAGAGCAAGATGAGGATGGTAAGGCAAGACCTGCCCATGACAAAGCCATGCTGGCTGTCATTCAAAATCTTACCTTCTGCAAACTTATCACAGATAGACTCCTTGATGAACTTTCCTAGCATTTTCCCTAGGATAGAAGTTAGGCTGACTGGCCTATAGTTACCCAGGTCCTCCCTCCCGGAAGGGAAGGACAACCTAAGCTTTCAATCCCTGTCAAGTGAACTGAGCAAGTCTCAAAATATAAAAATCTCTAGATCTAGAATATAAGGCAGCTGTCATTAATAAACACCTTATGTTTATAAAGAATATCTTTATCTGCAGAATTTTTTGGAGAAGTAGAATCACAAAATAAATGGGCAAGGGGAAGAGTTAAACAGAATGGATTTTGATTTAGGTCAAGCATTTGATAACATCTCATGGTATGTTGTAAAAGTCAATCCAGCTAGCCCAGAAATAAGTAGTGGTTCATATGAAAACTGACTAAAGGAAATCACAACAAAAAAGTGCTGATAAATAGCAGTGGATTGAGCTCAGGAGGTGTTTTCGGAGGTGCCATAGTATTAGATTGGACTTCATTTAACATTCAATTGATCGTCAGAGTTAGAGATAGAAGAAAATCTACAAGATCCATCTTCATTAACAATCAGGAAGATGAGGTTAAACAGCATGATAATTAAATTAACAGATGATAATAAATTGGGAAATGTACAAATGTCCTTCCTTTGGTAAAAACAGAGACATAAAATAATGGAATCTAGAGAGGTTAGAAATATAGGCTGGAGATTACAAAATAAGCCCTTGCTTGAGAAAATGCAGCTTACATACATGTTTAAAAAATAATGCAAAACACAGCTATTTAGTATGAGAGCAGACAGCGGATAAGAATATGTAATTTAGTATTACAGCAAAGGAGGCCAACGTGATTTGGGGCTGCATGCAGAAACATCAAGTCTTGCAGCAGAGAAATGATAATCCCTTTCCATAGATCTGATATAGCCTAAAATAATGTATTCAGTTCTGAGAAGCTCATAACCAGATAGACATTGCAAAAATGATGGAAGTTTGGTCAAAAGCATGAAACTGATCTGGGGGCTTCAGGGGATTAATTTATGAGGAAAGATTAAAAGAGCTAAATATCCATAGATCTGCTAAAAGATGACTAAGAGGAGACTTACGAAGAGCCTGCAAATGTCTGTGAGATATAGGGAGTAAAGGGATGACATTAAGAACTATGAAGGGAGAATACAGAGGATGTGAGGCCTGGAAACAATGATGTCTGTTAAGGCCAAGTCCTCTTTCATCTTTATGCATCTCAGACTATAAACAGATGTTGCCATACGAAACAGATGCTGCCCATTGTCCCAGCCCGATCTTGCAGGACAATACTTGGAGCAGAACCAGAACCAATAGCAGTACCCTTCCAAGGCAGCACCCATCTAACTGAGCCAGCCTCCTTCTTGGGTGCTTTGCATGCAAGCCCTAGTCCCTTCCTAACTGCTCAGGGGGCCAGCTTGAAGAAGAGGACCAGAGGGTATTCCAGGTAATGTCTAGGCCGCAGCCATTGACTAAGGGAGGGGAAGGTATCCCTACTCCTCTGGCATCCAACACTAACTAGTCATGATTTTTCTGGTAATAAAGCATTACATTCATGACTGCACAATCCTGGCCTGCCCAAATGACTAAAAAGCCTTTGTGCAGCCTAGTCAGCCTGCTCAGGACATCCCAAAAATGTCATGACATGCACTGCCTGTCTCTGTCAATGCCCCATCTGCCCCATGCAAAGATTTATACAGGAGTCTTTCTACCACTGACCTATGCCTAGTCCCAACTTTGTTTCTAATCAAAGGGATTCCAAAGTTGATCAGTAGAAAAAAAAAGGATTTTCCTTATTAGCTACAGGACTATCGTTCTTTCCTTCTTTTTTGCATTTTTAAGGTATAAACATTAGAGAATAAATTCCATTATAATTTTTTTTCTTCATGACTTCCAGGAAGTAATGTGTTGGTTACTAAAATAAAAAGGGCATGCTTTTATAAGTTCTTCTAAAGAGAAGACACGCGTAAGCATACTATCATTGTAACGTATTTGTTTTGAGTTCTTGTGTAATTACTGTTATTACTATGTAGTTATTCCATAGATATTTCATGATAACTTGAGGTGCTGTCTGTTTACAAGCTGGTAACAATACCCTTCATTGTAACCCTCCATGACTGGTGCTGTTATCATATAAATTTCAAGGGTGACTTCCTCAGGGTGTTAGCCCAGGATAAGGTTATATCACAAAGTTAGCAGGAAAAAACTTGTAGTTACTATACTGAAATATTAATTAAATATTCATCTTTTAAATTAAATGAAAAACTAAAAGAAAAAAATATCTGTGAAACTTCCAGAAGGAAAATTGTTTTTAAAACATTAAACATGCTTTCCTTTCTCATTTGCCTCTAGCCGTGTTCTCTCCTCTTCTTCAGTTTCCTCCCCTCTCTTCCTCATCTGTAGTGTTTGCCTTCCCATCTTCAAAAAAGAGAGCAAACCAAAGGCAACAATTCCTGCACTGGCAGGTCAAGCTCTGATATACCTGAGGCTGTCTATTATCAGGACATTTTCCACCCCATCTTTTCTGCCCATGATATCAACAGCAATCTCCTGTTTCTTTTGCCCATATTCACCCACACGCTGTTGCTACACTTTCCCACATTCTTCCAGAACCGGCACACCAGACTACTACCATCTCCTTTTTTAAAGACCTCTGTGGGTTCCCTTTCTGTTGTGACTCTCCAAGAAATGAGTCAAGTATCACATTTATCACTAAAAAAATTATGTGTTTTCTCCACAATGCCTTGCACTATCCTTTGCTGAGTAATTATGTTGGTTAGCCTATTATTGTAACCCTGGTGGTTGCTTTTCCTTACTCCTGCTTTCCTGCTTGCTATTTTGTTACCATTGTCATGTTTTTCCTTCTAAATTGGTTTATAAGCATTTTAAACTAGAGAAATTAACAAACACTCAGGTCCAGATCTACAAAGGTATTTAGCCATGGAGATGCTGAGGCTTGCATGTCTAACTTTTAGGTGCCCTGCTCCAGAAGTGTAATTCACAAGCCCAAAGTACATGATTAAGTTTCCTATGCAGTAAATTGGGAGATGTAAGTGCTTGGAATGGAATTTATAATAGTCAGCACACTGAGCAGGGGGGACCTAAACCAGGCAACAGGAAATGCTAAACCAAGGGATGCACCTGAAATCTCATCTCTCTCCCAACACTCTCCATCAGACAGCAATTGGACCTAAAAGAAATAAAATGGGCAACCAGGACTATAACCCAGTGTCCTTTCTCCTGCTACCTATACCCTTCTGGCTCTATGATTATTGCATTATTTTTTGATTCATAGATATTAAGGTCGGAAAGGACCCCAGCAGATCATCAAGTCTGACCCCCTCCCTTGGGCAGAAAAGAGCACTGGGGTCGTCACATGACCCCAGCCAGGTGCTTGTCCAGTCTCCTCTTGAAGACCCCCAAGGTAGGGAAGAGCACCACCTCCCTTGGAAGCCCCTGACAGATTCTGGCAACCCTTACCATAAAGAAAAAAAAATTGTGTGTGGCAACTTAGACCACCTCCAATGTATTTTAGTTTGGTACAGGCAAATTGTCCCATTATGGCAAAAAATCATGCATGTATACATGTCACACAACTGCTGCCTCCCCGTGCCCCGAGAATGGGTTGGCTTGCCCCTGGGGCAGAGCAGGAAGGCAACAGGAAGGCAGATGGGTGTGGTGGCAGCCAGAGAAGATGGTGGGGATGGTGCACAGGGTGCTGGATGACCAGGCATGGTCAGTAAAGCTAGAAGATTGCTAGAAGCCTGCCAAGCCTAAACTTCCCCATACCCAGGCTTCCAGCACTTCTGTGCATTGTTGGATTTGGCTGTATGCTGCCTGTGAGGTGGGGCAGCACCCATGCAGCTAGCACCCCACAGAGGTGGCCCCAGGGAGCACCGTCACCATGAAGGGAAGGACCAGGCCCCCCTCAGCCCACGGGCTGCATGACCTGGTGGCAGCTTGCATGGGCAGGCTTCACTGGGAAAATAAAAGTGGAGAAGAGCTGGATCCTTTTTTTCTGCAGAGCCTGCCTGCCTCTCCTGCTGCTGAGAGGTGAGTTGCTGGTGGACTCTGAGCTGTGGGGACCCCTGGACCTTTCCTCCATGGCAGCAGTACCAGGGTGGGCTGGTAGCAGGTGGGTGCCACCTGGGGGGCAATGCTACCATGAAGGGAAGGTCTGGGGGCCCCTGCAGCTCACCCCCCAACCAAGTGGGAGGCAGGCAGGCTCCATGGAAAAAAAAAAGTATCAGACCCCTTGCTGCTTCCCCCCACCAGTGGCGCCTTCCCACAGTCGGGGTGGGGAGGAGAGGTGAGCTGCCAGTGGGCTGTCGCTGTTCTGTAACAGTGATAGAAACCCCTAAAAATTGAAATGGTGGATCATAATTAATAAACCAACATTTCAATTTAAGGGAACTAAACCATCCTCATGTGTACAAGTGCTCATCATTTTTGTAACTGTATTACTGCAAGTGAGACTGATTGTGCCAGGGAAAGTATGAGGGTCTTGGAGGGCTGGGTAGAGAAAGGGAAGCCTGAGAGAGGACAGAGTAAAGAAAGACAAAGGGTAATCCCGGGGAGGACAGTATCAATCTGACACTATCTGGGACACTGGCATTCTCACCTCCCTCCCCCACCTCTTTGAAAAAGAAAATGTTCCCACTTCCTGGGAACTAACAAAGAAGAAGCAGCTCTTTGAGAAGGAGCTGCTACAGATCAGTGGGGAAGCCAAGGACAGAGAAGAGTCAAAGTCTCAAAGCCAGATACTGGCCCCTTTTGAAGCCATGACAAGGCTGGCTTTGGTGGTCCTCTCAGGAGAGGGGGACTAGACAAGACTTTTTGCAGGATGGAATTTCAAGGCAGATCTTCCTCTCAAAAGCAGTGTGACCCTTCACATCTTTCTACCATTATCCTGAATGGAGGGGGAAATGTCTCCATCTACAAATCATCTCTAGGTTTTCACTATGGTAAGGCATATAGCTAAGTCACCATGAACAAGAAGGGTATGTAACATTTCAAACATAATTTTTTCTCTCTTCACTGTCTCGGGGTGATTGTTAACATAAATTGTTATTTCTTTTAAGGATAGCCAAACTAATTTTGCTTAATTTTGATCACAGTCAAGTATTAGGAGTGGAGGGAGGGGGGAATTTCAGCATTAATACTATCAAGTTTTCATTTCATGTGAGAGAGGCTGTGAAATAGGAACAGCAAGAAAAATAAATACAAAGAAACTGTGAGAAAAGGAACATAAAGGTTAATTGAATCTCCCTTGGAAACAAACAAAGAAACCTTTGGTTTAAATTGTGGGATTAAAAAGTTTTACAATCTCAAACAGGGTTTTCAGTACCCCAATATAATGTGACAAATTCTATTGTTAAGGTCTTGTGGGGAACACAACTGATAAATTAGGTCTCTGCCATACTTAACACTTATTGTGCAATTTACTGGTTAATTGTATTATAAATTTAGACAAGCTACACATGCAAAGCCATTATCACACAATAAAAATTGCCAGCCAGCCATAAAAATGGCTACCAGTCATATAGATGCTGCTTGAAAAATGTTAAACATTTTTAGCAGATTTCTATTAAGATTTAAGTTCAATGTGTGGCTTATCACACATAGGGTGATAGTGGTTGGCCAGGTCCTCTTCCATCCTAGGGCAAATTGCATTCTTTCTTCCACACTTCTCCTCCATGACTTGTGCTCTAGTCTGATGGTCCAGAGTGCCTCATCAGCTGCAGAAAGACATTCAAATTAGTGATAGAACTCTTTAACGTGGAATAATTCATAGATCTTGTTGTGTTAAGTATGGTTTAAACTGGGACTATGGATTCTTATCTCATTGCCTTGTTTAGCTTGTATGACTCTTGTTTCTTTACGTTTCGTAGTTGGTAGGGTCAGAAGGGACCTGAGCAGATCATCAAGTCCAACCCCCTGCCATGGCAGGAAAGAGTACTGGGGTGAAATGACCCCAGCAAGGTGTTCATCTAGCCTCCTCTTAAAAACCCTCAGGGTAGGAGCCTGCACCACTTCTCTTGGAAGTTGGTTCCAGATCCTAGCCACCCTGACAGTAAAGTATCACTTCCTGATATCTAGTCTGAATC
>NW_017728931.1:85170919-85176168 GCF_001723895.1 Crocodylus porosus | reverse complement strand
TTTGAACAGGGTGCTTTTTACCCCCTCGTCCAAGTCACTGATGAAGATGTTGAACAGTGTGGGCCCGAGGACCAAGCCCTGTGGAACCCCACTGCTCACATCCCTCCAGGTCGGAAATGACCCATCAACCACCACTCTCTGGGTTTGGCCCTCCAGCCAGTTAGCGACCCATTTGACTGTCGACACCACAGTCCCCCAGTTTTTTAATGAGAATGAGGTGAGAGTCAGTGTTGAAGGCCTTCCTAAAGTCCAGAAAGGCTATGTCCACTGCTACTCCTACATCTAAGGATCTTGTGACCTGGTCATAGAAGGCCACCAGCTTGGTCTGACAGGACCTGCCTCTAATGAACCCATGTAGGTTGCCCCTAAGCATAACCTCCCCCGCTGGGGAATATTTCCCTTGCTGCAGAGAACTTGTCTATATTAGGCAATCATACTGGTTATACTGAACCATTTTAAGCTCAAAATGTTGGTTATACAGAAACAGTTTAATGTTTTTCCTATGTCTTTTTCTAGAGCTGCCATAAATCACGGCAGCCCTATGGATAGCTATTGTGCCTTTCATGACCCAGCCTGAAGTAATCGTCTTAATCTGGCAGTGCATTTTGCAAGGCCACCAAGTCACTGTGGGATGGTTGGGGGAGGATGAGGTGAACTGTTTCATTTTGTTGCTATCCTCACTGGCACCAAATTAATTCAGTTCGAACAGGCTGAGTGGTAGCCTGTCTTACTAAATTTGCTTAAACAAGTTTTTTCTAGTAGTTATTAGAGTATCTGGAAACTTTTTGTATGTGGATTGAAATCTTTCTATTTATGTTCTGGAATTTAGGACCATATCCTGACTGACTTTACAAATGCTTCTGGTTTTAGACTTTAGTACACCTAAAATAAGTTCCTCTGTTCCCTTTTATGCCCAGGTGACCTATCACCTGGACAAGGGATAAGAGATTGATGTCATATATCTTGACTTCAAAAAAGCCTTCAACCTGGTATCCCATGATCACCTCTTGATGAAAGTGGCCAATTGTGGCCTTGGGTCCACCATGATCTGCTGGATCGGAAATTAGCTCTGTGGTCGGACCCAGAGGGTAGTAATTGATGGCAGTCACTCATCATGGTGTCCTGTGACCAGTGAGGTCCCCCAAGGCTCTGTCCTTGGATTCATATTGTTCAACATCTTCATTAATGATGTGGACATTGAAGTCAGGAACGAACTGGCCAAGTTCTCCGATGACATCAAACTTTGGGGCAAAGCATCCACACCAGAAGACAGACGGGTGATCCAGACTGACCTGGACAGGCTCAGCAAATGGGTGGATGAGAACCTGATGGTGTTCAAGACCAAAAAATGCAAGGTTCTCCACCTTGGGAGGAAAAACCTGCAGCATCCTTATAGGCTCAGCAGTGCTACGCTGGCTAGCACTACGGAAGAAAGAGAGTTGGAGGTCATCATTGACCACAGGATGAACATGAGCCTTCAGTGCAATGCTGTGGCTACTAAAGTGACCAAAACACTGGCTTGCATCCATAGATGCTTCTCAAGCAAATCCCAGGATGTCATTCTCCCCTTGTACTCGGCCTTGGTGAGACCGCAACTGGAGTACCGTATCCAGTTTTGGGCTTCACAATTCAAAAAGGATGTGGAGAAGCTTTGGAGAGACCAGAGAAGAGCCATGTGCATGATCAGAGGTCAGGAAAACAGATCTTACAATGACAGGCTGAGAGCCATGGGGCTCTTTAGCCTGGAAAAGCGTAGGCTCAGGGGTGATTTGATGGCCACCTGTAAGTTTATCAGGGGTGACCACCAGGAGTGCCCCAAGGGACGATGAGGTCGAATGGTCATAAACTACTGCGAGACCACTTCAAGCTGGACATAAGGAAGAATTTCTTTACTGTCTGAGCCCCCAAGGTCTGGAACAGCCTGCCATTGGAGGTGGTTCACCTACATTGAACACCTTCAAAAGTAAATTGGATGCTTATCTTGCTGGGATCCTATGACCCCAGCTGACTTCCTACCCTTTGGGCGGGGGGCTGGACTTGATGATCTTCTTAGATCCCTTCCAGCCCAAATGTCTGTGAAATCTATGAAATCTCTTCAGTGAATGGAGAGAGGTAGCTGCCTTCAAGGATGCTGAGCAGGAAGGAACTGAGAGACAGCCAACAGAAAATAATGAGCACAGGGGTACGTCTATATTCCCAATCCTCCTGGGAGTTTAGGCACCTAGTGGTGGTGATGTAATCTTTTTCCATAGTAGCTATTAGTTAGAGCATCTACACAGAAAGCGGGACACCTGGATTCCAAGCCCTCTTCAGCCTGAAGAATTCAAATTCACATCTCCCATGAAAGTGTCCTAACCATCAGACTATAAAACACGTTTCTCTGACTGCTGGACTGTCTAGGTGCTTGTACCTGAGGTCACCCTCCTCATCTTCTGGTGAGGTCAACCCTACCGTAAAGAAAAAAATTGTGCACATGTATATGGTGACATCATTATGTTAGACAAATAGCAATTTCTCATCACTTTTTGTCACGTGTAAATGGCCACATCATCACATGTACAAGCACCCTATAGTTTTAACCTCAGGATAACACTCATCCACTAAAATTAAGCAAAGTCATGGGAAGCCAATTACAGATCAGTCTCTGGGCCCTGTTGCCATGCCCAGACTGCCATCTTCTGCTGGATTGAAAAGGGCAACCAACTGTCCTACTTATTGAACTATTTACATTACCAGTTGCTCACACTGATCCCCACAGAATATTCCTCACCAGAACTGCAGGCTAGATGGCAGTCCACTTAGCATCTTTCATCACAGAAGTTAGATAATCCTTGAGAACTTCATGCTTTTTTCATTTGTACCATGTGGAAATGAAGTGTCAGTGTATCATAAAAATTAAAAACTTTGGTGAAATACTCCAATACTTGACTGCACATTCTCAGAGATGAAAACTACATATATTTTAAATTGCTCACTAATGGAGTAGGTGTGTCAGACTACGTCATCAAGTCCAGGTGGACTTCTCACATTACAGTACACTTGGATGAACTAAAGGTACAATAAACTTTGCTAACCTCACCAAAGATCTGATGAGTTTTGTACTACCATTACCACAATGCCTATAAATAGTAATACCAGTTTTAAGACACCTCCCAAGAAGTCCGATAGACCTTTATTCTACACTAAGTTTTCCAATACCAATAAAAGGATTCCCTCCTATCTCAGTGTGTACAACTCATGTTGCATATTGTAAATATTTATGTCATAAAAAGTGCTTTTTCTTCCCCCATGCTTGCTAAGAAAAAAATAAATATGTGAAGCCTGATAAACTACTTTCACGTATGCTAACTATGGGTTAACTCTGAAGCTAAAGATGACAATGTAAAACATCAGCGTTAGTAATTGTTTTTCTGAAGACTGTGTAATAGATTCAAGGATATTAAATAAAGCTAGAGGGCACTATTATAATAATCTAGATTGACCTGCATGACACAGGTCACAGTATTTCATCCAACAAATTCTGCGTTGAGTCTATTACCTGCAGATGAGCTAGAGCATATATTTAAGAAAGACATTCAATCTTGATTAGAAGACGTCAACTGTTGGAGAATCCATGGTATGCCTAGGCATACTATTCCAGCACATCCCTGAATTCACTGTACAAGATGTGTGCCTTTATCTAGCCTGAATTTGTCTACCTTTACCTCCCAGTAACTGGAGTTTTTCCTGCCATATTTGAAAGTGTTCAGTGAATAGGAGTCTTCTCCTCATGTAAATACTTATAGGCTGCTCCAAAGTCACCTTTTAACCTTCTTTTAATTAAACAAAATAGACTGAGCTTCTTAAGTCCCTCACTGTAAGGCAGGTTTTCCAAGCCACTGTTTTAATGTCTTCCCAATGTTTTTAACATCATCTGTGAAATGCAGACATCATAACTGGACATAGTATCTGAGCAGTGAAACCATTATTACCATATATATGGTAATATCACCTCTATGTACCTACTCAACATTCCCTTGCTTATACATACAATGGTCATATTAGCCACAGCACAACATCTAACTAAATTGCTTTTATCCCACACTTACATGCCAAAAACTGCACTTTCCCCTGGCCATTCTGCCATACAGATTCCCTGATGAAAACCTTTACAATCATTTTTAGTTAACTATTAGCAATAAACAATAAAAGTGTATGGCACATGAAACATTAAAAATGTAAGGAAAGTGTAAAATAAATTGAATTAACTGTAAAATGAATAACTCAAAGGCTACAGTACCAATTGTATTATTCATTTTCATATTTAATTCAATAAAAGCTTCCATTTGTAAATGTTAATGAAGCTAATGCAGAATTTCCAGTCTGCTGCACTAAAATGTTAGAGCATCCAAGGAGCTTGATGCTGAATTTAGCTCCCATGTGCCACACAGCAGCTTGATGCATACTGCATTTCATAAACCATATGATGGGCAATAGCATGAGTTTCTAAAGCTAAACTGTTCTTTATTACAGGCCTTGTTACACATTAAGTTTAGGCTGTCCTGCAGTTCTTAACCCCTGGATTGTCCACCCGTTAACACCTGAAACTAGTTTAAAGCACACTTTAGGCATTTTAAGATTATGCCACTCCAGGGACAGATTCATCTCTAATTTGTGTTACCCAGCTCATGTTCCATTAATGTGTGGTCACTCCCCACAAACGAGCTGCCCAATTTGCAGTCCAGATCTCAGGATCCACCCTCCTATTCTTTGTGAACAAGTTTTCCACCCCCTGAGCTCTTCTGCCCTAGGGGTGGTTGTGGTACCAGGCCAACACCCCCTCCCACACCTGGGGGTGTTACCTTCCCACTCCCAGGGTTGCAACCTTGCGCAAACAGCCAGCAGAGTACATGCCAGCTAACCAGGTACATGCCAGCACCGAGGGGTCCAGGAGTGGGGTCTAAGAGGGGTGAGGGGAACAAAGTAGGGGGCTGGATCAGGTCCCCATGAGCTGGGGCTTCCTTCCTCTGGCAGGGGCAGTAGCTCCCCTAAAAGCACCTTCCCTCACCACTTCCACCACCTAGCCACCCCGGGCTACCAGCATCCCCCACACCCCAATCCCAATTTATCAAAACATGAGACTTTTTTAATTTACTTCCTCTTTATTACTTTTTACTTAGTTTCATAGTTTCATAGTTTGTAGGGTCGGAAGGGACCTGAGCAGATCATCTAGTCCGACCCCCTGCCATGGCAGGAAAGAGTACTGGGGT
>NW_017728931.1:85164056-85170908 GCF_001723895.1 Crocodylus porosus | reverse complement strand
GCTGTGTATTCCTCCTTAATATAGAGCGCCACACCCCCACCCCTCTTTCCTATCCTGTCCCTCCTGTGCAGCCTATAGCCCTTGACATTGACCTCCCAATCATGCATTTCATCCCACCACGTTTCCGTAATCCCCACTACGTCCGGGCTGGTGTCAGCCAGCAGGAGGGTGAGTGTATAAAAATACTTCTTTTTATTTTTTTCCCTTCAGTGCCTGGCTTCCTTCATTTCACCCCACTTTCCTGACCCCCATTTCCTTTCTAGCTCCCACTTCATTACCCACCCTCATCCCATTAACTCTCTGCCTCCAAGCTTCATGCTTCCTACCCCCTCTAACACACTTCTCACCCCCCCGCCACCACCACCTAGAGCAGGGAACCAGCCCTGTTGTGACAACTCACAGCTGTAGCTCCTAGTCAGGCCTCTGCTTGCCAGCCCTCTAAGTGACAAGTCACAGCTGTGCAGGTGTGAGACAGTCAGGGAAGGTTTTTAGCCTTAAGGTGTGACTGTTCCAGACTCAAGTTAGCACTAACATGGATAAGTATTTGAATAGCTCAAATTGCAACATAGGCCTTAAGAGAACTGTTTACAGAGGTAGGTACAGAAACTATAGCACTCATTCAAGCCATGAGCAAAGAGATGGACTTTCCTAGTACCTTTCCTGTTATTCACACTCTTGCCTCCCCTCCACACTCCTCCTACCTGCAACCTGTGTTCCCTCCACCAAGATCCATACAGACGGATATGTTTCCTTTTAACAGTTTTTGCTTTGTCATGGCCATAGGGACACATTCACCACCACAAACCTAGTTCTGATTTTAAGGCCTCATAATCCTGCAGATATTTAGGTCTGAAATACACTCCCACATGTAATCTGGGTACACCCAAGCGTGTGCCCCATTCTGAATTGAATGGGATGGGTAGGCAGGAAGGGGTGCTGTGAGAGGGATGCCAGAAGTTCAGGCAGATCCCTCTTTCCTCTACAGAGTTAACCCAAGCCCAAAGTTCTTAACTATGTACAATTTCTTAAGTTATAATATACATACACATAAAACTAAATATCATATATATTTAGATTAGATTTTACATACACACACACACACACAGAGAGAGAGAACACTAACCTAAATCACAATACAACATTTCAGTTACACAATATAAGGTACAAACATGAACAAACTTAATAACAACTATTCCTTAGTATAGTACCTGACCCATGGGAAGAGATAGTCCTCCTTCCAATGGGGTCCCTTGGGTGGTGTCCAGGAAGCACCAGGGGCCTCTCCCCTTAGGGCCCTGACTAGGCGGGGGGGCTGCTCACCCAGCCCCTTCTCTGGGTTTCCCCACCCCAAACATCTTTCCCCTGTGGGCCCCAAGGGCCCAATGACTCACGCTCCCACAGGTGGCGGTGCTCAGGGCCCAGCTTGATGGGGTCTCCTCTGCTGGAGTGCCTCTCCAGGCCTCTCCCACACTGCTGAGCTCTTCTCCACCCTGTGCCCATTCTAGGCACTGAGGGCTCAGCTCCTCTCAGCTCCTGCACCACTGCTGCTGGCGCCTGGGTGCTGAGCCTCATGCTGCAGCACTGCCATTTCCCCGTGCCCTGGCTCAGCACTGAGGGCTCTCTTAGCACAGGCTGGGCCCTTCAGGCTCTGGCCAGCTGTCCTCACACCAGGTGGCTAACTCAAGCAGGCTCTGTGGCTCCCTGGCTCCCAAGGCTCGGGCCCATGTGCCACCCTACACACCTTGGGACCTGGCTGCTTGTTGGGAGATGGGGCCTGAACTGCCTCACTGCGGCCCCCAAGGCCCTGCTGGGGTTGCAGGTTCAAGCCGCCACTTGTGGCTCCCAAAGCCTGAGCTCTGTGCACCAAACTGTGCACCGTGATGGGCCCAAGCAGTCTCACACTGCTCCCAGGGCCAGGTCTTCATGCACCATCCCTGTGCACTATCAACAGCCCGAATATTCTCGCATCACTCTCAAGGCTGCTCCTCCAGTGGCAGCTTCAGGAGCCTTGGGCCTATTACCCGCTGGGGGAGAGCACCCCAGCTTTTGTTGGCTCTGCTCTTCTTGAGTCCTTTGCTGCATCTGCCCCTTGTGCTGGGCATGCAGCTCCTCTTATATGCTCCAGGGCTCTGCTTCTGAAGTCTTCTTGACCTGACAGTTTGCAGTCTTCAACCAGGTCCAGGGGAGCTCTTCTCCCCTTCAGGAAAGGGATGTGACTTTATTTCTCCTGCTGCCTCCTGATTGGTGGATGGGCTCCACCAATCAGAACAGCAAGATCTCAAGCCTGGGACTCAACCCAAGCTCTGAAAGGTAAGCCTGCTACACACATATTATTGCTGCTGAGGAGGATGTGCTTCACCCAATTGCTGTCTTTTTTCTGCAGGGTGACATCCTGTTGGTCCTTTGTGTTGCTCATGTAACTTATTTCTGCTGGCTCTTGTAAGGCCTCTGCACTACAGCCAAGCCACTAGGTCAACAACACTCAACCCCCTGAGTAGGGCTAGCTGCGTCTGAGCCTGCTGATTGTTTCCAGGCCTGCTCTTAAGGAATTCTTGCAGCACGTAGCCCCTTCTGCGCAACAAACTGACTTTGGTCAGGAAGTCTCTCTTATCTGTGTGACTTCCCTTATGCCTGTTCCTGAATTTGTGCCTATATACCCAAGGCCCTACTTCAGCTTGCTTTCTGACCTGTTTCTAGTAACCCTCCTGACTTGGCACATGAACCCCAGTTTAACTTCAGTTTGCTTCCTAACATCCCCTTCTGGTAACCCCTCTGGCTCACCATATGAACCCTAGTTTGATTTCAGCCTCCCCCTGACTATAGCCACTGGTAACACCCCCCTGCTCTAACCATTATGCTGAATGCCTCTGTCAACCCTGACAACTCTTCAGCATCAGGGTATCTGATGCCTCAGATGGTTGTTAAACCTTCTGATCTTGAATATCTGGTGCTTTAAGTGCTGTGCATTTCCACCGCTCACCTGAATCTCCTGAATTCTACCTTTGTTCCATTGTAGCTTGCCTGTCCCTTGCTACTGTATGGCTTTTTAATGGTCGGATGCAGACTTGTTCATCTGTGCATGGTGGTCTCAGGTCCTTAGCACCTTTTGCAGTGGGTTTCTCTTAAGTGCTTCCGTGCCCTGTCTGTCATTGCTCCACTGGGCTGCAGTGGGTTATTCCCCAAGGCAAGTATCTGTATCTCCAGCCCACCACTCTACAATGGGCTGTTAACCAGTCTCTGGGAGGTTGTATTACAATAGCCCAACATTGCTCAGGAGAGTTCCCTTCACTGTCAGTTTCTTGGCTATCTACACTGTTACTCTGCCTTCCCATGAGAACACAGCTTATGCACAAATTCCCATTTGGCTGAATTGCTTGAGTTCTGCTGTTGCTTCAGTTCTCTTGTGACCTACTGCTATACCTTGCAAAATGTACCAATAAATGAGACTCCTGTATTTGACTGAAGGGAACTGAGGTCCCAAACCACAGATCAGAAACAAGCCTAGAGGCCCTGATCAGCACTAACTCCCTCTGTAGGAGCAGGAAGTAACCACAGAACTGAACTTGCTTTCAACAATAATCCAATATTTTTATCAGGACAAGTGCTCAGCCCAGCCTCAGAAATAATAGTAGGGGGATACCCTAAGTCGCTCACTCTTCAGCAATAATATGTTATTGCCTTTCCCCTGTGTATAAAGAGGGTCTGACTTCATTAATTGTTCCAATAGCATCTGCCCATGCTCTCTGTCCCCAGCAGGGCAACAACCAATCCCTTGCTGAAGTTACTGATGCTAGCATGTTCTGCATACTCATTAAGAGTTGGCTTCTGATTCCTGTTCTTTGAACCAACCATTTCCATCACTGCTGGGTACTCTGGACATGCTGGCTGAATCCAAATGTTCTCTCGATAAAGCCCTTTTGTAGCAGCTCTCAGATAAAGCACCAGTATATTCAGGATCAAACCACTCTACCCTAGCTCCCAGATGAGCCCAGCCATTGTTCCTCATGGTGCACAAATGAACCCCTCTGCCCCCAGCCACCACCATCACCACCATCCTTTACTATTGAATTTCCATCCTCTCCCCAGCACCAGCTGGTGACCCTTAACTAAGCTTCTCTTTTGGTCATGAAATAACCACTCCCCCATTTTGACTGAAATGCAAGTCATTAGAAACAATTCCCTTGTCTTTGCTCAGGCATGATATCCCTCCTTTCCTGTGGAAAACTGATATTCAAGGAGCAACAATCCTAGCAAGAACAAATACGAGAGTTTCTTCTATCCCTGTTGCTAGCCAAACAAAGCTTCAGGAAGTCATCCAGTTCCACCTCACATACCTTCAATTTCTAGATAATATTTCTTGCCTCATTATGCTCTGACTAATCCACCTAACAGAAACTGGATCTGCTATTTATTGTGACTATGAATTTTCTAGGATTAAAAGTGAATAGGTCTGTTCTGCCATTTTCCAGTAGTCAGTTTGGGATTTTATGAGGCTGCAGAGTCTCCTGTTGTTGATCACTGTCTTTGCACACTTTTCACTATGCTCTCCTGTGGGTAGTCCTGGATGAACAGTATACCAGTATATGGACAGTCTTCCAGCCCAGTATATTTACTTCCAGCCATATTTACTTCCAGTCTCCAGCTGAGAAATATGTATCTGTCTCACAATGCCAGCTCTTAAATCTGAGGGAATGACTGCTCGTTTACCTTTATGCAAAGTTTGCCTAGATTAGAGCCAGGGCAGGCTGGGCCACTGCCACATGACCAGATCAGGGCCAAGACAGCTGTTGATGCTTGCTAGATCAGCCCCCCACCACTTGGCTGAACTGGGCCCCAGCTGTCCTCCACCTCAGGCACTGGATCATCCCCCTATCGTACAGCCAGATCAGCCTCCCACCATGCCCACCCTGCATGCTAAATCAACCCACTACTGTACCCACACCATGTACTAAATCAGGCCTACAACCTAGATCAGGCCCATGGAGGAACTTGGCACTATCTATCTGGCCCATGGGGCTAAAACATTGTGCACTATTTGTGCTAGACCCATTCATAACATCACAAACAGCAAATATGTGGATAGACCAAGTAGGATTTTAACTATTTTTTTATACACCTGGATTTTAAATCATGTTGTTTTTAAACCCAAAAAATGTTTTTTGGAGGCCTGACTGAATGCGTGAGGTTGATAACATCATTCACCTTGTAAGAAGGCTATTTCTGTGCATCAGTGTATATTTCAGTCTGGTATATCACTGGCAGAGGTCTTTGCTGAACTTTCTGTAGATATAGTACAGCTACCTGCTATGTTTGACTTGAAATGGTAGAGAATTTTAGTGGCAATTGGCTTTTTAAACATATATAGAATTTCGTCCATGACTCAGGAAATGGCAAAACAGAGACCAAAAGGAGCATTTCTCCTTTTGCTAACATTGCAGTTATATAGCAGTGATACACAGAAAGATCTGTTTAACACAAGACGTCGTAAACTACAAAAGCAACCAACAATGTCAGGTTTTAACTAATGGTTTTGCTACACCTACTACAGAATCATGCAGACACAACAGAGGCAACAGCTTATACCGATATCCTTGTACATTGGTACAATTGTTACATCTTTATAAACCCAGACATAGTTTCTGCTGTGGAAAGTTTAAAACCTAAACAGCTAAGACAGACTGCAATTTCAAGTGATACAGGTGGAACACAAAGAAATTGGACAGTAGGATGGGTTCCAACATCCTTATATGTTCAGTTGTTGTTTAGATAACTGAAGGGCAAAATTAGCTAAACAGAAAGAAAGAAAGACTTTGACTTTTTAATTACTTTATTCAGGGGTTCAGGGATACAACAATGGTGGCCGCTTGCAAAGCGAAAGCACAAACAACTTACTACCAACCCAAAAACTAGATCAGACAAGTCTCTTTGTCCTCGGATCCAGAAACCAAATTGGGCAAGGGAGTTCGTTTTCCACATGAGAGCCACCCGCACCCATTTTAATGCCCACAAAAGTGCGTCCCACGCAAATCCCGGGCCAAAAGAATCCCCGGAACAACCAAACCACCAACACATCACACCGTGACACACCCCTTCACTGCATTTCCCGTCGTGTTTCACATGCTACGCGGTCGGCGTGCCGGCCACACAGTCCCAAACAATTCCAACCCTGCTCCATCCCATCATACACTTCACACAACCTTCAACTTCCACACAACAGAGAGCAAAAAAGCAGCCTGGCGAGGGCCCAGGAAGCGGCAGAGCTGGAAGTCGCAGTTCGACACCAAGCCAGCCCGGTCGCCCAGACCGGTCATGACATCAGAGCGCGTATTTGAGACGGCCATCCTCCACCTGGCACAGCGCGCCCTCAAGGGCCCAGCGCGCCTCAAAGGCGGGCACTACCTGCCGGAGCACAGCGTACTCAAACTCCAGCGAGAGGAGCGCCTGCACCAGGAGGCGGAAAAGCCGCAAGGCATCATCTGAGCCGGTCCTGGCAAGCCGGCCGGTGGCTCTTGAGGACAGCCAACTTGGCCTGACCCAGCACGAAGTTGGCCAGGCAGACGGTGCCCCTCTCAGCTGCCCGGTACGGGCAGGAGCACATGTAGGTGGTCTCCGAAAAGCTCCTGCCCAGAGCCCGCAGCAGCAGGCTGAGGGTGACAAAGAGTGGCTGCAGGCAGGGGTAGTCAAGGAAAGTGTGAAAAAGGGTCTCCTCAACACCCCCCGGGCAGAAGGAACAGCCTGCCAAGGCGGCTGGGTCCAAGTGGGACGCAAATGTGCCAGTGGCTAGGATGCCGTGCAGCAACCGCCACTGCAGGTCACCAGTCTTCTTGGTGATTGGCAGCTTATACAATGTGC
>NW_017728931.1:85157284-85164045 GCF_001723895.1 Crocodylus porosus | reverse complement strand
AGCAAGAAAAGAGAGAGAAAGCAAGATAAACAGAGGCTAGAGACCTTTAGGCAGGTGGGAGTGGGAAAAGAAAAGAGATAGAAGCCGGGAAGTCTTACGCTCGGGATCGCCCCACGCAGCTCCAAGCGAGCCTGGTCCGGTGCGTCCAAAGCGGAAGGAAGGAAGGAAGGAAGAAAGAAAAAATGAAACTGGGTGAGGAGGGCGGTCAGGAAGGGTGGTCAGGAAGGCCAAGGCGGAGATGGAACTGGGACTAGCTACCCAAATCAAGGACAACAAGAAGTCCTTTTTTAAATACCATGCGGGCAAAAAGAAGGTGCTGGGTAACATGGGGCCCCTGCAAGACTCGCTAGGAAATCTGGTCATCATGCCAGATGACAAAGCTAATCTATTCAACAACTTCTTTGCCTCCATTTTCCTAAGCAGGGACTGGATCAGCCCCCTTACTGGGACCCCCTCAGGCCCCAGGAGAGGCGTACCCAGTCCAAGGGTCAATGAGGATCTAGTCAGGGAACTTCTGGAGGGACTGGACTTATTTATTAAATCAACTGATTTGGACTATCTCCAACCCAGAGTGCTGAGAAAATTAGCTGAGGTCATTGCGGGACCCCTGGCATGGCCTTATGAGCACTCGTGGTGCTCTGGTGTGGTGCCAGACGACTGGAAGAGGGCCAACGTGGTTCCCATCTTCAAGAAAGGGAGGAAGGAGGACCCAGGAAACTATAGGCCAGTTAGTATTACCTTGATTCTGGGTAAGCTTTTTGAGAGAATTATCCTGGCACATGTCCATGAGGGGCCAGCTGGGGAGATCATGCTTAGGGGCAACCAACACAGGTTCATTAGAGGCAGGTCCTGTCAGCCAACCTGGTGGCCTTCTATGACCAGGTCATAAAATCCTTAGATGCAGGGGTAACAGTGGACGTAGTCTTTCTGGACTTTAGGAAGGCTTTCGACATTGTCTCTCACCCCATTCTCATTAAAAAACTGAGGGACTGTGCTGTCAACACCTACACAGTCAAATGGGTCACCAACTGGCTGGAGGGCCGCATCCAGAGAGTGGTGGCGGATGTGTCATTTTTGACCTGGAAGGATGTGGGCAGTGGGGTCCCCCAGGGCTCAGTCCTTGGGCCCGCACTGTTCAACATCTTCATCAGCGACTTGAATGAGGCGGTAAAAAGCACCCTGTTCAAATTTGCTGATGACACTAAGATGTGGGGGGATGTGGACACGCAACACAGGAGGAATAGGCTGCAATCAGACCTAGGCAGGTTACAAGGGTGGGCGGATGAGACTAGAATGAGTTTCAACACTGACAAGTGCAGGGTGCTGCACCTGGGGAGGAAGAACCAGCAGCATACCTACAGGCTGGGGAACTCCTTTCTCATCAACATAGAAGGTCCAGGAGAGGGCCACCCACATGATCGGGGCAGCAGGGCAGGCCCTATGAGGAGAGGCTAAGGGACCTGAACCTGTTCAGCCCCCACAAGAGAAGGCTGAGTGGGGATCTAGTGGCCTGTTACAAACTAGTCAGAGGGGACCAGCAGGCATTGGGGAAGTCCCTGTTCCCCCAAGCACTACCAGGGATGACTAGAAATAATGATCACAAGCTGGCAGAGAGTAGACAACTAGAGGACAAACAGACAACAGGAGGCACTACTTCATTGTCAGGGTGGCTAGGACCTGGAATCAACTTCCAAGAGAAGTGGTGCTGGCTCCTACCCTGGGGGTCTTTAAGAGGAGGCTAGATGAACAACTTGCTGGGGTTGTTTGACCCCAGTACTCTTTCCTGCCATGGCAAGGGGTTGGACTTGATGATCTGCTCAGATCCCTTCTGACCCTACCAACTATGAAACTATCAGACAGTGGGCACGTGTACATGTGCAATTAATGTGATTGAATATACTCCAGCTCAATTTGATGGATTCAATTTAATTTGAGCTAGTGTAGACTAATCCCAATGTCACTGTGCATTTAAGTGCAGTAATTTACTATGCTGCCAGATATCACTTGTATGTGACGGGACTATCCAGCAGTGTAGTAAATTAGTCTACTGCATCCTAACTGCCACACATGTATAGACAGTGATGCTTAAGTGTGCAGCAAATTAGTCTTCTGGGGCACGTGTAGATGACACAGAAGTTAATGTACACTGCACAAAAATTTTAATGAGGCTCTTTTTTGGTGCGGTGCATTTTTGTTTGCACGAATGGTGTTTTTGAGCCCCTCAGATTTAAGTAAGGGGAGTCAAATATCAATTTACCCCCCTAGAATGTCTTTCCTAATGTATTACAGCAGGAGGCACATGTGAACCACCCAGGCTCCCCAGTTCCCACCTCCAGACTCTCACTGGGCAGTCCTGCCACTCACTGGCAGTCTCCTTCAGCACGGTCACCCCAAAATCCTTGTCACTTGCACCCACCTATACTCATTCAGTCTGGTCTCTTTCCATCAGTACACGATCCCAAATACCCCATCCCAATCCCACAGAGAAAATGCATGAATCCTCCCCTCCCATTCCTTCCCATCCTGCCATGCTATAAATATACAGGGGTGGAGGGGTGGGCGAGGTTCATTAACTATAGCTGTTTAATAACTGCTTTATCATAAGAGTAGCGGGTGGGGCTATGATATCATAAAAGTAGCGCAGGGGTGGGTGAGTGGGTGTTTGTTTCCACCCCCACAGGGCACAGCATGGGGATCTGAGTGCTGATCCCCATGCAGTTCAGGAACCCCTTCTCATTAAAGCCATCTGTGACTTGCTGCAGATTCGCTAGGCAGATATTTTTGTTGGCAGCAATCTCCTTAAGCTGTTGACATACCTCTTGAGTTGTCTGCCTAACCATGCAGGCAGCCACACCAAACTGGTTGGCAATGTAGCGGAGACTGGATGGGCTGCCCAGTTTCACAGTGGCCATTGCAACCCTCTTGTCTGGTGAAATGGCCCAATGCATGTTTGTGTCCTACCTTGTGATGTGTGGACCCAGCATTGAGACGATATGATAGAATTCTCCCTTTTCATTCGGAACACCTCCAGTCACTGCTGGTTATTCCAAGTGATCGGCATGATTCGCTCCCACCAGTCCAAGCTGCTTTTGCAGGCCCACACCATGTGGATTCTGGTGTTCCTCCTCAGATTTCTCAACACCTGAATTCCTGTTGTTTATTATTATAATAATTATTATTATTAATCCTATTAAGGCAGGACCACAACTTGCTACTGAAGAGTGTAGCACAGTTTCTATCCTTCTCAAGTGTTCCAGCAGTAATCCAACAGTAAACAGCATTTGCAGAACCAGTACTGCCTCCTCCTCCTGCTCCATGTCTTCCATCATGTCGCATATTTCATCCTCATTCTCCATTTTGCCCCTTTCCATCAGCAGCGGCCTCCCACCTGTCTGCACCAAATGGGGGTCAGGGACTGTGTGGCTGGTCTGGAGCTTACTGTAGGTGCTTTTTCAACACTTCACCTCATCACCCCGGAGCATTGGGGCTTTTGCAAATCCTTTCATCCTTTCCTCCTGATCTTTGCAGCTAGTGTTCTGATATAATCAAGCTTGCAAACAAAAAATGTTTTGCCTACTCCCTAGCTACTCAAAACCTTTGCCATTTTAATGGCAAATAGGCTGTGCTTCTGTAACAAATGTATTTTGCACAAGCAGGCAGGTAGGTCTCAATTTTTGCAATATTCTGGGCCATTGAGCAGTCATCTCAAAGTAAAATGGTCTTATAGTTTCATAGTTTCTAGGGTCGGAAGGGACCTGAACAGATCATCAAGTCCGACCCCCGGCCATGGCAGGAAAGAGTACTGGGGTCAAACAATCATTTACCTCATCACCAAATTTTTTTGTTATTAACTAGGTCCTTCATCACTTTTGGGTCTCTTAACCCTTACAGGTCATGACTTCACAGTCCTTACAAGTTTCTCAGACTCTTATGCAAAAACAGCCTGAATATAAAGGCACCCCCCCCCAAAAAAAAATTTGCCAGTCCCTTTCACAAATTGCTTGTGTGGTTGACCACAATCTGCTTTGCCATGTCTCAGAAAGCCAAGGCCAGCAGTATGCAGCTGACAGCCCAGGAGGCTGATAACTCCAATGCCCATGGACCCAACTGGAGCCAGGAAGAACTGGAGGACTTAATTGACATTTGATCAGAGCAAAGGATCATAGACAGCCTGGAAAATAGAAGCAATAGGCCTGTTTATGTTGAGATCACAAAAGGCATGCAGACGCAAGGGCACAATCATGACTGGACCCAGGTCCAGTGCAAGATCAAGTCTCTGAGATCAGCATTTTACAGAGCCAAAGATGTGAATTCTCATTCTGGGGCAGTTCACACAATTTCCCCCTTCTATCACATGCTGGACATCATTCTTTCCAACACCCCAGGTATGGAGACTTTCAGCACCAGGTTTGGGTTGGAGGTGAAGGTGAAGGAGGAGAAGACAACAGCAGCAGGAGCCCCTCCTGAGGGTGAAACCTGGGGTATGTCTGAGCTGTTCAGAGACTGCTCCCTGTTTCCTGATGAGTGGCAGGAAGAACCATCAGTCACCTTACAATTAGTGCCACTGAGTCCCTCCATTCCACAAAGTAGCACTGATGATGAAGGTTGTGGGTCAGGAAGAAACCCATGCAGCCAATGCATCATCTACTATTACTGAGACCCAAAAACATGCTGGACCTGGTAAGTCTCTTTGAATGTGCCTCTTGCCACTGCCAGGCAACTCCCAGGTTTGTGCTGGTTGAGTTTGGGGGACCCTCCAGGTGGAGAGGGAGAAATTCATGTGTTGCCGTAGGTGGGTCGCCATGTTCTTTGGGTGGTGGTGCAGGCCAGGTTCGATAGCTAATGATTTAGTTTAATTTTTTTCATCTAGCAGTGGCAGGATCCTGTTCCCGAGGCAGTGGCAGACAGTGGACCTGTTCCTGGAGCAGCAAGTACTCGTAAATTCTGGACAGTATAAGTGGTGTTCGACTGTTGCAGGGTCTGTTCCTGTACCTGTCAGCATTTTGTGCACTGCATGGTGGGGATGGTGGTGTGTAGTTTCCTTCTCTTGGGGGGAAGGCAACCATTGCTTTTTTCTTTGTTTAGCAGCCAGTGTGACCCATGGCCACTGGGAAAGGCACCCCACTTGCACTTCAGCAGAGCGCTGCAGAGATTTTGACAGCAAGCAGAGATAGTCCCATAAAACCTCGCTCAAGGTTTTGGCAGAGTCCTCAGTAGCCAGAGCACAAAACGAACCTGCTTGGTGGGACAAACTCTGTGAGTCCCAGAGTAAGGAGGATGCCATCACTGAGGAAGTGCAAGACACCATGCAGAATTTGAAAGACATGGTCGAGGAGTCCCATACTGAATTACAGAGTTCACATGCCACTTCCAAGGATGCCTTTCAAAGTGTGCAGAACTACCTAAATAAACAGCTATGATGCCTGAAAGGGAAAAGTCCGACTAGTCATCTTGCCTCTGTGCAAGACAAGCCAAGAATTGCAGTCAAGTATCTCATGTTGACGCACCCACTGAGTGTGAACAAGTGTTTACTATACCTGGTTTATATTTACATGGCTTACTTTAAGCTGCCTAAAATGAACCCAGGAGCAGTATATGAAAGCATTTGCCACTACTGGGAGCACTATGGGTAGCCTGAAGTAAGTACTCAGGGTGGGAGAGGGTAGCAGGAGCAAAAGGGGATGGTGGGTTTGCAAGAGGGTATCTGAGGGGCTAAAAATAGCCCAGTCAGGGTTGAAGGGGTAGGAATAGCACAGATCTAGGGCTGGAGTGAGTGGCTAGGGTTTCCAAGACCCAGAGCTGTGCTGTAAGCACAGGCAGGCATTCATTAGATCAGGTTAGCCCTTCATAGATCAACTTAAACCATTATCAGTCTGAAGTAAGTTCAACTCCTGCCCACACAACTGGGAATTTAGATCAACTAAATGATCTCCTGAGGTCCCTTCCAACCATCATTTTCTATTATTCTGTTATCTTAATGTAATGTTTGTACATACCTATTAATGACCTCATCAGTACTCCTAGGTCCTAGTAACATCTGTCCATCTCTGCTCCTGCTGGTTCCATTTCTGAATACCTCATTCCCAACAGTTATCTCCTTTTGGGAGACAAAAATTGAGTATTATCTGAAAGGTTCTGATGTCTCCAGCTGCTTGGAGGGGTGCTCAGGTGGGAATGGCAGTGAGAACTGGTTCTTAACTTCCCTAACCCATCAATAGTGCTGCTACAATTGCTGCACTTGTCAGCTACACTTCGACAGCCATCCTGTCCCCTCCTAAGTGCCCTTTCCTCAAGTTGAGGAAGTCCTCCCAGCGGTTTCTTCTTAGCTCACTAAAATAACTTTGCAGCTAAAGGAGCAGTTCATTAGTGTGATATCTGAGTGCAACTGATAGAATATAAATATTTTCAGGCAAACAACAAGCAGTTAAATACTATGTAATCAATTGTTTAAAACCAACCATATTGTTTCATAAGCAAAATAAAATAATTTCTAATGCCAATAAAAATATAAAAACACAAATTGTTTGGCCAAATTGCCCTGTGTGTCATTTTATTTTATTCCAGTACATAAAAATATAGTCAAACAGGTAATTATTTTAAAGGAAAGCAACTAGAAGATATAATAAGTTCAGATACATAAATAATAAAGCTCCTTATATTTAAAGTTGTTATATTTTCATTAAAATTTGAGTAAAGATTTTAATTCATATGCAAATTCTTTCTTGGGCAATGTATAATAGCCTGGCTCTTAAAAATGCAAC
>NW_017728931.1:85000967-85157039 GCF_001723895.1 Crocodylus porosus | reverse complement strand
TAAATTGCTTGTAGTACTATGTAAGTGTCCTCTGTTTACACTGGAATTGTCTGTTGTGCATGATTGTCCCATGAACATTAATAGTTACAAAATGTCATTCTTTCTTGATTACAACACAGGCAGGTTACGGTATTTGTAACTATTAGAATACAATTGGACAATAATATTGCAATAGTCTTCCATTACATTATTGAATGACATACATGTATCATATGAACTGTTTTCATGTAAAATCATTTTAGTTTGAGTTTTGTTCAAATAAGAAGTCTCTCCCATGAATTCACTAAAAGCAGTAAGTTGCCTGATATGGATTAACAGGGTAAAAAAATAGTACTTGATTTTGTAATTAAGTGATAAAATGTTGACACACACAAAGGAATAACCTCAAACAAATGATAGACATATATTGAATAATCATTACATTACACTCCCTTGGAGAACTGATTTAATGGTTTATTAATATGTCAGTCACTGGTAACTCACAGACTGATACAGAATGGCAGCTTGGAGAGTTCTGGGTTTATTGTCACATCTACAAGATGAAGCAGTATTTTGGATTTTAGTGGAGCATGTAAAAAGGCAATTCTAACAAGTATTATCTTACTCTGTGTGGATAATCAGCAAGCAGGCTATTTTGTATACATATGATCTTACTGTGACTTAGAGCAAATGTTCCATTCTTTTGCCAGTACTTGCGCAGAAAGATCAATTGATATCAGCACATGTCTCTGTGGAATGAGGGGCCACTTCCCAGGAGGTTTGATGGTTATCCAAATCAAGAAACTGAAATTACTTCAGAGGAGGGGAAGGAAGGGTATTTCCCCTGGTATGGTTAATACTGATGGAGAAATTCATTTCCTCTATTCTGCACACACAACTCCAGTGTGCAAACAGATCTTGTATTGATCTACGCGTATTTAATTCTAGAAACATTTTCCCTCAGATTTTTTTATTCAAAAGAAACTCTTCTGTCCCTTTGGTCATTATTATAAAGCTTCCCCTACCATGGACCTTCTGCATATCAAAACTATCTAGCAAATCCAAAAAAAAAAAAAAAAAAATGGAAAAAGGAAGGTTATAATGTAAATGAGAATTGGTTTAATTGTTTTTGGTGAATCCGGTTTTCATCACAATATTAATTAGAACTGATTTCACAAATCCACATCAGTTTCAGCAAAACTTACAGCAAACATTTTCTAGCCAACTTGACAAAATGTGATCTCATTATGGGGTACTT
The DNA here is from genome assembly GCF_001723895.1 of Crocodylus porosus. Taxonomy (NCBI): domain Eukaryota; kingdom Metazoa; phylum Chordata; order Crocodylia; family Crocodylidae; genus Crocodylus; species Crocodylus porosus. The sequence continues at coordinate 85,155,802 of NW_017728931.1, read as the reverse complement.
TTACACCTGTACATATGGTTTCTTAACCCCTGACTTCCTAATTACTACCTCCTACTTACATTATTCATTGACTTGCTATAATTATTCTGTTAACATATTTTCAGACATTAATAGATCTTTTATTACCAATTATGTTTCAGATTGCTTTTCACATAAATGCCTGATTCCTAAGTGTGTGTCATCCCATTGATTCTGCTCCAATGTACTCTCCTCAGCAGTTTCAAATGGCTAATAACTCAGTAATATAACTTTACAGATACATTTGGTACCTTTCTCTCCTCTGATTATAGGCATACCAGCTCATTAAACACTAGTGTAAGAACACTAGCTGAGCCCTTCCTTTTAACAAACTAACAGTGTGAAACTAAAGGCTAGGTCCTCCTCTTTTAATGATTTGGTGGCACTTCTGTCATAAACTGAGGTGGCAAGGGGAAAAAGAGGCACAGAACATAATGTTTCAATCACCTTTAATAGCTACAGGAGTGGGGGGTTTATGATTTCAGGCACTTCTTCAACTGTTTCTGTGTGCCTTTGTCATTTATCTCGTCAATTAAAAATTCTCACATTAGTAAAAGGTGCCATGCCAGTGGACACTCCATATTGAGCAAAATTATTTCCAAGTCAAATACCAATCACTAGGAAGCCATGTAGTGTTACTGATATAATAACAAACTAATATTATTAACATGAGACACTGATACATGTTGCAAAACAGGGTTCAGATTTGGAAACATGAGATATAGGAGATGTCTAAGCCTAGAATCAATATGCAACTATATGACTAGTAGTTCCTGCAATGGATAAAATGAATTCCCCTTTTTTGATTCTCAATTTGTTACCATAATTGTATACTGTTTAATGGGTATGTCACAGGGTTCTTCTCCTAGGGCACCATTGGGGCATAATTGGAGCTTATACTTACCTACCCTTTAGTCTCCAATATCTGGGCAATTCATTACACAGGTCCAGTCTAGGATTCTCAGACCTCCCATGAGATCCATGGAAGTCCATACCTTCCAGAACTGACAGTGATACAAAGAAGCAAATACAAATAGACTAGCACCAGGTCATGATAGGACTCTTTTCCTTCAGTGAATACAGTAGACCAGGTCCCTAGTTGGACTGAGGTCTGTCTCTGTAGTGCCAAAGCCCTGGTCCAATGTCAAACCTCTTTCCTCTGTGAACAGGTTACCTGCCAGCAGAAGTTTCAATGTTCATCCAGCCCTTCCCCAGAGGTAAAACTAACAGCCTATTTTGTTCCTTAGTCTGCCACTTATTGAGTGCATTTACATGTGCACATTTACTAAGCAGTAACTGAAATTACTGTGCAGTACACACGTATACCCATACAACCCAGTAAATATGGTGACTAATGCCAACTCAAACGTAAATTTGATACATAAGGCAGCTATCAAATTTATGCCCAATTAGTTACTGCTCAGAAATGCACACGTAGATGCCATACTGCATAGTAACACTGTATATGTGGACTGACATGAAACTAACTTTAGTCCCAGGTTAGACCACACACAGCTTCCTATTCCCTCTTACTGAGCAGTTACTTGCTGTGCAGTAAATTTAAGTTGACATAAACGCATATGTAGACATGCCCACTAGGTAGTGTTTTCTGCCTTAAAGCTCATTTTAAGCACCTCCTCCTCTTAAGTAAGGCTGACTAAACCAAGGAATGCTCATTAACATTGCTGACAAGTGTGTGGTTTGAATAACCTGTCACCGGGTACTAATTATAGCAGAAGTGGGCAATTATTTTGGACAGAGTGCCACTTACCCAGTTTTGGCATGCTGACAAGGGCTGCATGGTTAGTCCCACCCTTTGACAGGTGCTCCACTCCCTGGTCACCATCTTGGGACCAATGTCCCAGTGTCTTGGGATCAATGTCCCAGGGCCAGCTTCACTGGGGCCCAAAGCGGGGCACAGACTGGCAGGGGTCTGTGGAGCTGGGCTGGGCAGGGAGAGGGGCAGGGCAAGGGGGAGCTGGCCCAGCTCCACAGAATTCCTGCCAGCTGAGACCCCACACTCCTGCCACCCTGCTCTAGGTCCCACCGGCCCTAGGACACCAGTGTGGGCCCCATGCTCCTGCAACCCAGTGCCCCCCAGCCCCACAGTACAGGTGGGGGGCAGTGCACAGCCCCAAACCCCTGCTTCCTTACCCACCCCATAGCTGGTGCTCTCTGCTGCAGACACTTGCAGCCCATGTGGGGCTGTCTGGAGCAGGCACAGTCAGCCCCATGCAGGCTGCAAGTGGCTACAGCATGGGGTACCAGCCACAGGGCAAGCAAGGGACTGCTTTTCCCTGCACTCAGCACCAGCTTGTAACCCAGCCCTGCTGCCAGCCTGGGCCCCACACTGGCTCTGGCTTGTCCATCAGCAGCAGCAGCTGCAGCCCCCCTGCTTGCCACACCAGACAGTGTTGGTTGCTGCTGCCCACCCAGAGCTCATGCACTGGGCAGCCCAGAGGCAACAGTGGCAAACACTGCCCAGCATGGCAAGGGGGGGGGGGGCACAGCTGTTGTCTCCATGTGCACCCCGATGGGTGAGTTCAGAGCTGGTGGGGACCCAGGCTGGCAGTGGGGCCAGGTTACAAGCTGGTGCTGAGTGTGTGGGGGTTAAATGGCCCCTCACCCGCCCTATGGCCGGTGCCTCTGAGCAGGCACACACAGCCCCAGGTGTGCTGTGAGCAGCTGCAGAGTGGGGTGCCAGCCATGGGGCAGCAGGGAGTGCTGGCCACAGGATTGGTGAAGGGCTGCTTTCCCCCCACATCACGCTCAGCTCTTACCTGGGCTCCTTCCTGGCATGAAGGAAAGCGGCCCCTCCCCTGCTCCATGGCTGGTGCCTTGCACTGCAGCCACTCACAGCCTGCGCAGAGCTGTTCTGAGCAGGCACAGGCAGCCCCACATGGGCTGTGAGTGGCTGCAGCGTGGGGTGCTGGCCACGGGGCGGGCAAGGGGCTGCTTTTCCCCCTCACACTCAGCTTTTCCCCAGGCTCCTTCCCTCCTGGGTTCCTCCCCACCCCTCCCCCTTTACCTGTGGTTGTGGTGCGGGACAGCTACATGCTCCCAGGCCAGAAGCCCCTGCTAGGGGTCCCAGCTGGGGGGTGGGGCCAGGCATGCCCTGCTGTTGTGGGAGCCCACTGGGCTTCCCATGGGTCCTACTGCCCTTGGTTCTTGTCATTTTTTACAGGAGCCACGGGCAGATAAATATTAATTTTCTAAATTTTTTAGAGTCCCCATGGGCCGGATAGAAAGGCCTCATGGGCCGGATCTGGCCTGTGGGCTGGATTTTGCCCACCCCTGAATTATAAGCAGATAAACTATAGGAAATCTTAGAACTAACCCTCTCTAAGGCATCTACACTCAATTTTTGTTAAAAGTTTCTTTGTAACAACTTTTTAACCTAATATGAGCTTGATGGTTTTAAAATGGTCAGCACCAATCTAAATTTTAGCATTTAGACCCTCTAATTTTCAAATAAATAAACCCACCAGAATTCACCAAAAATAACTGACATGGTAAATTGGACATACATGAAATTTTCACCAAAAGCAATTGGTCCTGATTCATTTATTAAGGGCAGAACTAAAAAGACACTTGCAATAAACACTCATAGCTACTGTACGGTGCTATGCTTCATTTAGTCATAAATTAAAAGTTTCATATATTAAAAGTATATAAAGTATCATATATTAAAAAATAATCATATCAAAGGCATTTTTTTTCTATCATATCTGAAATTTTTTTGTTTCATACTTTGCTTTGTGGTACGGAGTGCTTTGTACTTAGACTAGAATTAACATAAAGATGATGATATCTTTTTTACAAACAGGGCCGCAGTAAGAGCTAGATGAGGTGGTGATTAATTACACTTATATTGGTTGCATTTGCTGGTAGACCCTGGACCAGCAGCAAGTCTCAGGAGATTGACAGCATTTTCTTATATTCTTTGCATTATTTACCAAGAATTAAGAAAAGTATGTATGAGCAAATGGACAGGGATTGCATAGAATAAGGGCACATCAGCCATTAGAAAGTGCAAGATGTCAAGAACAGAGAGGCTATTTAGAGAACTGAGTCTATTTTTTATTCAGAACAGGCAATATCAGTCATGTAGCACAGAAATTGTTATGCAGAAGACATAGGCACAGGCAAACCAGAGGTTACAGAAATCAAGAGTATATGCAACTTAACGTATCATTTATAGAATACTGTAGCCAGTCTGGTAAAGATGCTTTTGTAATATCAGATAGTCCAATTCTCTGAAAATTATGGACTGGAGAAATTGCATGTTTAATATGAAATATGTTGATAAAAATGTATATATTAGTAAACACAACAGTGCCCATCAGAATCTTGGCTGATCTATTTTCATGCCCAAAGAAAACATGAGAAGCAATAACTAATTCTTTAGTGATAAGAATGCAGTGCTTCTCATCCTCTCTTTACTGAATGTTAGACAAAATGTCATTACTCCTGCCAAAAAAAATATAGCACATATCACAATTTCCAGCTACATGACTCCAGATAAATTAATACAGTATGACAAAGTTGTTCAACAGACTTACTCTGTTCTTACCACCTATTTTAGAATTACCAAATAAATTCAATGAGCTGCAATACATGCTGTAACTCAGGAAAGTCTGTTTTTTCTGCTGGTGCCTAATATACAAATTACTGCATTAGAAATGGATAGCTTATAATAGCATTTATGAAAGTCAGACTACAGAATTATGTGGTCTAAATATAGAAGTAAGTACCCTATTTTAGGTCCACAGATTTGAAAACATCTCATAATAAGGAACCTGTCCCCCAAGAACATTAAATTACTTTAGAAAGGAGAGTATAGTAAACATCATTATCCCTCTTTTACAAAGGGGATAGAAATAGGAATAGAAAATATAGGAATAGAAATATAGAATGATTAATCCAAGGATAAATAGTAAATTAGTAGTACAGGCAAGAGTGGAATCTATTGTTCTGATTCAACTCAATTCAGCACTCTATTGACCTGGTTGACTACACTTATTTAATGTACAGGTTGCATTAGAAGAATGCCTTGCTGGATATACAGAATTAAGTATGCTGTTTTCTGTATAGGGAGCAAAGTTAATTACACTGTGTTCAAATGTGATATTTTAATATATAATCTATACTTCTTCAAAAGAGGTAGATATAGACCCTTAGCCCATTCATTTGAAAGATAATAATGTCAGTCTAAAATAATAATTTTACAATTAAATAACTAATTTTATCTACATATATTTTATTCAGAGTTTCAGTCAGATAAGATCATCTTCATATTCCTGAATTTTCACCTGGTGTTACTGTATTTCTTCCTACCACAACTTGCTACATTTCTACCTTCTACTTCAGAGACAGATTTAAAAAATTACAGTATGAATGTTACCTACATATATTTTTATAATTATTGTCCAGGAAGATAGGGTTAACGTGTTTAGCTGATTGGCACAATAATATCCTTTTTTCCCTCTCATTATATCTAGTATCACAAGCTATCTAACATGGCAGTTTAATCCTGTTCAGTTGCATGATGCCCAGCAGGAACACTGAGAAAAACATTCCAGCTTTCTCAAAAGCGTACTCCTGCGAGTGTAGTTTCCACAACAATAGAGTTCACAATTCTAAGGAAGGAAAGAGAAAAAGCAACACAATTGCAAAAATGTACTTCAGAAAAGCAGGATTTTTTAGGGAATAAAAGTTCATGAGAGCTGGTAGTTTCTAAAAGAAGCAGGATTAAAATTACAACAGCAAACTATCCCCATAGAGAGGAAAGACAGAAGTGTAGTAAGAGACCACTTTGACTGAATCAGAAGCTCTTTAATGACTTGAAAATCAAAAAGGAAATGTATAAAAATAGGAAACAATGACAACCTGCTAAGGAGGACTATTAAAAAGCAGCAAAGCACACAGGGACAAAATCAGAAAGGCCAAGGTAAAAATCAATTAGAGCTAGCAAGGGGCATAAAAAGCAATAAGGAAAGGTTTATAAACATATAAGACAAAGATGAAAGACAGAATAAGTCTGCTATGTTACAGGTAAGCAAGCAAAGAGAAGGCTGAAATCTTCAATGCCTTTTTTGCTTCAGTATTCAAACAGAAAGAATAACTCTGACCAGATGCCCATACTACTACTTGTAACAACAAGAGTATATGAACATGGACCAGAGTAGGAAAAGAACAGGTTAAATAATATTTTAACATAGACCTGATAATAGGTAACCTACAGTACTTAAGTAGCTAGCCAAGCAATATGATCCATTACCAATTATCTTTAAGAACTCACCGGGACAGATAAGGACCCAGAAAACTTTAAAAGGACAAACATATTACTCATTTTTAAAGAGAAAAAGAAGGACTTACAGAATTGTAGATCAGTCAGCCTAACTTTGATATAAAAAAAGATACTGGAACAATTCCAAAAGGAGCATTGACACACCCCAGTCAAAATCCTAAGTCTTGGCTGCAGCCAACAGCCCATACTTCTGAGGAAGGCAGAAACCCCTGGCACCCAACCCCTGGCATGTGTAGCAACAAACACAGGTAAAAATCTTCCTGGCCCCATATGGCAAGCAGAAAAACCCCAAAACTGAACACTTGCCACCCTGTTCCGCAACCTGGGGATAACAAACTGTAGAAACACCTTGAGGATAATAAGGTATTGGTAAACACCCAACAGAACAAATCATGTTGAAACCAATCTAATTTCCTTTGACAGAGTGCTTGCCTTTGCAGATAGGGGATAAACACTACATGTGAAAGCTCTTGAATTTAGCTAGGGTGTGAGGTTAACATATATTCATATGACATCCTCATGAATGAAGTAGGTCTAAATTATATCACCAGAAGGTGGGCATACAAATTGAAAAAAACGTATTTTAGGAGTGCACTGTCAAATTGGGATTACAGTAAGTGGGACTCATCAGGAATTTGTCTTGGGTGTGATATTACCCAATATTTTAATTGACACCTTGATTAATGGACCAGAGAGTATGGTTATAACATTGGCAAATGATACTAAACTGGGGAGGGGAAAGGGCACTTTTGCAAGCACTTTTGAGGGTATGCTTTATATTCAAATTGATCTTAATAAATTGAAGTTATGATCTGAGGCAAATCCAGGAAAGCCAGAAAAATTACACACACAGAATAAGACAGTTGGGCTACAGGGGACCCTAAAAGGTCATCTGTCCAACCCCTATCCAAACCATCTTATACAAGTGATTGTCACTCTATCCTTGCCCTAAAACTATACAATCCAACCTATCACAAACACTGAAAGCACCCTAACCTACCACAGATAAAGCAGCGGGACGAGGGCTATCTGTGTCCCACAGCTGCAAGTGTTGTCCAAGAAAGAGAGCAACATGCTCTGCTGCAGAGGAAAGGCAACCCATCCCTCACACCCCGTACAGTCAGTACAAATCTGACAAGAAGGTAAAATTCCCAAAAGAGACGATCAGTGTGACCCCAAGCACAGGGCCAAAAGACTCTAACCAAGAACCTCCAGGTTTCAATTCCAAAAGGAGCATTGACACACCCCAGTCAAAATCCTAAGTCTTGGCTGCAGCCAACAGCCCATACTTCTGAGGAAGGCAGAAACCCCTGGCACCCAACCCCTGGCATGTGTAGCAACAAACACAGGTAAAAATCTTCCTGGCCCCATATGGCAAGCAGAAAAACCCCAAAACTGAACACTTGCCACCCTGTTCCGCAACCTGGGGATAACAAACATGACTCCACATATCACATCCTCTAACTAGAACTCGCCTTTTCATACTCTCTACCTAAACTTATTCCAACTCCTTTAATCTCCTTAGAAAGAAAAATCTAGCATGTAGATACAAAATGGGAAATAAATGGTTGCAATACAGTAAAACAAGGTGTGGGAGCTCTAGTGGGCTCCAGTCTCAATATAAATCAACAATATGAGGTCGTTGCAAACATACAAATGTCATTGTGGAATTTCTGTACAGTTTTGTATGCATTACACAGAAGGTAATTAATTCTTCTCTACTTGGCAGTAAGCTTTAAGAAAGATATAGACAAATTGAATGGAGTCCAGAGGAGAACCACAAAAGTGATAGGAGGTTTACAAAAAGTTAACATATGAGGAAAAGCTGAGAGAACTGATTTTTTTTAATCTAAAAAGAGATGACTAGATAATACTTTACAAATATGCAAATGGTTGCTATAATGGGGACATTAATCAATTGCTCTCTAAGTACCCCATCATTTAATTTGCAGCTAAGAAGATTAAGGTTAGATATTAGGGAACAATATAATTATAAGGATAGTGAAGCAGTGGACAAGGTTGTTTAGATAGATTGTGATATGCCCACTACTGGAGTTTTCTATGAACAGGTTAGGGAAACAGATCCTTCCCGTCAGAAAGGGTCTAATATACTTTATCCTAGCCCAATGCAAGGAAAGGACTGGATCAGCGGTTCCCAAACTGGTACATGTACCCCTGGGCAAAACATCTCTGGGGGATACGTGGGAGAAATTGTGTAATGGCAGATTTAATTTTCATTATAATAATAATTGGCATTTAAAGGCTTAAAATATAAACCATGCTCGTAGGGGTATGTGAGCAGCTGGTAAATCTGGAAGGAGGTATGCAATAAGAAAAAGTTTGGGAACCTCTGCACTAGATGATCACTTGAGCCATATGTTATTACATTAGTATGATGCTGTAATTTTTTAAAGAAGAGAAAGAATTTTTAAAGAACATTTTTAAAGAAAGGAATCCTGATGTATATTCAGGAAAAATATCAGTTATATATAGCAATTTCCAAAACTTCTCTTTCCAACACAAGATTTCATGAGTTATATCCAAGATGATAATGAACAGAAGATACTATTTATGTCTTAGGTTGCTCCTGGTATGTAAGCCATTCCTCTGAAAGTTAATATTACAGTCTAACAACCTGTGTCATGCATAAAAGAGCACACCACTCTCTGAAGATATTAGTGGCACTGACCAACCAAATCCCATGAATCCAACATCTGGAACAGTAGTTGCTAGAATTATTTTTCTGTGATGTTTATACAGCAGCCATAAAAACATTCATAACCAACCATCAAAATATCAGCTTTGAGAACTAAGCTCATTATCAGGGATTCTGGTTTTCTGTGATAAAAAAAATCACAAATTCTCTGATTAAAAATGCAAATTCTCTGATAAAAATTCCAAAATCTGCAATTAAAATGAAGTGCCACTATATTGACAGATATCAACTGAACACAAAGTTTTATTGATATATTTACATTTTTAAAGTGGTTTGGAAGTCTATCAGTGCCTCAACTACTGTAATAAAATACATCTAAATACCTATAAATTCTGGTATTTGATTTTGGGGTTTTTATCATGAAAAATTGGAGCTCCCCCTGCCCCCTTAGCTCCTCAGGATGCAAGTCCAGGCACTTCACTCCCAAGCCACAGCCCCCTGGGCCCTGTGGTGCACCCTCCCCCCACCCACAATCTCCTAGCCTTGCTGGTACTCCTCAACCCCCACCCACAGCCCTGCTAGTGCCCCTCACTCCATACTCACAGCCCCCTGCCCCACCCAGTCCTGCTGGAGGGGGCCCCCAGCTGCCAGGGATATGGGGCCAGGGACCTGGGTCCATGTCCCCTTACCCCCTGCAGCAGTGCCTGAGCCCCAGCTGCCACCCGCAAGAGGTGGCAGATGCTGTGGCCTGATCAGGGAGCAGAGTACAGTGCTCAGCTCCCAGAGCATGAAACCCAGCTCCCTCACCTCCACAAGAGGCATGGCCAGAGCTGAGCCCACCAGGGGGGCCGAGGCAGGCTGCCTACAGCAGGCTGGGGCAAGAGGTGGCAGCTCCCTGCCACCACACACAATCCCAGGAGGACAAGGAGGCCATGTGCCCCTGAGATCTATGCACAGGGCAGAGGTGGGCTGCCAGCTGCAAGCTTAGGCTCCCTGCCCCGCTGCCTTCCCCCCAGGGCCTCCACAGCCTAGCTGGGTGGGACTCAGCATGGCAGAACACAGCAGGGTCTGGCAGAGAAGCTCCTTGCCACTGCTGGGAACCCCACACCACCATGGCAAGGGAGTAGCAGGTGCTGTGCCATGGCAGCACAGGATTCCCAGCATCAACAAGGAGATTCCCTGCCCAGCACTGCTTTGCTGTACCGTGCTGAGCCAGGTCCCACAGCCACTAGGATGTGGAGGCCCCAGGGGGAGGCAGCCTGCACCCACCCCATGCACAAATCTGGGGGGCACATATCCCCTCAACCCCCAGGAGTATGTGCAGCAGTGAGGATCCAGCCCCCTATGGTCCCATCCTGCTCCCCACCAGGGCCCTATGGCCATGCATTCTGTCCCTGGGGCCCAAGCACCACACAGCACCCAGATGGGCAGCAGCTGCAGCAGCAGCCTCAACCCCAGCCCTGCTCAACTCCCTCTCTCCCTCCCTCCCTATGAGAGCCTCAATCCCCCATCTCCCAACCCCACAGACTTACCTGCAGGAGCTGCTCTCCAGGCATGCACATGGTGCCCCCTGCCTGCCTGCCCTCCAGCTCCCCCCAGCCCCTTGCAGGCTGGAACTCTGCCAGCCTACAGACAGCTTTTTGCAAAACTGGAAAATCTGTGCATTTCTCCATTAAAATGAGAAATCCATGTTTTTCTTAGTTAAAAGGGAAAATCCATGGTTTTTCTGTTGTTCCATGGGAAACACAAAACCCAGATCCCTGCTTATTATTCACTAAGTGTTCTATTATACTTAAAATACAATAATTCCATCCTGGCTTGTGCCCTTATTGCCATGCTTGAGTCCTCAGCTTTCTTTTGAATCATTTAAATGGCTATCAGATTTTATGCTATGTAGACGATTCTAATTCAGCCTATGTTTTACCAACAGTGACATTTATGATTTTAAATTGTTCTGTTATTTTTAGTATTAAGACAAAAAACACAACACATTCAGAAAACCTTTCCAAAGAAAGAGTCAGGTCTAAACATTTTTTTCAGATAGAATGGTTTTGCTTCTAAGCTGCCTCCTGCTTCTTTGAAGCTACTTTGCCCACACAGCAGTCATGTAATACAAATTCTTTTGTAGCATAGAGGGAGAAACTCAGTATTACTGCTCTCCTTTGTGGAGCTAAAGCAAAATAAAGATCCTTAAAAGACTTGATCCTCATTTATTATTGACTTGCTGAGTAAGAGAAATTTCAGCTCCCAAAAGAATCATCTCTGAACATAGTCCAGTGAAAAGGAAAAATGCAGACAAACAAAAGCACCATAAGCAACTGGGTCAGGGATTTCTCATTTACTGAACTTGTTCTTCTCTCCAAAAACAGTTGTCAAGAAAATATTCACAATACTAGCCATGCCATACAGAATGCAGGTAACAGAAGAAATAGCCTGAAGATCTGTAGACCAGGGCTCAGTCAGAAGGCATGCAGAAGCTGGTAAGCTTAGGGGATTTAACTTCTCATCAGAGACTCTTAGGGTGCCTAAACATGTGCTTAGGGGAGGGGGGCACTTTAAATAAAGTAGGGATGAGATGAAATGCGAGGACGCTGAATACACATGACATGGAGGCTGCTGGAGCACAGTCCAGCAGACTCGCAGTTTGCTCTGATGTGTGCTAAACAGTACACACTGGAGCAGAGGTCTGTCCCTAGGGGCACCTATACACATGAGAGACCTCTCCTCCAATGCTTGCTAATTAACACATCAGAGCAGGCTCGATTAATCGAGTCTGCTGTGAGTCTACTGTAATGTGCTAATTTGCATGCTCCAGCAGCCCCTACATCACATGTATCCAGCATCTCCACATTTCAAAATTGTGGTAGGGTCACTTTAACTAAAGCTCATCAAACAAGCTTTCGTTAAAGCACCTCTGCCACCATTTCAAAGCATGGGACACTGAATACATGTGATACTGGGGGCACGTTAATTAGAGAGGCTCTCAGAGCTGCTCTAATTAAAGTGCCCACCCTCCACTCCAGAGCATGTATATAGATGCCCTAAGTGTAGCTCTATATTGCATAAGGGTAAAATGGCATTAGACATGAAAGTCAGAAGTAGTAGAATTGCTGTTGGTAAAGTTCCTGTGGTTGACATCTGTGCACTTTGATAAAATCCAAACCCACTGTAGACAAGAGCTTGCTTAAAGATGAACAGGGGAAGGCCTGTCCTCATACCTGGAGGTTCAGCAGTAATTCCAGGGTCACAGTGGACTACCAGGTAGCAGAGACACATGTATAGGGTTACAGAGGAGAGGAGGATTAAGAAAGAAAGGGTATATCTAAACATAAGCCTGATTGTGCAATTGTTACTGCACAGTCATTTGATACTTGATTTAGCAATGAGCTACTGTGTAGTAGCTCGTTGCTACTGCACAGTCTCAGTGGCATCACAGTTTGTGCCCGCCAATTCTATGTCACCATAGCTCATTGCTAAGGCAATGTGCCACCTCATGTAGATGCTCCCAAAGAGAAATGTAAAGAGGAGATTAGGTTAGAAATGCCAGGTAATAGATGGAACTTAAATGAAAGCAGAAATAAATAATATAGCTTTATTGGTCTGTTCTGTTTTTTGCAGAACTGATTAAACATCCATCATGATGAGTAGATTTACTAACATAGTAAATACTTTTTAAGCTGCCACTTGGACATTGGACAAGGTTGAATAGAAAGGGACATAGCCAGCAGGGTTCAAATTATGGGGGAGTTCAGGGGGGCTGAACCCCCTCATAAAAGATGAAAGCCCCCATAACCTTTCCACTAAAATGAGGCTGAAACTAAATCAGCTTGGGGAGCAAGAACAGTTCATAGATTCATAGATGTTACGATCAGAAGAGACCTCAGTAGGTCATCAAATCTGACATCCTGCCCAGGGCGGGTAAAAGCACTGGGGTCAGATGACCTCCAGCTAGTTGCTTGTCCGGTCTCCTCTCGAAGACCCCCAAGGTAGGGGAAAGCACCACCTCCCTTGGAAGCCCATTCCAGATTCTAGTAACCCTTACTGTGAAGAAGTTTTTTCTGATGTCCAACCTAAATCTACTCTCTGTCAATTTGTGGCCCTTGTTTCTAGTTACTCCAGGGAGTGCCCTAGTAAACAGAGCATTTCCTATCCTCTGCTGCCCTCCCCTGAGGAATTTATAGGCAGCTACAAGATTACCTCTCAGCCTTCCCTTGTGAAAGCTGAAGAGATCTAGGTCCCTCAGTCTCTCCTCATAGAGCCTTCCCTGAAGGCCTCTGACCATATGAGTGGCCCTCCTCTGAGCCCTCTTAAGCTTCTCTACATCCCTCTTGAAGTGTGGCACCCAAAACCTTACTCCAGCTGAGGCCTGACTGGTGCTACATAGAGGGGAAGCATCACTTCCCTGGTGATGCATGATAAAGTGTGCTTAACCTTGTTGATCACTTCATCACACTGATAACTCGTGTTCATCTTGGAGTCAATTATGACTCCAAGATCCCTTTCTTCTGCTGTGCTGCTGAAAAAGTTATCCCCCAGCCTGTAAGTGTGTTGGCAGTTCTTTTGGCAGCACTTTGTACTTGTCTTTGTTGAACAGCATCCTATTTCATTCTGCCCATTTTTTCCAACCTGTCTAGATCTGCCTGGATCTGTTCCCTACCCTCTGGTGTGTTAACTTTGCCCCATAATATGGTATCATCTGCACACTTGGAGAGGGTGCTCTCCATGCCCTCATCCAAGTCACTGATGAAGACATTGAATAGGACTGGTTCAAGGACCAAGACTTTTGGGTCTCCACTGCCCACATCCTTCCAAGTCAATATCGACCCATCCACCACCACTCTGTGTGTGTGACCCCTAAGCCAATTTGCCACTCACCTGACTGTAATTATCTACATCACAGCCTGTCAGTTTATTTATGAGAATGGAATGTGATACCATATTGGAGGTCTTCTTGAAGTATAGGTACATGACATCTACCTTGAATCCTGCATCTAAGCATTTTGTGACCTGGTCATAAAAAGAAACAAGGTTAGTCAGGGAGGATCTACCTGCAGTGAACCTGTGCTGATTTCCTTTCAGCATTATTTCACCTGCTGGGCTGCCATAAATGTGATCCTTAATGACTTTTTCCAGACTTTTCCCAAGGACAGAGGTGAGACTAACTGGCCTATAGTTACCTGGATCCTCCCTCCACCCCTTTATGAAAGTAGGGACCACATCGGCCCTTTTCCAGTCCTATGGGACCTGACTGAAGTGCCACAAGTGCTTGAAAATCACTCCCTTGAGGAATGACCACCCTTCCTGGACCCCCATTTCGCCAATGCTCTTGAGCTTTAATGTGTCACTAAATAATCTCCTGAGCACATTGAAGTTAGCCTTTCTGAAGTCTAGCACTTCAGCCCTGCTAGTTAGTTTACCTACCCTTCACCAGATAGTGAATTTAATAAATCGATGGTCATTATCCCCTAGGTTACCTTGTGCCTGCAAATTCCTCACCAGGTCATCCCCTGTAGCTAACACCAAGTCCAGCAAGGCATTTCCCTTAGTGGGATTGTATACCTCCCACTAGAGGTGTTAGATAGAGGTCCTTTATGCAGGCCAAGAACGTATGTGAGTGGTTAGACTTGGCTGACTGCTCCTCCCAGCAGATGTCAGGGTAGTTTAGGTCACCCATGACAACCATATCTCTCGATCGTACAGCCTCTGAGAGCTGTCTGGAGAATTCCACGTCTAGCTCATTCTCCTGGTCTGGTGGTCTATAGTAGATCCACACTACCAACTCCCTTTCCCTCCGACCCCTTTGTATCCTGACCCATAGTACCTTGGTTTGGCCCTCCTCTGATTTCCCCTTGATTATAGAGGATGTATATTGTTCCTTAACGTAGAGAGCAACACCCCACCACCTTTTTTCCCACTCTATCCCATCTGTACAACCTGTAACCCTCAATGCCTACTGCCCAATTGTAAGTAGGGTCCCACCGGGTTTCAGTAAGTCCAACCAGGTCGAAGTTGTTGCTTGCAAGCAGGAGTGCAAGTTTCTCCTGCTTGTTCCCCATGGTCCTATCATTAGTGTAGAGACATTTAAGCCCCCTGATGGGAGCCCTTTGTACCTCCCTGTCCTGATGTCTAGCAGGCTCCTTAGTGCTTACATGGACTGATCCAGTGCATAGCTCGTGGCTTACTGATCTTAGGTTCTCTTTATCCTCTGCTTCCCCATCCCCTGATGAATCTAATTTAAAGCCCTTCAGAGGAGATCAGCCAACCTCTAAGAGAACGGACTCTCACCTTTAGAAGAGAGATGAAGACTATCTCATCCCAGGATGTGTCACTCATGGATGTGAAGATCATGATTGTAGAAGCCAAAATCCGCAAACTCCAGAGCCACAGGTTGACTCCCCTGATGTTGATGGTGACCACTAACCAGAAGGATGGATGAGAAGACCACCTGTGCCCCCAACTTCCTAAGCCTGGCTCCCACAGCCCTGCAGTCACTCATGACGCAGTCCTGGCTGCATCATTCATGCCCACATGGATGAGGGCAATGAGATAGTAATTGGAGGCCCAGATGAGGTTGGGAATTCTTGCTGTGATATCCCAGATCCTGGCTCCAGGTAAGCAGCAAACCTCCTGTGCCATGGGATTCAGTCGACAGAAGGCCCCTCCATGCCTTTTAGGAGGGAGTTGCCTACCACAATGACCTGTCATCCCTTCTTCCAGCTGCTCAGTTGTCATTCAGCCTGCCTGGTGTTTGTTGCAGACATGTCTTCCCCCATGGCTTCCTCTGCTGCATCATCCTCTAGTGCTGCCAGCGGTTCATATCTCTTCCCCAGTTGCACTGAGGAAGCAGTCACAGCCACACACTGCCTAGATCTGGAGGTGACCATCCTCTATTCAGTTGGCCTGGGACTCTCCCATGATGTTTCTATGCCAGGTGTCTGGTCCTGCACAGAATGAAAGTATCCATCAATCTCATCCTCTGCAGCTCCATTTTGTGAAACTGCATTGCTCCACTTTCTTAGTGTAAAAATCAAATGGGAGCAATAAAATGGCATTTAAAATTCTTAACTACTGCTTGAAGCCACTGTCAGGACCCTAAAAGTAGGAGATTCTGAACTTTATACAGCATTGAAGATACCCCACTGTGGAAAGCTTGCCAGGTATTAGCTAATTTAGGCACACTACACGTGCTGGCCCTTCCAAGAATGTGATCTGCAATTGAAGAGAAGCCACTACAAGAAAGAAATGTGGACAGTGGGGATGCATGGGAACAGTAATAGAAACAGACATTTTGAACAATAGGAGAGGGAAAAGATGTGAAGTCCATTTTATCAGTAACTTTTTTCTCTACACTAAGCTTTTCTGTGTTTTTCTAATTAATGTCATATAGACATACTAAGGGAAGCCTTTTTGAAAACTTTGCATTTCTGAATACTCAGGTGCATTCACAAATTCAGCCAAATGAGCAGGCAGCCTATGGGAAGGTTCAAAACATTCATAGAAGTGAATGCCATCTTCCAGCTGGCCATTATTTTGAGTCTGAATAGATGCATGGCATAGTTTTAGCTGAAAATTCTGGAAGATCGATTCAGGCTCAACATTAGGAAAATCTTCTTCACAGTCAGCGTGTCCAGACTGTGGAATAAGCTCCCTCCAGAAGTGGTGCTATCACCTACCCTGGAAAACTTCAAGAGGAGACTAGATGGTCACCTTGCTGGGGTCACCTGACCCCCAGTTACCTTTCCTGCTTGGTGCAGGAGGCTGGACCTAATGATCTTCCAAGGTCCCTTCCGGCCTTGCAATCTATGAATCTACTATGAATCTATGAAATTTGAGATCTCTCCAAAAAGTTCAGTGAGTATGAACCTAAAATGAAGTGCTGTGAGGTGAGGTTTATGTTATGCTGTTATTACATATTGTCACAATGTAAATGTGATCCCAGCATAACTGGAGTCCAAGATAGACTGTAGCTGCCTTTTGCCAGGACAGGCTGGAGCTTATGACCCAGGTGTTGCTGTATGCCAGAAGTCTCTGTCCCTCCCCACCTCCAAGGGGCTGTTGCCATATTCCCAGCCCCTCTGCAGCAAGGGGCAGCTCCAACCTGTTCCCAGAGACCCCTCTCCTCCAACCCATCCTCTTTTTACAGGCTCTTGAAGTACTTAGTCTTCAAGATTACCTTTTTAATATATTTCTACAAAGAATATTTTTTTTTCTCATGATGTTGTTCCAACAAAACCTGGACCTCTGGGTTCTTAGGACAGCTAGGTCTATTTTCCACCTTTCAAGCACCATAAAGTGAAGGTAAATTGGCCAAAGGTATCTGGTGAAGAGTTTCCCTCATGCAAAGAATCTCTTTTCTGACACAAATCTAGTGATGGATAACACCTCTTGCACTAACATCCCCCATTGCCCAGAGTACAGAATGAAGAGATGTTTTGGAGACGGGGCGTCCATGGTGCAAAATCACTGATGAGCATAAATTAGATATGCTCCTCAGATGCTGTAAATTAAACCAGCACTAGGAAGCATGGCAGAAAGAGGTGCAAGCTTCCTTTTGTTGCACCAGAGTGAAAGTCTAATGTAGGTGAAAATCAAACCGTGATTTTTGGGTTTCATAGCTCTGGCTCACATCCAGCAGGTTCAGACTAGTTCAGCTTTTTTATTTTCAAGCATGCTTGGATTCTTTATCTAAATATATGCAAACATGTGAAGAAAATCTATGTGGCTTTCTCCTTTCAGGGAAAAAAAATAGAATCAATTTAAATTATCACTAGCAAAATTATGTCTTTCATAAGTATTGCCATAGTGTAAGTATTGACAAGAAATGAGGAAAATTGTATTATATACAAGGTTCTGTTTTTCATTCAGATGAGAAACAGCTGCCCTTTAAAGCCAGCTGTTCATAGCAGAGAGGAAAAAATCTCACCCTCTGCTGCACTGCTGCACAGGCAAAGGCCAGTGGGATACTGAAATGTCATGCTTTCTCTGTGAGGACACAAAGTACTTGAAAAACAAAGAGATGAAATGTAACTAAATGTTGCGGTTTTTTATATTTTCTAAAGTTGTATACA
This sequence comes from Crocodylus porosus, assembly GCF_001723895.1. Taxonomy (NCBI): domain Eukaryota; kingdom Metazoa; phylum Chordata; order Crocodylia; family Crocodylidae; genus Crocodylus; species Crocodylus porosus. Next base: position 85,137,750 of record NW_017728931.1, on the reverse strand, counting down.
AATGGGGTTTTTTTCCTTTCAATTTAAATTACAGTCATGCTAATTAAGAGATATGAAAGGGTTGACTAAGCAATTGTTAATGATCAGCCCATGAGCTGAGGAAAGAGAACTACACCACCTTGCTTGGAAGGACATACAAAAGTTGCATAGATCACCTTTCTTGCATCCATTGTTTCTCAATCTCAGGAATGAAAGCTACAGTGGTACACATACAACTTTCACCTTGCTTTTTAGTTGATTACAAATTCATGAAATCCATCCACCTATAAAATAAAAATGTGTTAATCAAGAATACATTTAGTAAAAGTGTGCCAAAGACATACATTAAACATTGGCACATCAAGATGGAGATAACTGTAGGTATCATGACATCTGTCTATTGCATAACTGTAATACTAGTCAATATCTATGAGTCTACCATGTGCCTGTATTCTGTAATATATTCTAGACCTTCTACAGTAACCTCCCAATCAGACTCTTCTGCGTGTTTTTTTTAAATCCTGTCAAATTAAACAATTTCACAGTTTCCTTGAGGCTAATCTTTTTCTCTGGCTAATCTTGAATTTATATTAAATGTGAATGGATCAAATAATGGCATGTATTCCATTTGTTGCTCAAATGTGATAATTGTTAATACCTTTGCACTGTATTTTCCATTAACATGTATTAGATTACATCAGTTCACTTCATCTCAGGGACTACAGAGATTAACCATTGCTGGGACAATTGTGCCTTAATTGGGCTCTCTTAGAAGCCTCATTTCTTATGCTTTCATGAAGGAAACAGAGTGATTTGCAGTCATGATGTAACAAAAGAGTAATTCTCCTTTATCATGCTGAACATTTTAAAGGAGACAATAATTTTTTCTTTCTTACTAATTAACAGTAAATCTCCTTTAATGCATTCTAGTAACACGGTTGATTACTGACAGCACTGGAGTCTGAAATTCTCTATTTATCTACAGAGGAGATGCAACATGCTTACTGGAAGTGGCGTGCACAGTGTTCTCTCTGCCTATTCCATTCTTGGTCTATCTGCTAATATAAGTCATTAGCAATCATTATGTATTATAGATATCTGCCTATATTACAATAAGCTAATTAGATTAAGTGACCAGGTTTGCATGAGCCAACAACAGCCATTAAATGACAGCAATTCTAAACCAAAATGTGAACCAATCATCAAGAAGTGAACTGTTCCATATGCTATTAATAAATTCCTGAACAACCGAGATATATTCAATTGTCTAAGTGTTAGAACTATTATACTCTTTTTTTTCTCCATGAAAGAATATATCCTTACTGCAAGCTATCCATGATCTGTGAATATGGTCTGTGAAGCAGGAAAACTTGCTTTTCTCCTATCCATAATTTTCTCTAAAATGTGCTAAGCCCTAAATACCTGTGTGATGCACTAGAATTTTTGGAGCATATCTCAGCTTCCATAATGCCACACAGAGTGGAGTCTTTTTAGGAACTGGTCTGTCGTGCATGTAACAACTCATTATGTAATAATTCATCTTTCCTTACCAGCCTTAAGGAAGAAAGTTATTTTAGCTCCACTATCACAGGCAGCTTTGAAAACCCACCTCACTGGTCAGTTTTGTGCATTAGTGGTTATGCTAAGAACCATGGTTCTCTTGGGATGACCATCATCCAAATGATTGTGGTATGAGCAGTCATTCAGCGAGATGCCAGGACAGCTATCAGGCATTATGAAAAGGCACAAGGGTGCTGGATGTGGAAGACATAATGGAAATATGGGAAGACAGATGTGGAAGACAATGGAGACTGTGGTTGCTGCTCTACACAGCAGTGACTCTAGAACTTTTACATATGGAATAAAACCTTTATGGAATCTGCCTGTCCTCTTCCCATGACTTAAGACACTGGGGGAGCCAACCTCTTGGAGAAGAGTGCCATGAATTAACCCTGCACCCTCCCAAAGCGCCATTCCGATCTCCTTTCTCTGCCTGATCTGCTGCTCTGATTTCTGCTTCCTGCCCTATCTGCCACTGTGCTGCACATCTTCTCCCCAAGGTGTTTCCTACCACACACAGAAGCTGCCCATGCTACTTGCGTTACTCATACCACAGGTAAGCCACCTCTGCTTAGGAATCCATGCCTAGGCATCATGAAGCCACTGAGATAATACATTTTCCAGAGCTGCACCATTTGAAAGGCTGAAGGCAAGATGGTGACACCTCCAAGACTGCCATGGTTCATGAGTATGATTGTGGCTTGTAACCTGTGTATGTATGCAAAGTTACAGAAAAAGATGTTAATGACATGTGCTCCGGATGCCAGTCATTTTCTTAGACTATTTGTACAATCAAAAAGCTTCCTCAAAATGATATGGAGTTAGGATTAAGGGAAGCAAGGAAGATTAAGGATACAATATATGTTCACACTCATGCACCGCATGGAGATTTACATGATTACTAAAGCACTGGTCTGTGAAATACCATGGAATATGCTGCAATGATATGTTACAGGAGTTTAAAGTTTTTAAAGCTTTTTGCTTTATTTTAAACTCCTGAGTTAGGGAGCTACTAATCTATATGGGGTATATTATGGCTGATTAATTTTATGGATTGCATTGGTTAAGGGTAGATTTCTTTGCCAAAGAAAATATCAATTTAATTGTAAGTCTCTGTGCTCTCTTGTCTGGGCACATGGGGTGCTATTTAATTGGCTTGTGTAGATTGCTTGCTGGTTTTTAATACTTTAATAAAATCTTTTGTAGCAGCTAGGGCTTCCCATTCCCTTACAATTAACTGGATGACAACAAATGCTTAACTCAAACACAAAACTTTATTAAACTTGCAAATATATGCAAGGAAAAGTTCCAGAACTGTGCTGCCAGACTTGCTGGCTGCCAGCAAGGAGTAACTGTTCATTTTTTTAACTATTCAGCAATGTATGGTCAGAAAAACTAAAATGCAAATGGTGGTGACACCTACAGTGGCATTTTGGTTTTCCTTACACCTCTTATATATGGTAGTACCTGTGGCATGGTACTGTAACAGGGGTCAAATGAATAGAGATTATTTGACCCTGTAGTTGCCTGAGTTGGCTATATTCCAGAGACCTACAAACAATTCCAAATCCGAGGTAGCCTTAACATTATGAGAGTGTATTGGAGCAGGAGCTTAACAAGTTCTTTGTGCCTGATAAATAAGGGTGAGTGCTTATGGGTAAGCTTGAATTACCTTAGCCACGTGCATTTGTTTCTTTTCTGGAAATTGTACAAGGGCTTGGCTCTGTACAGGTTTCACCATAGGAACCTGACACCTTATTGTGCCTGGTGTGGCTTTGCCCAGGGCCCAGTGGCTGCTCAGAAGCCTGCACAATCATGCATTTGCATGTGGATTTAATGGGTGTTACAAACAACTGAGTACTACTCTGAACAGGCACTCAATGAGTTCTCAGCCCACTCTCTTTCCATCGTGCCCTGTTTCATTAATCTGTCCCATTTTTGTGCTTCCATTCCTCCCAGGCCTTTAATAATGTCCTGAATTCAGCGCTCAGCTTTTGTATCTTTGCATTGATGTCATGTATGTGCTGCCTTTTTTTTGGCCCTCTGTAGCCATTCCCACATGTTCAAGTTCATGAGTAAGATGGCTGGCCCTTCAAATCCAGGAGCCTGCAAGGGAAAAGAAAGAGAACTATATTCATTAATGTTTTAGGAATGCCAGAAAGGAATTCCTCCCCAGATTATGACTTCATTACAAGGTCACATGTTTCACAGTTTGCCATTCTCTCTCACTTGTAAGCTTGCCTGTCCAGAGGTTGCAGGTGAAAATTCAGCAAGATAACAGATTACAGTATGGAAAATCTTTTAAAAATAAATGTTAATATTTTCAGTAGCTAAAAATAGACATCACATTGCCTGTCTATGACAATGTCAGAAAGAAATTCACAGTGGAACTCCCTTCCCAGCCTAAGTTCCCTGACCTTTTCAGGATGAGCAACTCATTGATGTCCTACGCATTGTGAAGGACACTAAGTGGGAAAAAGTGGTATAAGGCTAGAGCAGGAATTTCATCAATCTCTGTAAGATGAACTTTACAAGCTTAGTGACAGCACGGCATATTGCTCAGTGGGAGGATGTCCTCAGTTAGAAGTGGACCAAGGATTACTCTTATGATTTAATATAACCAACTGGAATTCCTGATGACACATTGCAAAAAGACATCTTTTTGCAAGCATCACATCCCAGGAGTGGAAAGAGTTGGAGAACATTAGTAATCTGCTGAGGTAAACACTGTTTGATTGATACTGCAGACCTGACCTCCTCTGTTGCCCACTAAGAAAAGCCATGGGAGAGAGGCCAAAAAAACCAAATGATTCAGACAGTGCTGTATCTCTACAGAACAAGTGAATCATCAGAAAAATCTTTGCCAAAGAACACCTATGTTCCTTCCCAGGACATTTTCCATGGGAAGTTAATTGCAAGGACATGGCTAATTTTTGGTAACTTTTAACATTGACAAATACTAATGGGGCATTACAGCTGACAAGCAAAGTCACTACTTCATTTTTAAGAAGTCCTACTTGCCAAGACTTCATTTTATATGTATTTTTAAGCTAGGAATGATATATATTTTTAAATTATAACATACATTCCAGCAGGGGTATCAGGCTCACCCTATGCCTTGGGCCAAATCACAACCATGGGGCTTCTTGTAGGCCAGACCCATGGGGCAAGTGCTGGAGACAGCAGCAGAGGTGGTGGAGCCAGCAGCCATGGACCAAGTGGCCACTTGCTGCAGTAGAAGCAGCACAAGCAGCAAGGGCGGCAGGCCAAGCAACTGTAGGGTGAGCAGGGCTATGTCAGCACAGCCATCTCTCACCTGCATGCCACTGACCCTATGTATAACAGGGTCCCAGATTCCATAGTAGGCCTCATCCCTACTAGCCCCATCCCCAAATTCCTTGGTGCTTGCTCCACCAGTATCCTGGCAGGCCAGATGAACTGGCTCCAGGGGCCAGATCATCTCTTAGACCATATGTTTGACACCCTGACTTTACAAAAAGACATCTTTGATCTCATATAACAAGTTTCTGAGTGGTATGTCAGGATGCAACGATAATTAAAATCAATAATGCAATACTTTGAAAAATATTACCACTTGTCTTCTGCATTTCTTTTTTTACCCACTTTGAAGCAATCTTGGACTGCATGTACAGGAGGGGAATCAAGAGTTGGAGGGAGGGAGAGCAAACTGTTACATAAACCTCTTTGATGGTTTCTAGCGTTGACCAAAATTGGTTACATCCAAAAGGAATCCAAAATCCTCCTTCACTTTAAATATATTAACCATCTATCAGGAAATTCCTCCATTTCTGCAACAAGACTACCCTCAAAATAATAAAAAAGTATAGTATGCAGCACTTACTGAGCTAAAACTGCAGTTCTTCTGCTTCCACCTCTTCAGGTACATCCACAAGTTCACTCCTTTATGGCCATCAGAGAATTCTCTTGGGTTGTCCACTGGAAGACCTTGCTCAGCAGAGTTCCTCAGGGTACTGTACATTTGCTCTTGGCTGAAGTGCCATGACCACAATTGCACCCTGGGATCCTGCAGAAGCAGCTCTTTTCCTCCTCCTCTCTGTAAAGAACACCTCCCCTTCAAAAGAAAAGGTCATGGAAGGTGGTGGGTTCTGTGCTCAAAACACAGACAAGTGCTCCATCAAGCTTTTCATGACAAGGACCTGATACATGGACTCTAGCAGGTGGGTCCTTTATCTTTTGGTAGACCTGTTTGACGTACTTGTTCTGCTGCTGGCACTGTAATGCTCAGCTGACCACACTGGCTTGAGATGGCATTTCAGCGCCAGACACTGCCTTACTGCAGCTGAAATAGTGGTGCTTGGAGTATTCCTTCCAGATAGTCAACAAAATTTGTGTGCGCTCCTCCAGCCGCACATTAGAAGCACATAATAACTTTGGCAGAACAGGATTTACCTGGCAGTGAAGATTGGAACCAGCCTTGAAGGAAAATGAGGAATGAAATGCTTAACAGGATGATAGAAAACTGATTCCCAGCTTCCAGGGAGTAGAGGGCAAAAGATCTGGAAGAAACAAGAACAAACAGTTCTGGAAATTCCACTGGAAAATTGTCTGTATTCATACTCTGTAGTAAACTGTTAGATGTACTGGAACCAAACTGCAGCTTACCTGGCAAAGAGGTAAATAGCAGCCGAGGTAGTTAAAGAACTAAAATATGAGCAGATGCTGCAGGTTCAAGTTATACTCAGTCCCAGGAACGGTGTCAGATATGTAAATATGCCCTAAAAGCTCAAGCATCAAATATAAATTCTTCTTGAAGCCATTGTCATAAGTTCATCTTTTCATGAATAATCCAGCAAGTGTATTCTGATAAAAGGTAAGATGGCATCTAAATAACGTGCTTAATCATCAGTTTATCAGAATATGAAATGTTCCAGATGCACAGGCAGCATGCCATGTACTGGCTACTGGGTGCATTTGCATGACTGCACTCGAGTGAATGGAATAGCAGGCCTAGTCACCTTTCCCTCTAATGACTGACCGCTAGAGAATAAATCAAACATGACTACAGAGATCCTCCTGGTTTTTCTCAAAGCATCAAGGGCTTATGTTTTTGGAGCTGAAAAAACTATGCTTAATTTTGTTCAAACTGAGAGGTCTATGCAATCTGTTGGTGAAAGGATTCTTGTAAAACCCATGATCCCTACATTACAAAGAGGGCAGCATTTATCACAGCAGAAGGACAAACCCAATCTATATTTTTAAGAACTCAGTGCTTAAATATTCAATGGTTTGAAATTATGCTTTTCACAGTACTATGTAGAAATAAATGTTTTGAGCAGCATTAGCTTCTGCACCTATTTCCCACTGAAATCAGCATGGCTGGGGTAACATGTTATGTAAAACGCCTACCAGGCAGCTTCCTATCCCCAGCATGATCCTTTCTGATCTGATAGCCATTTTCTCACTTCCCATATTCCAGCCTTACTAGAATTGCCTTTCTCTGTATGTAACTGAAGAATATCCAATGCAAATACAGAGTTAAATAGAGAGTTAAATACTGAGGGTAAAACCCTAGCCCCAGTGATCTTAATGGCAACATCAACTGATACAAGATTTGAGCCTGATGGAGGAGTATCTGCATGAGCAAATGTAATCAAATAGTTCTCATTTTCAAGATATTTTCATCACTTTGTACAATATTGGGAGGTCAACAAAGGACATTCAGCCATCAAAAATCTCACTTCAAATAGATCCCTCTTTTTCTTTAATAATTTAGGGTCTGAGTATTATGGGATGCTTTCATATGTGCTTGGGGGGGGGGTGCAAGGGAGGGGTGCTTAACTGCTGTACTTAAAGTGCCCATAGCATCTCATGTATTCAGCGTCCCATGCTTCAAAATGGCAGCAGTGGTGCTTTAACTAAAGCTCGTTTGATAAGCTTTAGTTAAAGCATCCCTGCTGTCATTTTGAAGGGCAGGGGTGCTGAATATACAAGAAGCTAATTAGGACACACCAGCAGATTCAATTAATCTGCTCCAATGTGCTGTAATTACAGCACATTGGAGCAGCGTTCCCACTTGTGCATAGGCACCCATGTATATTAAGGGCATTTACATTGTCCTGGTAGACATCTGGGGCCTTACATTAGGCAGAAATTGTAAATACATTTTCTCTGATAACCTTTATACAGAGAACATTACATAAATATGCATCAAGCTCTAGTTCCATGGCTCAGCTCAATGGTGTAACAAGGTCAGCGTGCCCAGGGCACCAACTTGAAGAAGGGAGGAGAGCAGAAAAAAACTGCTTCCACCGCAACTGCATTGTAACACTGGCAGTCACTGGTTGCTTTTGGGATGCTTTTTACACGTGCTGTACACTACAGACTTCAGGCGAGTGCACAGATATCTGGAACTAACTTTGAGTCCAGGTATTGCAGCAGCATAAATCTCCATGCAGACTAATTTTGGTTGAGACTATTCTTTTTTTCTCGAAAGGCAGCTTTTATATCTCTGGATTGCACCTGCATCTGCAGCGTACAGTTCCCCAGTGTGTGCACAGATTAGCACTCTCTGCAACAATGCATGTCTTGCCCAAGTCTTTGGCTCACATTCTGAAAGTATACTTAAGTATGCACAGAGCATTTTAAACCTGCAAGGACCAATAATTCAAATCAACTCATCTATGCACTTAGTGCTTGATCCACAGCCCACTGAAGACAATGGGAAGTCTGCCATTGATTTCAATGGGCTTTGGATCAGACACATAAAGATTTATGCAGATAATTCATGCAGATAAGTCCCATTAATGCTAATGAGAGTCATGCACATAAATCACCTAAGCAGTGATGGGAAGAAAGCCTTTTTCTATTTCAGATTTTTTTTTATAAAGCTAAGCCTCATCTGTACCATTTTACAGTCTACAGTTCTTATAGTTTTAAGGACAGAAAAGATTTGTCAATAGCAAGCCTGTGTTTTCCACAACTACACAAAGGTAAACCTTTCTGTGTATACAAAGAAAATAGAATGTATTTAATCTCACTGCCATGCAATCGTTATATTTTAACATGGTAATGAGGAGGCTCAGAACTATGTTTTCAAAGTCTCAAATTAATAAGGCAACAATGTACAATTTGCTGCACTTGCATAGACATCAACATTACAAGAAGTGTTTTTCTCCTCACATCACTTTAGGAATATGAACTATAATTATCTTTCATTTACATTTTTACTTAGGAAAAGTATCTTTCTTTTTTGTGTTGTTCAACCCCGCAAATAAGTATGGATCAAATTCTCATCCCTATATCATTTTGCTTTACATAGTCTTATCATCACAAAGCAACCACCCAGATACCAGGAAGGCATAGCTAAGGATTGAGGGAAATCTTGGGGTGGTATGAAGCTATTAGAATAAATCCTAGTTTCCTTGCTCTCTGTCTCCATTTTCAAATAGTAATCGGGTTGTGGGCAGGACAAATGACATTGGACCACAAAGTTCCCCACTGATCCTGAACTACCAAGGCAGTCCGTAAGGCATTTCTGCTGCTACTATCATTTGAATCAAACCTGGTAAATATTATGTGGCTTATTTTTCTTCACAGAATTATTTGGAAATGAAATCTTTCAATATTTTTCAGCTCTCTCTATATCTGTTCTTTCAAAATGCAGCTTACATTTTTATAAGTCTAAATTAACTCTTAAAGTAGATGGCATATAGAACAGCAGTTGCAAGTGTTTTTAATAATTCTATTTTACTTGTTACTACATATTGACACATCTGCAGTGCTACCTCTGTTTCTCTTCATTTTTTAAATGTGATACGTGGATTTCAATAGCATTTCAGAGGTCATGCATTTCAGTAATTACTGGGGGTCAAGATCCAGAGCTGAAAAAAAATCAAGCAAAATGAGTCATTATTAATGAAAGCGTGATGTTAGAAAGCTTCTTTAGATTTCAAGATTGGACTCCGCCAGGTTTAGTCTTCCTTAACTCCTTAATGCAACACATTATTTATATGCCCACTCTCTTAGGTCTCTCTCTTTGGAAATGTTGCCACTGAAATAGCAAAGTGCATGCTTTCCATCATTCTAATAGTTAAATGATGGCAATGCTATGTAATTGAAACAGCAGGAAAGGTCACCTTGACAATCCTCTGACTAGTAACAAGTTGCTTAAGGCACCACAGGTTTTCATTGTGAATGAGCTGACTGAGTTTACACCTGTTCAAGATATTTAAATAATCAGAAAGGTGTGACACCAAGTGAAAAAAAGCCTTTTTGGAGCTATTGCAGACAATCAGATGCAATAAATATAGACCTGCTTTTAAAAGCAGATATTTTTACCAACTAGATTGACAGCATGGGGGCAGAGTATCCCTAAGAATTTACTAAATCCTTTGCAAAAGATGACTGCGAGCAGGAAGAGCGAAAAGTAAACCTGTGCAGAGGTCTGTTACAGGATTCTGTGCCATTCAGGTCACATTTGAAAGCCCTGCTTTATGGGACATGTGGGATTGAAGTGGTATAGTCTGGCACTGCTAATTGGGGTAAATTTCGATACATGAACTGAGATTCCTTCTATGTGTAGTCTTTTCTGGAAAGACTGAGGGCTTGGGCCCACAAGTCATAGGAGGAACTTTATCATTCATCAGCGGGTACATAGTAACTACCTGTGAGCATTTCTTTTTTACTGAGGTCTAAGCCAGGGGTTCCCAATCCCCGGGCCACAAAAGGCTGGCTGCTGGGCCACAGAATGGTTGGGGGCCAGACCAGAGGTGACTGTGGACCAGCAAACCGCAGGCTGGAAGTGACCGGCATACTGTGGATCGGCAACCAACCCTTTTTTATACTGAGTATAAAAAAAGGGTTGGCTGCCTGCCCGCAGTATGCCAGTCACTGCTGGTCCACAGTTTGACAGTCCATAGTCACTTCCGGTCCGTGGTTTGCCGGTCCTCAACATAAAAGGTTAGGAACCCCTGCTCTAAGTTACTACAGCATGGGTGAGCAAAATGGTCAATCTGGCTGGCTGCCAGACTCCATTTCCCTGCAGCCCCTGCCCAGTGGCTGAGGCCATCTCCATGGAGACCCCAGCTGCAGCTGTGCTGTGAAAGCTCAAGGCTGGGGTTGCCATGGAAACCAGCACCAGCCACACTGGCAGGGCACAGGACAGGGACAGGACAGGGAGCTACTCTGGAGCTGCTAGGATCTTGCAATGCGGGCAGCGTGCTCCAGAGCCATGGCAGAACCATGATCTGCTGCCTGCACGCTCTGGGCAGGGGCATGTAGGCAGTGGATCATGGCTCTGCCCCTGCTCAAGACCAGGCTGTCACCACTGCAAGAAGCCCAGGCACAACTGCAATCCCCTGCCTGCGCCTCACTGACGCACGTGTGCAGGCTAGATTATGGCTCTGCCATGGCTCTGGAGCCGGCGGGCCCCATTGCAAGATCCCAGTGGCTCTGGGACAGCCCCCAGCGGCTCTGGGACAGCCCCCAGCCCTGCTCTGCCACACACCCTGCCAGAGCAGCTGGGGCTCGTCTCCATGTCAACCCTAACCTTGAGCTTTCACAGCAAAGCTGCAGCTGGGGTCTCCATGGAGACCGGCCACAACCATATGTAGGGGCAGCTGGGAAATGGAATCCACTGCTGACCGGGTCCAGCCTGTGGGCCAGACTTTGCCCATCCCTGTACTAGACAGTAAGAGCATGTCATGAAAAGAAGTAAAGCCCCACTCTCCTTTGCTTTTCAGAAACTCACACTATGCTCATGCCATCAGTCACTGATTGCAGCTTGTATGCTGCTCTCAAGGAGTTGGAGCCTGGAATCATCCTGATATTGTATAGCTGTACATCTCATCCACACAACTAAAAATCTGGTTAAAATGTTGTTTGTGAAAGAAACTCAGAGTTTTTGGACACCTCTGTATTTCATAGATTTTTAGGGTCAGAATGGACCTCAATAGATCATCAAGTCCAACCCCCTGCCCTGGGAAGGAAAGAGTGCTGGGGTCAGATGAACCCAGACAGGTACTTTTCCAGTCTCCTCTTAAAGACCTTCAGGGTAGGAGAGAGCATAACCTCCCTTGGAATCCCATTCCAGGTTCTGGTAACCCCTACCATGAAGAATTTCGTCCTGACGTCCAATCTAAATCTGCTTTCTGTCAGTTTGTGGCCATTGTTACCAGTTACCCCAAGGGGTGCCCTGGTAAACAGAGTGTCTCCTATTTCTTGCTGCCCTTCCTACCCTCTCCCCACCAGTTAATTTGTAGATGGTCACAAGATCACTTCTCAGCCTTCTTTTGCAAAGGCTGAAGAGATCCATGTCCCTCAGTCTCTCCTTATAAGGTCTCATAGGGCCTAACCTGCAGACCTCTAACCATACAAATAGCCCTCCTCTGGACCCTGTCAAGGTTATACACTTCCTTCTTGAAGTGCGGCACCCAAAACTGGATGCAGTACTCCAACTACAGCCTTACCAATGCTGCATACACAGAAAGTATCACCTCCTTAGACCTGTTTGTGTTGCACCTGCTAATGCATGATAGAGTGCAGTTACCTTTACTTGTCACTTCATTATCACATTGATTATTCTTGTTCATCTTGGAGTCTACTATGACTCCAAGATCCCTTTCTAACACTGTGCTACTTAGAGGGTTATCTCCCAATCTGTATGTGTACTGGTGATTATTTCTCCCTAGGTGCAACTGTTTGCACTTACCTTTATTAAACTGCATCCTGTTCTGTTCTGCCCACTTTTCCAACCTGTCCAAATCCACCAAACCATTCCCTGCCCACCCATGTGTTTACTTTGCCCCATGATTTGGTGTTGTTCCCAAATTTGGACAGAGTGGTCTCCATGTCTTCATCCAAGTCATTGATAAAAAAAACAGCACTGGTCCAAGGAACAAACCCTGGGGGACCCTGATGCCCACATCTTTCCAGGTCAGTACCGACCCATCCACCACCACTCTCTGGGTGCATCTCATAAGCAAATTTGCCACCCACCCGACCATGTAATCATCTGTCACAGCCAGTTAACATATTTATAAGAATGGGATGAGATACCATATCAAAGACCTTTTTAAAATCCAAGTAAATGACATCTACCTTGAATCCTGCATCTAAGCATTTTGTGACCTAGTCATAAAAAGAAACAAGGTTAGTCAGGCAGGATCTACCTGCTATGAATCCATGCTGGTTGCCTGTCAGCATTATTTTTCCTGCTGGACTCTCACAAATGTGTTCCTTAATAAATTTTTCAAAGGTTTCCCCAAGGATAGAGGTGAGACTAATTGGCCTGTAGTTATGTGGATCCTCCTTCCTCTCTTTTTTGAAAACAGGGACTACATTGTCCCTTTTCCTGTCATCTGGGACCTCTCCTGAGCATCACGAGTGCTCAAACAGTTTTGCCAGTGTTCCTGCTATGACACTGGCTAATTCTCTCAGCACCCTAGGATGAAGATCATCTGGGCCTGCTGACTTAAACATGTCTAGCCCCTCCAAGTGTCTCTTCACTAGGTTGGCACTAACTGGTGGTGGGCTGTTGTCCCTCTTGTGCCTGTCTATAATCCAACTCGGAAATGTGTCTTTATCCATGTTCAGGAATACGGATGTGAAAAACTCATTGAAGATCTCAGCTCTGGCATTCATATCTGTCACCAATTGCCCAAGTCCATGGGGTTGTCAACAGGGAGTATACATACCCAGGGGTATTCAGCAGCAGTGTGGAGAAGCAGGGGTACTTGGGAAGCAGTGGCATGGGGATCCAGGGGTCGGCCAGACCTGCAAGGGGCAGGGCATACTGCTGCTGTGGACTGGGGCCAGGGCTGCACCAGGCTCTTCCCTACAGGGCAGGGTGGCAGAATGAGCTGGGGAGGGCAGCAGTGGTGCTGGCAGAGGGCTGCAGCAACCCCAAGATTCAGTGCAGCCCACCTGTCCCCCCCCAGCACCACTGTCACCCATCCAGAATGCAGCATGGTCTGTCTCCCCCACTGCTGGGAAGTGCCCAGCACTGTCTGGGTCACAGCCCACAGTGGCAGCCCATTCTGCCCCATGCAGATCCTGGGGTACATGCCCCCCATGTCCTCCTGGGACACGTGCAGTGGTGGGAGCTGCCACTCCTCCCTGTGCCTCCCAAACGAGCTGCAATTTTGTCCCATGCCCTGCCCAACTCCGCAGAGCCTGGGGGGTGGGTGCGGGGGTCCCATGAACTCTGTCCCCTCCAGCTCAGTGGTGCAGCTGAGGCTAATCCTGCTTCAGCTCCTGGTGTGGGGGAAGGGAGGAGTGGCAGCCTGATCCCAGGCCCAGCTCAGCTCTGCTCCCTCCCTATCCCTGCCAGGTCCCAGCCATCCCCGCCCTCTCCCTGCCCCCTTTCTTCTCCCCTGCAGACTTTCCTGCAGCTGGCTGGATGGGGTACTGATGTCAGCATGCCCCCTACTGCCCAGCCAGAAGGGTACAGTCCAGAAGGAGTACCCACAGAAGGGGTACATCCCTTTAAAAGATTGAAAACCCCTGCCCTAGTCTGTCCTGTAGGGGTCCTATGTTGCTCCCTATATACCTGAAGAAGGACTTTTTGTTGTTTTCAATTTTTGATGCCAGCCTGAGTTCAATTGCTGGTTTGGCCTTTGAGGCTCCCTGCAAATGTGAGCCCAGTAGGTATATTCCTCCTTGGTGGCTACTTGCTTCTTCCACAGTCTGTATGCCTCTTTTTTGCCCCTAGACTTTCCTGGATTTCCCTGTTCAGCCAAGAGGAGGTTTTGGCCCCTTTGCCCCTCTTTATGTGCAATGGGATTGTTCCCTTCTGTGCCTGAAGATTGTTCCCTTGAGGAATGACCACCCTTCCTGGACTCCCATCCCATCAATGCTCCTGTCCTTCAGTGCCTCTCTTACTAATCTCCTGAGCTCATTAGATTAGCCTTTCTGAAGTCTAGCACTTCTGCCCTACTGGTTATCTTTCCCACCTTTCACTGGATAGTGAATTTCAACATTTGGTGGTCACTATCCCTTACATTACCCTGTATCTGCAAACCTCCTACCAGGTCATACCCTGTAGCTAACACTAAGTCCAGTAAGGAATTTCCCCTAGTAGGACCGTATACTTCCTGTGTTAAGTGAAGGTCTTGTATGTAGGTTAAGGACCTACATGAATGATCAGATCTAACTGATTGCTCCTCCCTGCAGATGTCAGGGTAGTTTAGGTCACCCATGACAACCATGTCCCTTAAGTGTACTGCCTCTGAGAGCTGCCTTGAGAATTCCATGTCTAGTTCACCCTCCTTGTTTGGTGGTCTAAAATAGACCCCCACTACCACGTCCTGCTCAACCTGACCCCCTTGTATTCCAACCCACAGTACCTCAATTTGTCCCTCTTCTGATTCCATCTTGATTTTGGAAGATGTGTATTGCTCCTTAACATAGAGGGCAATGCCCCTCTCCATTTTCCCCCCATTCTATCTCATGTGCACAGCTTGTAGCCCTCAATGCCTTCTGCCCAATTGTGGGTAGGGTCCCACCAGGTTTTAGTTAGTCCAACCAGATCTAAGTCTTTGTTGGCAAGCAGGAGTGTGAGCTTTTCCTAGTTGTTCCCCATGCTTCTAGCATTAGTATAGAGACACTTAAGCCCCCCGATAGGTGTCCTTATTTCCCCCATGTCCTAATGCCTGTTGGGCCCTTTAGTACTTACTTGGACTGTTCCAACACATGGCTTGTGATTTGTTGTTCCTAGGTTCTCTCTGTCTTCTGCATTCCCATTCCCCAATGAACCTAGTTTAAAACCCTGTGTAGATCAGCCAACCCATTAGAGAACAGGCTCTTACCTTTCGAAGAGAGATGAAGACCATCACATCCCAGCATCACCCTTCCATGAAAAGCGTGGTTGAAGAAGCAAAGGTTACCTCAGGTGGGGTAGGGGAGGCTAGGGTCAGCAACTGTGCCAGCACCAACAGCCTTACCTGGGGTCCTGAGGGCCTCCTGGGGCTGCAGCCATGGCAGGAAGCCTGGCCAGCAACCAGAGTGTGGCTCCAGCCAGCCATGCTCTGGTTTTGGACAATGTGCACTGCCACCACTGGAGCCACATGCTTATTTTCCAGCACAGGTGTTTTTGAACCTGGAATCTCCGGGGTCATTTTCTTGGGTCTAAAAATGTTGTGAACCACTGTTATAGATAATAGGAGAGATACCTTCATATCATAATAGTAGTAGTTTCTTTAGTAATCTGTGGTTACATCCATACCCAAGACCAAGTCAGTAAGTAAACTCCCAACTCTGTTTCAGCATGTCTTTCAGTTTCCTACCCTATTACCAAACAAACATATAACTATAAGGTGTTTCATGGGCCTTAACACTATAAAAAAAGTGCACAATAGTTGATGAAAAGGATGATACAGATGTATCATAAAGAATGAATAACCAGTAATGTAATGAAGAAAGGAGTATACTAATAAGAATCTGGAAAATGCATTTGTCCCACTGATTTGCAGTGCACACAGGTGGAAATCAGACATCAACAATCTCCATCAGGCCATGAGGTACATTTTAACTACTGGCATGGGCTCATGAAATGACCGGTGTATGAACATAACATAAATGGCTCAATGGTTCTAATTCCTGTTCCTGGATAGCTTTTGTTTTGGGGTTTTCACACATCCAATATGAACTCTGCCATCATTTTTAAGAACAACCATTCTAAGAAGCAACACTATATAAAATATTGCCAGTGGTGCTCTTTGCCCCAGCAGCATTATTTCATATAGCATGATTTTAATATAGAGAACATCACATCATTGCTTCCTCCCTAGTCAGGTAGTGGTCTCAATTCCCCAGTGTCCTAAAATACATCCATCTGCCATGTCACTTTGTTCAGCTCGCAGAGCACAGTGAAGTGGCACTAACTCTGCAGACATTTTATTCTTAAGAGTTGAGCGGTAATGATTCTTCCTGTTTGTTAAGTCACTGAACTACATTACATCTTAACTCTAGTGGAATACACTCTCCCTACAGAACGCATGAATATTTGGGGAAAAAGGGGAACAGTTTTCTTTTGTTGTGACAAAACCATGAAATGATCATTTTAAATTAAAAACAAGAAAAGTCATTGTACACAATAGTTTAAGTTGTCATTGTATTTTCATCATAGGAAATCATATGAAAAGGTAAAAAAAAATTCTAATAGTTTAAAACCACTGAAAAAATCCACCTTTCTACTGGATAAAGAAGCATATTAATACAAACTCTTGGAAAAACCCTGTTCACTAGCCAACTGAGTGAAAAAGCCTAGTTTTGTGGAAAAGTAAAATCCTAAAAGTCACAGAAGTCACAACACAGAAGTCATGGCTGTAGCAAATATAAAGGCTAAGACCTGAAACTGTAGACAAGTCCATGTGAGTGGTTTCTTGACTTCACAAAGAGTCTAAGGAAATAAGTGGGACTCCAGCATAGCATTTTGCAAATTCATGATTTCATTGTGACTTTAGGACACATGGATGAAATTCTGGTGCAGTGTAGTCAATGGCAAAACTCCCATTTGACATTAATGGATCCAGGATTCCATGCAATACTTTTAAGAGTATTCTAATTGTACTGAGATGATAGTTTCATAAATGTTTACTCGATTATGACGTGGGAAGGAAGAGTTCAAACTTTCTCCATTTTGTTTGCTGTGTACACAGAGGTCTTTTATAATATAAATGTAAATATACAATCTGTTTTACAGTGTTTTCCATCATCTTCCCCCTCCATATGTTCTCCCACTAGGAATCTAATGAGTTCTACATATGAAGGATGACAAGGGAATATGCCTGAAAAATAATTCAAGCAATTATGGCATATGGAGGCATTGTTTTCAAGTCCCTTTTGCCATGAACATTAGACAAAGCAGCTGGGACCAAGTTCTGTCTACCTGCTCATGGACATTAGCAAAATCATCATCTTCCATTTGTAAATTCTACTGAGGTAATCTGCCACACAGAGGCAGCCAGTCCATCAGCTTTATGATCAGTGGGCCTATTAAAGAACAGATTATCTATGCTGAGACAAAAATATTTGCATTCCAGCTGAATGGCCTATGCTGGAAACTACTGCAGAACTGATGACTAGTATACTGCACCCAAAAGTACTGAAACCTCTTATGTAGTTTCCAGGACATTATTAATAAAGCACTTACCTCTCTCAGCTGCACTAGATTTTCATCAGAACTTGCTAAATCCTATCTCAAGGGAGGGAAAAATAAGGTAAAGGAAATGAAAGCAGTGAGTTAAACTCTTCATAACTGAAGGGAGGTTTTATGCGCTTTACTCTCAAGTAACGGCCCAGCTATGTAAACAATTTGTGCTTCTAGAACTAACCAAAAGACGTAGTACAGGAAGCTAAAGGATTAGCAGATACCTACTCATGATGGTGTCATGAATAAAGCAGCAGGTACCCAGTTTGGTAGAATTCTGCCACATCCAGGCAATGGGAGTTAAAGCTGGACAAAGCAAGTTAAATGTTAAAGATGTTTAATGCTCCAGTTAATATTCTTTCAGCCCAAGATGGGTTCTTGAAAAGGAATTGCATGTAACTAGCACTGGACTTCCCAGATTTCCATCACCGAAGATCAATATTTTGAATAATTGTGAAATATGGTTCCATGCTACCTACACATTGCTCCTGAGAAATGAGGGAATAAATCATAACTCCAGAAAATGTTTCATCAGATTAGCAAGAAAGGAAAATAAACCATTTCTAGTGATTCAAATCTAGTCCACTTCAGTAGCGTCTAAATGTCTGGAACATCTCATGTCTTTTTTAAGAGGTATGCAACTAATAAACAGATTTTTTTTTCTGAGGGTCTACACCTCTTGTTAAGGTACTGTTGAATAAGAACATGGGTGGATCCAACATTGCAGTGACAGGAGTATAGTGGGCTCAGGCACAGTGCAAAGAACTTATTGTGCATGTGCCCCACAGTTAAAGGTGAATGTGGCTGCAACTCCTTGCTGTGACTAGGTGCCAATGAGTTCTCAGTGCTCACCAACAGGTTAGCTGCTTGGAGCCCCAGACATGCTGTGAGCTCCATGAACTCACCAGCATGAGACCTGCTAATGCCCCTCCTTTCAATCAGCTGTGGAACCTGTTGATACTTGCTTTTTCCCCATCCTGCCCCCCAAATTCAGCAACAGGGGAAAGGAAAGGATGTTTTATCCATGCTACCAGAGCTTCCCTTTGCTATTCCTGGGTCTGGGATACCACTTAATCTGAATGAGAGAGAAAGAGAGAGAGAGAGAGAGAAATATAGCATGTGCACATGCAGGCATAGAATAATATTTGATATGTCACTAGAAAATGTTTTCTGGCCAGGCACTCTTAAGATGGTCTTTACAATAAGAGATGTTGGCAATACATGTCATCAGCTGTCAGAATGATATAGTAGAAAATTCAGATCTTACATTTATTACATCTTATAATAAGAACAGACGTGATGCAACAAAGAGAGGATGCAAAATGGGGAGACAATGAGGACATTTCACTAAAATATTTGGAATGACTGTAAAGTGGTAGCAGATTTTTTGTAAGCTCTTGTATAAATAACTGTACAGATGTAATTTGGGAACATTTTCTAATGCCTTAACATTAAAAAAAAAAAAAAAAAAAAAGAACTGAACTGTGAAGACTTACAAAAGCGATTATATAGTATTCTTGATGGCATTTAATAGGACTGAAATTGTGAGAAAACCATTTAATTCCATCAGATAGTTTATCTGTATCATTTTTGATGCTGAGCTACTTAACTATCGGCACTAACTATCAGGAAGAAAATAAAACAACCACAACAACAAAAAATGAAGATAACATTTGCACTGAACATCAAAACCAAAACCATTATCTCAGATAATGGCTGATGCACAGAAATTTCAAGCTTGAGTCCATAAATTAACAGGAAGGTGTCAATCACAGCATAGTGCTTCATATGCATACTGTATAGATATCTGTGTGCTGTATAAATAGATATATAGCTAAGTAATCACAAGTTGTAAACAAACTGTATAGGCATGTATGATTTACAATTACAGGAAAGATCACTTAAAGCATAATCTACTTTATACCATGCTGTAGTTTCAAAGCAAAATAATTCTATGCATTTTGTTTAACGATGTAAAGCGTTTGAGCATGTTTGAAACCCATTATATGAAAGAAAATGGCTTTGAATTAAGTGTGGTGCTCTAGCAAATTACTTAAATTCTACAGAATAAAATTCTCAATCAGGATGGCTGCTTTAACAAGAATGTTGGAAGCAATCAATCCAGGGATATTAAAAGTGGCAATACCAGTGATATTTCACAGGCAAGTGCTTACTTCTATTCACCAATATTGAAGACATAAGCAAGATACATTCTTACAAGTGCTTTTTAAAGTGTTATGTAATGTTTCAAAGTATTTTGTTGGAATGATATAAATGAGAAATTATTTTCCATTTTGTTGAATTAACCAGAACACCACTTCTTCTAAGTTTAAAACAAACAGTGCATTGTCTTATAGTAGGTGCAGTTTGGGATCTCATTTCCTCCTGTGGGGCAGACTACTTGAAGGACTACTGCTTCAATAATGCAATGCAGACTTCCCTCTGACAAAGCTGTCTGTGCATCAAGAGAGTCTGATGTTTCTAAATGTATCATCGTCCAGCCAGGAAGCATGCCTCTTTAGAAAGAAAGTTACCATCAAGTTCCTGAATGTTAGTCTCTATGAAAAAAGGCACCATAACAGGAAAATGCAGTTTAATGTTGAATTGGCTCAAAATGAAAGTGTTTCTTTTATTATATTTTTAATTGGATCACCTCACCGAAGCAAACTATTTCGATTTCAAGAATGGCTACATACTTTATTTTCCAAAACATTTTTCCCGTATTGCTATTCTGTAGGAGAAAACAAAATTTTAATTGTTTTCCCAATCAAGACTGAAAACAAATGCATGTTTGTCATCAGTTCCCATGGGATGGATATTCCTAATTTTGTTTGACCTTACCATTACAGTAACAGTCTACAGTTATTGTTTGATCAAAAACATGTGCATCTTCCAAGGCAATGATCAAATACTTGTTCTTTCTTTCTGAAAAGAGTAGAATACTTTTCCTTAAGAAACACAAGATTAATAGAGTCACTGACCTTCTTGCTTCATGAGGAAAAATTCCTTTGCTCTATGGGTAAACAGAAAAGATCTTCAAAGTGTAGATCCATACAGGGGAGTGCATTTTATATCACAATTTTATTCACTTGCTTTGAATAGTCACAACATTAATCTACTGCAGATAATCTATTCTGTATATTTGAAAATCCATTTATTTTCACCTATTGATATGCATGTGATACACTTGTATATAATACAGTATTTGCAGTGTTGGTTTTAAGAACAAAGTCAAAGAAAACAAATATTGAGAAGCATGATGCAGAATTTTGACCAAAATTGAGGCCAAACTCATATTCTAGAAAATAACACATTTATAGTTTCAACTGTCCCAAATAAAGGATTTATCTCCTTAAGATGCTGTTTTCACTCTTGCACCTCTTGTAGCATCAATCCACACAATGGTAATCCATTTTAAAATACTGAGATAGTTAACTGCTGTTTTAAACAGTTTCTCCTAATTAAATTTGAATTAGAAAAGAATATCTTTCCCCACCAGTGCTTTTGATTATTCCTCAGTAAAATGACAAAATATACATCCCAAATTTATTTCCAACAATCATTAATTTTTAGCTCTCCTGTGCAATAATACAGCAGAGGTAATGAAATGGTCTTAGAACAGCCTTGGTTAGTGTGACAGATCAGCACACCCCAGGGTATTCATTCATCATGGAACCTAATTTATATCTAGTTAGCCATGTCAAATGACTTGTAACGATACAAAAGATTTCCCTCTTTTTCTAAGATGCTAGTAACCATGTAGGCCATTTGAATGAGATTGCCCCCACAGTTTTTCTGACTAAATCTGAGTTTGCATGATCTTCATTTCAATGTACTAAACAAAGCATATAATATAACTCTTTCACTCTCTCCAGTTGGCATGCTTATGCAGTGTCAATACAGTACAGCAAAGAATTGTCAGCTCCCCTTTGTCTTATTATTCCAGATGATGCTGTATATATTAAATGAAGTATAAAATTATACATTCTGTAATAACTTAGAAAAAAGTTCATAGATGTTTAAGGCCTTTAAATATTAAGGGTTTTCATGGAACAGCACATCACAGAGTTCAAAAAAATTACTACTGAAGTAGAAAATAGGAAAATAAATGTTATTTTGAGAAAATGACTATAGGAAGGACCAGAAGATCTGGCCGGGACAAGAGTAAGCAAAATATTAATGAACACTAGAGTTGAAAAGAATTATTTTTCCTCTATCAACAAGGAGACTGAGAAGACATCTACATAAGCATCTGGACAGTACTTGCATCCAAGCAAAAGATAGGTTCTATTTTAAATAATAACTAAAAGAAATTCTGAATGATCACCATCCAATCTCAGAATTGTAAATCACATGCATCCCTCTCTATCTTTACAAGAAGGAACTAGTTAGTATCATTTACTGCTTATTGTGAACTTAGAAGAATTTACTGTTAAGAAACTAAAGTACACAGCAGGAACCCCAATCTTTAAACTAAACAGAAATGTATATTGTAAGGTATAAAATACTTTCTAATGCAAATAGTAATTGAGTTTTGACCACCACTTATTTAACTGCCAAAGAGCTGCAGTAGTTAGTTAGCCTTAGGGAAACATGTCAGGCTTGACTATACATTTTAATATGATTGATGTACTCAGATAACTATTACTTGTCAACAATAATTATTAACAATGGATATATATTTCCATTCCTATAACAAAAGCAACTTCAAGATGTTGAAATATGTAGCATTTTGGAGCTTTAAGATTAGAATACAAATAAAAATGTCTAAAACTGTGCCATGCCAGAGGACAATTTCTGCAACAGAAATTTGATTAAAGTGGTGTGCAGTCCCACCAACAATTTGAATGTAGGACCAAGAAACGTTTTCGAGTGAAAGGACCAGTACATTTTGAAGGCTGTCTTTGCAAAGATGAAAAGCTGTCAGTCTGGAATGGAGAACCCGAAAGATTGCTGCCTTTTCTGCACCTTTTGAGCATCACCTCTTGAGATTGCAGCCACAAAATCCTCAGCAAGTAAAATTTTACAAGTGTACACAGTTGAATCAGTTGAAATCTATGTGACACAGAAGTTCACAATGACTTTTCAGTAGTTTTGATCTCAAGACTGTTGCTGATAACAAGTGAGGTTCTCACTGAAATAATTGGTTCTGAAGGACACTCCCCAGCAGTATAAAATCTCACTTCAAGGACTGCTTGTTGAAATTTCTATATGTTGTATTTAAGGTCATCAGCCTTGAGATTGACTTGATTTGTCGTCAGCTATTGGGTTACCTGCAAAGAGACAGAAAATCAAAACTTTAGATAAAAAGTCAGATTTTTTAAGAAATGGAAATTTCTCTCTACGACCCATATCCTTCAGAACACGAAAAATTAATTTTAAATAATTAATTAGCCTCACTATTGTCCAATGGCATTTCTCATTTAAGTTTTATATTCGCTTAAATACTTTGATGGACCAGGGCCTGGGCAAGGAACCTGCTATCTGAATTGTGACCATACTTTAAAATGTGGGGAATTCCGAAAAATTCCAAAGACAATATACTATCAGTTCACACAAAACCAGAAATATTAATGGAGCTTTTTATACTACCTCCATCATCTTCATCATAAGATCTTCTCTGCTTTCATAAAATTACTGAATAACAATTATTAACAATAAGGTTGATTTAGAGCTTTCCTTGTTTCTTTAATTTATCTTGCTATTTTAGGATGCGGACTTTTTTTAAACTCCAATTACATTTTGTTAAGCATAATCATTTAGTGTGGAGACAGGCAGATTTGAAAAGAATGTATGCATGAATAAACAGGGGATATGTTTACCCTATTAGTCACTCTGCAGAAAATAACTATCAAAAACTTCACTTAGAATACTTTCACCCCAGCCAACAGAAGGACCTCAGGGAACGAAGGGAAGACAAAATATTTCACATAATTAGATTTTCCTTAAGTCTGGCTTGGATTCTCAGCATAAAAAGGAAAAAAAAATCTGTCAGATCAAAGAAATCTTACTTTGAGGAATATTTCTGCTGTGTCAGTGTATACAATTAATGATCAAGTAACTTTAAATATAAAATTGTGTCAAGGGAAACTATCCCTATTTCTGAGGAGCAAACCATTGGATTGGTCATAATAACACTCTACAACATCATCATGTTTTCTCTTTTGATCACAGAGAGACGGGCCATGCTCCTTGATGATGAAACATTCCTTTGCCATGAGCAAAACTATTTGCATACAGCTCTTGTCAGCTCTGCAGAGCAGAAACCTTGAGTAGAATATTAACAGGATTGTTTTAGAACTTCATTACTTTGAGCAATTTTTAGGAATCGCGCTAGAAAGGCAATAATAAAATGGTGCTTTGTGGTTTCTATAATACATATATTTATTTATTCCATACTGGTTTTATTTTACTTTGGTTCCATTGGCTCAAACTTCCCCATATGAACATTTCTATTTTGCATAATTTCCTGAAGAAGAATGAAGAAATAATTCAAAAGTCAGGCAACATGCTACTATGCCATGCATTTGAATGCATAGAAGGCTGACACAGCATCTAATTGTTATTTGTTACCTGCAGTGCTGGAGCATATAGGAGTCTTTATAATGGACTCAGATGCCATTGTGTTGCTGCTGTAAAAATATACTTACATTGGCCAGGTAGCTATACACTACCTTAATTTGAAATGTACAGAAAATTGTAATAAATTAAATAGGCATGACCTAAAGCAGTGTTTCCCAACCTTTTCCAGCCCAAGGCACATTTACATTAATAAAAATTTTCTGCAGCATACCTGTTAAGGCATTCCCCAGCCTCATACCTATTGTAGGTCATTACTGCTCATTGCCATGGCAAAATTCCACACCTGTTCATTTCTGACAGCACACTTTTGTACCTCAGCACACTGGTTGGGGAACACTTAATTAAAGCTCACTAAAATTAGTGCAAAGATGGAATACAGGGGAGAACCAAAGCTATACTGGCAATGCTAGACTCTCTAAAAAAGCCCCAAAAGAGCTTTATGAACATTTTACACCACATGGTATATCAGGACCCAAGCAGAATAAGAGAAGGGCTTTTAGGTTACATCCTGTAAAAAGGGTACAGTGACACCTTTTCTGAAGCACATTCTAAGGGTGAAGGTACACCTCAGGTGTACCTTAAAACAGGAGTGTCTGCAAGTTAAAGCTCATTAACTCATACTAAGTGGCCTCTGAGGATCTCAAATTATGCCACTTCAGGCAAAGGTTAAGGTCTGGGCCATGCTACCTACCTCATGTCAGGGTAACTTCAGTCTGCTCCACAGAGATTTAAAAAAGGGAATTTGAAGACTTCCAGCATACCAGGATGCACCACTCCCTTCCTTGGAGCAGGGATAGAGCCACGGGGTACTTTTACCCCTGCTCTGGGGGTGGAGGCGCTGTAGTAAGAGAGGCTCCGAGAGCCACTCTAATTAAAGCACCACTGAATCTCTTCTATTACCATCCCTGAGCTTTAAAATGGCAGTAGGGGCACTTGATCTAAAGCTTGTTTGATGAGCTTTAGTTTAAGCGCCCACATGAAATGCAAGAGGCCGTGGGGCCCAGCAATTGCCATGTTCCAGCACAGTGGATTGAGACTGCTCTGATGCACTGGAATTCCAGCACACCAGAGCAGCCTTAGCACTCATGTATAGGTACCCCAGGTGCCCGGACTATGTGCCTGAACATCAGCCCTCTCACGGCAACTGCAGGCAGGAAGTGGAATTAACTCTTAACATATAAATGCTTAGTGTATGTTCTAACTTTAAGATCACTTAATATTCCACAGTATGGTCTAAGTATAACATCTAACTATTGAAGAAATATTCCTAACTTGCTAGACATCTAAAGTTGGTAGGAAGCATATTTAGTTAACTTTGAGAAGTCATAAGGTTAAATCTGTCACTGATCCAAATTAGAATGTTATCAATCCAACACCAAAGAGCAATATAATCTGGTGCAAGTAAAGGAGAATTCCAGATAAGACTGAAATTTTAGCTCAGGGCAGAGAAACATTTCTTTGGCATTATTCTCCTATATTATGACAGTAACTTTAAGTGGTGTAGAGGTTTGTGTGACAGGGAGCCATCTCGAGGGTGGTTCCAACATTGGCCCACCCACCTGTTTAAGGCAGTCCACTTTGCAGCACCTCCCGTGTCTTTGATGTTTCCAAAAAATGGTATTTATATGTGGGAGGCTGCCCATTTGGTTGCCCTGATATGAAGAGTGAATACATGGTTCTGAACCTCCCCTTATACTATGTCCCACGCCTCACAGATGGCATCCAAAATTACTTCCAACTCCCCCAGCCCCTTAGCTGGGCCACACTCAGCCCCCGGCCCACATTGGGCCTCAGGTGTCCTCAGACGTACCTTGGCCTCTCTGCCCCTCAGCAGGCACCTGGGCCTTACACCTCATGGGCGTCAGGTCCCACTCAATGTGCCTTGGCCTTTGTCTCAACCCCCAATTAATGGGCCTGGACCCTGTGCTTTTCTGTCAGGGTGTGCTCCCCTAGCCTTTCCCCTCCACTGGGTACCCACAAAGCAGCAAGTGCTAAGACTCTATGGCGTCCCACCCTTGCGTTTCACTGGGAAGGCACAGGTGTGGCATTTCCTTGAGACTACCGTGCCACAGGCAGCCCCACCACACCATCCAGCCACACCATCCAACTCCAGTAGAGTGCAGTTTCAGGTCTTACCCAGAACCAGGAACCTCCTCCATCCCCATAGTTCGAACCCTGACCTTCAGATGTTCTGGGAAATGTAGTCAGCAGGCTGAATGATGTCATTCCTCTGGCTCCATAGATGTAACTGCTGGCTCAGCTCCTAGGGCCTGAGCTTATACCCTGGCTGCCCAGCACTTATCTAATCTGGTAGCTCCCTTGCAGTCATATGACTGCCTTACTGGGCCTAACCACACCTGCCAGCTGCTCCACAGCCTGCTCAAGCCCCTTAAAGTGGTGTGGGTGGTGCCCTACCACAGTTTGTAATATAGAATAAGTCCTTGGGAGACATTATTGGGCAAGTACAGGTGTAGTGGTCAAAGGTATATGATAATAAATTTAGTATTATTAAACTCTGTATGTATTACACCAGTAGCTAAGTAGCATGTAATATAATTTAATATTGTGAGTTTTCTAAATAGAAAGCCTTTGAATGTGGGTAGAAATGCTCATAGAATTCTATATATTTCTGTCACAATTAAAATGGCCATAGCATTGTCCATAGCATTAACTGGGATGAGCAAATTGATCACTTTCACACATATACATGACAGGTTAGATATGTTTACACTGCCTGAACATGCAAGTGTTTTATGTGCAGTTTCTATAGTCAGGCACACTATTTTGTAATGATTGAAGGTTTCACATTTTTAAAAATCTAATCCTAAACCATAGTGATGTATGCACATACACAAACCCACACATACTTGCACTTTGGGCCCCTCTACACAGGTAACTGTGCAATAGGATTTAATATGTAATCCTCACAATCTTACATTAGATCCCATCATGCCTTTTTATGATGCAGGGGAACTGGGATCATGAGGCAACATGGGCTGCAGGGCTCACAATGGGGCAGCACTGGAATGCTGCCCCTGCTGCCGTCTTCATTGGGTGTGGGGCTCAGGGCTCACAGAGGGGGCAGAAGGGAGAATGCCAGCACTGCTGTGAGCCTTGTGAGGTGGGGAGCATGCAGTAACAGCAGCCTTCTCTCCACTGCCTCCAGTGCGAGCCCCAAAGTTGATGAGACTCACAGTAGCAGCAGTGCTCTCCCCACTAAAAGTCCCACCACAGCTGACATAGCTCAGTGAGGGCAGCACACTGGCTGGGAGCCTCTCATTTGATGGGGCTCCCAGCCACAGGAGGGCACATGTTCAATTAATGGCATGATTAGACCAATCTACAAAGTTATTTCATATTTTTTAAATAACCTTGAAGATTAGTGCTTGTTTTATCATGCCATTAATTGGTAGAATGTGTAACTGGCTCACAACTTAAAGTGTGATTGCCTGGTTAATCACATTTTAACTGTAATGTGTAAAGGAGGTTTTTGATACATACAATATATACTGTTATAATCTCTGTGCCAGTTGTGCAAATCACAGTTGCATATTGGGTGTCAAATCATGTATACATGTATCTGTATAAAAAAAGAGAAAAGAAATCTTGCCTTGGTGTATATCCTGAACTTGTTTTTTTATTATTATTTCTTTGGGGTATTCATCTGCCTGCCCATAACAGGATTTATGGCACTTGTTTGCTTATTTTTCCTTTTAATTTACAGGTTATATACACTATGGGCATGTCTACATGTTCATTAATGCGCCATAGTTACTGCACATTAAGTTTAGTACTTGGTTAACTCACGCTACTGCACAGTAGCACTGGTGCACAGGTTTTTAGTGATGCTTAGTACGCAGTAGCTTAATACTATTGCACAGTAGCGTATTAGCACAGTTTTTGGCCAGCATGCTATGCACAGTGTTATTAGGCTACTGGTCAGTTAGCATTTCATGTGGACACACTTTGTTACTCTAAATACCTCACATAGTCATCCACATATGCCTTTCTGTAGACATGTGATATTAATGATATTCAAGTACACATCAGCCATTAACAATAATGGTAGTTTTATACATGTACATTAAGGGGTGAACAGACTTCTTGTCAATTTCACAAAGAAGGAATTCAATTTTATCTATTATCTATCTGTGTTATTTCTAGGAATGTTTGATTTTGGATGCTAAGCAAGCTCTTCATATGAGCACAGCTGGGCAGCAAAATGTTGTGCCAATACTTTTTATGGAAAAAAGAGTGTTTGAAAGCAGTACCTATTCAATCTTAAAATCCTAAGAGAATAGGAGCATGCCAAATAGACCCAAATCAATTCTAATCAGCTTTTCAATTAATAATGAATATGTTTGAAAATTAACTTTGCTCCTGCTCCATGATACAACTGGAAAAGGACATGATACAACTGGAAAAAGAACTTAAACACCCTAACTATTGATTTGAATTAATTTGTTCATACTTGAAGTTAATTGCTCCCTTTATGCTAATGTCTTTTTCACATGGTGCTTATGTTATAAATACAAACAATTAGATTCTTTTTACTTTTGGTGTAGTAAATGTGCAATTAAAGTATAATTACTCTGCAGTTGCAGAGTTTTTAATTTAAGTTGCTGAGTGACTGCTGTAAGTTGGCTGTAATTGTATGTGAACTCACTTGTTTATTTTAAAACAATATATAATTAAGTTCAACTGAATTTTTATACAGTGTTCTTGTAGGTAGGTAAATGTTTACAGCAAGATTAAACCCTAATTTATACTATATTATATAACTCAGGAAGTACCATAGAGGAAGAAGCTTCAAAACTAGCCTGTGCAGTTCTAAACCTTGGTTGTCATGGTGCAGAAGAGACACATAGCTAGCCAAATGGCATTGGTACTATTGACAATATTGTCCTCCACCCCTACAGGTCTGACTACTGGTTAAAACTGCACTCCCCCAATGAACACCCAAGGTTGGAAATAGCACCTCCTCTCCCTTGATAACAGATCACCCACATAGTGGCAACTGCTTCCACCTTATTCTTTTCCATACCCATTAAAATAAAGTCAGGTCTTTAAGGGTGCAGCCTTTTTAGCCCATCTCCAGTTTATGACATGCTGCAACAGCGTGTGTACAAGCATTATATTTAGTTAGCTCACCCTAACTAAGCTTAAGGGAATCTAAATACCTGGGTGTACACATGTTTACAGTGCTTAGGTCACCCCCCCAAAATCTACACCCAATCTAAAGTTAGCCCTCATCAGACAAGAAATAACTTTAGATCAGCATGAGTTAACCCAACCTTAAATGGGTTAAGCTGACCTAACAAATGCTTGTGTGGGTCTGCCACAGCCCTGGATCTAGGGAAAAACAGCCACTATCCACAGCCCTTCGGCTATACTGTTTTCACCCCCCTGACCCTGACCAGGCTGTTTCTCCCCACTTAACCAGCAGGTCCCCTGACCCGGCTGGCCTCCCCACAACCCTCCCCCCCGCCCCCACTAACTCCTTCTGCAGACCTGCCAGCCCTCCCCTGTGACTTACTTGCCACCAGCTGCCCATGTATCCTCCTGGCAAGCAGCAAATGCTTGCTCATGTCAATCCCAGCTCAGATTGAGGCAGTTTAAACTAAACCGCCTAAACCTAAGGTAGGTCCTGCAAATGTCTTTTCACATCTTTAGTGTCATTTACTCGCATAAGAGTTGCAAGATTAGGTCTAGTGATATAGTTAACAGTTAAACACATGGTACAGTGTGTTTATCTATAATACTTTATTTCTTCAGAGTAACAAATACCTCTATATTTATTTACTAATTATAGGACTGTTTATAAACATAACTGAGGCATCTAATTATTCTTAGTTTATGGTTTTATAACATAAAATAAGCAATCAGCCAACAGCACACAATATATTGAAATCAGGGAGTAATGAAACATTCCTTGTTCGTCAGCTGCTTGTTACAATGTACAGTGTTTGTACACTGTCATCTTTTTGACTGACAAAGCTTTCTTCTTTTTTTTTTACCATACATGATAATCCATACATAAAAACTACATTAAAATAAAATTATTTAGGTTGCAAGCCAAGTACTCAAAGATTAAGTATTTGCTAAATTTATGCCTGCCCTTAATTTTTTCCCTTGGATATCAGCCTTGTGCACTGGATGAACTCTGTAGGAAAAATCAAATCCCTTTATAATGTAATTAAATGCCCGTACCATGTTTCAAATACACTGTGGGGGGAGAGAGGGGTATGAGGTCATATCACTCTTCCCCATGTATAGGAGTTGGTAGACCTTCAGTCCAAATTGGCATGTGCAAAAGGAGAATCCAGGGATTAATGCAAGTGATGGGAAACTGGGAAACCCCAACTAATTATTCTCTCCCAGGTTCTACTACAATGGCTTTGGCAACCCTCTGATGGTTCCAGTGTATCATAAAGGTACTTTTTAACATGACAAGGAATTGCATGGGGAAAAAAACAAAGGCCCCTAGTAGCTGAAGAGTGTATCTGTCAAATATCAAAGTCCTGTTGAAAATAATAAAAATATATGAGTTTCTCAAAAGAAAGGTTGCAAGAAAGCCCTATAATGGATAATCTCAGGTAACCAAGATACAGGGATTTATACCACCTTTCTCTATAAGACATAAATTAAGGAAGAGGAATGTCATAAACATTCCTGCTTATGTGCAATGTATTTACTGTAAATTCAAAAAGATATGAAGAAAAGACAAACATGATAAAATCCCATTAGAGGAATATGCTAATATGGAAATATATCTTCATGGGAGCGCATATATCTATGTGTATGGAATATCTCCTGAAAATCCTTACTTTTGTGAAAAGAACTTATAAGCCTTATATTTATAACAGGCAGGAATACAGGCATAATTCCATAATCTTGCCATAACAAAGGCCTTTCTTATTTGCACATAGCACATACCTTTTTTTTTAGCTTTCTAATTAACGTGCACATTTTCATAGTTAGAATTACAAAATCACAAACACTTTAATAAAATAGGCTTAGCTTCTTCTGCAATACAAAACTTTCTTAACAGGGACTGGACCTGAATGAGTTGTGCTAATCATACATTTCTATAGGAAGAATAACCACATTCTCTTTCTGAAAGTCTAACAGTAGTATTAGAATGCAAGACTGGTGTGGGCCCAAACAACCATAAACAAACATCTGTCGATGGATTTTCATTTTGTGCACTCTTGCAAATGAAGATCTAGCCTGGAAACAAATCTTTTGAACAGATGGATATGCACTGTTTCTTGGAACTTTGAAATCTGTACAATGTGTTTGTCATAAACTATCCTTCATATGTGGTTTATGAAAGCAGATGACAGTTTGCATTGCCACTTGTCCATGTTCATCCACTCTGAAAAAGATCAACTTGTAAACCTGGAAGGCATTAGCCGGCATAATACTACTTCTAAATCACCTTCCACCTAAGACTTTCAACATGCTTTATAATGTTAATTAGGTAAGCTTTACAACACTTCTGTGAGGTATTTTACTACTCCTCTTCAACAACAATGGCAAACTGGAAGCAAAGCAATATTAAGGCCAAAATGTTCAAGCCTGGGTGCCCAACAATTGGTACCAATACCCATATATACTATGTAATTAGTTCACATCACTTTAGGTGACTAACCTAAGTCTGCAGTCAGATACCTGGGTGCTCAGACAGTGCTTCAAAGGCTTTAGAAACTCTAACGCTATTCTAACACATTTTATAGAGGTAAACTTGATAGTAAACTTGATTTAATAAAGTAAAAAGCAGAGGATACATCAATTCCACCAGCTTACCATGCCAGAAAGCACCATGCTGAAATACTCCTCACACATTGTACTTCCCAAACCACAAGTAGTGTAGCAAGTTTTGGCCATGCTTGTGCTAAGCAGAGTTAATTAGAGCTATAGGGATAGATTGTAGAGCTCTGCCTGCCATAGGATGCCTATACAACCTCTTGTCACGGAGCAGTGAGTTTATCTCATGGTACATGTTTGCATATCTAACAGTGCCAGCATAGTGTAGCACCCCTCAGCACCTCTGAAAGAATTTCATGACACCCTGGATGAGAACAACTGACCTTGACTCTAATTGAAATCAGTTATATAGGCTGTTGTTTATATTACAATTCTGACCTAAATCACTTTTGAAAATAGGACTTAAGCACATTTGAAAATGTGGCCATCTTTCCCCATTGAAATTCACAAAATGTTGGTGTAAGCTATTTCCCAAGTTTGTAGGAGAATATCCTAGATCTCCTGACTTCAAAGTTGCACTTCCCTTCAATAAAATAAGCTTGCTCTGCCAATGAAACAGGATATTTCCCAATGTATCTTAATAGCTCTAAAGCATCTAATGTCTCTGAAGACACCAAGCTGTAAATTTTTTAAGCCTATTTTAAAACATGCCTATTTGAGATTGGTCATACATTAGATTTGTATATAATATTTTCCTTAGAGCCTACAATTAGCAAGAAAACAAATATATTCTAAACTAAGACTTCTTGGGTCCCTAAATGCCAGTTTAGGCATAATACCATAGTTTTGTGTGCACCCACAACTCTCAGTTGCTTAGCAGGAAATTGTTGGTGAGCAAGGAATACATGACCGGAACTGTGACACTAAAATGAGATCCAAGCCAACCTCCTCTTCCCGCCAGTAAATCTGAAAGAGTTTGGAACACAAACTGAGTTTACTAAGCTAAACCATCCCTCCTGAGTAAATGTTAAACCAGTTTTAAAGCTGAAGGTGTAAGAAATTAGCTGTTCATTTTAAAGCAATCCTGCTTTAAAATTTGTATCTTAAACACTGCTCTTAAAATAATCGACCTCTAGCTGTCTTTAAGAATATATTTCAAGTTCCCTTTTTTCATATGCTAACTGTTTTCTGGCATTTTGAGTGGTCCAATGCAGTTGCCTATGAATGCACAGAATGCTTAAGTGTATGTACCAAGAACATTCTATTCTGTTTTAAATAGTTTATCGTACCGTCCCATCTCTACAGTGTCTGACTGACTTCCAACAGTGCAAAGACACATATTGATAGTACATTCAGGTTCAAGGAACTTGGCCTACCCTTGAGGGCAGGATAATCGAAGAAGGACAATTAAAGGCAGACAAATGATTTCAGGAAGCAGTTGGCTGACATATCTGTGCTATTTAGTGTTAGAGTATACTGTCTCCTGAACAGCTTTCCTTAAGACACAAGCAATTAATCTACCTAACAATAGCCCACAGTTCATGATCATTTGGAGCACACTGTGTAACTATAGACAAGAGTAAAGTACAGTAAATCCTGTTAAGACTGTGGAAACCTGTATTTGTACACACCTGCTGCTCTGTGAGTAATAAACCAGGGCTGGAACACATTTTCTGGAGTGGTTTTGACTCTTTACTCCTCAACGAACCTTCTGGCCCTTCCTTAGAATCCGACCAAGACTAGGATTCATCACAACTAGTGCTCCAACGTGGAGCCAGAATATTTTTTGTGTGTGGAAAAATCAAAAATTGTCATCAGGCACAGCAGAAACCTCCTTTTTTCTACTTCTCCATTCGGACTTGAAGAGTTTTACACGTTTGCCTAAGAAACAAACACATGTCAGGTACTACACTGGTATAGAATTAGTTATAGAAAACAAAACAGTTTTATGGAATATATAGGTTTTTTTTTTACTTATAAAGTGAAAGGTACAGGATGACAGGAACAAAAGTGAAGTAGATTTTTTCTTTTACTAAAAAAGGCATGATATTATAGAAGGAAGCAATTAGTAATTTCAGGGAAAAGTTGTAAACATATTTATATTTAGTAAAGTATTCTACTTATAAAAAACAGTTTAATCAATAATGTTCATTTAATGTCTGACCACCAGAAATTCATAATCCTGACAATCCAAATTCTGAAAAGGTGTTTGAAAGTATGTCCAATGTTAGACCTGTGATATAAAAGAAAGAAGCATGAAATAGGAATTTTTTTTTTCTGGAAAAGCTTTCCATAAATGTTTTTTCCCCATATGTGATTAAAGGAAAAAAAAAGCAACAATTTTGTGGATTTAACATGTATGTAGATAAGAATACTAGCCCAGCACAGGCATCTAGATCTATATGTAAATACCTAAGCCATATGTAAAACTTATGATCAACTGATAATCAGAAATAGGGATTATGAACATTTTGGCCAGTGGAAACACAGAGTATTCAGCATGCCCCAAAATTAGACCACTTTATGTAGCTACTAAGTAGGCATGCCTACACAAGCCATGCTATTGCGCTAGTGCGCAGTAGAATTAGTCTACTCTGCATTAAGTGTCAGAAAAACACTGTGTGCCTTTGCTACTGTGAAGTAGCATTAGCTACTGTGCATTTATGTAGCACCTCATATTAGAGGTATTAAACTTAATGTGTAGTAGCAAAGGCACATTAATGCATGTGTAGACATGCCCAGTGGATATTAATTTCTTACATTTTTGGCCTTAGAATTAGAGATTAGAAAGCATGTCTTTAGAAAAATTTGCAATAAGATTAACATAACATAACATTTATTACCTAATAACCCAAGCAACTTGTTTTTTTACCTTTGTTCTTAAAGGTTAAAATACAATCAAAAGGTTTGTTGTTATTTTAATGTGTGTGTGTGTCTGTATTTTTGTACTTATTTTATATTTTCTTGAATGTTATGGTTTCCAACATCAATTAAATATTGTACAGCCATTGTTTCTCCTGAATGAGTCATTGATCTCCCAGGAGAAACCACAAGTGTACAGATGTGCAGGCTTTTTCTCCCAGACTAAAAATGGCCACTCCAAGAGAAATATAATCTAGGAACAACCATGGTTAAATCACTCCCAAGACAGCTTCTCCTGGGAGACTGAATGTCTGTACATGTGATTTCTCTATAGAAAAGAACACAGGCCTCTAGCATCCTCCCCACCTCCCTACCAGGAGATAGCATGTTACTCACTGCAGACAAACACAGGCTCCATGGGCAGCCTGATCCAGCCAGTGAGGGCTACCATATGCACTACTGTCTGTAATAGGAATTATAGAAAAGCAGGAACTCACCTGGGGGGGCAGCCAGGGAGCGAGTAAGGAACACTGCCACCGGCCGTGAGACAAAGCAACTCTGAAAACAGGCAGCTCCCCAAGTGCGCCAGAGCTCACCTCACAAGCTCTAGCTGCCTAGAGGGGTTGTCCCAGCAATGGGGAAGCTGAGCGAGGCCAGAAATAAAAGCCAGCCAGCTGAACACTGCAGGAGAGGGAGACAGAAGGCCAGATAGCTGACAGATAAGCACCACGCCAGAGTTGCTTCTCCCTGGGTCCACAGTGAGAGGATCACGCACATGGATTAAAAAGGGCCCAGACAGAAAGAAGAAACAGGAAAGCAGAACCCTCAGCCCAAGATGAAGCACTCTCTCTTGGGGTCTGAGAACTGAAGGGAAACCAGAGGTTGGTTCTGTAGTCAATTGTTTAATTGAGGAGGGGATGTTTTGTTGACCTGAAGGTATCCAGAGACAAACTCTGGGGGTATAATAAACAGAATGTTTGAGGGACTCAACAACCCTCTTGAGGATGGGGTTGTTGTTCTAGTTGTTTACTTTTATTCTTACTTATCTCCTGTTCCATTATTTAGAGTTAAACCAAAGCAAAAAAGGAATTAAAAAGAGAGACAAGGACTTAACTTATCCATGTGAGGTAAGGGAGTCAGGTGTAGACATGAAGGAGCCCTGCAGAGCAAACCTGAGATGGAGACCAGGTCTAAGCTACACAGAAGAAACCAGATGTAGCCCTCTAGTTCCTAAAATTACAACAAGTTGTGGTGGGTGAAGATTAGTGGGCGACTAAGAACTGTGGCTGCCTGGTGTTCAGTGGATGCCAGCATAGGTATGCTAGAGTCACCCATGGACACTATCATCTATTGCTGGGAAAACTAAGGGATCCTGTAGAGCATGTCAAGATGTGGGCACAGGCCCTCTCCTCCCCTCCACTAAGCAGCAGTGTCAACACTGCAATCTCTCCACTCTTCAGGTCCTCAGCTTTTGAATGTCTCTGCACATTTCTCTGGGTAAATTCTTCACCAGGAGAACAACCCTGGGAGAATTTTCCCAGATTATTGGAATGTGCACGCACAGCCTTACCTAATAGAACTCACTGGGACAATCACCGTCAGTGAAGACAAAGGATGAATGCAGCCCATTATTTCCTCTGAAGTTAATTTTTGATCATTTTCTTACAAAAGGTAATTCTACTTGAATGTACAAGTTGTGTGCATGCAAATGTGTGTGTATATGTATACAGGCATGTGCAATACGCAATACTTCTGACTGTTTCCCTATTTTAGCAGAAAACTGAAAGTTTCATACTAGGAGTATTATGACATCATATAATACATTTGTATATAGAATCATAGGAAGTTAGGGTTGGAAGGGACCTCAGGAGGTCATCTAGTCCAACCCCCTGCTTAAAGTAGGACCATCCCCAACTAGATCATCCCAACCAAACTTTTGTTTAGCCAGGTTTTAATAACCCCCAAGGATGGAGCTTCTACCACCTCTCTGGGTAACCTGTTCCAGTGTTTTATTACCCTCCTAGTGAGAAAATTCTTCCTATTATCTAATCTAAACTTCCCTTGCTGCAACTTGAGAATGTTGCTCCTTGTTCTATCATCTGACACCACTGAGAATAGTGTAGCTCCATACTTTTTCAAACTGCCCTTTGGGTAATTGAAGACTGCTATTAAGTCTCCTCTCCATCCTATCGTCTCTAGACTAAATAAGCCAAGTTCCCCCATTCTTTCCTCATAAGTCATGTCCCCCAGGCCCTTCACCATTTTTGTTGCCTTCCGTTGGACTCTCTCCAATTTGTCCACATCCTTTCTATAATGGGGGGGAGGGGGAAGGGAGGCAAAACTGAACACAGTTCAGTTCTCCAGATGTGGTCTCACCAGTGGTGAATAGAGGAGAATAATCACTTCCCTTGACTTGCTGGCAACACAACTACCAATGCAGCCCAGGATGCCATTAGCCTTCTTGGCAACTAGGGCACACTGCTGACTCATATTCAGCTCATGGTCCCATGTAACCCTAAGGTCCTTTTCTGCAGAGCTGCTGCCCAGCCAGTCAGCCCCAAGCCTGGTGCATGGGTTTGTTCCGTCGTAAGTGCAGGACTTTGTACTTGTCTTTGTTGAACCTCATGAGATTCCTTTTGGCCCAATCCTCCAATTTGTCTAGGTAACTCTGAATCCTAGAGATACCCTTCAGTGTATCTGCTACTGCCCCCCAGCTTGGTGTCATCTGCAAACTTGCTAAGGGTGCACTCTATGACATCTTGCAGGTCATTGATGAAGACACTGAACAAAACCAGCTCCAGGACTGACCCCTACGGCACTTCCCTGGATACCAGCTGCCAACTAGACAAAGCATGGTGGAATTCAGTATTATTTTACTGTTAGCTAAATAATTATATTTTTTAGCACTTTCCACCTGTTTCAAACTGAAAGTAAAAGTGGCAAAGTGTTCTTTATCCTGTTACAGATGAGGAAACTATTC
Organism: Crocodylus porosus; assembly: GCF_001723895.1. NCBI lineage: Eukaryota > Metazoa > Chordata > Crocodylia > Crocodylidae > Crocodylus > Crocodylus porosus. Next base: position 85,099,948 of record NW_017728931.1, on the reverse strand, counting down.
CATGAATAGCTAAGCTTAACTATGACCTATTTTCTTTAAATATATGTGGCAAATCACTTTTCAAGTAAATTTATAAAGCAAGTTTGAAAGGATATTAACAAACCATTTGGGCTCATGGCAAAATTAAAAATGGTTTGCTTACCTCTATGTAGATACCTGCTGGTTTGCTAGTCCACTACTGATGAGTTTCCTGCCTTTGATCTAAGCTTCAGAAATTCCTCTTGTAATTTTCCCCAAACTTGCTTGCCAGCTCCCACTGCTGGCATTTTGAGGTAGTACACATATTTGGCCTCCAGGTACACTGCCATAGCTGAGGGAATATAAAAGAACTATAGAACAAGTTAGAAAAAAGCAAAGAAATAGCCAGGCAGGACAAAAAAAATTTAAAAAAACAATTAATCAAGTACCATGTTCTGATAATTTTCCTCTCTCTCCATTTAGTTCCTTATCTATCAGAGCAAAAACAATCTCTTCTTTCTAGAAGAATAAATTTCAGATTCAGCCAGGACAGGTAGTTTCTGACAGAGCAGTAGGTAGTCACTAAGAGAAAATGAAATTAGCATCAAGAAAAACTAATTTAAATTTTCTCCTGCATGGGTACCCACCAACCTGTCCATCTACTTACAGGAAGTGACAAAGAGTAGAATAATAGGAGGGTGACAAAATAAATAACAACTGTCATCCTGTTCCTGCCTTAGTTCACTATGGAAGAATAAAAAAGAAAGATGGGAGGACTCTCCACCTGAAATCTTTGTTACATAAACCTAGTACATCTTCCATATCCTCTCTTTCCAAGGATTCATAGCTAACCAAGCTGTGGAGATGGGATAAGCATAGTTCCACCTACATCACAAACAAATTTCCCTGTATTCCCTTTTCTACTTTTAACTGAAAGAATCTCAATTTGAAAAGGAAAACTCCCTCAAATATTAACCAAGACATTAGCTGTAATGGCTAAGACTTCAAAGAGGTTCCAAGTCTCTGACAGTAGATATAGAGGGGCATGGAAAGGGGAGTTGGTGAATGAGAATCCACAGGTATTAAAAAGATACTTGGGAGGTGGCTGGGTAAAATAGATGTAAATAGGCCAATATGAAGTAGTCAAAATGGTCTTTCTTAACATTACTAACCAACTTGAAGAAGAAGAAAAGACAGAAAGAAAAGCAAGTACTGCCCAGTTATAAAAAAAATAGAATATCCACCCTCAGTGCTAGAGGATATGACAGACATGAAATTTCACATACATACCCTGTGGTGTTCATTGTCCACAAGTATATCATATGTTCCTCAAGAACATGTAGAATGTTACATTCTTTATATCCTTAACTCTAGGAAATTGAGGCTGTAACATCATTCCTGAAATGGCTATTTGCCCTGAACCATGGAGTAGTTTGACAAACTGGTATGACCCTACTAACACTGCACTGGTTCTTACTTTTGTCACCACTGGACTTTTCAGAGATCCTCTTACATACGTGTTGTGGAGATTTCTCCCATGGAAGTGCAAACTTTAGAAACAAAGAAAGATTGAGCAGATGGTAATTCAGTGATAAAAAAGGGAATTCTATAGGAGGAGAGCTTCAATGCTGAGCTACAGGACTTTTCTTGTAATCAATTTAACCTATGATTCCTGAGAATCTGGATAATCCTGTCAGTATAAAGAGTAACTACTTCTACCAATTCTATTGATTCGGTGTCCTGAGGAACAGTAAGTATGCAAAGTATGCACGCTTTCCTGACTCAGACTAGCTAAGCGATGCTACCATGCATTTTCTAAAATCCAGAGGGGGAGAGGCCAAAAGGAATGGATTGAAACTGATGATGTATGCAAAGTACAAGTAAGAGTTATATAGTGAGACCTAAATGGATATGATACACCTATCTGAGGTCAAGGGGACAAAGAATCTTGAGAGACAACATCAAATGCCTTTAAACATAAATGGAATTTGCAAACTATTATATTCAACTTTGACAAGTTCCAGGATGGGAACTTGTCTCCTTTTATACTTTGAAAGTTCTTGAAGAGGAACTCACAAAAATCTTGCCAATTCTTGCTTTCATTAAAATAATGCCTGTAAGGAGAAGAGATTTGCCACATTGTCAAGAAATGACTGTTATTTTGGCCTGTGGAAAAAGATGATAAACAGAGACAGGGGAGTGGGATCCTGAAATTCTAGAAGAAGTCCTAATGGGGTTATTTCAATAACCCATCTGCTTGCAGAATTAATTGCCAAAGTTCTTCAGTCTTACTTTGATGGTGATGAGGGGTGTCTATAGAAGTGCTCTGGGACTGGGGTGGGAGCACATTAAAGTGGCTATGAGAGCTGCTCGATATTAAAGCACCCAGAGTGGCACGTGTATCAACATCCTTACACTGAACAATGGCGGCAGAGGTGCTTTAACTAAAGCTTATCAAAAAAGTTTTAGTTAAATTACCCTCACCACCATTTTTCAGTGCAGGAATGTTGATATACATGATGCTGAAGTCTGCTGGAGTGTAGTAATTACCACAATCCAACAGACACAATTAATCAAGTCTGCTCTAACATGTTGTAGTTACAACATGTCAGAGCAGCCTCTCTGCAGATGTAAAGGTGCCTGGGTTTCCTAAGCTAGCAGGCTACATTTAGAAAATAGATGCAACTTGGTGGCTTGTGCTGAATGGGGTTTGGAAAATATTTTCTAATATTTGACTGAGCGTGGCAAAAGGAAAGATTGTTTTGGAACTGGTGAAACTTGCAGTTGTGGTAAAAGGGTAACTCCTTTGTACCCTGTAGAAAAGGGATGGGTTTGGCCCAATACTATTCAAATCTACAAAATCTTTAATACTTTTCTTTACTATACTATTATCAAACATTCAACCTATTGAATGGTACCTGGATAAAGTTTGTTTGGAAATCATATCCCATTTCTATAAAACTTAGACATTCAATGTGTTGGATTCAGCTTTCAAAGGAAGCAACTACCCAAAAATCTGGCAATACCATAGGTTCCAATATCCAAATTAATCTGAGAGATCTTTTACTGAAAATGTCCCTTTAGATCTCAGTGAGATTTTTTTTTTTACTCTGTAAGCATAAAGGAATCAGCTATGGACAGGATGGTGCAAGTCAAGATTATACCATCTACACCTAATACAAGGGAGGAGCTTTCAAGGGCCATTTTAGAGAGCTATATTTTTCACAGCATAAAGTCCTTGGGATTTCTTGCTCCACCAAAGAAAATGAGCTTTTCCTATGGGATGAAAGAAGGACTAATCAGTTTTGGAACAGAAATAAATGTTGGTGGTCGTATGCAACTGAATTTGGTATCAGTGTTAGGCAGTCCTAATGATGGACTTTTTCCCCCTGATTTTGGACTATTCTAATAACTCTTCCAGTGATTCTGGTATCTGAAATGTGCTTTCCTTGAGTTTTCTTGAGGGAAAAGGAGCAGGTGCTATCCAAGCTTCTCCCTGGATATAAGCTGCATAGTGGAGTTTTATTTAAGATAAAATGAACAAGAACTACCAGCTCACCCATTTTGTTCTGCGAATAAAGGTACCAGAATCATCCAATGCAAACTGGTCTGAACCTCAGTCTTTCAGGACCTGCCTTCAAACCCTAGGCCAGCTACCCTAAGAGGTTAAAATTGTGTCTCCAGATGAAAGTCTATTTAAGGTAATGAATGACATCAGGTTTCAAGGGCAAACTTGTAAGCCATCCTGGGCTGAAATTTCTGGTCAGTCCCTCATGGTAATGATCCAAAGAAACTACAGTGCAGAATAAGACAGGGAGAGAGAGATCCTTAAATCTGCCACTCCACAAGCACCTCCTTCCCCTCTGATTCCTCCTTGTTCCTGGATGAACACTCTACTAGGTAGCTGAAGAGGTAGAAGCAGCTGACAAGGAGATTCAGCAAAATAACATGGGGCCTCTGCAGGACATGCTAGGAAATCTGGTCATTGCACCAGACAGCAAAGCTAACCTATTTAACAATTTCTTTGCCTCCATTTTTCTGAGCAGGGACCAAGTCATCCCCCTCACTGGGATCTGCTTAGGCCCCAAGAGAGGTACACCCAGGCCTAGGGTCAGAGAGGACCTAGTCAGGGAATTTATGGAGGGACTGGACATATTTAAATCAGCAGGTCCTGACAATCTCCACCCCAGAGTGCTGAGGGAATTAGCAGAGGTCATTGCAGGACCCCTTGCACAGCTTTACGAGCACTCATGGTGCTCTGGCAAGGTGCCAGAGGACTGGAAAAGGGCCAATGTGGTTCCCATGTTCAAAAAAGGGAGAAAGGAGGACCCGGGAAACTATAGGCCAGTTAGTCTTACCTTGGTCCTGTGGAAGTTTTTTGAATTATCCTGGCACATGTCCACAAGGGGCCAGCAAGGGAGATTATACTTAGAGGCAACCAACGTGCATTCATTAGAGGCAGGTCCTGTCAGACCAACCTGGTGGCCTTCTATGACCAGATCACAAAAGCCTTACACACAGGTGTTGCAGTGGACATAGTCTTCTGGACTTTAGGAAGGCCTTCAACACTTTCTCTCACCCCAATCTCATTAAAAAACTAGGAGGACTGTGGCATTGATACCTACACAGTCAGATGGCCTGCAAATTCGCTGGAGGGCCACACCCAGAGAGTGGTGGTAGATGGGTCTTCTTTGACCTGGAGGGATGTTAGCAGTGGGGTTCCTCAGGGTTCGGTCCTTGGGCCCACACTATTCAACATCTTTATCAGCGACTTGAATGAGGCGGTAAAAAGCACCCTGTTCAAATTCATAGATGACACTAAGATGTGGGGAGATGTGGGCACACTAGAATGGAGGAATAGGCTACAATTGGACCTGGGCAGGTTACAGGGGTGGGCAGATGAGAACAAGATGGGTTTCAACACTGACAAGTGCAAAATACTGCACCTGGGGAGGAAGAACCAGCAGCATACCTACAGGCTGGGGAACTCCCTTCTCATCAGTGCAGAGGCAGAAAAGGATCTTACAGTCATTATTGATGCCAAAATGAACATAGGCCAACAATGTGGGAACGCAGTCAGAAAGTCCAACTGTACCTTGTCATGCATCCACAGATGCATCTCAAGCAGGTCCAAGGAGGTGATCCTCCCCCTCTATGCGACACTGGTCAGGCCGCAGTTGGAGTACTGTGTCCAGGTCTGGGCACCACACTTCAAGAGGGATGTGGACAACATGGAGAGGGTCCAGAGGAGGGCCACTCGCATGATCAGGGGGCAGCAGGGCAGCCCCTACAAGGAGAGGCTACAGGACCTGAACCTGTTCAGCCTCCACAAGAGAAGGCTGAGGGGGGATCTAGTGGCCTGTTACAAACTAGTCAGGGGGGACCAGCAGGCATTGGGGGAGTCTCTGTTCCCCCGAGCACTAGCAGGACTGACTAGAAATAAAAGTCACAAGCTGGCAGAGGACAGATTCAGGCTTGATATCAGGAGGTGCTACTTCACTGTCAGAACAGCTAGGAGCTGGAACCAACTTCCAAGAGAAGTGGTGCTGGCTCCTACCCTGGGGGTCTTTAAGAGGAGGCTAGATGAACACCTTGCCAGGGTCGTTTGACCCCAGTACTCTTTCCTGCCATGGCACGGGGTTGGACTTGATGATCTGCTCAGGTCCCTTCCGACCCTACCAACTATGAAACTATGAAACATCCATATACTGGAACAGGCCACCAAAATACCAGAGTCTTCCTAGCACTCCTGCAGCAAAGGTGGAGACCCTGCAGTTAAGTGGAGCTGAAAATGAGAAAGGAAGCCTCTTTGATCTTAGCATTGTGCCCACTCCACCTAATAAAGAAGTAGAGAAAACAAATTGTCTAGGCACAGCCTTCAAGAAACATCTCTGCTGTCTATCATGGATGCAAAAAAAATGTTCTGTAGACATGATAACAGTATCTCAAACTCACCAGCAAACTGAATAAAAATAAACCTCACATGTGGAAGCTTTTGGGACAAAGACAGAAAACCCTTCAGTACTGGATGATAGAGGGAGAAAATAATGCTTGAAATATCTTTTATTAATTAATTGATTTAATCAATATAACTTGTAGCCCATTAGATATTTCTCCTTTAAAATTACAGAAGCATTTTCCTTTGCCTGCAGGGTAAATACGGAAGCTTTTACGTATTGTGTGAGTGAAAATAGTGAATTCAGGTTGCAGTCTTAACTTATATCAAAATATACATGCTACAAAATAAGTTGTTAGTAAAGTAACCTTGCTGAAAGTGTGACATAAATGATTTCACTGCTTATAATTTGTATAGAAGCTCTCCTCACATAAAAGTTAGGGAGACCTCCTGTAATAGCCAAGGGGACAAAACTCTCTTCTTTCAAGTATCATGTTGACAGTTTCCTCATTCTCAAAAAGGCTACACGCTTGAGTGAAGCATTTCATCTTGCCTGATCTCCTTACAATTTTTATTTCTCCCCTAACCTTTTTCTCACTAACCCCAGGATTTATAGGTGCATGAAATGAACAAAATAGGTTCACTACATCCATTTGAGAGTAAAAGCTTGCTTTGGTGTGGATCTACTGGAACATCTGTAGTGGGCTTTACTTCTCAACAACACTTTTGTCTGTGGAAATCCATTTCTTAGCTTGACATCAGAAATGCCCAGAAGTCCTAACATTCAGATTTGATGTGTGGGGCTCTGACAGTCAAACTTATTTGTATTTGTAAATAGATATCTATGTGCCTGATTCAAAGTTCACTGAAGCCAATAGAAGTTGTTCCATCGATTTCACAAAACAGAGATCCTGTGCAACTTTTCAACCTGAAAACCAAGTAAAAAATGCTAAAATTGCATCTGCAAGTAGCTGTGATACAAAACTTGTGGAACCAGGAGGAAGACCAAGTTAAAGTTAGTTTGGAAATCAGGCCCAGTAGCTGCAATGTAGGTGAGCTAAAATATCTATTGATACCTTAAATTTGTATCTCCTCAGTTTTGAGAATTCACTGAGTTTTAGGGAAAAAAGTGCAGAGAGCCACTGTCCTAGTGTGAATACTCAGATCATGCATAGTTGAGCCCTACAAGCAGATCTCCCTGCAGACCCCAAAACTAGCCAAAAAAACCTCAAGAAATTCAGACGTTAACAAGCAATCCCGTGACCTTTGTCATAACTACTGGTCTCCCTAGGCTTTTAGCCCTCTTTAATTATCATTTGTATTGCTTTATCTAAACTTATACTGTAAATTCCTAGTAGTAAAGACCATGTTTCTTCTGGAGCTTGTTTACTCCTAGCAGGCCTCAAGTGGCCTAAATTTCAGGCTTCCAATGAACGGAGTTTTGGGAACGGGAAGTGGACATGCTTAGTTCACAGGCATGCCAATACAATCCAGTGAATGTGCTGATGCCCACAGTAGCTATTTTTATGATGTCCAGTTACTTCTATAGCCACTATCTGGTGACTTACTCAAGTGTGCTTAGTGGCTGCACTTAGAAAAAGAGTGAGCAAGAAATTGCATTAGTGGTAGCCACTTACAGCGATTCTACGAGTCTGTCTATTCTGCATCAGCACTGGGTTGGTAGGAGGACAGAACTTAGCGTGCCCAACCTATGACTGGCCCATCCACATATGCTGACAGACTCCAAAGCCATAAGTTTTCCAGTTAGACTGTGAAACAGCATCTCCCCGCCCAACTGCCTAGTGTCCCCTGTTATGATAGTCAGCTCTTTTCACCACAGAAGAATTTCACAGCAGAGCAGACCAATACTTTGTCCCTGACAAGAAAGTAACCTGCCTACGGGGAAAGTTTCATCCTATCTCTATCCTAAGTTGGCTCATGACCTGAGAGATGAGGTTTTATATATTTTTCATGAAATGCATTTATTCTTGAAAAACTGTACGTATTGTATATTGAAATTTTAATGATAAATGAGATACTGGGGGCAATAGGGTAGCTATGACAAGTATATGCTCAAGTGGTTGCAAATTTTTCAGTGATAGATTGGCCATGGGCTTTGGAAAAAAAATGCCATATTAATAATGAGGTGGCAGTAAAGTATAATCACTCTTCCAGGACTAGTATTTTGCTACAGTCTATACACAGTGCTGAACTGTGATAACAGTCTTTCTATGAACCACAAGATATTACTAGAAACTATGAAGGCATGCCTACTGTTTCTCTAAATCTACAGCAGAAAGCCAGGCATAAGGTGAAGAATCTAGGTAGGGGCTCTGAAAGGGAACAGAAGACAGAATAGCCTTAAAAATGAAGACTTTTTTTCTCAATAAAGTTCCTGGTTCAGTATTAGAAGAAATCAATTCCTACTGTTACTTACCATTGTTACATGACAGATAGCTATGTCACTTTTTACCCCTTCTAGCTTATGGTACCATTCTTAGACATATTTCAAGTTTTACACTAGTATCAGCAAAAGCAAAGAAAGATTTTTGTTTCATTTTATGGCATAATGTCAGTAATATTTTTATACTAACACAATTTAGTGTGAGAAATGTGTTACCACAGCTGTGATGGTGCCAACCACAACTATCCAGTCTTTTTCCCTTAGTATCTAGTCTATCAATAACATGATAGTATACAGTAGATATAACTTTTCAAGAGCAGGTTCACTTCATGACAAAGCTCACCTTAATTCTAACTATGGCCTACCTCTCTTTGTGTTTTTGAGGAAACTTTGAAGAAAAAAGGAATAAAAGATTGAGAGAATAGATTAGCAGGAAGGCAATATTTCTTTCAGCCTTGGCAGCAAAGACAGCAACACTTATTCCATTTTCTGTCCCTCTGCAGCTGTCTAAAGTACCCATGCACCTCTTGTGATTCTGAAGAGGACAGATCATCAACTAACATAGCTGCTTCACTGACACTAATATCAGGCTTGGTTTCAAGATAAATTTCCTTTTCTTGCCAGGCCAGGAAATTCTCTCTAAACTCTCATATACTACCTTGTTTTATTCATCTGTATTGTTTACTGTAAGGACTTGGGGATTGTAGAAGGGGCAATGGCAGCACATATGCTAGTTGCAATAGTAGCAGTAATAGCTGTGGCAACATTGATGCTACCTCTTGATGCTTAAAATCATGCTAATTATCAACCTTTCTCTAGCCTTCTGTTTTTAGAAGTTTGTAGCAATAACCAGACTCTTTAAATTTGCTGGGTACCTTTTACAGAATCATATAAAATACAAATGGAAGGGACCTGAAGAGGTCATCGAATTCACCCTTTTGCCCAAAGGCAAGATCAACTAAACCTAAGCCATTCCTGACAGATATTTATCTAATCCAGTGGGTCTCAACCATTTTTAGACTCAAGGCACCCTTTGATAGGGTCATGGCACCCCTCAGAAAATGCCAGTTCCTAGTTTACACTCCTTTTTTTTTTTTTTTTTTTTACTAATAGAGCAGTACTTCTGTTGCAAAGAACTCAAAAAGACTACATGTCAGAATGTTTTTAACACCATGAATTTCCATTAGAAATATTGGGGTTTATCTTGTGCATCATGTTTGCATACCGGGCGGCATGGCACTTCATAGCCCCCTTGAAAGAACCTTGGGGCATCCTGGCTGAGAATCACGGGTCTAACCCGTATCATCCATGTTGGAGATTCCACAGCCTCCCCTGGCAATATGTTCCAGCACTTAATTATTTTTACACTAAAACTTGACAGGCTAGGAATGGCATTCAGTCCACTAGCACAGCTGATTATATTATAGTCATAGTTATTGTCTCATTGTTTGATGATCTTCTCCAAGAAATGGATAAAATCCAAGCGTCTATCTATTCCTTTGGCCGTACCTGCTGCCTTGATTTCATTAACTGCAGGTTCTGGGGATTGGCTTTGGATCCTGGCAGGGATGAAGGAAGTAGATTTCTAGCAGCTCTATTCTTTTGTCTCCTAGAGAACCCAAAAAAGGGTGCTGGAAAATAATTTTCTTCCCTGACATTTCCCTTGTGGCAGTTACCAACTAATTCAATTCAATCTCTTCTTTACATATAGGACATTACTAAATGAGAGAGAAATACATTCAGGTACAGTAACATCCAGATGAATTTCATTTTTTCATCACATTTGGATATGGTTATTTCTCAATTTGCCTTTATCTGGTTCAGATCAGAACTGACAGGTAAATCGGCTGGCTGAAGCTCAAAACAAATAACATGGAGAGAATGTTATTTCCATGAAACACCTTCGTGAAATCATGGAGTTTGTCTCTGTGACAGATTGTGCCCTACTTCTGTTAGTAGGGCTATAGTCTCAGGATTGCACACCTCATCCACTGCTGTTTCATTCCCATGTAAAATCAACTCAGTATCCCCAGCTGACTTTTGAACAGCAGCAATGGGGAAAGATGCGTTTTTTTTCCCATTTATGTCCGCCTAAGGCTGTGTGTAGACAAAACAAGAGCCATGTGTGCATGACACTTAAAAGCAGGCTAAATGCTTTTGTACCACTTCAATGGTGTTGGTGTTTGCACGCCTCGGCGGTGTATTGTGAATTAATTCCAGTTGCTGTAGGAAATTCGGTGGCATAATGCACCTTAAATGACTAGGAGTGCACCTTAAATGACTAAAACTCCTTCAAGGAGTTTTAGTTTGCAGCCCTACAGCCACAGGGTGAAGCACCAGGCTTCATGCAGCTCTCTGTAGAAAGCCCTGCAGGCAGCCTGGCAGCAGCCCAGCAAAGCAGGCTCCACTTAAGAAAAGCAGCGAGCCTGATCCTTCCTCCCCCTCCCGTCGGAGCCTGCCTGTCTGAGCTGCACAAGGGCCCGGTGCTTCCTTCCATGGCTGCGGTGCCCGCCAGGATCACCCAACCAGGTGCCTGTGGGCAAGTGCCGCGTCAGGGTGGGGAGCACTGCTGCCAGAGGGAAGCACCAGTCTTCCCCCAGCCCAGGGACCTCTCCGCCCCCTGGCAGCTCACCCTCCCCTCCACACCGGAGAGGCAGAGAAGTGCAGAGTGTGTGCACGACACCACGGTTTAATCAGCCCTAAATGGAAGCAGTGTTTTATAAAGCCTACCACTTCAATCTAGGGCCCCTGTTTCTTCTACACACACCCTAAAAAGCTAACTTTAGTAAGGTCCATAGTCAAAAGGAAGAGGTCTTCATGTCTTATCACCTTAATATTAGATTATTGGACATATTTCTACAACCAGCTTACATGGCGGAGCTTCTCTCAGGAAAAACATGTCAACTTAGGTACCATAGTGTGCATGGGCTTCCATCTATCTCAGGACAACTGAATTCCAGATGCAGATTCAGAGTTCATTTTTGACCTATATACTGTCTAATCTAAAAGCCTGCTGGCTTTTAGAAATCTTCTCTCCTTATGATATCTTAGAAGTCATTCACTTTTGTTGCTTTGATTTAATGTTTATATAGAAGGCAAAAGAAGTGCCCAGATTCTGAAACCAATCTTCTAAGGTAATTCAGCTATTTACGAAGGCAATCGCAAAAGGGGACTGTTAGAGAGAGCCTGAAGGCTGATTTTGGAGTCTGGTCTTTAAATTGTCAGCACGTTGCCTATATAGGAGGACATCTCATTAGATTAACTTTTACTCTATATGCTTAGAGAATATACAGCAGCATCTAAGAGTAGATTAAAATATTTTTTTTTAAATGAATGCTGCCACTAGTAGCAGCTGTGTTAAATTTAGAAATAATTCAGCATCTCTACATGTGAGGGAGAAGCAGATGAAGTGAAAATGGCAGTATTAATAGAGAGCAACAAAACTATTTATTTAGAGTTGGGATTTTGCATATTAATCTACCTTTGGCATTATGGCTGGCCATTTGGCAAGCCTGGATGTGATGTCTTCTTCTCTTCCAAGAACATGTTGTTCATTTTTTTTCCCCAGTGTTGGATGCCATGATTTGAAATTAGATTAAATGAATATTACAAATATCTGACTTCAGGCTCTCTCTAATATTGTTTGGGAATGTAGATAAACACACTAAATATGGATTTCTTTCTGTCCCTGCAATATTTTTGTTTTTTCACACCAGTCATCCATCTCTGGTATCGATTTGGAAAGCAGATTTGGATTTCGAATGTAGATAAATATACTCAATATGGATTTCTCTCTGCCCCCTGCAATATTTCTCTTTTATTTCTCTCTTTCCCTGAAATATTTATTTTTTTTATGGTAGTCTATTCCTAATATTGGTTTGAAATATAGTTACATAGTAATGCATTCAATATTGATTTCTCTCTATCCTGTATTCTGCTTTTCCCCACACATTAAAGAATATTAGCACAATTTTCAAAGTGACCATACACCTCCATTTCCTACTGATTTCAAAAGAGTTCAGTGTGGCTGGGTTAGCATTTCAAAACCTAGACCATTCATTTTCAACAGTTTGTATCCAGCATCATATTACACATGGGGGGAAAAAACAACGGAAATTACATTTGGAAAAACCCCTTCTCTTTAATTTGTTACTAGAAGGACATTATATGATCTGACATATATCTTATCTTGTGATTTTTCAAGAAATATAAATGATCTTTTTCTGTCACGCTATCAGATTTTAATTTTATATAGTTTTACATCTAGTAATCACGTTTAAAATGTTGTACAATGACTGCCAATTACTGTTGGACAGCAGATTCTTAGAATTTTGTTCTTACATCTGAAAATGTGACATATTTAATCGAAGCATGGTTGCATATTTACAGAATACATATTTAAGCGTATTTTAAAATATGTTGTCATTTGAAGGTGTCCAAAACCATGGCTGTTATATATATAAAGAAACATATTCCTGAATAGTTTGCCACTACAGAGGTTTATCAAAGGAAGGCTACATTCAAAATGTAGTGTTGCCTTTCTTGTATAGTATCTTATTCTAAAAACAGTTGGCATTGAAGTATTTATGGGGTATTATAGATTATGAGTAAAAGTAGGGGACACAACCACTTTCCTATTTCTCTAAATCTTTTTCCTTAGAACAGCATCTCTGTTATTTGAAATAAGCCTGTAGTTTTAAAGGCAATGGAAAACATGTTATTAACCATTACAAGCACAGCTGGCTTCTGTGTGTATGACTTAAAATCCCCCACAGAAAACCCCATTCCTTGATGTAATGAATGCGTGTGCATACCTTCTTGTCAACTGAAATTAAAAAAGGAATCATTCTTCCTAACAAAATAACTTGAGTGTGGGATATTGCTTTCTAGTGTTTTTGAAGGATTTCTTTAATAGAAACTCACAAAAGCATTTTGTCAGCTAAAGTGAGTAACTAAAGGCTTTCAGAGTTTAATGTATTCACACATAATAAAATATTTATAATTACTTAGTAAACCTGCTCATTCATCTAAATTTGTCTGGGCAGAAAGGAAGTTGCCCAAACAATTTACTCACTGAAAATGACAAATGTATGACAATTTTGAATCTCCTCCCATTCTCCACCTTTACTGAATGCTAATAAAAATGCATACATTAAAAGAAAAATATAGAGAAGAACTCAAATAAATAATTGACACCCAAACAGAGATTTAGAGCATCTCACAGTTTAGGGTTCCTCATGCAATATATTAATAATGCATTTTCATTCAAATCCTCTGGGATTTCTTGATGTTCACATCTATGGCTTTCATGTTGAAGTGGCTCTAATAAAATACCTCCAGGTATACACCAAAATTAAAAGATGGTAGGTGCATCTCATTCTCTGTACACCTGTTTATGAGTACACTCATTTCCCTGTTTACAATCAGGTATATCTAATAGTATAAGAGGCATGAACTCTAAGAGCTGCCTTAAGGGGAGTGAGGAGGGAGAGGGAAGGGGCTGCCAGAATAGACCATGGGATGCCTCACCTTCACATCCCCAGCTCTGTGTGCACTTTCCAGCTCCAGCCCCCAGAGCAAGCAATGGTGTTCCACGAGTGTGTGTCAATGAGCCTATGGCACTCTAACAAATGTAGCTCTATAGTGTGCTCAAATGTAGCTGCTATGGAGAGATGTCATCCCATTTTCTTACCACCAAAAACATGCCTGCTCAATATGGGTGTCTGCAGCAAAAAGAATGAGTTGATAACCCGCTTCAGCAGCTGTAAACTTCAGCTGCCATGTCTGCATCCTGCCCACTACCACCTCTGGAGCCAAAAAGCAGAGCAGGGAAGAGAGGGAGGACTGCCCACAGTCCTGGGCAATTATAACCCTAAGTATATCCTTGTAAGGTATTCATAGTTGTTAGCTGTCCTGGACATCTCCTAACCAGGAGAATGCATTCTTAGCAATTTACTTCCTTAAGTGAATACCTGATCGGACCATCGCTACTTGGTTGGATATGAGGTTGTTTGAGGCAGAGAGGAAGTACCTTGATATTCCATATGGCTGAATAATTCTTTACTCATTTTTAGCCAAATGGAATAGATCTCAGGGCTTGGGTAAAACAAAGGACAAATTTAATTACATAATTCAAAGAAAAAATCTAAAGAAGTAGGAGGGAGAGATGTAGTGAAAAAAAGTAGCATAATACACAGAACAAGAAAACATAAGAAATCACAGCAAAAAAAGCTTGCCCTATTTATTGCTTAAATAACAACAGAAACAAAATCTCTCCAACATAATATCATATTAAATGTGCCACAAGCTAACCTAGTTCATCCCACCTTTACTGTGTATATCTTCCATCTTTACCAGCAATCCCCTTAGGGTTACATATTTGATATGACTGTCCCTTCTCACAGCTTTTGTAGGTAGGACTGATAAGCAATAGAAATCTCCCACTTCTTAGACACGCTGTCTATTTGAGCTTGAAGAACTCAACTATAATTCACAAAATGTAAGAAAACAGGTTTCTGCCTAAGCCAATTTAAGGGGCAAGCCACCAGGGCAACAGCTCCAGGCCATGGGTGATGGGAACTAAGTTAAGTTAGGTTATAGCTATGGAGTGAACAGAATAGCAGTACAAGCCATTTAATGTGGAAAGAGGGAGTGGTCTTGCCTTAGCCAATGCATCTGCATCCCATAAGTGGAATGTCAGTTCTGACTCTAGCAAGATTTAATGACTGCCTTGGGTAACAGCAAATTCAAAAGCTAAAACTAATCATCCTCAGTCTCTCATTTCATTATTGCCATGCAGAAAAGAATATTGGGAGAGAAGTGCATTTCCTAACAGGCTTAAGCCAATAGGAAAACAGAATTAAAAAAAATACACTCACTCTCTCTAGGCACATTGGCTATTTACAGATGTAAAAAATAAAAAAAATTAAAAAGGTGCTTTACTTTAAAATCTACACACCCCCACACCAAGCTCGCTTCATGTCCAGAAGAGACATCACATTAGTTAGACCCTATTCGCCAAACATCTGTATAGATTGGCCAATTCAGCACTGCTTTTTTGATGCTTTTATCTAATAGCTGATTGAATCAGCATTATATAAAAGGGTCAAAAACCCCTGCTAAAGCACCCAATCTATACAGAAGCTGGGTTGAACTAATGCACTGCCTCTTCCGGTAAAGCACTATTTGTTTGTTTTCTTCAAATCTGTCAGCAGCCAGTATTTTTTCAGTTACATCCCTTTTCCTTGGAAAATGGGCTTTCATTGGAAATTAAGGGAGTTTTACTATTATTTTTCGTAATCTACTTCTGAATATCCTCTCCCATTCCAGTGAAATGCTATGATAGGTAGTCACACTCAGATTTCTATCTAAATATAATTAAATCACTATTGTGCTAGTTTAGCATTTGCCCTCTCATAACTGTTTGACAACATAGACACAAACTTTACAAACCACCTAAATACAAATGTGATGGAATAAAATTATTATGAATGTCATTCTACATTTACTGCTTTTCCATGATAAATAAATATCATCTTTTTCTACTATTAAACATACTGAGATGAAGTTGTTTTGGGGTTTTTTTTATAACTTCCATCCGAGGCCAAATTAACCAAAATGCCTCAGAGCCAAAAAGGAGGTGTACACCCAACGGACAGGAAGGGCCATCACCAAGGAGGATTATACCTCCTTGGCTCAAGATTGTAGGGGGGGTTATCAGGAAGGCTAAGGCAGAGATAGAACTGGGACTAGCGACCCGGATCAAAGATAACAAGAAGTCCTTTTTTAAATACATAGCGGGTAAAAAGAAGGTACCAAATAATGTGGGGCCTCTGCAGCACATGCTTGGTAATCTGGTAGTAGCACCAGATGACAAAGCTAATCTCTTTAACAGCTTCTTTGCTTCCATTTTTCTGAGCAGGGACAGGGACATCCCCCTCACTGGGATTCCGGACGGACCCAGGGGAGATGCTGGCAGGCCCAGGGTCAGTGAGGACCTAGTCAGGGAACTTCTGGAAGGACTAGATGTGTTCAAATCAGCAGGTCCTGATGATCTCCACCCCAGAGTGCTTAGGGACCTGGCAGAGGTCATTGCAGGACCCCTGACACAGCTTTATGAGCACTCGTGGTGCTCTGATGAGGCGCCTGATGACTGGAAAGGGACCAATATGGTCCCCATTTTCAAAAAAGGGATGAAAAAGGACCCAAGAAACTATAGGCCCGTTAGTCTTACCTTGGTCCTGGGGAAGCTATTTGAGAAACTTATCCAGGAGCACATCTAAGAAGGGCCAGCAGGTGAGTTTATGCTTAGGGGCAATCAACATGGGTTCATTAGAGGCAGTTCCTATCAGACCAACCTGGTGGCCTTCTATGACTAGGTCACAAAAGCCTTGGACGCAGGTGTCGTGGTGGATGTAGTCTTCCTGGACTTTTGGAAGGCCTTCGACACTGTCTCTCACCCCATCCTCATTAAAAAATTAGGCGTCTGTGGTGTCAATGCCTACACAGTCAGATGAATTGCAAATTGGCTGGAGGGCTGCACCCAGAGAGTGGTGGTGGACAGGTCATTTTCGACCTGGAGAGGTGTGGGCGGTGGGGTTCCCCAGGGCTTGGTCCTCGGGCCCGCACTGTTCAATATCTTTATCGGCGATTTGGACAAGGGGGTGAAAAGCACCTTGTTCAAGTTCGCAGATGAAACTAAGATGTGGAGAGAAGTGAGCATGCTAGAAGAGAGGGACAGGCTACAACTAGATCTTGACAGGTTACAGAGGTGGGAGGATGAGAATAGGATGGGCTTCAATATGGACAAGTGCAAGGTGTTGCAGCTGGGGAGGAAGAACCAGCAGCATACCTACAGGCTGGGGAACTCCCTTTTCATCAGCACAGAGGCAGAGAAGGATCTCGGAGTCACTATTGATTCCAAGATGAACATGGGCTGCCAATGTGGGGACACGGTCAGGAAGGCTAACCACACTTTGTCATGCATCCATAGATGCATCACAAGCAGGTCCAGGGAGGTGATCCCCCCCCTCTATGCAACATTGGTCAGGCCACAGTTGGAATACTGCATCCAGTTCTGGGCACCGCACTTCAGGAGGGATGTGGACAGCATCGAGAGGGTCCAGACGAGGGCCACTCACATGACTGGGGGCAGCAGGACAGGCCCTACAATGAGAGGCTACGGGACCTGAACCTGTTCTGCCTCCACAAAAGAAGGCTGAGGAGGGATCTGGTGGCCACCTATAAACTTGCCAAGGGGGACCAGCAGGCAATGGGAGAGCCCCTGTTCCCCCGAGCACTACCAGGGGTAACATGGCAGGAGGTCAGACTAGATGATCTACTTAGGTTCTGTCCGACTCTACCAACTATGAAACTATAATTCTAGATCCAGGAGTCTAGAACCATCAGTGGCCCTACTACCAGCAAACATCCTCCACCCACACCTGGGGCTTTAGATGTTTCCAAAACCTTCGGCGGGCATCCTATTGCAGGCCCAAGCCAGGAGGCTTGGGGTTTGGATGCCCCTGAGTTGTGCTTGCTCTTAGCCATAAGGCCCTTGGAGCAAGGAAGGGAGGACTGAGATGAAGTAGGACAGTGATTTTTTTTAATATCATTCCAAAATGCTTAAAACAGGGCTGTCCAACTGGCAGCCAATGGGTCACATTCAGCCCTCAAAGGATTAGCATGTGGCCCACAGGTTCACACCTGGCCACCACTGGCCTGACCCTTGGCAGCCAGATTCTTTGGGTTCCCCTGCCCTCCTCTGGCTTGTACTTCCTGCCTTGCTCCTGGGGGTTACAGAGTATAGCAGGAGGGGATCAGGGGGCCCAAGATGCATGCATGAGAGGGCCTACAGTACCAGTGTGCCTACACAGCAGGAAGATGCCGGGCTGCTCATGACAAAGAAGCTAGGCAGCCTGCACTACAGGTGAGTGATGCTACACGCACAGCAGGGGGAAAACTGGGGTGCCCATGAGGCAGGGGCAACTCCTGGTGGTGGCCCCAAGCTGGTGAGAAGCTGGGCAGCCATGGCTTTGAATAAATTCCTAAAGTAAGTAATTTCCACCTGCATATCTTTAACGTTTGACTTATAAGTACCACAATATTCACAGTAATCCAAAGTAATTATTCAAGGATATATTTATTAATTATATATTATATTTCAACAAGGCCATATTTTTAAAAAATGATTCATCTTTTCCTATTATTCACTTGCCGTTTATGCCCAGTGATTGATACCACAAACATTAAGAAGGGTATACCATCAGCCTTCAAGACCATGTTAATTAGCACATTAATGGACATGGGCAAGACAGATACTGGCTCCAGGTTCTGCTTTGAAATCACCTATGACTTTATAGCCAGTCTGCCGTGCAGTTAATAAGGCTACTAGTTAACTACTAGTTCCATATGTATCCCAGAGTAAGAAAGCTTGAAATGGAGCTTTACACTGGTTCAACAAAGCTTTCATGTCTGCTTTGTTCTTAATTAACACAAACTTTCCAGCTTGCTTCGTTTCTTTTTGCTTTTATATTATAAATGGTGATCACATATGGATGATTTCATTTGATAATCAAAAGCTCATTATTCTTGGCCTCTTAATAGTGGGCAATCTACATAAGATATTTACTGTGGAGCCACCTAATTAACTCCGCAGTAAAGTCTCAACATCTACACATGTCCTCCTATTAGACCGCAGGAAACTAATTAACTCTGCCAAAGGTTAGTACTTGTAAATACAAGTACTATCCTGCAATGGCATTCTTTAATGTGCAGCAACGCATTTGTAGATGCTGATGGGGCTGCTGGGGGCACAAGGGTGCTTTAGTGTAGGGCTGCTTGCTGGCTAGTTCCACGTTGGAGCACCCTCATGCCCCAGCTAGCTCCTCCAAAGCACGTTGAGGTGGGTTGGAGCAGCCCCAGGTTGGTAGGTTGGTTCCTGGGGCTCCCTGTCAGCCAGAGCTGCTCCAACTTGGCTCAATATGCTTAGGTTTCAGCTGTATGTTAAGTTTATTGCTTTGCATTAATATCATACATAGACATGCCCACTGACTCTATGTAGGACTTTTTATTAGTTTTCTAAGAATATGTTGTTTGAAACTAGAGAATTCTCTGATGAAAAAGCTGTAGCCACCATATACTAGGGAGAACGATTTGCTTTCTGATAACAGGTTACTTCAGATGAAAAAGTTGTTCACCTTTATGGGTATAAAGAAATAATTGCTGTCCTAAGGTATCATTCTCAAAATGACATAATTTATTTATAGGGAGGTCACAGAAAGTAGGAATGGTGAGAACGATGAAGACTAGATGAACATGAGAGAGAGATGTAACCTAAAGACATTTTTTTCTCCAGTTTCTTTTCTATATCTGTTCAACTATTGATTCAACTGTTGTTGAATCATCTTATTCTATTTGGATATGCTAGCTACACACATCCTTTATATATATATAAATATATACATGCTTGCATATAGATTCATATGGATGCATGAAAATTAGGTGAGGGTGTTGTTCAACCAGGGATTAGTGCTAAAACTAATAATTTGAGGTGATATTTTAAAAGAACAGCTTACCTAAAAAGTAGCTTTCACCCCCCCAAAATGTCAGAATGGTTTAAAACTCATACATAAAGAATAGAAGGTGTGTAGCCAGTCAGTGCACAATACATTGCAACATAGATAAGAGAAATGTTTTTGTCCAATGCTATAAAATCTTTAGTGTCTACAAATGGCATAGAGGCCCCATCTAAAAGAAACACACACAAACAAACACAATAATTTATATGGTAACCAATTAAGGGCTTGGTCCTGCAAAATATTATTAAATAACTTCAAGTACAGGAGCAGTCTCATAGCAACTCACATGGGCATGTCTGCTTGAATGATGGATATTTAAATTGTCTCACAAGGTTGAGTTGACCTTACTGGTGTTTGAAGTTGAGGTTTTGAGAAGTCTAGATACTTACGGCTTAAGTTATCTAAGGAAATTTGTTATCCTTCTACTTTTGTTAGCAAATAAAAAGTTTCAGATTCCCCAAATTTACTTTGTTTTCTGTAAATTGTACATGATGTTAGATAGATTTCTTCTAATGCAATTTTGAAACAACAATATAAAAAGTGTCAGATGCAAAAAGGAACCTTAATAAAATGTTTTAGTAATTCTCAATCTTACAAGACATAAAGCACCAGAAGATTGTTCTGTAATGACAGTAAATACATACCATATTCATCAGTTTCTATGTAGAAACCTGGTAATTCTGTGTAACTAATAAAAATGCATTTGTTTTACACCTTGTAAACCAATGTCTTGTGAATCTGGAACATTAACATGGGCTTAGCAGGATGTGAAGGATTTTTGCAGCCAGTCATGGAGGGAAACACCTATCAA
This sequence comes from Crocodylus porosus, assembly GCF_001723895.1. Classification (NCBI taxonomy): domain Eukaryota; kingdom Metazoa; phylum Chordata; order Crocodylia; family Crocodylidae; genus Crocodylus; species Crocodylus porosus. The sequence goes on along the minus strand of NW_017728931.1, from coordinate 85,079,300 downwards.
ATGTTATATAAATTGTCATTATTGTTTAATGAGAAACGGGTTGATTGTATTCTCTTTATTGCTCACCTGAGGATGACAGGAATAATGAATACTATGATCAATCATCTGCAAAGTAAACTGTGATAAGCATGAAGGCCCAGGAAAGCCCAATGTCGATATAACTCTCTACCCACCTCACTATTCTTCCATCCTGTTTCCTTTTCAGTGTTTCCAAGTTAGTCTGGATTTGCATGTTAGCTGGTGGTAAAAAGTTAACTTGGTACTGTACCTACCCTAGTTGTTTTCACTTTATTCCCAGAAGAACAGCTCCATCCTTTCCGATCTGGAAGAACTTTACATTCTTCCCCTTCAAGACATGGCTGCATGTGGCACCACCATTTCTGTTCCACTATCGAAGCTACAGGAGGGGAAAACATAGATATTTATATATTCACAGAATGGCTGCATTAATGTGTCATTAATATACAGCATTTATTTTAGTCTCCCTCAAAATCTTAGGATAAATTTACTGGCTGATATCTACATTTTAATTTGCATGTGAGTCAGAATCTTTCTAAATAAAATAAGACTATTTATGAAAGGTTCTGTGTAATGAATTTATATTTATTTAAATTTATGTTACTTCAAGTACTAATTTCACAGCATTCCTTTGCCATCACTGTATTTTCTTAGCCAGCTAGGTTTCTAAGTTTTGCAGTAGATTTCTGTGGCTTAAGTTAGTATATTTTGTTTGTACATGCTGATTAAATTTATTCCCCAAAGATGACTTATTTATAGCTTCCATGATGGCCAACAACAACAGCTCTGGGTGATACAACTCTGATCCTCTGTCAGAGAAAGAGAAGTATAAAATAGCCCAATATTTACCCAAATACTATCTCATGTGAGATTAAAGTACAATATTAATATTGCATTATAGATGGAATTGGCTAAGACTGATAATGCGCCAAAAATATATACATATAGTTCAGATTGTTATTTTCTTTGTTGCAAAATAATATATGAATAACATGCAAGACAGCAGTATGCAAAACTGATATGCTGATGTAGCATTAGCACAAACACTTTTAATTAAATGAAACTGATATGACACTAAGGGTACTCTTAGTTAGATCAAGGTTTGTTTCTCAGGAGGTCTCTTTCACAGGCTTCTAATAATTTGATTTAGTGTTTCCGTAGAGTAATAGTAAATAATTAATTTTTCATATCTTCTTCTCCCATTCATCCTGGGTGTACATTTCATAACTCAGAATCCTTCACACCATTTTTAAAGAATGCTGGCTTAAGGGAAAGTCTCAGTGTTCACACTGAGTTACAAAACCCACTAAAAAATGCAACAAAATGAAGGAATAGAAGAAGTCGCACCATCAACACAAGAAGGAGCTGCTCGAGTGGTACCTGCTACCTGCCCTGGAAAGCAGGAGCACTTGACTGTCTGTGACCTTTCTTCTATCTTGTTCTTATTACAACATCTGTGGAGTGCCACCACCTCACAGGTTCCAGTTTTAACATGGTGAGCTGTGCAAACAAGAAGAAGATGATGATGGTGATAACATTCCTAAGTACCAAGTTTTTTTAATTAGAAATACATTAAATTTAGCTCTATAAAGGAATCTGCCATGCATGAAACTAGAATTACGATGATGCTAGCACTCTAATGCAAAGTTGAATTCTTTTCTAAATGTAGTATAAGTAACTCATGCAGAAAACTCCTGGTGAGGTAAGAACAATTAGAGAAGAATGTATACTGAAGTATTTCACTGAAGCAAGCAAAGACATTATCAAGGTATAATAAAAATGTATCCATTTCTCAAATTTATTACATACTTTTGTCTCTTTATAAAAGTTAATAAAACCTATTTTCTTAGTGTGAGATCCTAAAATAAAAGTTTTCCAACATTAAAATACCCATATGTACTATACTACATATACTTTATGTACATACAATACCCATATGTACATATGCTCTTTTGGAATCCGTATGTACTATTGATAGAATCTAATAATAGAATCCAGGTATAGAATCTAATTATTGGAGGACTGCTTTGAATTTGTCCCCCTCCCACTGCAACAGCAAGGAAAATAAATCTGAGGGATCGGGTAACCCCTTGCCCTCTGCACACACCCCCAACTTCCTTCCTCTTCAGCCCTTTCCTCCTATCCTTTCTTGGACCCCGCTTTCCCTGAGCACAGCAAAGTGAGAGGCAAATCTGAGAACACTGACCTTGAAATAAACGTGCCTATAATAATTTGCATATAGGCAAATTACTATGGGTACCCATAGACTTAGTCCATCCAGAATTGCTGCAATTTACCTTTTATGAAATTGCTGCAGGTTTAAGTGCAGGTGCTCTTTACACACACTTTCAAGCAGAAGTTTTGTACCTTTTTATATATAGCACAATCTATGCACGATATTAATCCAAAGCCAAAAGACTCATGATTTACCATATGCTACATTAGGCTGGGCCCCACCAGAGTCAACAGCATTTCAAGCTATAGTAACCCCAAAGCTCAGCAGTGCTCAGTGTGTGTGTGTGCATAGTCTAGATAAACCCCCGCCACCCCCAAAATCCATGATTAAAGGGAAGAGGAAGATTAGTGAGAGCAATAAACCAGATCTGCAAAGAGAAAGAAGATGGGAAGAAGCAAGAGACGGAGTGGCAGGTAATCTACACCTGAGAATAAGATCAGTAGTAACAGGGGAAGGAGAACAGAGAAATCAGACAATGAATAGACATAAAATTATAGAAAAAAATATTGTTTGAAATGTTGAATATTAAAGTAGAACATCTGAATAGCCCGGTCACCTTTCCTAACTGGAAGTCTTGGGAAATTTCATATTGGAGCCAAGAAGGTTATGAGGATTTTTGGAAGACGTATGTGGCAGTAGGTGAGAAAGAACTGAAAGGGATGTTTTATTGCAGGGGAAAAGACAAGATGTGGGCACACTAGAAGGAAGCAACAGGCTACAATTGGACCTAGACAGGTTACAAGGGTGGGTGGATGAGAATAGGATAGGATTCAACACAGACAAGTGCAAAGTGATGCACCTGGGGAGGAACAACCGGCACCATACCTACAGGTTGGGAACGCCCCTCTTGTCAGCACAGAGGTGGAAAAGAATCTTGGAGTCATCATTGACTCCAAGATGAACATGGCTGGAAGACACCTCGGAAGATCATTGAGTCCAGCCCCCTGCCCGAAGGGCAGGAAGTCAGCTGGGGTCATAGGATCCCAGCAAGATAAGCATCCAATTTGCTCCTGAAGGTGTTCAATTTAGGTGCTTGAACCACCTCTGATGACAGGCTGTTCCAGACCTTGGGGGCTCGGAGAGTAAAGAAATTCTTCCTTATGTCCAGCCTGAAACAGTCTTGCAGTAGTTTATGACTGTTTGACCTTGCCATCCCTTGGGGAGCTCTGGTGAACAAGTGTTCCCCCAGATACTGGTGGTCACCCCTGAAACTTATAGGTGGCCATTAGATCACCCCTGAGCCTGCACTTTTCCAGGCTAAAGAGCCCCATGGCTCTCAGCCTCTTGTCATAAGGTCTGTTTTCCTGACCTCTGATCATGCACATGGCTCTTCTCTGGACTCTCTCAAGCTTCTCCACATCCTTTTTGAATTGTGAAGCCCAAAACTGGATACAGTACTCCAGCTGCAGCCTCACCAAGGCCGAGTATAAGGGGAGAATGACGTCCCAGGATTTGCTTGAGAAGCATCTATGGATGCAAGCCAGTGTTTTGGTCACTTTACTAGCTGCAGCATCACATTGCAGGTTCATGTTCATCTTGTGGTCAATGATGACCCCCAAGTCTCTTTCGTCTGTAGTGCTAGCCAGAGTAGCACTGCTGAGCCTATAAGGATACTACAGGTTTTCCTTCCCAAGGTGGAGAACCTTGCATTTTTCAGTGTTAAACACCACCAGGTTCTCATCTCCTCATTTGCTGAGCCTGTCCAGGTCAGCCTGGATCACTCACCTGTCTTCTGGTGTGGATGCTTTGCCCCAAAGTTTGTTATCATCGGTGAACTTGGCCAGTCCACTTCTGACTCCAATGTCCACATCATTAATGAAGATGTTGAAAAATATGGGTCCAAGGACAGAGCCAAGGGGGACCCCACTGGTCACAGGGCACCATGATGATTGACTTTCATCAATTACTACCCTCTGGGTCCGACCATGGAGCCAATTTCCGAGCTAGTGGATCATGGTGGACCCAAGGCCACAATTGGCCAGTTTCGCCAAGAGGTGATCATGGGATACCAGATCAAAGGCTTTTTGAAGTCAAGATATATGATATCAATCTCTTCTCCTTTGTCCAGGTGACAGGTCACCTGGGCATAAAAGGAAATGAGATTGGTCAAGCAAGACCTACCCGCAACAAACCCGTGCTGTCTATCCCTCAGGATGTTGGCATCAGCCAGTCCATTAAGGATGGCCTCTTTAATAAAGTTTTTTAAGATCTTCCCCGGGATAAAAGTCAGGCTGATAGACCTATATTTTGCCAGATCCACTATCCTCCCTTTCTTGAAGATAAGCACCACATTGGCCTTCTTCCAGTCTTCGGGCACTACACCAGAGCACAAGGAGTTCTCAAAGATCCAAGGGAAGTGGTGCTGGCTCCTACCCTGGGGGTCTTTAAGAAGAGGCTTGATGCCTACCTGGATTGAGCCATTTGAAGTCGTTTGAGTCATTTGAAGTTCCACAAGGTCCCTTCTGACCCTACTTCTATGATTCTATGATCTGTGCCAGAGGTTGGGCTATGATGCTCACCAGCTCCTTGAGTACTTTGGGGAGTAGAATGTCAGGGCCAGCTGACTTGAAGGTATCCAGCCTCTCAAGGTGTTCCTTTATGACACCAGGATTGATGGAGGGCAGGGGATCTCCCTCACCCAGACCTCCCTGTCCCGTGGTGGGCATGGGCATCCCATGGGATTGACGAAAGACCAATGCAAAGTACCCATTTAATAGGTTGGCTTTTTCCTGGGCATCAATTATCCCATCTGATTCAGCAGGGGTCCAATGTTGCCCTCACTTTTCCTCCAGTTCCCCACATATCTGAAAAAGGACTTTTTATTGTCCTTGATGCTTGAGGCTAGTTGGAGTTCAGTTGCAGCCTTGGCTTTCTGGGTTTGCTCCCTGCAGGACCAGACCAGTGCAGAATAATCCTCCTTGGAGATGAATCCCATCTTCCATCCTTTGTAGGCCTTTCTTTTTAGCATCAGAAGGTCCGCTAGATCCTTGGAGAGCCAGGGGGCCTGCTGTCCCCTCTTGATGCCTTTCCTCTGAGTTGGAATCAAATTAGCTTGTGCACTGAGGATCACTCCCTTGAGGAGCAACCACTCTTCTTGAACTCCCCTCCCCCTGGGGTCATGGTTCCTTAAGGCCTCACTGACAAGCCTCCTGAGCTTGTCAAAGTCAGCTTTCCTGAAGTCAAGGACTTCCGTGTTGCTGACTGACTTGCCAGCTTTACGGTGGATGGTGAAGGTGATCAGCTCATGGTCACTGTCACCCAGCTTCCCATCAATCACTAGGTTGCCGATTAGGTCATCTCCAGTAGCCAGCACCAGGTTGAGCAGCGCTTTACCTCTTGTTGGCCCATCTTGAGTCAGGTAGAGGTCATCCACGCATGATAGGAAGCTTTGAGACTGCACAGATTTTGATGAGTGATCCTCCCGTGAGATGTCCAGGTAGTTGAAGTCACCCATGACAACCATGGTCATTTGAATCAATCCTCTCACCCCCTGATGCCTCTATTTCCATTTTTACTGACTGGCTTTCTTGCCTGCATTGCATGCCAGCCTCTGTATTCTTTACTATTCCCTCCATCCAGGAACAGCACACACACACACCAACTGCATGTGCTTCCTCAGTCTGACAAAGGGTTTTTCAACCCAAAAGCTTGCTAAGATATATTTCTGTTCATCTGCTAAAACATACCAGATTAGACTGACCTAATGGAAAGGACCTTGTCAGCCAGTTCCATGTCCTTAGACCAACACCCCTAGCACCTGACTGGAAGGACACAGGGCCCTGGGCACATCTAAGCCCCAGGGCTGGGGCTGGCAGGAAGAGTTCTCTGGCAGCTGCTGGAGAAAAAGCTCCTGCAGGAGATGAAAGAAAGGCTGTGTCACAGTTTGGCTGCCTGAGATGCTGCTGGTGCTACTGTGCTAGTGCTCACTAAGTTATTTTTTCTACCTGTTGTTATTTAAAGTAGTGGACCAGACTGAGACTGTAGGGGAGGAGGAAGCCTCATTTGGGGCACACTACCATGTCATGTAGAGGCCCCAGCACCAGTGAAGGCACGCCTTAACACACGCACAGTGTCACCAACCCATGTCACGAGTTTTGCTTGTCAGCAGCATGAGGTGAAACCCCTAAATCTATCCCAGAAACCCTTAAATCTATCTCCTTGAAACTTGGCAATCTTCATGGCCTCAGAAGGGATTACCATCCCTGCAAGTTTTATCTGAATCAGGCAAGAAAGTTATAGGCAGTTTCATGCTTCCCCATTATAGCTTATGGCCGAATCGTTGAAACAGTGAAACAGTTTCAACGAAAGGAAACAGAACAGTGGTTTGGAAACAAATGAAACTCAAAACAGCACTGTCCTGTTGAAATGGAAGTCAAAATGGAATGATGCTGTTTTGCACAGCCTTACTGGCCACATATTGCTGGTATACTATACGCTACAGATATGAAGGGAAAGGACACAGGGTGGTGTAGTGCCAAGAAATACTGGAGCATGTTATCTGCAGGAAAGAGGGACTCTTACAGTACTGATGCCTATGGTCCTTCTCAAATAAAGCTAGATATATAGAGGAGCAGCAGAGACAGGAAAGGATAAGAAGAAGATGTTAATTCAGAATGTATGCAGTGGAGGAGCTACCACAAAAAGGAAGAGCCAGGAAGGAAGAGAGTGAAATTCAGTAGGCAAAGTGGTGCAGCTGGCAACAGAAGAGGGAAGACAAGGAAAGACAAGTGGAACAAGTGACTCTGAGACAGATGAGAGCAAAGAGAAAGAGGAGAGAACAATACAGGAAGAATAAGGTGGAGTAAGGATAGAGCAGGAGAAAGACGAAGAGTCAATTGGGAAAAGAAAAAAATCACATTCTATGAAGTTTAGAAAAAAGAAGACAGATAAAGAGAGAGAGGGGGAGAGAGAGAGATTGATAAAAAACTCACTGGAGCTAATTTGGCCTAGGTCAAATGAAGAGGGGAAAGCTGAGGGGAGAAGCTTAAAGGTGCAGGAGAGGGGAAAAGGGGATCTTTCTTAAATGTTAAAGCAATAAAATAACTGTCAAAGACTATAGGGATGCAAAGAGGGGGAGGATTAGAGCCAATGGCATCAAGCGGCAACATAGAAGACTCGTAAGGTGGTAGAGATATGCAATTTAAATGGATAAGCATGACTTTATGTATTGCATCTATAAATGTCAGAGGTGTGTTATCAAGGAAGAGGTGGGATAAGATTATGCCAATAATGAGTGGGGTAAAGGCAGGCATAATATGTTTGCAGGAGTATAGAATCCCATGACAGAGGGATTACAAGCGTTTTGAAAAGATATGGGGATGGGGACCATTGTGATGATCAGAGTTGGCTGCAAACCAAGTAGCTAGTGTCGCAATTTTGCTCAAATGTAAGGAAGTGGAAGTGTGGCAAGTGCAAGCGATTGTAGAAGGGAGACTGCAATGGATGGTGATGGAGCTTGAAAAGAAAGTGTTAGAGATTTCTAATTTATACACAGTAGCCGAAATGGAAGGAAAGATTGCCCCGAGAGGGACTGTGTCATTTTTTTTAGGACAATCGATAGGAACTGTGACTTAATGTATGAAATGGTGTTGTATGGGTTAATACCCAAAGGACTGCGAGGCTGCTTCAGCACACTGTAATTAGAGCACATTGGAGCAGGCTCAATCAATCACGTAATTACCATACTCCAGCAGATTCCAATATGACATGTATCAGCATTCCCATGCTGAAAAATGGTGGCGGGGGCACTTTAACTAAAGCTTGTTGGAAGAGCTTTATTTAAAGCACCCCAACTGCCATGTTTCAGTGCCAGGACGCTGATACATGTGAAGCTCCAGGCACTTTAATTAGAGCAGCTCACAGAGCCACTCTAATTAAAGCACCCACTCCCATTCCTGAAGCATGTGTATAAACCCACAGAGACTGAGAACCATACTACTTTGTGTAATGGTAGCGATATGGAAGGTGAGAAACCCACTGTTATTCAAGGGACTGGCTGGCTTTCACCAGAACAGAGTGTTAGGAGTTATGTATGGAAATATTATGTGGATCAAGAGGCTGCCAAGATGGGAAAAGAGAAGGCAGAGATGAGATAGAGGAAAGAGGCACAGCAGTGTTTCTTCCAAAAGGGCAAAGAGACAGAGTGAAAATTATTACTCCTTCCTGGGTTGGAGAGTTTTAGGAGAGGTTAGTGCATTAATGGTGAAAAGGGGTATAATAAGAGCAAGCTACTGTTGTAGGTGGAGGTTGTCAAGTTTTGTGTTAATGTAGTTTCTTTTAGTTCTTTTGTAATAGAAAAAAGGTTCCCTTTAATATGTCTACCAAATATGGGCCATGTGTTTTATAATCACAATCAGTGTTGTCTGCATTTAATTTAATTTCTTTTGATTTTCATTGCTGAGTACATGCTGCTTTTGGCAGCAGTTTAATAATAGATACTGTATCTAATGAGGTTTCCCTGTATGCAAATATAAGATGGGGTGCTTTTTTCTCAATGCTGATTAGGGGGGAAACCTTATCCTGTATTCAAGTAAATATAGTATGTACCAGGAACACAGACTCTCTCGCTTCCCTGTCTGTCACAAACACCAGGGTTACTATATCCATACAAAGATACCTAAAATGGAAAAATAAATTAATAAAAATTTGAGGAGGCTTTCTTCATGGTTCTACAGGACTGGGTTTTTTTCACAGGTTGTTCTAACCTTCTGTCTCTTCCTTGCATCATATTCCACTATATAAGAACCTGTAACCACTGTAATACAACCTTCCTTTGATTGAGCAGCCACTACTTATCAGCTTGGATCGTGAATGTTAAGCTTTGGCCCCTTTAATTACTTGGAGCATCTTCCTATGTATAATGGATGAATTCCAAAGTATGAATTCCCTATATATATATAAAATATCAAAGATATATATCTTTGATATTTTAAATGTGGAATTTGTCTGCCTTCTCTGCTGTGTTTTTATATCCATGTTGGACTGATATTCTAGATTCATAGATTCCAGGGTTGGAAGGGACCTCAGTGGGCCATCTAGCCAAGCCCTGCCCCTGGCAGGCAAGAAAAGGGTCACCAAACCTGGGATCATGTGATCTCAGCAAGGTGCCTATCCAGTCTCATCTTTAAGACCCCCAAGGATGGGGCAAACACCAACCCCCTTGGAAGCCCATTTCAGATCCTGGCAACCCTGATTGTGAAGAACTTTTTTCTAATGCCCAGTCTAAACCTACTCTCAAATAGCTTATGGCCATTGTTTCTTGTTATTGCAGGGGGTGGCCTGCTAAACAGATCATCGCCTACTTTGTGTTGCTCCCTCCTTATGAACTTATATGCCGCCACAAGGTTCAACCTTCTCTTGAAAAAAGAAGGCAGACAAAGAGAGAGAGGGCTCAACCTTCTCTTGAAGAGGCTGAAAAGGTTAAGGTCCCTTAGCCTTTCATCATAAGGCCTTCCCTGGAGGCCTCCAATTAGACAAGTGGCTCTTCTTTGGATCCTCTCCAGGTTGTCTGCATCCTGCTTGAACTGCAGCGTCCAGAATTGGACACAGTACTCCAGCTGCGGCCTGACCAGTGCCGCATAGAGAGGCAGAATCACCTCCCTGGACCTGTTTGTGATGCACCTACAGATGCACAAGGTGCGATTGGCTCTGCTGACTACTTCATCACATTGATGACTCATGTTCATCCTGGAGTCAACAGTGACTCCAAGATCTCCTTCTGCCTCAGTGGTGCTGAGAAGTTCACCCCCCAGCCTACAGGTATGATGGCAGTTTTTCCTCCCTAGGTGGAGCACATATTTCATCAATCATGTCAGGGGCTTACAGTGAAGAGTCATAAAAATGGGATGATCCTCTAATCATAGAAGCACGCTTGGACAAACAGTTGTCTACCACCCAGAAGGACCATTCTTTCAAGGTAAGCTGGTAACTTGGTAAAGGGTCAACTGTGTGGGGATCCTGATCTGATGAGGGGGAAGACAGGGCAGTCAGCTGATAAAGGAGAACAGAACTTTCAACCTTTAAAAGTGTCTCTTACTGGCTGTTCCAGAGAAGAGAGAGAGAGGGAGAGAGAGACTCCAGCATCCTCTTCCACGTGCAGGAGTTCAGGGACAGAGGAAGGACTCTGACCTCTTGAAAGACCCTGAACCAAATTCCAAAGAACGCTCCAGAGAGCTAAGAAAACTGAGATCGGAACAGCAGGTCAATGTTTTATTATTTTATTTAGATTTTCATTTTTCTTTTCCTCTTTAAATTAAAGAGTAATTGCTTTATAAAGCCTTTTACAAAGCTTGTGTTCTATGTGCTTCAACTATCGCATATCCTTAGAGAGGTAAACTGTAAACCAGACCTAAGTCTTAGCTACCATGAGCCTTTCAGATAGCACAGGATAGACATCTAAAAAATAAATACATGAATTCACACAAGGCCTATGCAGTTTGACTTCAGGGTCTCTGTAGATGGACATCTACAGTCCCAGTGGCTGGGCATCCAAAGTTAGAGGCACTTTAGATGAGAAAGAAGCATGCAAAATAAGCATGTGAAGCAATGGGTGCAAGAGGAGGAAGCAAGACTCCCTGTCTGTCCTTCAGGTCTTTCTCTGTAGGAAAATCAGGAGCAAGAACAGGCAAATTCTAATACCTCCAAGACTAGGGACAGACATTACACATAAACTGGTTGAAATGATCAGAAACTGGTTTAAAGCTATAACAGAACAGATATTCAGTACACATAAACCAGTTTAAAAATGGCTGAAACTGGTTTGAGACAAACTTGGTTGAATGTAGTAACTAATTTGGCTCGAACCAGTTTTATTCAATGTCTGTTCTAGATCCCTTCCTGGTTTAAGTTAAATCAGACTCCCCCAGCATCCTGGCATGCTCTCTGGGCTGAGTACTCTGCTCCACCCCAGCAGGGCTGGCCCTGCCCCTCTGCTTCCCAGCCTGAGCGGAAACACGCAGGTGCAGGAGTCTGGTCAGGGAGGGGGTTAATTCCCCACTCTCTCTCACTGGCAGGGACCTGAGCTGAGTCTGCTGGACTCTTCCCCCTCACTGCTGCAGCAGTGGGGCACCATGGTTCCCCTCTGCCTCAGGGGCCATGGTGCCCCACTGCTGCAGCAGTGAGGGCAGACTCCCTCTACCCCCACTGGCAGCCGGGTCTGCCTGCTGTCATCACTGTGCTCACTCCCTGCCATGGAATAGGCCCCCTGCTGCTCCCTCTACCAGATGCCAGAGGGAGGAGAAATAACCGTGCCCCCATACTCCACAAGGGGCCCTGTCTGGCCATGCCCCAGCCCTGCCACTGCAGCAGAAGGGGGCAGGGCCTTTGTTGGGACCAGCAGCCCCTGTCATAATTTTGGCCAGTGCAAGCCCCTTCCCAGCAGGGTGCTGTGTTGCAGGCTGGCAGAATTGGGGGGGCAGGGGGCGGGAGGTGCACATGGCAGCACTAGCTTTCAGAGGGCCAGAGCCCTGCAAGCCCCACCCCCAGTGCCATCACACTCTGCAGAAGCTCTGTCAGCCCTGCAGCACAGCCGCCACTGGGAAGAGGCTCTGGGGACAGGGGCTGCTGTCTCATTCACCGTAGCTTCTCTGTCACGGCTCTAGTGGCTGGGTAGGGGTGGGGAAGGGGCCAGACACTGCCTGCAGTACCACTGGGGGGGGCCAGGGAATGGGGTTCCCCACTCTGCCCCCAGGGGCACCACAGCTGGGTCTGCCTGGCCCTGCTGCAGCCGTTGCTCGGTCTGCATTCAGGGCAGTATCCGGCGGAATAAGCACCCCCCTACTGGGAGGGGGCTGGCCCCAAGAGCAGACCAAGTGGTGGCTGCAGACTGAGCAGCAGACAAACTCGGTCTGAGCTCGGGGCCAGTCTGCTCCCAGCAGGAGGTGGCATATTCTGCCGGATAATGTATTCTGCCAGGTGTATTTTGTCTGTGCTTGGGGCAGTGTCCAGCACCATATGCTCCATCCTGCCAGGAAGGGGCTTGCACTCCCCAACATTATGACAGGGGCTGCTGTCCCCAGCAAAGGCCCTTCCCCCTCCCACTGCAGCAGTGGGGCGAAGGCACAGCCAAGCAGAGCCCCTTTGGTGGGAGGGGGCAATGACAGAGGCGGACGAGACAGCAGGGACCTATAGCAGGGAGCAAGCATGGTGGTGACAGTGGGCAGACCCAACAACCAGTGGGGGTAGAAGGGAGACTAACTCTCCTCCATGCGCCCCTCTCCCTCAAGAGCCATGGTGCCTCACTTTTGCAGCAGTGAGGAGGGAGCACCCAAAAGACCCAGCTTGGGTCCCTGCCAATGTGACAGAGAGGGGAGAATTAAACCCTACCCTGGCCAGTTCAGCCTGGTCTGGCCATGCCCCCCCCAGCACCTGGACTGAGAAACTGTAGGCATGTGCCTGCATTTCCTCAGTCCAGAGAGAATGTTTGTCCTGTTACAAACTGTTTCAGCCTAGCCAGGTTAGGCTAGCCTGCAAAGGTTGAATCAATTCAGGCTCCAGCATTCTGAATGTCTGTTCCTAGGGTGCACCCCCATGAGTAGGAACATGCATTTCCCCAGGGACAAACATCAGTGGTACAATATGTGCACATATGCTTTTGTGCATGGCACATTGCCCCAGGTTGGGTAGGGAAGGCTGGGGCCAGTATCTGTGGTGATCCAGCAGCAGGGAGCCTGGCCAGCAGCTAGAGCATGGCTCAGGCTAGCCAGGTTCCAGTTTCAGGCAGCACACACTGCCACCACTGCACCACCCCACTTTTTTTAGGTGCAGGTTTTTTTGACTGTGTCAAAAAAGAACTCTGCGCTGCAAATTAGTAGTGTAGGGAACACCTACATGTGCAGCATGTGTGGTGTACATCATCACAGAGGGGTCTGCAGCACTGCATATCTCATGTGCACGCTTGTCTGGATGCACCTCAAGAGTGCAAGGACAACTATTGTAAACAGTCCCTGTATAATGACTTCATTGTCTCTCTGCCCATGCAGCTGCTTATGGGCATCTCGCAATCTGGCTCTTAAAGCGGAGAAACAGAAGCTACTGTTTACAATATAACATTCAAGAAAGGATAGATTTTTCACTAATGCAAAGCCAGCTGAACACTTTTTGAACATTTTGATCAATCAGTTTCTTTAAATTTCTGTTTTAGCACAATACTGTGTGTCAGGTTGGATTATGTTCTATCATATCATCCATGTTACAAAGAAATTAACACCATGTGACTGATCCAAACTGAGTCAGTCATATTGTGGCACACTGACATTTGATCCATCAAATCAGAAGTTCAAGAGATTTCAACTTTTGAAATACTGCACTTCAGTATGCATTTATTTATTTTACAAGTTTTAACATATTTTTAAATCAATGGAGAAGGATGTTGTTTACATTAATCAACAGGCACCATTATGAAAATTTAGTGAGTTATGTTATACCAGTACCCAATTCTTCTTTGAGCAGATATTTGTAGGCTTTTTCGTGTAAAGTAGTCAGAGTGAAAATTACTTTAAATCCCTTTGCAAACAATTAAATGAGTTAATACTGGTTCAAAGAATCATATTGTTTTTCTGGACATAATATTTCTTATATAAAGTATAGTACTATATACAAGAGTATATATCATACCACAGTATTAAGTATATATATTATATAATGCTATATATCTTTATATAGCATATTTATTCTATTAGATACCCTTTCTGAAAAAAATATGTTAATTTTATTATAATAGGTAATTATGCATTTCATACTGTCACATGCTAACACAAATTCTTTTACTGGTCTTGACATAAGATGCACTGAAAATCTGACACTGAATCTGTAAAGGAAAGTAAATTTACTGACAAGTTGTGAATGTGTTCCTGCTTATTTTTCTTTCCATTAGATTTAAGACCTTATTTGTATTCTGATTTGTCTCATTGATTCTGAAATTTTGTTTGTCTCTTCACTCTTCTCTTTAATAGTTTTACACAGCTTGACTGGCTCTCTCGAGACTCCGTATTACACCTTCTAAGCAGAAATAAAGCATCACCTACATGCACCAATAGTCATCTAAAATGCAAGCTAGTTAGTGGATTTAGTTTGCTGTAAAATGCTTTGAGGAAAAAAAATTGTGCTGAAACAAAAACTTTTCAAAGGCAGCTAATTTCTCACTTTGTGGTCATTAGAGAGAGAAAATGGGGTATTTTTAAGACTTTTATGCCAAAGTAATCTAATTAAATGTAACAGTCATTTAAATTTATGAATGGAATGGAAAGGCATTTCAGAGGCCATTGTAATATGTGAAGACTGGATTAGGGCTAAAAATTAATTAAATGCCCTTGTTAGTGTTGCAGACTCTTTAGTGAAGTTTGTCTAATTTTGGGGGGAGGGTAAACAAAAATAAAACTCTTCAGAAAATATTAATACAGCATTTAAGCACAATAAAAATCTAAGACAACTATCCTCTGGTTTCTGTTTACCATCTAGAATTTACTGTGAATATTCCTTGCAAGGAAATGGAGGGATTTCAGTGCCTTGTGCTATCAAATAATTAAGTTTCAGTGCAGTAAGTACAATATCTGTCACATTCATGTGAAGTGAAAGCTTCTATGCAGTAGATAAAGGATTTCCCTCAACCTAATACAAATTAACCTTATTAAACCATTGAACCATTCCAAACTGAGATAATATTTTATGAGATTCATATTTGGGATTGTCTCTTCTCATAGCATAGACTTCAAAGCATATGCCTTGCTTTTCTAAAGATGTTTTGGAATCTGAATGTCATTAGTGGAATTCTTCAGACAATCATGATTCAGAAGTCTAGCATAAGGACTTAATCCTGCAAATTTTACTAATGTGACTAATCCTTATTGAAGACAAGAATGATAACCCAGGTAAGTGAGTATTGCATAATCAGGTCCTGCAGTATGTGCGTATACATAGCATGAAATGTTTCTCTAGTAATTACATATAAGAATTCTGAAATACATTACAATACTATGTAACATTAAAGTGCTATATGGAAAGCAGAAATAATTGTACCCGGAATGACAATTAATTTGCCTTTACAGTTAAAGATGTGCATGCAAATAAGGTTAGGTAACAATTTATTTAATAGTGGTCTTTAAAGATATGTATACTTTCTACACCATCCTGCTTACACATGCAAGAAAGTCATGTATCTTTGAAAAGTTAGTTTTTCACAAAGGTCAGATGAAAGTGATATCATTAGGATTTGCATGCATGCATTTTATGGCAAAAACATACATTTTGTGATTTTTTTATGTCCATCATTAACACTCTGGATTAGCGAAAGTCATTGTGAAGATGTAATATGCAAATCACATATATTACAAATGAGAACAGGTGACCTACTGAACTTCATTCTGCATTATTATTATCACTTATTTGTATTACAGAGACATCTTCAGATCCAGTCAAGTCTGGCTCCCATTATGCTAGGTACTAGGTATGTCTACACATGTGATTCATGCATGTGAATAAACTCTGGAGCTTATTACTCCAAAGTTCTTTGCTCCCAGATATGCCATTTGAATGTGCACCCAGAAGCAAAAAACTCCTGAGTATATTGCTTTGGAGTTTATTTATGTGCAGCATGTGGAGCCCAGTTAGAACATCCCAGGCTGGCAGGTGGCTGGCTGAGGCGCATGGCCAGCTCAGGCAGCGTTTACATGTGCGCTGCTGTGTGTGAAAAACTCTGCAGCAGGGTAGTATTTGTATTTATAAGTACTATCCTGCTATGGAGTTTATTAGTTTTGTGGACCCTAATAGAGGCATATGTGTAGATGCCAAAATATTTACTGCACAATTAATTAGTCAACTGCACAGTAAACATCTTGTGTAGACATGTCTGCTATCTAGACACAGACTAGAAGACAATCCCTATCTTCGAGACCATATAATCTTGCCTAGAAGTGCACATCAGCTTAATGCAAAATGATCACAGTGTATGAATCTCAGCTTGTATACAAATTTTGCAGGCTAATTATAGAATCGGGGCTTAGCTAAAATAAGAGGCAACAGCAAGTGACATGAACAAAACTGGGGGGCAGGTGGGGGGGAAGTAGAAACTTCATTTTTTCTGTGAAATTTCATTCCAGTATCTAAAATGAAGTCAGGCTTCCCTGACTCCTAATGGGCAAAACATCCTATTTGACTTATTGTGGTGATCTTGTACTTCAAACCTTTACTCATATAAGTAGTTCCTATTTATTTCAAACTGTTGGTATTATAGTTATGCTAAGGACTATAATGCAGTGATTTGTGTGAGAAATGAGGTTTCCATGCCATATTCAGCAAATTACCAATCTGCCACATTCTTGCTCGGTTTTCACTGAGTGATTATTCAATACTCTTCACTCATAATGACTAAAGAAGTCTGACTTTTTATTGATAGGAGGAAAATAAACAAAAATAGTACTTTCACTATAATGTCTGCCAGCTCAGGCCCTAAATCGACATGTTATTATTAAGTGACCAGAGAAAGCAATGGGGTTTTTTTCATACATAGAATGTTTGCTTTGTTCATACTGATTGACAGAGAAAACAAATGTAGGTTATCTTTCCTCTACACTTCAGCAATTTCAATATGTCACGTCAGTCTCAGTGTGTCATTCTAGATAGGAAGGATATGAATAGCCCTGCAAAATTACAAAATAAACCCCTCTGGTTTCATAGGTTTATAGACAATTTAATAAAAAAAATCTAGTAGCTGCTAGGCCACAATGTAAAATAAAACACAAATCTGTGGCTGAGCCAAGGTTTCCAACTAGACCGCCTCTGTTAAGTGACAAATAAAGATTTGCAAAAAGTAAAGTACTCAACAATTCTTTCCTATGCTTGATTTCAACTTCTTTGTGTTGTGCTCACCCAAGGGAAGCAGCAAAGGAGAAAATTGTATTTGAATTAATCAAAGCTATGGAAACACACCTATTCATTCATATTGAAATCAACTTTACTGAAGATAGCCATTCATTGCCTGATCTGAAGTTCACTAAAATCAATGAAAAGTCTGCTACTGACACAATCTGAATTTTCCATTGACAAGAAAAGATGTAGAACACTGATTATGACTGGACTGTTCACCCTAATAGCTGCAAAGCCTTGGACATAATGATAGCCCAGTTTCTATGAAGGTTGACTGAAAAGATTGGTGCAATACTTGCTCCAGAGTTATGACACTGCATCTATGAATAAGGCAACTTTGGACTTCACATTTGAGCTACATATTTTTACAATGAATCATTTATTTCTTCAAAAATTCTGTTTTTGGGCAATGACTTTGCAGCCAAGCCCATATCAGGTCAACTGCACAAGTACTGACAAAGTCCTGTGATACTAAGTGGCCTGGACAACAACAAACACTGTATACCAAGAAGTGGCACATGGTGATTAAGTGGTTCACAAGGTGACATTAAGCAATAAAAAACTATTTTCATTCTGAATTTGATTTTTGCCCTGTGTTTCCACAAGATGTTTTCTGGCATTTCAGTCACTTCACAAATAGCAGTGCCTCTGTTCTAAATTTGGAGAGACTGCTGTTTGTTCCTTACTCTCTTTTTGACGTTACATTAAGTCCAATTGTGACATTTATTTAATGTCTAACATAAAAAATGAAGTAAAGCCCACAATAGTTATGCCATGTTAAAAAATATATACTAACGAATTGAAGACAGAAGGGGCACAAAAGAGCTGGGAGGACTTAAGGCCCTGAAACTCCCATTCCTCCCACTTTCCATGGAATCACGCATGAGCTTCAGCACTCGGATCCTTTTAGTAATTTTTGTGTCTTTTTAATATGTTTCACAATCACAAGATGCACAGTCCTAGGCAAGCTACATTCAGGATCTGGCAGTACCTTAAAATCTCAGGGGCTGAATAAGGCTCTGACAAGCATATCTGACAATTATAAAAAACATATAATTTTTTGCTGTTGTATATCTTTACATATTTCTCCAACAAGCCAAATTACTTTGCAAATGATTGTCTGCTCACTGACACAATCTTGGAACATCATTCAATAATTGTGACACCAAGTGGTATATTTATTCAGCAGAGATTGCTTAGGTTGTTGACTTTAAGTGGCTTGTGACAATATCTGGAGTGACAACTAATGGGTTTTGAGTTTTTTTGCATTACTGTGTGTGGTATAAAAATTAGGGATATTATGCAAGTTTAGTTATATTAGCAAATTGAAGTCAAATTCAGCCAACCTTTAGCAGCAAAAAGGAAAAAACCCCAGAACACAGAAACATTTTGTTTCAACATTTTTAAAACAAAAAACTTTTCCCATTTTTTTGCAGACCAATATTTTTATATTTGAAGACTCTACTTTTAAAAGGTTTTAAAAATCGTTCATAAGCCTAAATGTAAAAGTGCATGTTCCATTTTGCATTGAACAAAATATTTTAGTCAACACAAAATACTTTTCCTGATTTTTCAATAAAGTGGGGAGAAAAAAAATCAGTTCTACACAAAACTGTAATTCCACGTCCTCAATGGTGTCAATAAGGCATATCATGGTAGTGAAATCTCTTTTGAAGCAAAATAGTTATAGCACTCAAACTGCATCGTTTTCCAAATAACACAGATAGAAACACTATGGAAGCTGTAAGAAAAATAAATTAACTGTGTGTTGCCCTGTGCACCATTTCATACTATGTTGGAAAGAGTATTGTATTGTAGGAGGAAGGGAGAAGAGCAAGAACTGTGGCTGTTCTGTTAACCCACTAGCCTCAGGACGTGGTGCCCATCGAATTCAAGAAGCAGAGTTGGGCTGTTTGGCTCCCACAGAATTGTATTCTCTGCTCTCCACATTACTTCATTTAAAATACGTACTGCAATTTCCTCAACTAATTTTCGGGGGGAAAGGTGCATGCCATATGTAAATGTATACAGTATTCAGGTACTTTCCCCATAGATGTTCTCTGTTTCCCATATATAATAAAACAGCTGCTTCAGTCATACATGTTATTAATACACACACATACACATACACACACACACTATAATATTATAAAAGCCTTAGTGTTTCTGTCTGTAATGCTTTATTCGCGCTCTGATTGGTTGCCTTGGCTACTCAGCACTACAAAGCAGCGGCAGGAAGCTGCAACTGGACTCATGTCCTGGTGAGCAAGGGAGGCAGGGGGAGCTCTGATTTTTTATGATAAAAAAAAAATGAAATGCCAAAATAAATAAGTATCTAGAATTTATTTTATTATAATGATTGAGGCACTGGTAGGCTTCAAATGCGCTTTAAAATTGTAAAAATATCAATAAAACATTGTGTTCTATTGATGCACACACATATATGGTGGCGTTTATTTTAATTGTGGAAAAACAGAGATTTGGGGGTTTTTAATCAGAGAATTTTGGATTTTTTTAACAGGGAAAGCATGATCCCCGGCAATCACAAGCTGGTATAAATTAGTAGGCTTTTAGTAAGCTAAAATGGGTCTCAAACAGCCCCAGAACTGGGAATTAAGAGGGTTGAAAGATACGATAAAATCATCTTGATTCTTCATGGTGCTAGTATTTGTTTAGAGTGTTACTCCAGTGCACCTAATAAATTAAATCCATTAGCATTACCAAGCATTTAGAAAAGAAAACAACATAGGAAGGGGAGGAACAAATAACATTTACATAAGTCTTAGAAAACCTTGTTTCTAAGATCATGCAACCAAAAATAGCTGCCTAAGAAATTTACACAGACTCTCAAGGTAACCTCTCACATTAAAAAGTTTGATTAACAACCCTAGAGTGGCACATATTAAAAAATATTGTAAGAAATGGAACATAAGAATTACTGCACTGAATCAAAATGGTCAATCAAAATTGTCTAGCATGACAGGCCAACTGCTACAAAAGATACTGCTGGAAACCTCCATAATACTTGATGTAACAAATGCCATCAAGTACAAAATCCTTTCTTGTTCCTGTACATCACGGCACCCTGTGATAGAGTGACCTTGTTTTCCCTGCTTTCACTTGAAGTGTGCTCCTAGTTTTCCTGGATTTTGCCTTGCAACTGTGTGAGGGTTTGGAATGGACACTATTTAAGAGGCACTGGATAACTGTGATAATGTGAATAACGGGGACTGATCCAAGGGGATATTGACTGACCCAAGGGGTTTCTGTCAGTCTTATGTTCCAAGGACACATACTTTCCTCCTAGAGACATAAGTTTTTAAAACTGACCTTCTGGAAAACTGAAAAGATTATAAAAATCATAGGGTCACAAGGGATTGCAAGAGTTATCTGTACAGTTTGTACAAATGCAAAAATGCTATTCATAAACATCCCTGTTCAATCATTATCCAGTCCCCTCTTGAAAACCTCCAGTGAAGGAGATGCCACAATTTCTTTGGACAATCTATTCCACTGCCTTATTGTTCTAAGAGTAAGCAAGTTGTTCATGCAGTATCATCTTTACTGTGATTTAAACTATCATGTCATGCCCTTCCCTCTTCAGTGAGGGAGAATAGTTGTCCTCTCTCTTCTTTATGGGAGCCTTTCAAATATATTAAAACTACTATCATGGCCCTGCAATGAATCTGCAAGTTGTGCTAGGTTTCTATGTTTCTTATCATTGTCATGAAGCAGAGAAGGCCACCACAGGTAAAGTATTCAAGTACTCTACTTATATTTACAACGAGTTGCTTACTTTTAGTGACTTTAATATACAGCACCATCTTTTTTCCTCACAGTCCCTTAAGATGGTATATGTTCTTGCTTCATGGGACATGTACTCATGTGAATCTTCAAGAAAAACAAAGGAGAAAATACTTGGCTTATTTGAATACCTTTTTAACTGGTACCCATAAGCAAAGGCAAGTAACGTATATACAGTAGAACCTACATATCTCTAGCAGGGCACCACTACCTTTCTTCTTGGAGGCAGCTTACTGTTTCCATGGAGAGTGGTGCAAAAACCATAACAGTAATTCTTGATAAGTGATTATCCTACAGATGTTAGCCCAACTATGCTCGAAGAGCTCCCTCTACCATGCAATTAACCCACTTAGTCCACTTGGATGAAGGATGGCAAGCAGAACTCATATGACACAGGGCACCAACAACTTCTCCAGTAGCCTTTAAAAACAGAACAAAATAATGGTTTGACATAATCGCATTGCCAAGCCTGCTTTGCTGCCTGGTGCCAGAGAAGAATCTCATCCGTCAGTTCGTCTGCCAGGCACCAGTTGTAGCCATCTGTGCGGGAAGACGTTCCCCCCCAA
The DNA here is from genome assembly GCF_001723895.1 of Crocodylus porosus. Classification (NCBI taxonomy): domain Eukaryota; kingdom Metazoa; phylum Chordata; order Crocodylia; family Crocodylidae; genus Crocodylus; species Crocodylus porosus. Next base: position 85,057,817 of record NW_017728931.1, on the reverse strand, counting down.
CCCTTGGAAAAAAATCAAGGAAAACTATAATGTAAACAGTCCCCTGAGAGCAGCTCACTAATGACCCAGTGAAATCAAGCCTTACGTATTTCCAGAGCACCATCTATGTACCGAAATGGAGGACAATATTGAGTCTTCAGAGTCAAGTGAGAAAAACACTTGTTGGAATATCACAGCAAACTGGCTTGGCCCCAGCTGGGCACACAATCTTTACAAAACATAAAACCACAGATGGAGCACTTCATGTAGAAACTCTTGGACCTGGAGTTTTCAGCCATCTGACTTTATCCTCCGGGCCTTTTTCAGGCTAATTTTATTCAATCGGTCCTTTGGCACTGGTAAGCCAACTCAAACAATCTTCTCTTTGTTTTTATGGCAGATGAGGATCCACTAGGAAACTATAACTAAAGACAGAAATTCTACAAGTAGAGAAAACTCAAGACAGTTTTAGTTATTTTCAATGACTCCCTGTTTGAATAGAGATACACAGTTGTCTTTGTAAGTCATCTACAGTTTAAAAAATGTGTATTTTCCAGACCATCAAACTACTGTCTACATAGTATTAGTCTAGTCTACAAAGTGCTAGTCCAACTAAGTTACACTGCATCTGGTATGGGAAGAATCCTGCATGGAGTTAACAGGGTGTTTGAAGACAACACTGCCTGACACCATAGCTTAGTATATAAGAATGATCTATGTACAGCTCAGAGGCAAGGGTTGTGGGGGTGATTATTTACGTCATTACTGGATAAAGAGGAAGGAGCCTTTTCACATTTGTAAAACCCTAAAGACAGCAGATTTACCTCTGATGCACCTGGAAGAATTCAAACCTGCTCAAAAGTAGCTCGAAATGTTCAGGCTAGAAAAATACAGTGGAATGGGGGTGGGAAGAGGTGTAGCCAGGGTCCTGTTATTTTCTTCTGTGCTAAGTAGCAGAAGTGACCAAATATTCAATGCTGTATCCCTTAAAGCAGTGAAACGTGGTTTGTATAGTTCCCCGCATGGAGATGTTTTGCTTCTTGTAACTAATCTAATCAAATTAACTAATCTGTACTTCCTTGAGGATGGTGCAGCTTGACACTACCCACCACACAGACCTGTGCACAAGATGCTCAACTGAGCCCATAATGAGAGCAGTTTATAAAGACTGCAAGGGGTAAAAGGACAATTGCTTCCTCAGTTATTACCAAACATTTTAAGCAAATGATACAGTAAAGTGTGAAGACATTCTGAAAATTAACTGATATTCCGACAGACTGAGATTCAAGATTACTAATTATATGATTTCACAGGAAAAGACCAATCCAGCTCTCAAGCACTGAAAAGAACATTTGACAGACAGACTTTTTTCTCTCTCTCTCTCGCTCGCGTGCGCGCACACATACACACACAAACAAACACACTTGATGGGCCCTATGCCAAAAATCTCAGCTCAGCAAGAAGCAACAGCACGTTTCCGAACAGACTTCAAGATATGACAGAGAGAAAAAGACTGTTTTTCTTGTCTTCAGTACTACAGCTCACAGTTTATACATTTATTTGCACAATTTCTGAGAAATAGCTTTTACATATTTCCTAAATAGATATTTATTTTTATTTTATTTTATTTCATAAATGTGACCTGCACTGATTCAGGGCATGTGGCCAATGGCACAAAAGCCAAGCATAGACATTACTTGTTTACTGGTATAAGTGATCAGAAAACAGCCTATACCCACAACAGAACAGGAGTTCAGAACACAAAACAGATCCATACTGTAACAGAACAGAAGTTCAGCACACACAGACTGGTTTAAAAATGGCAGAAGCTGGTCTCAATTTTGCCCTCCCACCCCACCAAAGGACAAATGGGTGTTTTGTTTGCTAATGATCTAAACTACGCTACTCACAGAAAACCACATAACTTAGATCAGTTCCACCTCCACCTTTTTAAATGTCTGTACCTAGCCAAATATAAAATACTGAATCAGGAGCTCGTACAAAAGATTCTGCTCCAATTGGTCCACACTTCCAAAAATTGCTGCCTCGACATGAATGGAGAAAAGAGTCTGTATTAACATCATCCAGACGAGTGCGGACGTGCAGTATGTGGCACCTCAGACCTGTTTGCAGCACTGCACCCTGCACTGCTACTTTGCCACACCAAAACTTGTGCCAAAAAAAAGTCGGGTGGTATATGTGGCAGCAGCGTTCACTGCCCGCACTGCTACTTGTCCCTGGCAAAACAAACAGCCACACTCATCTGGATGCAGCTAGGCTGTCCTAAATGAGATAGAAGTTAAATTCCAGAATAAAAAGTCACTTAGAATATCCTGCTTCCAGTTACCTAATACTTCTATATTTAGAGACTGTTATTCAAGTACTTCAGTGAATCTCAGCTACCACAATGGTAAGAGTAACTGAGGACTAGTAAAGGGCAATTGGGGTCTCCTGAAATGGACATATAGCTTTTGGGGTGAAGCAGGCTCACCTCCCTTCTGAACCATGTCATAAGAGAAGCAGCCAGGGCTTTTTTTAAGTCCCCAAACCAGGTAAGAATCCCTGCCCTGTCTCAGCACCACACTTCCCTTCCATCTCCCCCATGCTCAGTGGCATGTTCCCTCCCTCCAATTCCTCTTCATGTCCTGCCCACTACTACTGCTGTGCCCGCTGTCTCTAGCTGTCCCAGGGGCAGGGAGAGCTCCAGACTGTGGAAGGAGCTGGGCTTAGCCATGGCGGGTGGGTTCCCCTTCCCTGCCTGATACCCCTGAGTGTTCCTCGCCAACCCAGGAGCAGACTCAGGGAGAAGAAAAAACCTCCTGCCACCACTGCTACTGTCTGCAGATGGGCACTAGTCCCCACACAGCATGACTTGACTGGGGCAGGAATGACTCTGGGTCTTCCCTCACCTCTGGGTCAGCCAGAGGCAGTAGGGAAAGCAGCATATGTAGGCTGGGGAGGGGGTGAATAAAAGTTGCTACTGAGCAGAGAGAGGAAGGGAGAGGACACCCAGCATGTGGAGGAAAGGAGTGGGGGAGAGATTCTTACCTGATTTAGGGATTTAAAAAGGCCCTCGCTGCTGTTCCAATGGCATGGTCTGCCATGGGTGACTGGTGTCACCTTACTCGGGGGGGCATGTCTTTCTTCTGCAGACTAAATAAGCCTAGTTCTTGCAGACTCTCCTCAGAAGTTATGTGCTACAGCCTCCTCACCATTTTTGTTGCCTTCTACTGGACTCTCTCCAATTTGTCCACATCCTTTGTGTAGCAGGGGTCCCAAAACTGGGAACAGTACTCCAGATGTGGCCTCAACAGTGCCGAATAGAGGGGGAAAATCACTTCCCTTGATCTGCTGGCAATGCTCCTATTAATGCAGCCCAGTATGTCACTAGTCTTCTCAACAAGGGCACACTATTGACTTACATTCAACTTATTGCCCACTGTAACTGTCAGGTCCTTTTCAGCACAGCTGCTACTTAGCTTTGTTGCTGTTTTGCTGTCCTGTACACTACAACGTTCCTGCTGCTTCACCCAGACTGTCTCCTGGGATGCCATACTTCTTGGGCATCTGTTTTTTAAGGAGGACTTACTTTATGTCACAAAGTCAGCCATGACCATGGAACAAGATTTTTTTCTACATTCTGCCTTCCAGAAACATGTTGCATGTCTTACTTGCGGGGGTGTGGCATGCAAAGAAATATGGTGCTTACCTACTGTTTAGAGCACTCATCCAGAAAAACAGAGACTTGGATTCTGGCCTCTCTGAGGCCATTCAAAGCCACATCCCCCAAGATGTCCTAAATACTAGGCTATGTACTAGACTCACAATGTCATTACTTTCCCCTGCTCCTGTTAAAGCTGGCCAGTGTGCAGCCAAGAATTTAGGAGTCATAGGACCAGAACAAAAGTAAAAAGAGAGCTTAACAGAAACTCAGGGCATTTTTACCTGTGCTCCCAACACAGCACAGGGTGCTTTTAATTAGTGAGCCTCACTAATTAAAAATGCCTGGCCCTGCGTCGGGTGGAGGTGTATAAGTGGTGCAGCACATGTCAGAACTGAGAAAATGGCAGCACTGCACTTTGAGCTAAAGAATATCAAACGTGTTTTAGTTCAAAGCGCACCACCCACCATTTTCTCAGCGCTGACGGATGCTGCACCGCTTATACACCTGTACCTGACGTAGCACTGGACATGCCACTTTATGTGCTCCAGCAGGCTCAATTAATCAAGTCTACTCTAATGTACTGGATTTCCAGTGCATCAGAACAGACTCACTGCCTGTGTGCAAGTGCTTAGTTTTTGCAACTGGAGGGTGGGAAAGGGAACCCTTTAGGATGTTTATATGTTTTTACATTAGTCATTGGATAAAAAGAGAAATCATCCTAAAATTAATTATCAGAATACCACCAGCAGCCACTTCCTCTCCTATTTCTTCTCCTGTTCTGTGTTTGAGTGAAAGTGTCTACTGGTTAGTTCGGGCACTCCTTATCAGACCCTTCTGGGGATTTAGGTAGAGTTCAGGCATCATTCTGCCTCCTACCTGGATCATGGAATTTAGACAGGAGCCAGGTGCCAAGCATGCACAGAAGCCTTCATTAATTTTCATTAAAACTTCATTACAGTCTGAACTACGGTCACCAAATGAATTTGAGCACTTGAGTTTTTTGAGCCACTATAGCACAACTAATTTTGTTTTGCTTTGTGTGATTTAGGCAGCTGAATTTGGCATAAAATTGGAGTGGCAGCTAGCAAGGGATGTGAAAGGTAACAAGAAGGGTTTCTACAAGTATGTAAGTAATAAGAGTAAGATCAGGGAAAGTGGGGGTCCCTTACTGAATGAGGGAGGCAACCTAGTAACACATGATGAGGAAGAGGCTGAAGTACTCAACGTTTTGCTTTTTTGTTATCTCAGTCTTCACAGGGAAGGTTAGCTCCAAGAGTACCGCAACGTGGCAGCAGAGTTTGGGGAGGAGGTGAGCAGCCAAAAATGGCAAAAGAACAGATATGGAACTATTTAGAAAAGCTGGATGTGTACAAGTCCATGGGGCTGAATACTGTGCCTCCGAGGGTGCTGAGGGAGTTGGCTGATGTATTGCAGAGCCATTAGCCATTATCTTTGAATATTCATGGCAATCGGGAGAGGTCCTGGACAATTGAAAATGAGCAAATATAATGCCCATAGTTAAGAAAGGGAAGAAAGAGGATCCAGGAAATTACAGACCAGTCATCTTCACCTCAGTCCCCAGAAAAATCATGGTTCAAGGAATCCATTTCTAAACACTTGGAGGAGAAGAAGGTGATTAGGAACAATCAGCATGGATCAACCAAGGGCAAGTCATGCCTGACCAACCTGATTGCTTTCCATGATAAAATAACCGGCTCTGTGGATATGGGAAAAGCAGTGGACATGATATACCTGGATTTTTGCAACATTTTTGATAGGGCCTCTGGAAGCATTCTTGCAAGCTAGCTGAGGAAGTATGGGTTGGTTGAATGGATTGCCTGGTGGATATAAAGCTGCCTGGATTGTTGAGCTCAACAGACAGCGATCATTGGCTTGAGGTCTAGCTGGCAGCCTGTAGAGTGCCCCATGGGTTGCCTTGGGGCCAGTTTTGTTCAATATCTTCATTAAAAATCTGGAAGATGAGATGGAATGCACCCTCGATAAATTCACAGATGACACCAAGCTGGGGGATATATTAGATATGCTGGAGGGTAGAGTTAGGATGCAGAGTGACCTAAACAAATTGGAGGATTGGGCCAAAAGAAATGTCATGAGGTTCAATCAGGAGAAGTGCAAAGGGATAGGCTTGGAACCAACTGGCTAAGCAGCAGCTCTGCAGAATATGATCTGGGGGTTACAGTGGATAATAAGCTGGATATGAGTAAGCAGTGTGCCTTTGTTGCAAAGAAGGCTAACAGAATACTGAGCTGCATCAGTAGGAGCATTGCCAGCAGATGAGGGAAAGTAATTATTCCTCTCTATTCTGCACTGGTGAGGCCAAATCTGGAGTACTTCATCCAATTTTGCCCCCTCCTTTGTCCCATATAGACAGGATGTGGACAAGTTGGAGAAAGTTCAGCTGAGGGCAATGCAAATGGTTAGTGGGATGGGGAACATGCCTTCTGAGGAGAGGCTGAGGGAACTGGACTTATTTAGCCAGCAGAAGAGATGACTCCAGGGGATTTGATAGCAGCCTTTAATTACCTGAAGGGTAATTCTAAAGAGGATGGAGCTGGAATGTTGTCAGCGATGACAGAACAAGGAGCAATGCTCTCAAGTTGCAGCAAGGGAGGTTTAGGTTGGATATTAAAAAAAGCTCTCTCACTAGGGGGTGCAGTAAAACACTGGAACAAGTTAACTAGAGAGGTTATGGAATCTCCATCCTTGGAAGTTTTTAAGACCCGGCTAGACAAAGCCTTGGCTGGAATGATCTAGTTGGGGATGGTTCTGCTTTGAGCAGGGGGTTGGACTAGATGACCTCCTGATATCCCTTCCAACACTAATTTTCTCTGAATCTATGGTAAGTCCTATACAGATGGCTAATATATGAATATGGATTTTCCCCCAGTTGAGTTTAGCCACTCAATTACCTTTGTGGATTTGGGCCTTAATTTCTGTTTTAGCTCCCCTATTTGTAAAACAGGACTGGTTTATAACACACCATTTATAAAACACTATAGAACCCAAAACAAAACTTCTCAATAGGTAGATGAGTAACGGTCCCAAAATATCTTCTGGAAACTGTTAATATGGGGGGGGGGGAAGAGGGGGATGTAATGTTTAACTCAACAAGGAGTTACAATGGATAAATGAACTTTTGTAGTCAGTGGAGTCAAATGTTGCTTACAGAACTGAAAGAGTCAATACAGGCACCTTACCATTGTTCTTTACTTGAAGGTCTCCAGCTAGTGCAATTATTGCAGTACTTCTGCTACAAACTAGATAAGAGCAAAACTAAGAGAAATCAAGGAACCTGAAGGTTTGTGCCCTTTATAACTTTCTTACTCTCTTCTCAAAAATGGAAGAATAAACTAAGGGTAGTACCTTGCAAGATTACCAGTATTATTTAAGGATAGCCATGAACACCTCTTGTTTGAATGGGCAGCATGTTCACTGTAACACCAATGCGCTGATTAAACCAGAGTATGTTATATAGACTGGGGCAGATACAGGGGGTGGAGTGGTGCTATTACACATCCCTCTGATACCGCCTCCACCCAAACTTTAAACCAACTGCTGGGAAGGGCAGCAGCATTTCTATTCAGGCAGCTGCTGAGAGTCAATTGACTTCATGGCTCATTATCACCTCCTGTTACCTACTAATCTCTCTCTACTCCACAGATACTAATGACCCTCTAACCTTTTTAATGATCTTAATATTCCACTATTTAAAATTATCCTTTCTTCTGAAATTTGCTTTCTCTTAGCCATTCCTGGTAATGTCTCTCTTCTGTTTCACAGATTATTTTTAGCTCAAGCTAAAAACCTTAACTCAGGTGTGGTAATATTAATACAGGTGTAGAAATTACTGACAGTGAAGTACTGGAAGCACTGTTGAAATGCTCAAGAAGGTTAGATTTTGTTTAATGAGTCTGAATATGAGATGTACTTTTAATCTATAATGACAGTAGGATTAATGAAGCAATAGCTTTTGACTACTTAACTATTTTTGGTCTACCATCTTGTGGCTTTTTTAAACTTCATATACAATCTAACAAACTAGTGCACATTCCAATAGTTATAATTGTTTTTCCTTTAATTCTAAGTTGAATAATATATTGCAGCCACTTAACACCTTTCTAAAACTTCTAGTTTATTTGTATCTAGAAAAAAGTTTTGTGTTAAAGGTGATGATGTGCCACACCATCTTCACCCAGCTTTTCAAAATCCTGGATCAGCCCATGTATATAGATATAGAATATGAACAATTCAGAAACTTTTTTTTTCATTGCTAATGGTGTTACATGAGGTCGTGCTGTACTTGTGACAATACTGCTGTACAAACTTCCCTGGTATGGCAAAATATTTTGCTCTCAGTCTGAGAATTGATATTACACTCCCATCATGTACCATAGGGTTCTGGGTATTATACTAAAAAGAAGACTATCTAATTCAAAATATGGTATCATAATTTGAAATAGCATTCAAATTCCCCCCAGGCTTAAACCTCTCAAGTACTGCATTTCCACTTCTTTAAAAATCGTTCAGGTTGTTCTTGTTTTTGTTGTTATTTTCTGGATAGCCTGTTTACCTGAACTAATGTTGAGTATGTTTTCTTAAGTTTCTCTACTTCCATAATCTATATTACTGTAGGTTATATTCCATTTTACAGCTTTATTCTACATTTTCCTCTTCAATGGGTGTATCTACATGTACAACTAATGCACCTGAATTTTCTGCACAGAAAATGTGGGTATATTAAACTACCTTCTTACACACATGAACATGTGCCTGTCAGGATTAAATTTGCTCCTGAAAGGAGCAATTCAGTCTAGAGGAGCAGCCAGGGGGAGATCCAGGCTCCCCAGGTGCCAGCCTCAGGTAGGCAGGGGGCATGGGGGCTGGTCTCAATCTCCATTGGGCAAGGGACAGCTGTTCTGGCTGTCAGGCCACTGCCTCCCAGCTACATGGAGTTCAGGACCCAAAATCCAGGACAGTTCTACCTGTCCTGTGGTGATCAGGATGGGTTCCAATCTCCACATGGCTTACAGGCAGTGTCCCACCGAGTCAAGACTGCTCTTCTCACCCCTGTGGCCCCTGTGCTGTCTAGGCTGAGTAGGAGCAATTTGCTCCCAGTCGGCGTCTACACGTAAGCTTCAACACTTTAGTTTAATACACCAATTTCTAGTACCTGTATCTACAGGTACAAGAAAATGGTGCATTAGACTAATTTACTACATGGCAATTGCTGTGCATATGTAGATGGTGACTCTCTACTGCATATTAGATTAGTCTAACAAGCAGTAAAGCATCTTGTGTAGATGCACCCAGAAGATTTGTCAATAAAACCAGAACCCCATATATTAACTCCATCTTTCAATATCCTCCCCACAAAATGCACATATGCATAAACATACCTGGTTTAATTCAAACTACATTATATCTTTTATTTATTGATATACTTGTTTGTGTGTTTGTTTTTTTCCTAAACAACTCTTTCTTTTCAGGAAGTCTCTACTGTACCAACATTGTTAGGAGAATTTACCACCACTATTAGGAGAAACTCTGTAGAATGTTCCAGAAGCCAGCACACCCTCTGAAAGAAAGATCTTAATTTTAAGTTTCAGCTTCTTTCTGTAGAGCCCCAGGCAAACTCTTTGAAGTGCAGAGTCAGGGGACAAACTTAACTTAGGCCTTTAGAAAAAAAATGGCTAACAAGGCACATGTCTAGTCCTGTGAAATCCCCTCTTTTAGAATGATCTCCCCTGCTACAAACTTCCCTCTGCATTATTGATTACATATAAATAGCAAGTTTCTAAGCCACAGGCATGATGAATCAATAAGTATCTAGACAGAATCTAAGAACTGAACCTGAATGGCCAGGGAAGAAAACTAGCTATTCTTCAAGGAAATTGAAAAAAAAAAAAAAAATCAGCAGGCCAAGGGAAAGTGAAAAATACTTTGTAGAAGGAAACTCACAAGGGCAGTGCAATCAAGGATCTCTTTGCTCAAGGACCCCAAAAGATATTATTCAGGGGGGTTTATACACATGCTCTGGAAGTGGCAGGGGCACTTTAATTAGAGCAGCTTCAAAAGTCACTCTAATTAAAGCGCCTGGAGCATCACACATATCAGCATCCACACACTTAAAAATGGCAGCAGGGGGCGCTTTAAAGCTTGGCAAACCACCCTTGCCACCATTTTTCAGCACAGGGATGCTGATATATGTGACTCTGGAGTCCGCTCAGGTATGGTAATTATAGCACACCAAAACAGCCTCACTGCACATGCTTAAGTCCCCCAAATGTCTAAGATTTATTTTCAAATGTGTCTAGAAAGTTGCCTGGATATTGCACTTATTGCTAAAAGAAACCCTAAATAATAAAGGCATTTGGTGGAAACCGTTTCATTGCATTACTTATAGTCAGAAGCTTTAAAATTGTGAGCATTACTACAAATACATAAATGTGTTTTATTAAAATCATCAGATAGTAAGAGCTGCATAAATGTTCCAAACTTAAAAAAGCCTATTGAAAAATTAGAAAATTATAAAGAATAGTACAGGCATACTTTTTCAGGGAATTAGGGAACTCCTTCCTTTTTAGAGCTCTGATAATCCTAATTGTTTGTTTGTTTGTTTGATTTTTTTGTTGGGTTTTTTTTGTAATCTTTTCCTTTCCAAAGTCCTATACATAGAAACTTTCAAGCTGAGAACGTCTCGGTAGGCTAAACTAGGTTAAGACTTCATTTAGAGACTGTCACAAAATAAGCTAGGCCACTGACCAGATACAAATATACAGATTCTGATGGTGCTTTAAGGTGCAGAGGCCCAGTGTAGCAGGGGCCCCCAATCCCTCCTACCTGAGAGATAGGGAACCAGCATTACAGGGCGGCAGTTCAGCAGGTGGCTAAGTAGGGGCCAGCTACAAAGCTGTATATAGCCACAGAACCCCACAAGGGGTTAAAGAAAAACAAGGGAGTTAGCAGTGCTGTGGCTCAGGGCTTAAACTGCAACACCTGAGAGCAGGCTGAGGCCTGAGCCATGTGACCAGACAAGGTGGAGCCCCAGCCTATTATAAGCCTGGCTTATCAGCTAGAGGGGTCAGTTTGACCCTGGCTTTCACTGCAAGTAGGACTGCCATTGGCCATAGAGATAACAGAGGGGAATACAACCAACTAGGTGCCCAAGGAGCTGCTATAGACTCAACAGTCAAAGGGTAGGAGGTGGTCAGGAACACAGGGAGACCCAGAAGGGTTTATCTATAACTGGCACAGAGTAACACCAGAGGGCAAGACATGGCTCAGAGGAAGCCACAAGGGTGCCACAAGAGCACCCAGTATCGAGCCCTTTCAGGGGCTGAGACCCAATGGGCTGCGTGGGACAGAAGCCCAAATTCTTTAAAGGCAGGACACAGCAGCCTTGCATAGTCAGATGGTTCAGGAGGCTGACCTCATTAAAAGGGCCAGGAGCTGGTATGCAAGGAGAGCAGCCTTGCCCTTGGTTGGGGATGCCAGGGGGCTAGGCTGAAGCAAAAGCAGCCTTGTCCTGGGTAAGGAATGACAGGGGGCTGGGATGAGGTGCAAGACAGACCAAAGGGGCCTGGAAACAGATGGGGCCAAGGGGCCTGGAGACCTAAAATACAGAGAGGGCTGAGACTGAGAAAGCTGGACCTGAACCAGTAGGCCAGGGCTGAAAGCCTAGAGCCAGAAAAAGGGGAGGATAAAGGGAAGATGGCTGAGACCTCTATAAGAAGACCAGACTGTGGACAGAGTGACATCTGCCAGGCATGGTTATGGCTGTAGGGCAGGACAGAGTCCATGAATTTAGCCCTTAAAGTGATTAGGGCCAGCAGGGTTGGAACCCCAAGGCTGAGAGACTGTGGATGATGGGGTCAGAGCCCTAAAGTTGAGAGACTGTGGGCAGCAGGGCTAGAAGCCAATTAGGTGGGCAACGTTGAGTCCAAGAGAAGGACTTAATATAGAGGGAGAGAGTAGCCAGAACTCACCAGCCTCTGAGGGCAGCATCCCCTCTTCATCTTTAACATCAAGGTAGGGAAGCAGGGCAAAACCCTGGGAGTGGGAGTCAGGCACAATTAAGGTGGCCACTAGGGAGCATCCTGTTACAACCAGACAGAAGCTTTTTAGGTTAATTAAAAACAAGAATTTAGAACACTGTCTCCCTAGCCAACCAATATCTAAATGCATTGCTAGTAAGTTGGTCTTAAACATACCTTAGACATTGCTAGAAGCAAAGAAATACTTAGAATAGATGTCAGTAATGTACATTTAAAATAACTGTTTGTACTGCAGGTACATAAGGAGAAGGGGGAGACCAAGCTCTATAGTAAAACTGCAAATTTAGGAAGCAAAGAAAATATTAAGGGCCAAACTATAGCACACTATTTTGAACAAGTGCACACCATGACCAATTTGCTAATTAGGAGATGTCCTGTGGTGTCTAAAAACATACTGTGAATAAGTACTAGAATATTTTGCCATTTATATATAACCATAGGACTAGAGGCACATCAGACCATTTATATACAACCCTTTTTACTAAAGGAACATCAGACATTGATGAGTTTGTAGCTAACTATCTACAATGTTCTGTGTGTGCCTACAAAGGTACAGAACAAATATGGCTCTAGCTCTAGAGTCCCAGGCCAGATGGGACTAAATGTGTGTTCAGTAATTCTCTTGGCTAAAGACTCTAGAGATTCTGAAATTTGTGGTTCTAAAAGGGACCAAGCATAAATCCCACATACCTTAGCCATAAATTGGAAAAATATGAGGCTAGGCAGAATGACCATTAGCTGGATATGAATTTGATTGAATAACTTCAAGCAAAGAATTTCAACAAAAGGACATTAAGGGGACACAGGACAGCAGTTTTCAAAATATTTGAAAACCTGCCATTAAGCAGATAGAGAAATATTCTCCCTCACCATAAAGGGCAAGACACATGACAATAAGTTTAAACTGCCGCAAAGAAGATTTAGATCGTATCTCAGGAAAAACTTCCAAAATTTAAGAACAAGAGGACAATGGAGCAAGCTGCTAAGCAAAGTTGTGGAATTTCCTTCCAGAAAAGATTTTGAAGAGACTGGTTTGGCATCTATCTGAAACAGTTTAAGAACTATGCATCCTGTGTCTGTGCAGAGGCTGGATCAATTGAGCCTTCCAGTGAGTCTAACGTTCTTCAATCAACCTTGATACCAAAAATTGTCACAGTACAGTGCCATTGCAGGAGAAAAGAAAATAAGAAAAGGGAAAGAGCATGGAGCGTTGCCTCTCTCCTTTATTCACCCCTCCAAAAAACTAGTGCATCAAGGGACATAATGTAGTATTAGTCAAAATACCACACATGAAGTGCTTTGTCTGGTCAAATGCACAAACATGGTAGGAATCTTATCTCAGGACCTGCAAGTCAGTGAAATCTTAAGAAAAATGTTACCACAAGGTTTACTGGCATTTAGCAGAGAATTGTAAAATGAAGTAAAGGCACAGGGGATCAGAAACTAAATATGCAGTGAAAGAGAGAATTTTCAGACTCCAGGAGTTTACCGCTGCTTTACCAGCAAATTGTTTTATAACAAAATACTGCCAGGTTAGCATTTATGTCTCTGCCTGGGATAATTAGTGTTTGTAAGGAAGGAAAAAAAAATCACATCACAAAAATACGAATACATACAGTATACAGCCTGTTACTCCTTAGCAGGGAGTGATTGCATTTCAGAAGGGTTTTATAAATATGAGGACCAATGTCTAAGGTCTTCTCTACCAGTTAATCATGCCTTAAATTGCGATGCAGTTATATATTCACCCATTTAATGGCATGATAAAACAAGCAACAAGCTACAAAGTTATTCCACAAAAAATGTGGAATAATGTTGTAGCTTGTTCTAATCATGCCATTAACTGAATGTGTGGTCAAGTGCTCCTCTGTGGCTCTTCACCCACTGCCAGACCCACAGCTAACAAAGCTTGCATTTAGTGGCAGGGTTCCCTGTGCTGCCCCCACTGTGAGCCTCACCAACTGCAGGGCATGGAGTGGGGAGATGCTGCCATCACTGAGAGCTTCATGAGGTGTGGCACTCACAGCCGGGGCACTGTGAATCTCACAAATTCACAGTAGTGGCAGCATTCTCACCACTGCCCATTGCAAGCCCCACAGTCTACATCAGCTGCAGGGCTCATGGACACAGGAACCAGTGCATGGTAGAAAGGGTGATTCTCTGGATCACACATTAGAGCCCACTGCACCTTGCACCCACCAGCGCCCCACACTCCCAGCCCACAGGCCCCTGGCCCTGCCGGTGCCCCTCACTCCTGAACCACAGCCTCCCAGCCCTGGTAGTGCACCTCACTCCTGACCCCAGCTCTCCAGTGTGTGAGGATGGAAGGAGGTGTGTGGGGAAGGGCAGGTGTGTGGGTACAGGTGACTCATGGGGGTCACAGATAATGTGGCAAGGGGGCAGAGGAGCACAGGCAACATGGCAGGGTGGTGGACGCACATGCCCTCCCCATTTTCGGCATGCACAGCAGGGTTTTGGGGCACACATGCCCCCCGACACATGGCTTTGCCCCCCCTGCCTCTCCGATGCATGGTCTGTGCCTTCCCCATGCAATGTGTCACTTGTTCCCCCTCCCCCTCTCTACCCTCATAGACTTACTTGAAGGGAGCTGCTCTATACTGCTGCCCAGCTGCCATATGCAAATGCACAGGGTGCCCCCTGCATCCTACTCCCCCCAGCCCTAAGCAGCCCCTTGCAGGCTGGAACCTGCAAGTTTCTTGCATTTTTCTCCTTAAAAGAGAAACCCACAATTTTATCCTTTAAAGGAAAAAATTCACATTTTTCCACAGCAAACCAAAAATCCAGATCCCTACAGATACATGCAGTTTTTAGAAACTGAAAATGACAGGGGCAGAATTTGGACCTATATAAACAGAGGTGACTTTAAAAAGCCCCTGTTCATTTACCTCATTGCTCCATTTTCCATAAAATATGCAAGTCATATACATTTAAGAAAATTGCTGTAACTGGCTGAATAAACATACAAAAAATGTACCATGGAACTATGCCTTCACATTTCTAATTCAAATTCTGAAAGCATATATTAGTATTTGTACTATGATACCATCTGAAGATTCCCACTAAAAAGGAAGTTCCCATCTGTATACTGTATGAGCTCACAGTCCCTGTCGTGAAATCTAAACAGAAAAAAATGTAAAAGTTCGGAAGGAAAACAGATGGAGAGAGAAGTGAAGTATTTTGCCTGAGGTCACACAGCAGGTCAATAAGCAGAATCTGGAAAGGAAGCCAAGTGTTCTGAATATCCGTCCAGTGCTCATATCACTGTATGGACCACACTACTTTTTTGTGTTAGCTTCCATATGCATATTTGAAAGGCTTGCAGATAACACAAGTAAGATTTCTAAAGTGTACATCCTTACTTACACATACCATCCATCTGTCTTTGTCTTGTTACCAATTTCAATTTACTTATACAGTTTTGTATAAATAACAACACAATAAAGAGCGGTCACTACAGGTGCTTTTTTTGAAGGACACGGCAGGTGGATCTAAATGAATCTGAGTTCTGTTGTCATGGGTGACTAGTGCCTCCTGAGTCAGGGGGAGCACTTGTCCCCCCAGTGGCCAGTCACTGACCAGAGGAGGTCCCCCCACAGTCGATCCCACTGACTGGGGCGGTCCCCCATGTCTGATCACATGTACTGGGGGGGCTCTCCTCCAGCCAATCCCATGATCCTGCTGACCAGCAAGTGGCAGTGGCACGCTGCTGGCACTTCTGGGTGCACTGCTGACACTTCTGGGAGAGTTCTGGTGCTTCTGGGAAAACCCCCACTTCCTGGCCAGTGCTCTCAGGGGGAGCACCAGCACTCTCACCTGCCCCCCCTGCCCAGGAACGCTGGCTGACAGGGGGTGCACTGGCACTCTGAGGAGGTACACACGCACCCCGTGCACTCCCTACATGTCACCACTGTCTGTTCTCAAGCCAAGTCTTCTACTGATTTCAGGAGTGGCATTGATTTCATAGATTTCATAGACATTTGGGCTGGAAGGGACCTTGGAAGATCATCGAGTCCAGCCCCCCACCCAAAGGGCAGGAAGTCAGCTGTGGTCCCAGCAAGATAAACATCCAGTTTGCTCTTCAAGGTGTTCAATGTAGATGTTTGAACCACCACTGATGGCAGGCTGTTCCAGACGTTGGGGGCTCGGACAGTAAAGAAATTCTTCCTTATGTCCAGCCTGAAATGGTCTCGCAGTAGTTTATGACCGTTCGACCTTGTCATCCCTTGGGGCACTCTGGTGAACAAACATTCCCCCAGATCATGGTGGTCACCCCTGATAAACTTATAGGTGGCCATCAGATCACCCCTGAGCCTGCGCTTTTCCAAGCTAAAGAGTCCCATGAAAGGGGGAGAAGAAGGAGGGTTAGGATCTGACTTCAACAACACAGCTAAGTAAACATCTAACAAATGTTTGCAGGATCAAGCCCTGTCATGTTTCTATTGTTATAAGAGATGTCACTAGGTGGTGCTGTTTTCCAAGCTCTTTTCTATAGCATGTGAACAAATGTTCAGTCTTGGGAAAGCATTATGAGCATTTTGTTTCTGTTTTGAAAGATTCTGTGGAGAGTAAATAGGCCTCAGGAAGCAGCTGTGTGAGCAGAGCCCAACTCTCATTAGAGTCACAGAATCATAAAGAGAATCGTAAGGAAGTAAGAATGGAGGAGACCTCCAGAGGTCATCTAGCCCAATCCACTGGCTGAGGCAGGATCATCCCTATCTAAACCATAGAGTAAAAAGTCTAATCCAAATTCTGCATAAGCCTACCATCAACCCTGACACAACACAAACATAACACCTTAACCTGCCACAGGTGAAAGAGAGGAACCATGGCAGTCAACATCCTGCTTTATGAAATGTTGTCAATATATGCTCAAGAAATCCCTGGTAGAGGGTCACACCCTACACTACAGAGGAAGACAAAAATCCCCACAGTCCATACCAACCTGACCATGGTGTAAAATTCCTTCCTGACCCCCAATATGGCAATCAGTTTGACCCTAAGCAAGAACCCTCTAGCCAGGAACCTTTGTATTTGGTCCCAGCAGGAATATAGGCATGCTCTAGTCACAGTCTTAGTCTTGGCTGTAGCTCAATACCTCTGGGAAAGCTTAACAGTATCTTGCAACATGTAGCAGAATGGGAGCGGGGGGCATGGCAATGAGCAAAGCCCAGAAACATGGGAAATATCCATGGTAGAAAATAGGCAAAGTTATGCCTAAATCAAAACTGGCTAACTGTGGCCTCGGCCTCACCACGATCCCCTGGCTGGGGTTGGCTCCATGGTAGGACCCAGAGGGTGGTGGTTGACAGAAGTCAATCGTTGTGGTGCACTGTGACCAGTGGGGTCCCTCAAAGTGCTGCCCTTGGGCCTATACTATGCAACATCTTCATTAATGATGTGGACATCGGTATCAGAAGCAGACTGGCCAAGTTCGCTGATGACAACAAACTCTGGGGTAAAGCATCCACACCTGAGAACAAGAGGGTGATCCAGGCTGACCTGGACAGGCTCAGAAAATGGGCAGATGAGAACCTGATGGTGTTTAACACCGAAAAATGCAAGGTTCTCCACCTTGGGAAGAAAAACCTGCAGTATCCTTTAGGTTCGGCAGTGCTACGCTGGCTAGCACTACAAACGAAAGGTACTTGGGGATCATAATTGACCACAAGATGAACATGAGCCTTCAGTGTGATGCCGATGCTGCTAGTAAAGCAAACAAAACACCAGTTTGCATCTATAGATGCTTCTCAAGCAAATCCAAGGACGTCATTCTCCCGTTGTACTCAACCTTGGTGAGGCTGCAGCTGGAGTACTGTGTCCAGTTTTGGGCTCCACAATTCAAAAAGGATGTGGAGAAGCTTGAGAGGGTGCAGAGCAGAGCCATGCACATGATCAGAGGTCAGGAAAACAGGCCTTATGAAGAGAGGCTGAGAGCCATGGGACTCTTCAGCCTGGAAAAGCACAGGCTCAAGGCTGACCTGGTGGCCACTGATAAGTTTATCAGGGGTGCTCACCAGGATCTGGGGGAATGTCTGTTCACCAGAGCGCCTCAAGGTCGAATGATCACAAACTCCTCCATGACCATTTCAGGCTGGACATAAGGAAGAACTTCTTTACTGTCTGACCCCCAAGGTTTAGAATAGACTGCTGCCGGAGGTGGTTCAAACATCTACTTTGAATACCTTCAAGAGATATTTGGATGTTAATCTTGCTGGGATCCTATGATCCCTGCTGACTTCCTGCCCCTGCGGCAGGGAGCTGGACTCGATGATCTCCCGAGGTCCCTTCCAGCCCTAATGTCTATGAAACGATGAATCCCCAACGAGTGGCTGTCGAAGCTCTTCTTGAACAGCTCTACTGATAGAGAGTCCACAACTTCCCTAGGCAGTCTATTCTACTGCCTCAGTATTGTAATAGAAAATATGTTTTTCCAGATATCAAATCTAAACTTACTTTGTTGCAACTTCAAACCATTGGTCTGCATCCTTGCCTTCGCAGCAAGAAAGAAAAGGTGCTTTTCCTCTAGTTTATGGCAGTCCTTCAAGTAATTAAAGAGTGCTATCCTGTCCCCTCTTAAGTGTCTTTTGTACAAGCTAACCATGCTTAGCTCCTTAAGTCCCTCCTTGTATGACTTACTTTCCAAGCCCTATTTTTGTTCTTGCTTCTGGAGCCTCTAACTTCTCTATGTCCTTTTCAAATTGTGGAGTCCAGAACTAGACACAGTACTCCAGATGAGGACTAAGCAGTAGCGAGTAGAGAGGCCTATCACCAACCATGTGCCTTATGCTTCCATTGATGCACTCAGAAACTGCATTCACCTTTTCTGTGACTGCATCACAGTACCAAGACTCCCAATTTCTTTTCCACAGTGCTGCTATAAAATATAGTCACCCACTTTATATTTGTGTTTTTTATTATTCCTCCTAAGATGTAGAACTTTGTATTTGTTGGCACTGAACTTCATCCTGTTAGCTCTAGTCCAACTTTCCAGTCTGTCAATATCCTTCTGAATTGCACTTGAGCCATCCAGTGTGTTCACAATCCTTCCCAGGTTCATATCATCCACAAACTTGCTCAAGAAGCTTTCTTTGCCAGCATCTAAATTGTTAATAAATATGTTGAACAACAACAGGCCTGTGGGACTCTACTGGAAACCTCCTGCCATTCTGACATGGACCCATTAATAATTTGCTTGTAGCTATTGAGCCAGTTATTTGTCTGCCTTATAGAAGTTTTATCTATTCCAAATTTCTCAAGTTTATGAGAAGGTTATGTGGGACCTTGTTAAAAGCCTTGCTAAAATCCAGACACACTATATCCCCAGCATTTCCTACATCCACCCAAGTACTTACTTTGACAAAGCAGGAGATCTGATTTAGTCTGATACAATTTGTTTTTCATAAATCCATGCTGGCTGCTTGTGATCAGCCTTTGCTCTTCAAGATGCTTGTAAATGGCCTTTGTTAACACATGCCCCAATAATTTCCTTTGAGGTGAAGCTAACTAGTCTGTAGTTCCCCGGGTCCTCTTTTTTTTTTTTTAAAGAGGGGCACTACATTGGCCCTTTTCCAGTCCTCTGGTACCTGGCCCATCTCCCAGAACTTCATGAAGATCATTGCCTAGGACTCTGAGATCTCCTCTGCCAGTTCCTTCAGTACCCTGGAATGAAGTTCATCTGACCCTGCTGACTGGAATTAATTCGGACCCCCAAAAACTTTCTGACTATCTTTTGTTAACTCCTCCCTCAACTTACCTGATTCCTTGTCCAGATGATACTTATTAGGTATCTGACTGCAACTTAATATTTTTGTAAAGACTGATGAAAAGTAGCTGTTGAATAGATCCACCTTCTTTGCATATTCTGTTAGGAGTTCTCACTGACTTAACAGAGGACCCACAGTTTTCTTGGCCCTTCTTTTCTGGCTAACATAGTGATAGAATTTCTTGTTGTCCATAACTTCCTTTGCAAGGTGCAGCTCATTCTTTATCTTTGCCTTTCTGATTTTGTCCTTGAAGGTTCTTGCTATTTCCTGGTACACTTCCTGGGTGACCTGCCCATTCCTCCATTGCCTGTATGCTTTCCTTTTGCATTTGAGGAATTTTAGAAGCTCCTTGTACAGCCATATTGGACTCTGGTTATGGAATTCTATCATATTGCTATCACTTCCTCCCAAGTTATGCATTACCTTCACATCCTCCACCTATTTTTCCTTATTGGTCAGTACAAGATCCAAAATAAATGATCCCCTCACTGTATCCTTCACTTTCTGGAACAAAAAAGTGTCCTCAACGTGAGTTAGGAACCAGCTTGGCATTTTATGTTTGGCTGCACTGTTCTTCCATCAGATGTCCAGAAAACTGAAGTATCCCATCAGTACCAGCCCATAACTTTTGGACATATTTGTCACCTGCTTGAATAGTACTTCATCCATCTCCTCTTCTTGATTTGGTGGCCTGCAATAAATCCCCACCTTAATATTGGTGTTGCATCTTTCTCTTTTCATCTTCACCCAAATGCATTCCACTTTGCTGTCATCCTCCTCTGAACCAGGGAACAAGAGTAGATGTTTTTGACATACAAGGCAATGCCACCACCTTTTCTCCCAAAACTGTCCTTCCAAAACAGAGCATAACGCCCAATGTTGAGACTCTAATCATAAGAACTGTCCCACCAGGTCTCTGTGATGCCCATGAGATCATAGTTCTTTCCATAGGTCACGGCTTCCAACTTATCTTGTTTATTCCCCATATTTATTGCATTTATAATTTGTCACCATATGTATTTTGCATTTTGACCCACTCACTTCCCTTTTGCACCACTAGTTGCAGTCCTGTAGCTCTCAGGAGCTCTCTCAGAATTAAGTTGCTTCTTCAAGTCCTTTTCCCTCTGGACTGTGTGCTCTGTTGCTGGAGGATTTTGACCACCATCCTCTGTAGAACTTAGTTTAAAGCCCTCCTTACTAGGCTGGCCAGATGGATCCCATCTCTTGATAGCAGTCCTCCTCCCAAGAAAATCCACCCATTGTTGAAGAAGCCAAAACCTCCACATCGACACCACTGTCTCAGCTGCGTGTTCACTTCTGGGATACAATGATTTGCCTGGACCCTTGCCTTCCACAGAAAGAAACAATAAGAATACAACTTGTACTCCAAGATCTTTAATCCTCCTGCCAAGAGCCTTATAGGCATAAGTTGCCTACAGATGTTTAGGGGTTGTGCTCTAACTCATGGCACTTTACACAAAGTGCCATGAGTTAGAGCCCATGCTCCCCCCAACCCAACAGATGTTCACCCTGCTCAGAAGTCAAGAGTGCTCCAGGAGCCTCCAAGGAGGCTGCCAAACAGCTCCTCTCCCCAGCCCTGCCCCTCATCCCCAGCTCTAGCTACAACAAAGTCGAGTCAGCAGCTGCTACTACCACTGTCAAGAGTCCCAGGCAGGGGGTGGGGGAGGGAGTCCCCTTGCCTCATGGGCCCAACTCCCCCTAATATCCAGCCAAGGTATCTTGGATTGGGGGGAATGAGAGGTGAGGGTACTCCATTCCACCCCTCCCCACCTCCAGCTCTGGCCAGGCAAAACCAAACCAGCAGCTGAGTACTGTTCTCTCCTCTCTTCCTTCCCCTCCTTCCCCCACTGATAGCCCTGCAAAGGCACAAAAAGCTAACCCTCAAGGGGGGAACACACATTCCTTAAGGTACACTGTTCTATAGCACTTTCAGTTAATACCTTATTTATCAAGGGTTTTCCACATGCTCGGCCATTTTAAAAGTGCTCAGCAATCATGCATGTGTGTTACGTTATGGCTGCAGAGAGCTTTCAGGGGCCCAACTGCATGAAAAATGTAATTTGTGTAAGCACCCATAGCCAGTTCTTGTGACCAAAATTGCTCCTTACAAACAAGGCATTAGTGTGTTGGACTCAGATACCTGAGATATGGGAGCTGCTATGAGGCCACCTCTGTTACAGGACTGATGAATGCATTCAAGTAAAACAAGTTAAATTTAGAATATTTCCATACTTCACTTCAGTGATTTCTTCTCCACTGGACAGCTACTAGGTTCCAGACATATGTGAGCATTTGGCAGAGGGGTGACATTCATGTCAAAATGGGGCACTGATGTCAGAAGAAGCAAAAGTATTCTTGAAGCATGGACTATATAGCTATCAAATGGTTTTGTAAGGTTCCCAGTTTTAATAGTAACACATTAAGACCAATTTGTAAAACCAACTTACATGATACGCTTTCTCTTTCAGAGAAAAAAGTGGATTATAGAGGACACAAATGAATTTCAAGATTAAAATTATATCATTATTTGGTTCTAGGCCATAGATAAGGCATTTGAATAAATGACTATAACAATAATAGAAATAATCTAAAGTTTAACAATCCTACTTTATAGATGCAGAATACTGGTTCCAAGTGTTGTCAATAAGGTTGTCTTTTAGGAATCCCATATCTTATTGTATTTTCTTTGTTATATAAAAATCTTTAAGGTACCACAAAGGCATGATGGATGCAAAAATCCCACATGTCCAAACACAGTGAGGTTGTAACCCAAACTGACAAAAGCTTGAAAATCTAAAGGGTTGTCATTTATCACTCCTCCACTGCTGCATGCCATGCTACATCACACAGGAGTCATGTGTCAGCTACAACTTGGAATTTTATTGTGTTTGTTGGTTCAGATCATGACCATAACATTATTTAAGTATAGGCCACTACACTGCCATCATAAAACATTAGAGAAAATTAGGTTGTGAGCAGTCCAATAGATTTGCTTAGACAAAGTAAACTTTTGGGATAGTTCTACTAGCAGCCAAGAGCATAATTATAATTCTGTTATTTTATTAGTCCCTTCTAGTGTTGTTATATTGAGGTGTATATTCTCATGATAGCATTAAAATGTAAACGATGAAAAAACCCAATATATGGCTAGGACAGAACCAACTCATTAGACAGAAGTTATGAAACAATAGAAGTGAAGATTTGCCTTGAGAAAGGCATAACCTAAACTGAAATCATGATTTTTTGAAGAACCAGATTTGGATACCTGTCCCTTCAGAAGTGCCATTATTCTGCTGTGGTTTCAACAGGACTCAAGAAAATGGGGAACAGATTCAGGCCCACAGTGATAAAGATCACGTGACCTGGAAGAATGAGTCATAGTTTAATGGATATCATTTATATTTTAATAATTTAATAAATATTTACTATAGCAATGCACTTAATCCTGATCTTGTTACACTTTTGTCTAACCTTCTGCTATAAACCCATATGATGTCCCTTATATGAACTTAAGACTTTGCTCTGAGGTGATATTCTATACATGAGGGTCTCAGCCCAGAAACAATAAGACCGTCTTTGTTTCAGCATTCCCAGAAAAAGCTAGCTAAGTTTTAAAAATTGTTTGGCACTTGTGTAGCTAAAGAACAGCTGTTCTAAAACAGAACATTTTACAAAAAATAGTGCACACTTACTATTTGTTTTAAAAAAGCAAATAAGACATGGCACAAGTTTTAAAAACCCTCTGTTTTCATCTTTTATTTGTTTCCATCTTGAGATTGTATTTTGAATGGATACAGTGGGCATGTCTGCACATGCGTTTACATGTTCCTAAACTTAATGCGCATTAGCCTAATGTACATTAAGGCAATTTAGGCACGTGTCTAAACAGGCACACACTAAGGCGCATTAATGTGGGTTGCATATTGACCTGGGATGAAACTTAGTAGGGTTCATCATCTTAGTAAAAGAATAACACCATCTTCCTGATGAACTGGGCAATTTTTCTTAGTGCTTTTCTTATTATTCCATATCTATCTAAGAAGTTCTTCAAGCTAAAATTTAAAAGAAATGCAACTGTGTTACTATTATGACAGAAAGATGGTAAGTAACCATGTGTTGACTTTCAAATCCCTGGACGGAAAAGAGTGTAATGATATGAAATAAGGATGAAGGATACTTAGTTCTTACTTCTTGATGTGCAAAGCGAAGGAGATCCTGGCAAAATGGAATTCATGGAAATTCTCTTGGCTTAAAAGGAAAGAGTTCATGAGGCTAGCTCCTTCCCACCTCCCCAGCCAAGTAGGTTATACAGAGTAAATTGTCAGGGGTGTGGCTGGGGGAGAAGTATGTGTGCTTACACAGAATTTGAGAAATTCCTGAATACCCTCACAGCTTGTATGGCTACACTCGCCAGCATAATTAAAACAATCCTATTCTAAACTATGGCAAAACCTTCAGAATACCATAAAACTGACTGCAGCATTAAAAAGCTACTTCCCTCAGCTGCTCCCTGAATGAGAGTACCCTTTGTCTCCTGTTGCCCATCTCTTTACAACTTAGTGCATTATGGTAGAGGTTAAAAATAAAAATGATTAGATCCCTTTGTTAGGAAGGAGTAATAGCAGTTTCAACCTAGTTTTGTTTTCATTTTTCCATATTTCATAAATGTGAAGCTCTGACTGCAAGCAGAGGCTCTTGAAAACATTTGATGGAAAATTGCCATTTCATTTCACTGAAATGCTTTTGAGCCAAAACCAGAGGAGGGGGGTGGTGGGGAGGAGGCGGAAGAGTCTTATTCTTAATATGGACAGTGTACTACAGTACAACAATATTACTCTTCTCCCCTACTTATTTCATTTTACATTTTCTCTCCAATACTGTTATCGTTGCTGTTAATATCTCTGGCAGATGTTCCAGGGTAAATGATGCAATTAAGAATCCAAAATTCCCATTTCTTCCAGATGTCTTATTTTCTCAATATTCACTCACTGAAAGTATATTTACTTTCTACACTGTAGTGTCTAGCACTTAGTACACATTCTGGTTTCCATTTTATGAAATTTCTACAGTTAATCTGAAAAATGTCAGTGTATTTTAGAGGAAAGTTTTCCCTGTACTAAACTTTACTCCATTAGTTATGAATTGGCAGAATATATCTATCTATCTATAAATGGGGGGGGACAATGTATTAAACAACAGTTAAGTGTACTCAATTTTGTGGTTTTTATGATCAGTATTTTCTGCCAGTTGCTAGGTTTTTTGGAAGTAAAATTGGCCTTTTGCAGTTTCACTTGATCCATAAGACACTGGGAAAGAATATTATCATTTGCTGTTGCATGGGGTGTAACATGGCTCACTACTATGGCCCACTTCTCCAAGTGAGATGACACTGATCTGGCTGAGCTCCCCACACTGGACACACACAAGCCTGGTGTTCTTGGATCCAAAATCTGGATCCATCAGGCTTCTGAGTACCCCCAGCTCAACAGAATTCATCCATACTCTCTGGCTCTTGTACCTCTAATATATTTCATGGCAGAAACTCCTAGTGCCTGTAGTGCAAGTGTCCTAGGTACCCAGAACTAACACAGGCCCCCCAAAACATCCAAGTTGCTTAACCACATCCTCCCTAGAACTATACTCTCATGGGTACTCTGCTTCATAGTTTAACCATTCAGGGGCATGTGGTAGTTCAAGCAAGAACACAATTTTTGCAAAAGGAATTCTAAACCAACCCTACTCTTCATAGTTTCACAGTTGGCAAGGTCGGAAGGGACCTGAGCAGATAATCAAATCCAACCCCTTGCCATGGCAGGAAAGTACTGGGGTCAAAAGACCCTAGCAAGGTGTTCATCCAGCCTCCTTTTAAAGACCCCCAGGGTAGGAGCCAGCACCACTTCTCTTGGAAGTTGGTTTCAGATCCTAGCCATCCTGACAGTGAAATAGAGCCTCCTGTTATCTAGCTTGAATCTAACCTCTGCCAGCTTGTGAGTTATTTCTAGTCACTCCTGGTAGTACTCGGGGGAACAGGGACTCCCCCAATGCCTGCTGGTCCCCTCTGACTAGTTTGTAAATGGCCACTAGGTCCCCCCTCAGCCTTCTCTTGTAGAGGCTGAACAGGTTCAGGTCCCGTAGCCTCTCCTTGTAGGGCCTGCCCTGATCATACGAGTGGCCCTTCTCTGGACCCTCTCCATGTTGTCTACATTCCTCTTGAAGTGCAGTGCCCAGAACTGGACTCAGTACTCCAGCTGCAGCCTGACCAGTGTCGCATAGAGGGGGAGGATCACCTCCTTGGACCTGCTTGAGATGCATCTGTGGATGCATGACAAGGTGCGGTTGGCCTTCCTGACCGCGTCCCCACACTGTTGGCCCATGTTCATTCTGGCATCAATAATGACTCCAAGATCCTTTTTTGCCTCCGCCCTGATGAGAAGGGAGTTCCCCAGCCTGTAAGTATGGTGCTGGTTCTTCCTCCCCAGGTGCAGCACCTTGCACTTGTCAGTGTTGAAACCCATCCTGTTCTCATCCGCCCACCGCTACTCTAATCACAGACAGCAAATAAACTACATAGCTCTACAGAAAAAAAAACAAGAAAAGTTTTATACCCAACCCTGATTCAGTTTCCTTCTTACTCCAAGAGATCTTTGGGACTTGGTCAGCATCCCTTCTGAAAGTTCCTGATTCTGCCTCACCTTGTTCTCCTCCTTTCTTCCCTTTCCTCATCCGGAACTGTTTTGCCATCTTACTGTGGTCCTTGCAAAAGAGCTGCCCAGAGCAGCTCCCATTGTATAATTTCCAGTCTTCTCTATCATATAACCTCCTGTGTCAACTTAAACCTCCACTGAATAATCATGTACCCCATTAGCTGATGCATCACTTGAGTCCAATGGGAAAGAAAATTCTCCTAGTTGATAATCAATTAATTGCCTCCAGTGGCTGGAAGTCTATCTAGGTGTAAAGATTTCCTACACCTAGTCCTCTTATGTAAGAATTTCTCCTGACAGCCTCTGTGAACAGTTTTACAGTCAAAATGGCCATCACAAAATAAAATGGAATTTGCTGATGATAAAGATGCATAATACAGGGTTCAACAACCTATGGCCCACAAAGAACACCAACAATTTTATTCTTGTTCCTGTAGTTAGTAGGTTTTGAATAAGAATGTACCATTCAGTAGCAGAATACCTTACAAAGGCCACTTCCTGCCCACCTTTGGACTGAACTGTGTTAATGTAGCCTATGGTTAGTAAAAGGATACCAACCCTAATCCATCACAGACTATTAGGCATGGTATCCAAAAGGATACCAGCCCTAATCCATCATAAATCTCATTGTTAGCCATGCAGGATCATGCCATATTTTAATGTAAGAGATAAAGTAATTCCTTTAAAGTTTAATTTGGCTCCGTAGGTACCTGCCTAATTATTTGGCAGTTAAAAGAAAAACAATATGAGTTCTGAATGTCAGTGAGGCCATCTTGAGAGAGGGAGGCTTCTTGAAATTTCCAGACTGAAAGCCCTTTCAAAGATAGACTCTTGGGGGGGTTGAAATTTTCTAGAATGTTTTGCAATAACAAAATTACAAACAGACAATAAAAATAGACATTTAAGAAAACAGAAAGGGGCTCTCAAAAACTGCTTCAGCACCAACAACCTCTCTCTTTCATATGTCACCTCCACAGTTCACAACTTTCAATTGCTGATCAGGAATAGGTAAGTTGTTTGTGTTTCTTTCATGATCCCAGTATAAAGGAGACCTTTTGGGAGACCCTGTGTGAAATATCCCAGAAAGCAATTTAAAAAGTGCAAAGAAAGGACTAAATAGTTTCCTCTGGATGAATCTCTATAAATACAACCAATTAAAAGCATGCTTGTTTTGTTACTTCCTAAAATAGTTGACCAACACTGAACATTTCCTTAGCTCTTGTATAATCAAAGAGCAACTATTCTAAAATGTGTCATTTTACAGGCACTAATTAATATGTGTATATCATAAATCAGGTAGGGAGGAGTAAAGCATGTAACTCTCCTGAACACTAGCAGAAAACCTAGTGGAAAAGCCATAACTCCCCACTTCCCTAAGAAAACCTTCAACTGAGATGAGATTTCCAAAAAGCAAAGATACAAGTGAGGAAAGTCCCTCTGGCAGCATAAGTCTAATACAACCACATTGTTAGAAATCCTGATGGGGATGCAAAGGTATGAGGCTAAAAAGACTTATGCATCTACAAATTAGATTCCACAAAGCCTAAGCTTTAGGTGCCTGATCCCCAGAATGGAATTCAGAACCCAAATAAAGTGCCTAAACCCCCTACATAGTGCAAGCATGATCCTCTTTCCCATATGGTTAGGTACTTCAGAAGAGCGATCCAAAAACCCTGCACATAGAATATGAAAGTCACCCAGAGAAGAGGAAACACTAAGCATAGGTGTCTGTTCAAAATCCCTCTTAGAACTTGAGTGCCCAAATCAGGGCTTCAGGGAGGCACCTGCATCTTTTCAGGGTTTCAGAGCCCAAAACCCTCTTCCTGACAGTAGGTGCCTACGTCCATTCTTTGAAAATTTTCTTTTACTGACAAAAAACAGCCAAAATAGTAGCTCATCTTTTATTAACCAGTCTAATGTTGAGAGCACTAATTCAGGAAACAGAATACTGGTTTCTATGCCCTCCTCAGCCTGGGGTAGGAAAAATACACTTTATCCATTTCCCAAGGACAGCATCCTAATCACCAAGGTAGAACCAAAGCTGAAATGTGAACACTTCTACCTGTCCCTGTTGAAGCTGTGCTATTGTGCAGAAAGGAATGCAAGATTAATGAAGCCAGAGAGGGTGAAAAAAGAAAGACAGCTCTGAAACCTTGCAGTTAGAGCACTTACCTAAGGGGAGGAAGTGCTGGATTATGACCCTTATTGCAGACTCTTAATGCATTTTAAATTATAAAAAAAAGACAGAAAGAAATCTGGGAACAAGAATCAAAATCTCTTCCCTTCAGTCCTCCCCACCAGGTGTGTGAGTTGACCACAAGGCTAGAGAATCAAGCTGCCTCTTGTGTTTCATCTTTCTTCTTTTAAAGAAGCACTTTGTTTCATGTTCACTTGCTCACTTACTGACCTTCCTAAATGCTTACATTTTTTTTATAAATGCTGCAAGAATTTATCTAAGGAAAAGGAATGGAGATAGCAATAAACAAGAGATGGAAGGAAACACAGCACCACAAGATGAGTTTCCACTGTCGCTATAAGCTAACAAGAAACATCAGAATAGGAAAAATCTGAAGACTGTTTAAAATCCACTCCATTTCTTTGAAATCAGCTGTTATTAGCATCTGAAAACTATGCCTGATTCATGTTCTCTAAATGATTTGTGAAAAATGAGCATATGCAAAAGCTGGGGAAAAAATTATATTCAAGAGAGATATCTCCTTCAACATCACATATAACCTCATAGCAGTTATAAAGTAACCCATATTTAATACTGATGACAGCATATTATTTTGTATTCACATAAAAAAATATTACTTACTGTAAACCAGCTAACAAGGTGCAATGGGACCTACCTCAGAGGAAGCCCATGGTGCCCCCTGGCAGCTATACTGACCCCCTGGCAGCTATACTGACCCTTCCACTGTGGTCTCTCTCTAGGTATTACCCTATCCTCGTCTCCCATGCCTTGGTTGTTATTGTAAGCTCTGGGAGGCTGGTTCTGGAGAGCCATAATGTGGCTTTGGGTGCCCTGCTCCATTCTACTAAATACACCAGGCTCTGGCACAACTCACACAGTTCACTAGGATTCTGGGAGCCCACTTCCAAAAGCCTTGGGCCTCTGGGCTCTATTGTTCCTCAAGTTATTCACTGAGGTATACTTCTCCCCGAAGCAAACACTCAATAGCACCTCTTCCCAGAGTACCCTTCATGGCCTCCAATCTCTCCTACAGCCATGCCCATGCCTTCCCAGTAAAAGAACATAATCAATATGAAACACAAATTCGCCTAACTTCAATGTAAGCTCTGTACCCAGAAGAGCCTTCTTTGCCCCAGAGCCTGTAGAGTTACTCCTCTCAACCTACCAGGGTCTGAGGGTCCCTTCCAAGAACCAGGCTTTTATGGCCCTACACTCCACCTCTTCCAGTCACGTGACCTGTGATCCTTTCAGTAAGCTACAGTTGTCTTCTTCTGGATGCCTCAGCAGGCCTGTACTGAGTGTTGCCTTGGCCCAGTCCCCCCCACTAGAAGGAAGCCAGTACAGCCCCTTCTCTCCCCCTGCCCCTTCCCTCTCACAGATTTAAATCAGCCAGATACTGGTTTCCAAGCTGCCAGGATGCATTCCTAGCCATGTACATGTTGCAGCTGTGCATATGCATGTGGCATTTATCGATGACATTATCAGCCACATCAGTCAAAAAAAGCCAATTGTTGATAATGTCAATTTTCCTTTGATCGTTACCAATACAATATGAACCAATATATCGGTGCACCTCTAGTAACAGGGCAAAATCTCAGTTGCACCCCTTTACACCCAGGTATAATAATTATTTTTCAATCATTTTCCTAAACATGGTTCTAATTTTTCTGCACTGGGAATAGGAAATTCCATTATAGTAAATCAAGAAAATAAGGGATTAATGAGGTTTTTAAAGTTTCTGTTCTGTTGAAGATGTTTCCACCCTTTTTCAGAATAAGAGAGAGGTTACTTAGGAATAATATTTGGCAAGATACATTTAGGCAGATAGCAAATCTGGAATTTGACTGTAAGCCTAGAAATATAGATTTTCTAATACTGAAAGAAACTAACGAAACCTAGTAATTAGACTTCAGTAATTTACATGTTCTATACTAATGGAACGTAAAGTGGGAAACCTAATGAATTAACGAAATAAAGAATAAAATTCTAATCTCTTTACTTAAGAGCACAGACCCATTAAGACAACAAGACTAATTGAATGAGTCCAGTTATCTAGAGGATTTTTTAAGATCTTAAAAGACCTGTCATCACTGTGGCATCTGAGCATAAGCATGTGACATTCTGTAGATATAAAAGTAAAAGAAATCGAGCAGAAAGCATTATTTAGAATATATATTGGACTCAGAGACTCGTAATGAATGCAGGTATTATTATCAGCACAAATTATAAAACCTCAGGTTGTGAAACTGAAAAAGCAAATCTTATTCCTGTATTATGGAAATGTTAACATAGTTACTCATGCTAGAAAAAAGTAACAGCAGGGTAAGCATGATGTCAGGTTTTTAAATCCTAAAACCTTTAAAGTATTTTCCTAACAGGGAGAAGGAAAACATTAATCCTCTAAATTGGAAATCAGCTAAATAAATTAAAATTGCTGATTGGTCTGTATGCATGGGTGAGCTAGCCATTCTAGAGAAGAAAACATTACTAATACATGAAAAAGTGGAAAAATGTTAAGAAATCTGGTATTGCTTTTTGGAACGTAAGACTAATTGTCTAACTGAAAATAAAAGACTAGAATCTTTGATGCCATCATTTTGCAAATACTGGAACTGCACAGCTGTACGTCTGTAAGGACAGATCTTATACACCTGCTCATGGAAAATCCCATTAAAGTTTTACAAAAGGATTACAGGTTTAGGTACAAACTGAATAATCTTCAAATTATTGTTCCTGCTCCCCTTTCTTACCTTGGGAAACATTAAAGAGCTACATATACTGTACCAGGTGGGGGGAAATGTCCTAGGGTTGCCGTGCTCTCCCCTAGCGCCCCCTACAGTGCCAAGTTTGCATTAACTCACCCTCATTCTCACCTGCAATGTGAAAACTTTATGAAAGTTAAAGGG
The DNA here is from genome assembly GCF_001723895.1 of Crocodylus porosus. Classification (NCBI taxonomy): domain Eukaryota; kingdom Metazoa; phylum Chordata; order Crocodylia; family Crocodylidae; genus Crocodylus; species Crocodylus porosus. Next base: position 85,026,487 of record NW_017728931.1, on the reverse strand, counting down.
AGGTTGCCTCTCGCCCTCCTGGTCACGGTTCCTGCTACCCCGATACTTGCTTATACAATGGGGTTCCAAACACCCCAGCCTTATGGGCTATGTGTGGCTCCAACCACCCCTGTACCACGCCGCAAGCCATGCAGATGTACCAGACATTGTTTGGTTTATCTCACTCTTTGCACCCTCTCTAGTGCTCTGGCTTCCCCATCCTTGACTCGGACATGTGCCCCACAGGCACTCTGACTTTCCACAGCCTTGTCCTGCAATCACGCCCCACAGGCACTCTGGCTTCCCCATCCTTGTCTCGGACATGTGCCCCACAGGCACTCTGGCTTTCCACAGCCTTATCTTGCAATCACGCCCACAGGTGCTATGGCTTCCGCAGCCTTGTCTCAAAAGCAAACCTCACAGGCGCTCTGGCTTTCCACAGCCTTGTCTCACAACCACACCCTACAGGTGCTCTGGCTTTCTGCAGCCCCCTTTCTGGGGCTTCTTGCTGCCCCCTCTCCAGGGCTTCTCTGGGGTCTCCACGTGGCCATGGCTCCCCTATGAGGCCTCCTCCATCCCCTTATAGCCTCACCCGCTCCTCTGGTCATAAACCATCAATGCAAATTCAAGCCCTTTGACTATAACGTAAACCTAAGCCATCTGGCTATAATCACCTTCAAGTCTGTCACCGGGTTTCTCAGTCTTTCACCCAAACAACTGCCTGTGCATTCTAGCCTCTTCCTTTTTCTCAGTCTGGCAGAGTTCCTACCCCTATGGCTGCTAGCAGGCAACTTTCTGCCTAGCTTCAGCCTGGAGCCAGGCCCTGCCCCTTTCGGTCAGCTGACTCCCACCGGTTACCCTGGCAACCAACAGCTGGGCTCCTCACTTACTGATCCACAAGTAGCAGGCACCTCAGTGCCCTGCTACATATACATACGCACACACATATATATACACACACACGCATATATATATACACACACACATATATATACATAACCAAGAAACATAAACTTAGATTTTGTTTAAAGTATCAGTGTAAAAGAAATACATTTCATGACAACCATGTCCTATTGCACTGGGTTGTAACTGGTCCCAATATTAAGTGCTTTGGAGTCAACAGCAAAAAGAACAAATAGGGAAAGCAGGAATAACTCAGCTCCTCTCTTGGCTATTTGTAAATAAAATACCAATAATTCACTGTAATTATTAACAGAGTTGTTGGAGCAATTGCTTGTTTGTGTTTATGCAGTGGTACAAATCCAGTCAGTGTTATTACGCTCTTAGTTCAAGAGTATAATAAATAATGTATTAAATTTTAGATTACAATAACTGACATAAGCAGCATTTTAGGTAACAAAATTCAGGACACAATCCTAGATGTTCCATAGAACAGAAGCCAAAAACAGACCTCCAAAACAGGAAGCCATCTAACCGGAACCAAAAGTGGTGTAATGTAGCTGCCCTGGTGTAGCACTGCAGGATAATTATCTATACTGAGAGACAGCTAATTAGCCTGAATGCAGTACTATATGAACATGGCTATACTGCTTCTAGCAAAATCACTTAGGTCTCAGCACAAATAATTCACCTGTGAAGAAGAGCGGTATCTCCACATACAGCGGTTTTGTGCAGCAGCATGAATAAAAATTTAGTTCAAATCCAGACAAAACTCTCATTTCAGAGACTCTTTCAGGATACCAGAACTCAGGAAAATGAGAAAGAGATTCTCTCTTTGGTAGTTTGCTATGGATGGTGTATTTTTTGTGGAAAAGCCAGCTCTTGAAAGTTATTTGGACTCCTTGCTCTTGCTGATTGTGATGGGCGTTACATATGCATCTAAACTAGAAGGATTTGGGTCTCAGATACAACAGTGCATGACAGCAGTACAAAATGTTAAGGTTATAATACATTGGAACCACAGGGGACATCTAGTTTTAAACTCTATAAGCACTTTTACATGTGCTCCAAAGGGGTGGGGGGCGTTAATTAGAGTGGATCTGAGAGCTGTTCTAATTAAAGTGCCTGCAGCATTTCATGTATCAGTATTCCTGTGCTTCAAAATGGCAGTGGAGATACTTTAACTAAAACTTGTTTGAAGTGTGGGGACACAAGATGCAGATGATACTGGAGGCACACTAATTAGCATATTCCACCAGACTTGATTAACTGAGTCTACTCTGACACGCTGTAATTACAGCGCAACAGATCAGCCTCCCTGCATGTCTTCAGGCACTCTTTGTTCTTTCCTGAACCTCTAAAAAGAGCTGTCAGCAAAGAAGTGGATGATTTTCTCTCTTAAGACAGTGACATTATTCCAGAAGACCAAGGGTGATCAAATTATTTCCCAGTTAACAAAAATGCTTTCAAATGGTTTTAACTCACTTTAAGGTACATATTGCCAACAAGACTTACCAAGCTGGTAGGAATGGATATACTCCCCTGTGCCATTTTCTATATAATACAAGATATTCTATATATTTTAAGCAGTTTTTAACTAATCTATTTACATTTTATTTAAAGTAATGTTTCTTTGTATGTACAACACATAGGGCACATCTATATGTGCAATTCATACTATATGGGTTTACTGTGCAGTAAACCAGCCCTAGGCAGGCATCTACACATGCAGCGATTTGAGAGCAGATTTGTTCCTTGTGGCAGTAGCTTACTCCAAGCTACTTCTGGCCCTGCTCTGGCCCCCTGCAGCAGCCAAACAGAGCTGGAGGCTCTCGCCACAGCTATCTGGGTGCCAGGGGCACTGCACTTCTGGCCCAGAGCAGTCTGCAGCATGCTGGCACAACTCTCTCTCAACTCTATCAACAGTCTGTACGATGGCTGCTCTACCTGCATTTCTGGTCCCGGCAGTGACAATCCATGCCCTGGGCTTCTCTTTGCTGCCTTGCTTACCACACTACACCACCGCAGCAACTGCCACTTGGCCCCTGTAATTCTCAGCCCTGTCTGCCACCATGCCACATTGCCAGGCTTACCACAGCATCCAAGGCCTCCTGCCCCGACATTGATGCCACTCATCCCCTGGGCTGTCACCTGGCTCCCAGCAGGAACGCTGGTGACATGTACATGGATGCTGCCATGGGTGACATCCACACGTTCCTGGGGTTCTAGTCCCACTGCCTGTGGGCCCACCCAGACAACCAGGATTGGTGGCTGCACATTGTTCCATGCACCTGGAATGAAAAGCAGTGGGTGGACTTGTTCCAGATGACCTGGGCTACTTTCCCACACCTGGAGTAGCACGCCACCACCATGTGAACGCCCCTCCTCACAGAGACCCAGTTAGCTGTCGCAGTCTGCTCAAGCTGGCCACATCACCAGCCTGCGCCATGTCAGCCATCTCTTTGGTGTGCACAAGATGATCACGAGGAAAAGCTGTCCTGGAGTTCTGTGGCACCCACCCGGGTACACTGTGCTCTGTGTCCATGACCCCCTGGAGGTGCTGGCAGGGTTCTGTGCCCTGGACTTCCCATAGTGTATTGGGGCCCTGGATGGGACCCACATCCCCATCACCCTGTGGTGACCTCCACTAATACAGCTGGCAGGGCTTTCATTCCATCATGCTGCAGGCTGTTGTCAACCACCAGGGCACCTTCATCAATGTCAGCACCAGCTGGGCTGGCACTGCCCATGCTGCCTGCATCTTCTCTAACTTTTCCCTACCAGCCCTGGAGAAGACTGGGTGCTTCACGCCAGGGGTGACAGACCTCCAGGTGGGCAAAGTGCCAGTACTGCCCCTCCTCATTGGAGACCCCACATACCCTCTTCTCCCCTGGATCATGCAGCCCTAGAGCAGCCAGCTGGACCCTGGCCAGGCACACTTCAACAGCTGCCTGAGCTGGATCCATGCACTGGTGGAGTGTGCCTTCAGCCACCTAAAGGGATGCTGGAGCATCCTCACCACCTGCCTTGAGGTCACAGAGGCCAACATCTCCTGGATCATCATTGCAGCCTGTGTGCTGAACAACATCTGTGAGGCCTGGAAAGAGCTCTTCCATGAGGCTTGGGAGGAGGAGGTGCAGTGAGCAAAGGATGCCCAGCAGTGAGAGTTCCATCTCTGACAGCAGGAACAGAGATGGGCCTGTCTCCCACCAAGGCCCAGGTCAAGCTGCACACCCAGAAGTGGGGACCAGGGCACCATATGTGAGGAACTGGTGGACCACCTGTTCCTGCACCCATTGTTGTAGGCCACCTGGACACCTAGCCACAGACCCCAGGGTTCACCGTGCACCCCCAGCACCATGCTTATTGTGGACAGTCTTCTGCAAAAAATTTTATTTCCCTCCACAAACACAGCCCCTATCCCATTCTCCTGAACCACAGATCCCCTCCCTCCCTCCCTCCCAAACAACATACCCGCACCACTCCAAACACTACCCTCTTCCCCATGTAAACTATGTACATTGGGTGCCCTCCTGGGATGGGAGACAGGAGGGTGGAGGCACCTACAGAGCACATCTCAGAGACAACCACCCAGCACCCTGGCCTCTGGCCATACCCCTCTGCATGCTCATGCCACAGCAAGGCCAGTGGGCAGTGGTTCAGCCAGAGGCAAGGGTAGATGCTACTCTGCTGGCACAACTGGCTGTCCCTCCTGCAGCCTGGGGCCAGGGCCAGCAGAGCCCACACACAGTGCTGATTCCACTGTCGGCAGTTCCTGCTTAGGGGCTGCACAGAGCCTGTGCAAGCAGCAGGGAGGGGACGCAGGATGACCCTCAGGCAGGGAGGCCAGCTAGTAGGGGACCAGAGGCAGAGGCAGGGGGCCCTGGCTGCTAGAGCTCAGCCCAAGCCCACTGTGGGGTTTGCTGCTGGGTGGTGGACAGCTGCAAGGGGGCAGGTGGGGTCAGGGCCAGGGGCTGGACAGTGGGTGGCACGAAGGATGCCACCAGGGTCAGGATGTTGTCCAGCACCCAGTGGTCCTCCTCCATGGCGTTCACTGTCCTGGTCACCATAGTGGCCTGCCACTCCTGGGCCTCTAGCATCCTCTCAAGGAGGTGACATGCCTCTTCTCAAAAGCTAGAAGCCTGTTCCTGAATGCCCAGTCCTCATGGGCTTTGTCCAAGGCCCTCCCAGCTCATGTGTGATGTCCTCAGCATGCCAGGCCTGCGAGTCTGCCACCCACTGTTCTGCCATGGTGACCAGCAGGTCCAAGAGCATGGTCCAGTCCTTGATCTACCATGGCCAGAATCAGCGCATATGGAGGGCCCCAGCCAAGGCTGACAGCGACCCTGAAGGTTCATCCCTGCTGGCAGTCAGTGTCTCTCCCCTGTATGTAACTGCTGGACCTGCAGAGCCAGGAGAAAGAGGCTGTTTGTGAGCATTTTCAATATTTCTGTTGTAACATGCACTATACCAAGGGGCTATATGCTGCCCAGCTTCACATCAGGAGTTGTGCCCACACAGATGCCCAGGGACCATGGTACATTGACCAGGCAGGCCCTGGTACAGGAAGCCACCAGCCAAGACAACCATCCCTACTCATTCTGCAGGGGCAGGTGGCCTGTTCAGTGCTTTCCACTGGCAGCCTACCTGGCCTGCCTTCTGGCAGCCCTCTGCCACAGGTGCTCCAGACCCATTCCCCAATTTTCCTCCTGCAGGCCATGCAGTCCCCTCCAGTGCTGCCAGGACCATGGCACCCAGGTTCAGGGGGTGAGGGCTACCGGTCAACTCAGATATGGAGCTAGTGCCACCCCCAGCCTCTCCCCAGAGGGCCTCTGCAGAGGGGCACCCTGGGGCAGACCCCTCCCTGCACATGGGCTGCACCTTAAGTGTGCCCCTTGTCAGAGTGCCCTGAGCACACCACAATGAGCTGTTTGCATGCACCAAGGGGTACCTGACCCACTACACCCAGCTGCTGATCACCATGGTGCCCCAGGCACACCTGAGAACCTGGCATAGGGCCCCAAGCTTTGATGGTGCAGCAGGAAAGCCCACACTTCCCCAAAACATTCACCACTATCTAGAGGGGTACCTATGCCTACATGATGCATTTCTGCCCCAATAGCCAAGGACACAATTGCCGCAGGCATCAACACACTTTTCCACATAAGAGGCCTGTGTCTGCCTAGCTGAGGGGGCATTGGCTGCTCAAAAAAGTTTTGCACTGCCTCCCACCTCCCTGCATGCTGTGGTGGGGGGACTCCAGGGGCCATGAGGAAGCTCAGCCAGTCCAGGGGCAGGGAAGGGAGGGGAGAACCCTCATCACAGTGCAGGGCTTGCTGGGTAGGCTTTGCAGATGCCCCTGGCAGCCTGAATCTGAACCCACTGGCAGCATTGTGAAGCTCCTGCTGGTGTCCTGGAGTGCAAGGGTGTGGTGCTTGGCTAGCCAAGCATATTCCCACTCTGGGAAAGAGCTGGATTTCTTCAGGGTAGGTGGTGCCATCCCTGGGTTGGCCTCCTGGCTGGGGCTGTGCACCCACAGGTCATGTCAGGTGCTAGCCTGGGCTGCCAGAGCTGCTGGATGAAGCCAGGAGTGGGCTGGCCCCTGGTAACCTAAGGAGCCCTCCGCTGCTGACATCTCATCACCACTGCTAGGCCACAATGGAGGCTCCAGCAGCTTGCCTGTGCTGGAGAACACCTTTATGCAGCACTGCCACATCAACAGGTCATGCCCATGATTCCACTCGTGGCCTGCCAGGGGCTCATAGATGTGGGAATTGGAGTGCCCACCCCTGGAAAACTGGCTCTTGACCTCAGCATCACCCCACAGTGCCACAAGGTCTGCAGTCTTATCCTGGGACCAGTTGGGCCCCCAGGACATGGTTTGTGGCACTGGGGATGCAGCATGGCTCCCTCGATGGCCTGCAGGGGCTGTGGCCATGAGTCTGAGTGCTGCAGGGCCTAGGCAGGTGCCTGAAGCACAGGAGCACAGCATGCATCAGGTAGGCAGGTGGTAGGGCTAACCCAGGGGCCAATACCAGGGTCCATGAAGGCTGCTGTGGTTGGCACAAGCCCACTGCTGTGGGACCTGGTGGCCAGAGGCAGGCAGCAGACGGCACAGGCTCCAGCACCACCACAGAGTTTTAAACGGGTAGACAAAGAGCTGCCTCAGACCTGGGGCTGGAAAAGCTCCAAGCCCTATGGCCCTGAGGCCAGACTGAGGGTGGCCCCCTGGTGGTGGACCTGACTAGGAGCATATTTGCTCCTGGTCGGCATCTACACATACACTACTGCACAGTAGCTACTGCATGGTTAATTTCCTACCAACATTTGCACAGTAGACCAACTGAACAGTAGAGTAATTTACTATGCAGTAAGTGCCTGCATGTGTAAATGATGGCACTTTACTGCACAGTAAATTATTCTACTGTGCAATAAAATGTCTCATGTAGATGTGCCCATGCTTGACAGCCAAGCGATGAAGCAGTTTACCAAGACCATTCATCAATTTCTAGGAATGTCTAAAATGTATGCTCTCATTATAAACTTCTAGTGCATATTTAACTTGAACAGTATTAGACAGTAATACTCATAATAAAGTTGTGGGGGTAACAGGACATGTGAATACAATTCATTTAGAAGCATTAAAATCCATGTTGAAGCAGCAAGGTACATATAATAGTAAATAAAATACAGGTAATGGGATGAATTATAGGCAAATGGTTCTTCAGAGAGGAAAACTTATCTAAGGGAAATGTTGTAGTGACACCAAAAGGCTAAACTGTCTCTTTAAGCCAAACTCCTGCCATTAGTAGCCTCTAGAGGCACTGTGCCACATTCACTGACATGCTTCAGCTACTTTGACCTGCTCAAGTAATGTAAAGTAACCACAAACCTGACATACTATAATTTGGCATAATTGTAGTTTCATAACTGCTCTGAATCATTAGCGAATTGGGTCCATTGCATCTGAGGCAGGCAGACTGTCATGAGGAATGACACATAACTATGGGGGAACCAGGATTTTATAAATGGAAGTGTGGGATCACTGACCTGCACTGCACAGATGGCTGCACACCCTCTCCCACTCTCCCATATACTGGGGAAGGCAGATGGTACAGAAGGTAGATGCACCAAATGACTAAAAAAAAAAGTCTTTCAGGCAAGTAAAATTCTCCCCTCCACCTCCCTTTTCCCTCCATGCCCAGAGGCACGTTCTCTCCCCTTCCCTTCCATTCCTTCCTTCCCAACACACCGCTGCTGCCCAGCTAATGGTGGGACAGGAGGGGAGGGCACTCCAGAGCCATTCCTGAGCAGCTCTAGCCAGGCTGCACATGGAGCCAGGTTTGGCTAGTGGCAGCAGTGGCAGCAGGCAGGTTCCCTTCCCCCATGCCTGCTTCCAGGCTGGCAGGGAACACCAGGGAGTCCCAGCAGGGAGGAGCTTACTGCTGCTTTTGTCCCTCAGTGAGCCTGGTTCTGCATGATGTAGCTGGAGCAGGCAAGAAAAGCTCTGGAGCTCTCCTCAATCCTAGGACAGCTGGAGACAGCAACTGTAGTGGGCGGGAAGGAGTGGGGCAGAAGCAGGGAGGAGATGTGCCACAGAGCACAGAAAGGAAGGGAGCGAGGATTCTTTCTTGCTTCTGGGACTTTAAAAAAAAAAGTCCCTGGCTGCTGTTCCCATAGCATGGTCAAGTGAAATGGAAGTGCATCCACATCACTGTACTCCCACCTGGATCCACCCCTGCACACAGCTATAGCTATTATTATACCTTTTAACAAGATGCAGCATAAACTTACCCCACATCAAGTCAGACCCAGTGCTGAATACAGGGCTGTGCAGCACTTGAAACATAGGAGTTCGTTACTGCTACAGACAAAATGTGTCCCAGCTCCTGCACAACTCTAATGGTCACACCATTGTTATCTGTGGGAGTTATGCACTCAGCACTGGGGGTGCTGGAAGAATTGGAAAATACCCATGGAAGGTTTTAGAAAAATCGTTTGAACCAGACCCAACCACTGCCATTTCATTGAGTCTGCACAGCCTGAGCCACGAGGCTCAACAAAGGTACAAGTTTGGTTTCATTCAGTTCAGCAGGGCATTAACATCAACCTTCATAATATAAATACCAGCTTCAATCAGCTACTGCACTACTGATCATTTTAACCAGGAACATCCAGCCCTCTGGGACTCTGGTAGAAGTCTGGGATTGTGGGTAGAGCTTGAGTAAAGTATTATTACTTTTTATTCCATCTGCTCAGTCCTCTTCCGGCCATCATTTTATCTATGCCTCTCTGTTCAGCTGCCCTTCCTTTCAGCCCAACTTCAGCACAATTACTCTCTTGCAGCAGGTGCTGAGATTGATCTTCTATCTGCTAATGCCAAGATGCTCACACTCAGACTCCTATTTGACTGAGTGCAAATCAAGAGAAGAGTCGGAACAGCACTTTCTGAATCCCATGACATCAAACCTCTTGCAAGACAAAAATCCCATTCCCAGGTACCCTGGCAGCTACTCCTGCTATATAACATTTGCTATAAAACATCACACATTGATTTCAACCCTCTTGAAAATCTTAGTGCAACAGGCTGTGTTAATAAGGAGCATGATTATACTTTTAAAAATCAATAAAAAACCATGTCTGTGTTTTTAACCAACTTACAGGCATCAGCTAAATAATTTACCTACTCTTTTCTCAAATCAAATGGTCTCTCAATCTTTGCACACTTTTTAAATGAAAATAATTTATTGCCCAGATGCATCGAGTAAATCCAAAGAGACTCAATTACCTTATTATCTACATTGAGTATTTTTTGGTTCAGTAACAAATTTCTCCTGACAAGCAGAAACATTTACTGTTAGAGATGCTATTGGATAACTACCTGTTCTATCCAGGGATTTAAAATTCAATATAAAGTTTATTGTTTTGCACTTTGAGGTTCATTAGCTTATGCTCAGATCTCAAAACTATGCTTAATTTCTTTAGTTAGATTACTTTGTGGCATACTTCTTTTTTATCAGCACACAAAAAAGCTGGAGTAATGTTAAGGATGTAACAGGCACAAGCAAAAAACCCAAAGTCATGGAATTCCAATGTCCTTCAAACTGGGGTACACACTGTCCTGGGGGTGACATCATAAACTTCTGGGAGTACACAAAAAGAAGGACTGACAAAGCAGAAGGAGGAAAGAAGAGAATAATAAACAGAAGGAAAGAAAGAAAAGTTTAAAAATGAAGAACAGCTCTACAATATCTGTTTGGTTGTGGAAACACTGCAGTGACACAAAGTGTTAATTTCTTTTATCTGCAACCTGTAAGTAATAAAAGGTGCACAATCCCCAAAAGTTTGAAAACCATTGTCCTAAACTGTAGGCTTAGAAATTGCTGTACCACAGTAGTCTCTTACCTAAAAAGAAAGAAGTGAGAGCAAGCTATCAGTATATTTCTTTTCCAAAATGATCATTCCTCATGTTTGAAACCTTAAAAAGTGATGCAATATAATGTTCAGCAAATCAGTTCATGTTCCCTATGATAGAAATAGCAAGAAGCCAGTGATGCTGAACTGATGCCTTCCTGCCATATCTGTCGGTGAACACTATTTATTTGTACAGGTTTATTTGTCTTCCATGGACTGGGGGTAAGGAGGAGGATCAGTATCAGTTTTAAAATAAAATACATTTATGGATTTGTAAGGTAGAAATATTTCTGGTAGAGCCACTCACAAGGTAGATTCATTTTTAGGCTAGTAACCTTGAAGGTGCCCTTTTAAGATTGATATTCCATTCTTTGCTTGTCTTCCTGCATATAGCTATAGCAGCACAAATAGTATCTAATTCGGCGTACTGATTCATAGGCTTATACATACCCAGGTTTTGGTAAGACATCCAACACTGTTGTAGGAGTGCCTCCCAGGCATTTAAAAAGAAATAAAATTTCTGTTTCTTCCCCACAGGTAGCAATAAGTAGCGTGCAAGTGGGCTCATATCCCCATGCATGCTTACTGAGGAAAACCTAAGTCAAAAAGAGGATACATTTGGTTTCGAACACATTCAAATTAGTCATCATTCTTTTCTCTTCTAGTAGTGAGTTACACAGTTGTAATCTAGGTTGAAGGACTAAAACAACTAACTCAATGTGGGGACAGCAGTCTCATCAAGCCAGATTCAGTAACGCAAGCTGAGTTGGGCATCTGGACAGAGATCACGTGGGAGATGATGATGGACATACTGACAATCCGTTTCATGTTGAACAGAATGAATCTATAATTCTGAGTCTTGACCTTGACTACTGCAGCTCCAAAGAATATAGTTGTCATCTGGGTCTAAGAGACTGGCGTTGGATCCCAGGCCTTATGCTCTTACCTTTTTTGTTACTGATTTCAAGTTGCTAATGTCTGCCATATTTCTGAAATGGGTGCAACCAGGATAAATGTAGGTCTGTCAGAATCAGCTGTCCATATGAATAAGGTAGTCATCATCTTTTTTTCTTACACTAGTTTTGAGGGGAAAAACTGGGTGTAAGAATTGGTTTTTAACATGTTCATGACCAAGATCCACATCAACCTTGTTGGCACCTTCCCAGAAGGGTGATGCAAACTAACAGGGTTAGGCACATGGGTTGCACCCCATGAGTGGGAATATGCAGTTTGCAGCACCTCATAGCCTTTTAGGGCACTGCAAATCACATGCAGTACTTGTTAATCTGTTTACTGCACTGCATATGTGCAGTGTAGGGACAACATTAGATACCGGGAAATCCCAGTATCTAAAAACAAACATCTCCAAAAAAGGGATGCAGTTCACATGGTAACAGCATGTAATGCCTGAAGCCAGAGCCATGCTCTGCTGCTGGTCAGGTTCCATGCACCACTGCTGCAGCCCCAGGAGGCCCACAGGACCCCAGGAAAGGCTGCTGGGACCAGCCCAGGTGCTGGTCCCAGCCTCCCCTATCCCACCTGGGGAAATTTGCCATGTGCCACAGCACACATGTAGGGGCGTGCCTGGGGACAAGTAGCAGCAGTACAAATATGCACCACTGCTATTTATCCCTGGAGACATGTATGTGCATGCTCATGGGGTGCTCCCATAGGTATTTTATGCAGTCAAAGGGGAGACCTAGGCAACTCCCATGGGTGATCTAGAACAGGGATGAACTTACTTCTCACCCACAGGAAATACCTGGCACAGGAATGTGTCTGAACTTCCTCTTTTTCTTGGAGCTTAGGCATCTGACTTAGGGTTGCAAGAGAAACACCTTTGTCATACCACAGGATCCAGACCACCAAAAATGGAGGCACCTATCTGACCAGCAGGCACACTGAGTTCATCTTGGCACTCGAACATATTAATGGTAGTAATGCCATCCAAATTTCACCAAACATCCTAGCAATTAAAGCCCTTTCCTAGGAAGTGGCAGACCCAGATTCATTTTGAGGGGACTGAAGCCTATATCTTCCAGGACACTGAACTAAAGCAAAGCTCTATAGTTGCAACCTCTACCTGTCTTATAGAAACTGAGCAGTCCTTCATGCATGATGCATAAATATTAAGCTTAGCAAACAGGAAAGAGCATGACTCAGCAAACCAGGAAGAACAGCACTTCCTGGAGAGGGAGAATCCTGTATTCCAATACTCCTTTTCAGAAGTATTTTTGTAACCAATGACTAGAAACCAAGACTCTCTGTTCTCAGGGGAGTGTCATCCTTCTTGAATCAGATTCACACACCTTCCTGCTTGCTCTCTTTTCTAGTTTCCTCACCATCTGAGCGAGAAGGGCATGAGCCCAGGTCTCCAACTTCCTGGGAAAGGGCTCTAGGAGTAGATCCAGAGGGGGTAGGCAGTAACATGGTCCCACTCCTTAGCCCACAGTGTAGCTTAGCCAGCTCCAGTTCTCAGCAGTTCCTGATAACTGGTTTCTCTGTAGTCTCCAGACTACACCATAGGAGCAACAGTTAGGGACTTTTGCTAAGGATTTTCAAGCCTCCCTTAGCCCCTTCTCCATTCTTTGTCAGCAATTCCTTGATTCAAGGATGATTTCTATCACTGATGGGCCTTGAGATCACATAAGAGCACAAGCCTTGAGCCACAGAATTGTCCACAGAAGTTGCAGATCTTTCTGCAGGGGACAGTAGGCCATTGGCTAGGATTTCTCTTATTTTCCTTTCTCTGCTTCAAAGGCAAGGAACTTTACCTCAAAATGGGCTGCCACTTGGTTAATGTTGCAGTGCCTCAACAGAAAGCACCTCCATGGAGTCGATCCATGAATGATGCATGCCCCCCGCGGCTGGGGGGGCACAGCAGGAGCAGGAGCGAGGTGGCAGTGGTGGGAGTGCAACTGCAGTAAGCGGGGGAGCTCCTGCAGATGCTGCTGGTGCGGTCAGTGGCGGGGGGTGTGGGGTGGCGAGTGCTGACCAGGGCTTGGTGACCACCCACAGATGCCCCCAACAGGGTCGGCAGCGGTTAGCGGGGATCACGGATTACCCATAGACACCGCTGGTGGTATTAGCGGCAGGGTGGTGAGCAGTGACTGCCCACAGGCGCCAGCATCAGTGTTGGCAGTGGCAAGCAGGGACCACCCACAGACACTGGTGGCGGTAGTGGGGGGGGAGGGAGGGATGGTGAGCAGCAAGCAGGGACCACCTGAAGATGCTGCTGGCTGCTTCAGCGGTGGGAGGGGTGGGGAGCAGGTGGGCAGTGGTGAGCAGCAACCTCCAGCAGAAGCTGGCGACAGCTTTGGTGGCAACCAATCTCGGGGGAGGCATGTGCCCCCCTGCACTCCCTCTACATGTCACCTATGGAGAACAAGGATGATGACTGTATTGTAGACTTGGATCTTCATGTTTTTGCAGAGATCACAATGAATACAGACATGCTAAAGCAATTTCCAAAAGGAGGCACATCAGATCCTATGTTGGAAAGAGTTCTCTACTGAGGTAAAGTTGCTCGACTACGTCTAGGGTCTTCCCCTCGATGGTAATTTGGGGAGGAAGGTCATATTCATGGCCTGGGGAAGGCTGATACAGCACTTTAATCTTCTTGATGTTGAGAGAGAGGCCCAAAGTTTAGTAGGCTACTCCAGAAAGATCTAACATGGTCTGAAGTTTTTTCTCGGTGTGCACAAGGATGGTGTAATCTTTGGTGTATTGAAGATCAAGGATGGTTGTTTTGACTACTTTGGCTTTTGACTAAAAACATCCTAGACTGAAGAGCCCTCCATCTGTTCAGTATTCTACATCAATTCAAGAAGGAATGAAAACCAAGATGACTGTCAAAAAATCAAGAACAGAGTTAGGCAATGACACATTCTTGCTTGACCCCAGTTTGGATTACAAATAGAAAAGCCTCCAGTCTGCTACATTAGATGGTCACAGTTATCTGATCCTGGAGAAGCCTCAGGACCTTGATGTACATTTCATGGCATCCAAATTGGCCAGGACTTTCCACAAGGCTTCATGACTCGTGGAATCAAAGGCTTTAGTGAGATTGAAGATGGCCATATACAGGTCCTGCTGTTTTTCCTGGTACTTTTCTTGGACCTGATGGGCAACAAAGATCATGTCAGTTGCCCCACTGGATGATCTGAAACCACAGTGAGATTCTGACAGGATTTCTCAGCAAGAGGTAGAAGTCAGTTCAGGAGGATGCAGGCAAATATTTTCCCTGGTGTGGAAAGGAGGGCAATACCTCAATGCTCAGACTTTCCTCCTCTCTTGAAGATAGTCATGATGTTGGCATTCCTCAGGTCCCCATTTCTTCCCAATGATGCCACTCCAGAGTTCCAAGTCACATCCAACTCTGGCACTGAAGTCACCAAGGAGAATGATCTTTTCCTTGCAAGTATTAGTCAGAATGTGATCAAGGTTAAAGTAGAACTGTTCTGTCACATCACCATCAACATCAAGCATTAGGGCATACGCACTGATGACAAAGGTGTACTGGTTGTTCCTGCACTTAAAATGAAAGGTCATAAGACATTCATTAATGCCCACAGGGAACTCTGTAAGTTGTCTGATGAGCTGGTTTTTGATGGCAAAGCTGACACTGTGAACACATCTGTCCTGGGCTCCCCTCCCAGAAGAAGGTGTAGCCCCCACCCTCTTCCCACAGCTTCCCCTCATCCGGTTGTTTTGTCTCACTCAGTGCTGCGACATCGATGTTGTATCTCACTAATTCCCTGAAGATTATGGCAGTTCTTTTTTCTGGTCATTCATTGCCTTAGCTATGCACCAAGGTGCAAATATTCCTCACTGTAAAAATCATTGTCTTTTTATAATGTTTTCAACAGCAGGCAGAGTTAGCCCATTGGACACCATTATCCAGTCAGAAGCAGATAAGACAGTCTAGGTTTAGGGCACCTTTTCTAGCTCCTTCCCCATGTGGGATTCATTAGAAATGGGGCTCATTACAAAACACCATGGTATTTTGTAATGAGCCACATGAATGAGCACAGTGTCAGAGTGAAAATGCATGCTTTGCAGCTCTCTAAGGAAACACGGACTTTGGAAGAGGTGCCAAAACAGTTTTGCTGCTTCTGAAATAGGGTTGATATGGATCAATTATTGTGACTTAGGCCCCCTCTACACCAGCAGGTAAAGAAACAATAGGATCTAACACACAATTGTACCTCCTCCCACACCACATGTGCATGACAGGAGGTGTGACTGTGTGATCTCACATTAGATCCCATCACATCTTATCACTGGTAGAGGGAGAAAGCTCCCAGCCACAGGGGTGCCCCATGTACCTCTGAGACTGAGAGACTGCAGCAGCCATGATCTCCCAGGCCCAGCTATGATCTCCCAGGCCAGGGTGTGTGAAACCCCTGGGCCCTGGGGATCAAGGCAGTCATGATCCCTAGGACTTGGGAGTGTATGAAACCCCCAAATCCTAGGGACTGTAGCTGCCTCAATCCCTAAAGCCTGGGGGTTTCAGGTTGGTGCACCTCTGTGGTTAGAAGCCCCCCCAGTTAACATTTTCAATGTCTAACTTTATAGCTGGTTGGAGCATTTTATTATGTGATAGCTACTTTGCATGTGTGGCTGGTCTTAAAGTAAATACACAATTAAACAGTTCATTGTGCAATACCTGTAGTATGTAGGAGGGGACCTTAGTCACTAAATAGCTCTTTAAGGCCTGCGTAGGGACCTACATAAGGCTGACTTAGATCTGGCCCTAAGTCAATAGGATGAAAAGATTCTTGTAAAGATGTAGATAATTGATCTAATAGATTGCAGGGGCTTCTTCACAGTCATTAAGTTTGTCATGTCAATATGTTATTAGGGACTTCTATAAATGAAGACTAATGATGCAATAGGTAATTATCACTAAGAAGCTACTGCATTTTTCAGTGTTTGGAAAATGTACTTTGAGGAGAATGGGGTCATACCCTCCTTGGGTCCACCTTAACTCCATTCCTGTTGTAGACTGTGGAGGAGATTTTCAAAGGTACAAAAGGGAAGTAAGGCTGTGAATTTCTTCAAAAGGCAATGGAAGTTGAACAGCTAAATCCCACTTGTGCCTTTGAAAGTATATAGAAAGTGCAGCAGCTCTTCAGATGTAATAAACCACAAGCTAAAAATCCTTCTGAATATTTTTTCTTTCTAAACAAATCTGAATATGAGCATAGATGCCTGCGCTAAATTAAATACTGCAGTCATGTTGTTTTCTTTAGTGTTTCCCACAAGAATAAAACTTCCCCATTGTTCCCCTATTTGCAAACGGCCTTCAGCATTACAGTTGGAAAAAAAATGTTAACTTGCAGAAACACAACACAAAGTCCCTAAAGCAGGCATGGGCAAAATAAGGCCCATGGACCAGATCCAGCGTGCCAAGGGATTTAGTTCAGTCCACAGCAGGTCTCTCAGTCCCACCCAGACCAAGCACAGGGCCACAGCCTGATCCCACCATCCCCATGCACACAGCAAAGCCAGGGCAGTGCAGTGCCCAGATTTGCTTCATAGACATTCAGGCTGGAAGGGACCCCAGAGCATCATCGAGTCTTACTGGCAGCTCTAGTTGCAGCAGCTCTTTCTGATTGCTGTTGCCACCAGGCCCAGCCCTGCTGCCCAGGTACCCCAGGCCATCTGCTCCACACGCGCTGATGGGGGTGGGACCCATGTGGGCAGGGTACACAGCTGGGTAGATGGGATGAGGCCATGGGGAGGTGGGGAGTGGTGTCTGGGAGTGGGACTGGAGGTGGGGCCAGGATTATGGGGCAATGACAGCATGGGGCCAGGGCAGAGCTGTGATCAGCTGCCCATATGTCTCTGCCCGCAGAACTGGTATCCGCTGCAGGGCTGTGTAGGGAGCGGATTGTGGAATGGCCTCATACTGTCACCACCCTACAATCCTGGCCTTAGTCCCACCCACTCATCCCGCTCTTGGATGCTGCCTCCTGCCTACTCATGGCCCCATCCCAGCTGCCCAGCTGAGCACAGAGCAGAGCCACTTTAGGGAGTTTCGGTGAGCTGTTGCAAGGGCAAGGGGGAAGGTGCTGACCCAGCACAGGAGAGGGTACCTGTGACCGCTCACCAAAATTCCCTAAGTGGCCCTGGGGCCCAAATAATTGCTCACCCCTGCCCTAAATCCAATAACCTGGCTTGTGTACATGACATTTTTTTTCAAGTTATTTTTTCTCTAAGGCTAGGATTCAGAATGCCAAGCATGGAACAGAAAAGAAATAGAGCCCCATTATGATTTCCTTTGTACACATCTCTGCAGAAAACTGGACCTGGTATGCCAGTATCTCTTCTCATTTGCACCGCAGTAACTTGACAAATATTTTTTTTTTTTTACACAGCTTTATCATTTTAATATGAAATGTAACTGGCTTAAAAGACCAATCCTTTTTATATACACTTTTTAATCCAAGTAACAATCACATTTTCATGCAATTTAAACAGGATCCTGATTGAAATAATGAAATAATATAGTTTGATTGGCCACTGTGGATGAGGTCAAACCTTTGATAGGTAACTGGTATCAAACAAAAGTTTGAACAGGGTCCAAAGGGGAATGATGAAAGAACATGTTTTATCCACCACAATATTGAAAACTTAGAAGAAATTCAATGGAAAAGGACTTGGTATCCTAAAATGCTTAACTGATTATATATTTTGAAGAAACATATCTCCATATCACATAAATGTATCTGGCACCTACAAAACCCTCCTGTTACTTTGAAAGAAAGAGAATAGTTTGTTTTATTATCTTTTTCTCATTTTAACTCCTTACTTTTATGTTTATGTGCCTCAATATATTCAGTCTACTTGGAATCAGAGAATAAATTGCCAATAAGCAGACAGCACAGGGTAAGAAGTGAACTTCAAAATTACCTTGGACTGCAGGGAAACTTAACTCATGCTGTAGGGAAATTATTCTTTGGCTTGGGGACACAAACCACAAACAAAAAGACTAAAAAAAGGAAAGACATTTACAGGTGTCAAGGAACCATCACACATATGCTTATACAGAATAGAGACTTGAATTGCCAGACAGAAAGATGCTTCACATTGCTGAAGTTACTAGAGGACTGCTTCAGTGTCATATTCCAGGCACCAGTGTGCATAGGAGAGAGGCACACTGGAAAACAAGGCTTTCCTAGCACTTTATTTCAGTGTAGAATTAGACAATAATATTCAGTACGTATTCTCCATGAAGTTACCCTTGACAGGTAATTTGCATGCAATAGCAGCATAAATGTTATTGAAGATTGTTTCTTTCTGAGGTTCATTTCAGGAATTCATCTACAGCACTTATATGTGCTGTTTGATGCATCTATTTTTATGATGGAAGCATTTTTATTTTATGTTTACTCGGTCTTTCAAGTTGACCATCTTTGATAACAAAATAGCAAAGAAGTTGTTCCAGTCATACAATCATAAAAGTACAGTTGGACTGCTTAAACTCATATGGGACTAGTCCTCAAGGAATTAAAATAACCCTGATCATTGAAAACTTCTCCTATTACTGATCTGTGGATCACTTATTATGAGAAACAAATACACACAGAAAAGTGACACAGGTCCAATAAGCTACATCATTGTCATTCTGCTGATGGAGGCCGTACATATTACAATGTAGTGAAACAGAGTGGAATTCCTTACCTTTATGATGGTTTGCCCCAGATGCTAATTTCCCCCAGAGTGTTACAACAAATATTATTATAAGAAGTTTTCCTTTTGTTGCTTTCTGTAAATATCTCTTATTCATCCTGAAAATGAAAATACAAAAAATATTTAAATGAAGCTTTTTTAAGCTCTTTTTCTTTTTTTCCTTTTTTTTTTTACAATTTTAAGGTGAATTTAATCACTGTAACAGGTGTCTGATTGACAGCCCTGGAATTAGAAACCCTGTTTACTATAAAAAAGGCAGAACATGGACAGTATTAGTATAGTCTCCAAACCCTAATCTGCCAGGTTGCTCAACCTCAACAGAAAGGCTGTATCTAGGACTTATCAAATGTTTTATGCCTCCATCAGCAGGGCTTGTATGTAATCTCAATCAGTGTTCTCTAGCCTCTCAGGGGAAGTCATCAATAGATACCCTACTAACCTTGACCTCATGATGAATTCAGTCTAGGTTGGCTTTGCTGAAGCAAGATAATTTCATTCTATCATCATGGACCTGCCAAGATCGATCTGGCCCTTTACCCTAGTACAGTGGCATTCAGGCTTTAGCTGTACAGACACCTGCAACCCTGAGCAATATAGAGGGGATGCATCTGATTAGAGCACTAGCAAATGCAGCACCCTCATAGGAGAGATCCCCATGTTATTAGACATACATGAGGTGGTCAGCAGAATGCTGAGTCATGTGGGATTCACAACCATCTCTCCTATCTAGCCCAATAACCAGGCACAGATAGGAGATACTGGGCATGTCTACACAAGACTCTAAAAGCACATTAACACATCACAACAAAAGCCATGCTAATGAGCTAATGCTCAGTAGAATTAGTCTACTGAGCATTAGCAGCACTTAAAATGTGAACACTGGTGCTACTGTGGAGTAGTACCAGTTATTTCACATTGAGTTAGTACAGGTACTAAACATAATGAGCAGTAACTATGGTGCATTAATGCATGTATAGAGCTGCAGGGAGCTGCAAGCACCCACAAAGTAATCACAATGTGACATACTAATATTATATTGCATCATCCTAGTTTTATTATAACTTTTAGCAGTATGTGATGATACTCAGCTGCAAAGTTAAAGTACAAGGTTGAGCAGTTATTTTCTCTGCAACTTTACACAAAGACAAAATGGTTCTTCAGCTGCCGAAAGACAAGAACTGTAGCATCACAAAAAACACGGCTGGAAGGGGCCTCAAGAGATTTTCTAACCCAGCCCCGGTTCAAGGCAATATCATCACTATATAAACTGTTCCAAACTTTGTTTAACCTAGACTTAAAAACTTCTAGTGATGGAGATTGCACAAGTTCTCTAGGTAAACCTTTTCTGGTGCGTAAGAGCCCTCACAGTTAGAAAGTTCTAAGCATCTAATTTAGCAACCTGCTCTTGTATTTAAGAATTAAAGTTTTGCAGCAATTGGTGAAAAGTACTACAATGAAACCTCTCCTCACTTTTCATTCTCCCTGAGCCCTAAGGAGATGGCTAAGAAACATTTCTGCAGGATGATCACATTTTGAGAGGATGATGATGTCTATCCTACATCATTTACACTAAAAAGCTATAAACTTGATCATTTGAACCAAATTATTACTATTTTATAGTGCATGGAACTGAAATACTTTTCCTTCTGAGCTGAAAAAATATGCACTGCTTCAGACTGAGATGCTATCTCCACATTTCTCCCCTAATACATTAATAAGTCAATATTAAAATGAATATTCCCTCACTTCCCCTTATTCTGTTTATTCACAGCACTACCCCATCAACCAACAAGCTCTCTGGAAAAAATGTACTGCATGATCATGCTACATGTTGATCTCTTTTCTGCCTCATAAGAGCAGTCCCAAAGCAGCACTGACTGGTCTCTTCAAGCCAGGTTCAGACACATTGTTGAGGAGGACCCAACACTTATGATTTCCAAACCTGTAGCCAAATAGCTTCCCCAAATATATAAATCTGCCTTTCAGGGAGACAGTATGATCTTGTTAAACACTGGAGAGGTATAGCTATGTTAGTCTGTTAGTTAGGCATAAGGCAAGATAGGGCTGCGTCTTCTAAACTAACTCAGAGAGATCTCTTGTTTGATACTAGCACTAGAGCTTTTGTCCTGCTCTTAAGTGCTTTATGTTTGCCTTCTGTCCACAAATCTTCAAACTGGCTATCCTAATATAAGAGAGATTTTTGTTTTGACTTTTAGTTAGTGTGACTATACCTAGTAAGGAATGGATTCTCATTAGAAGACTCCTGAAAGAAAAACTTCAAAATAAGGCATATACCCCACACAACTGAAGATGACTTCTCAAGGGCTTGAAGTAGTTTCACTTGAAGAAACTCCAGATCCAAGTTTACAAAGTTAGCCACTTAAAATTAGGGCCCTTCTACACCTGCAGGTAAAGGTGCAATGGGATTTCATGTATGATCCACGCAATCATGCCTTCTGCCATGCTACATGTTTTGCTGCCCCTGCTGCAAGCCCTGCACCTCACAAGGCTCATAACAGTGGTAGCATTCTCCCTTCTGCCCCCTCTGTGAGCCCTGCTGCAAAAACCACACCTGACAAGGCTCACATGGGGCGGGGGGCAGTGTTTTCTTTGCAGCAAGTCCCACAGCTAACAAGTCTCACAGTGGGGGTAGTGCCAGGAATGCTACCACCACTGTGAGCCCTGTCAGCTGTGGGGCTAGCAGCCGGTGGTTGGGAGCCCCTCAGTTGATAGGACTCCCAGCCACAAGGAGAACACTTGGTTACATGTTTAATTACTGGCATGATTAGAACAAGCTACAAAGGTATTCCACATTTGTTGTGGAATAACTTTGTAGCTTGTTTCTTATTTTATCACTCCATTCATGGGTGACTGGTGCCTCATGAGTCGGGGGGACACTTGCCTCTCCCAGCAGCCAGTCAGCAACCAGGGTGGAGGATCCCCCCATTGCCAATCCCACAGACCGAGGTGAAGGGTCCTGTTGGCACTTCTGGGTGAGCACAATCGGCTGGGGGGGGACCGCTTCTCTTGGCTCCCCCACTCCACAGTCAGCTCTTTCAGGGGGGGCACCAGCACTCTCGCCTGCCCACCTCCTGCCCAGGAATGCTGGCTGTGAGGTGGTGCACCAGCGCTCTCAGGGGGTGCACGTGTACCCCTGTGCACCCCGTACACATCGCCACTGACTCCATTAATTGGTTGAATGTGTAGATGGGTCACAACTTACAGTGTGATTAATTGGTTAATCATGCCTTAAGTATAACATATAGAGGGGCCCTTAGGGATCTTAATCAGAAGTTATAACTTAGTCAACAAAATACAAATGGCCTGATTTTTCAAATGTTTGAGTGCATGCAACTCCGTAAGACTTGATTGGAATAAGGGTGGGATGAATGAGATGACAATAAAAAGATGGAAACTGTCCACTACAAATAAGCAAGTCGAAAGTATTACAGCCATTGGTTTATTTGAAACAACAAATATAAGAGGTAGAGTCAATGCTGGTTTATGTTGTGGAAGGCCCTTGAATACAATTATTTTCAGGACTGAAAAGCTGCTGTTAGTGTGGCATGACAGTGGCCACTTATTTAATTTGTCAAAGCTGAAACTCTCCTTTATTGCTTAGTGATACAGCCATTCTGGGGATGGGTGGCTTATTAATGCTGCTGATTACTAGGTCAACACAAGGCAGCTAGCAGGGATGGAGTTTGTCTTTTTAATCTGTCACCTGCCACCCAGGAGTGCTGTTTGCAGTCAGCTTGGTGTGGGTCCTACCTCGGTGCTCCTTCTGCTGCTGTTTTCTCCCTTCCCAGCTGTGCAGTGTGTTTCACTGCTGAGCAAGTAGAGAGGATATGGCAATAGGACAGAACCCAGGAAGGAACAACGTTTGCTCCCCTCCTGCTTGATGGTGCAAACCCCTTGGGACTAGAATAGGGTTGGGTGGGCAGAGAAGAGAGACTTAATGGAATGTTGCTTGGCACCAACATCATAAACAGATGTAGTAAGACTGGGTGTGAAATATTTATACACTGTTCACACAGGCCATGGTCATCAGTGTAACCATAGATTTCCATTTAATTCTTTTATCATAGTATAGAATGTCAAATAATGAATTTCCTTTCAGTTTTGGGGACTTCATCAGCCTGTATCTGATGATGAATAAACAACTGGCATTCCAGAAACAATGGGAAATAGTGCAAAGAGGTATAAACCATTTATGGAGGTATAAACCATGTAGTTTATAGGACAGTGCGACTGATATTGTGATTATTAATCTGTCCCATTCCTCCCTACCCTCTGGAACCTGAAATAAAATCTCCATCAATCATTTTCTCTCAGTACCAGGCTTGTGTTTTAACATGAAATGGCATTCAATCAATTAATTCAATCAAGCTTCCCTTAGAAACCTTCTAGCTGTCCTCTGGAAACACTAGAACATTTTCTAGGTGACAAGGGAGTATCCTACAAACGCACTATTGACACACAAAAAATATATGCGTCTCCATTAAATACGGATTTATCATTTAAGAAATAAAAGTTCTGCCAAAAGAATATTAGCAACCAGAATTCTCTTAGCTTCCCATAACCTATCTTTTATTTTCTTTTTCCAGGAAGTCCAGATAACTAGGAAATAACAAAAATGACCCCTGACTTGGGGTCCATGTACAAAAGCAGTATACCCACCTAAATTATGCTCTATACTGTACTGAATCTTACATTATTTATTAGTTGAGTAAGTTTCTATTGCCTGTGCAAGTAGGTACATAAAGTTTTATTCAACTTTTCTTCTGTAAACTAATGCAGATTTAAAAATGTCTCTCTGGTGGGTAAGGTCCCTTTGTAAAAGTAACATCTGTGTGACCCCTATATGTTTGCATGTTTATACATTCCCTCTATGACATTCCTGTCATGTTTGCTCAGTGAACAAGTAATTTGCCACTCTCATTATTTCAGGTACATGGTAGCTTGTGAAAATCAATCTTCTTTCTGCTTCATACATCACAGCCTATAACAGACACAAAGTGCATTCTGATTCTGAAAATGACAAACCTATTCTCAGAAGCTATTTTGTTTGATCTAGATGCCTAAGAAAAGAAAGAAAATGGGCACTTAGACTGGTAGAACAGGGAAACAGAATGGGAGTCACAGAGGAAATTTCCATGTACAAAGTAAAGGTCCTGTTTTTGAAAAGTGATCTTCTATCAGAGCAATATGTTAATAGCAGGAAGAACAAGTAACTGTAACTGCCATTCAAAAAACATTACTCAGAAATGGTTAAAATACCATTGGTAGATCTCTGCAAGCACAAGTACTACTGTTACATCAGTCTAATTAAATAATTATAGCCACACTATGACATTTGAGTGATACAGGCCTCATCCACTCACACCTGTTCAGCACATGCCAAACCTCTGAAATTAGGCAGTGTAGCTATCTTAGCACATATATACCTCGGTACCACTCTCAGACTCTTTATCTTAGGTGTGTTGCCACTCAGGATCTCTGTAAGCTAGCTACATTGCTTGACTGAAAGCACATGAGACGGATGTGCTTCCTGGTGGTTGTCCCATACACAGCACTGAGACAGCATATGTATCACCTAAGTGAACTACTGTGCTGTGCACAAACCTATTAGCATATGACAACTTTAGCAGGTGATTAATATATGTTTAACTTTATGCATATACTCCCATCCTATTGAAGTTAATGGAACTTATACACATTTAAAATTAAGCATTTGGTCAAGCACTGATCTAAATTGTGAATGATCTAAGTATATTCTTAAGTGCTCTTTTAAATAGGGCATAAAAGAATAAGCTTTAGTGAGAGCAAACAAATAGTAAAAGAAAAAGACATAGTATCCAAAAATTTCAAATATTGAAGTATTAAGTTTAAATAAAATATGTGAACATGGAACAACCTACAATCCATCTCTCTGTCAACATGGTAATTCATTTTCTAACAGCTGGCACAGAGGTGATATGAATAAATAAAAGTAATTATATAATTTATCTATCCCAGAATGCTAGGATGTCAAATTTGCATTTATGTTATCGCAAAATAAGTCTAACAAATGTGGTCCCTTAAATTTTCAGATTTATTAAGAAATTTAGTCACTTGACTCTTCAAGTTTAACAGGAATTTCATAGCTAAAAGCTTAGATCTACAGATGTTTAATAGTGCCAGAACCACTCTTCTGCCCATCTTACTGTAAGAGGAAAACACTCCACTACAGCTCATTTTGCAAATTTTCAATGGGCTTATTCCAGCTCAAATTCTTACTAATCTAGCTTTCAAGGTATTTAAAGGAAGGCACCACCTCTAACTTACTTTTGTATAAAAACTCAACTTCTTTCCTCCTTCCAGTCCCAAAAACCAATACCTTGGATTTAGCTGTGTCAGAGCCTTGTTACATACTAATTTTGGGCAACTCTTAACACCTGGATAGTCTGCACATTAACACCTGAAACTGGCTTTAAGCACTCTGTTCCAGGGGCCGGGACGATAACGAAAACTCACTGGCGGCAGCAGTC
>NW_017728931.1:84997513-84999629 GCF_001723895.1 Crocodylus porosus | reverse complement strand
ACATAAACCACTTTCAAAATGGCCAAAACCAGTTTAAGATAAACCTGGATGGAACAGACTTAGGTGATTTAGGTTAAATCAGTTTATCAAACTTCTGTCCCAGATCCCCTCCAGATTCAAGTTAGCTCACAGTCCCCCAGCATCCCAAGATGCATTGCACCTCCCCCTCACACACACCACTCACAGGGTGGGTAAGCTAGCCTTGGCCCAAGCTGTCTGCTCCCAGCTGAACAGGCAGGCATGCTCTAGCACCCTATGGCTTCTGGCCTGATCCACTGCACACATGTAGCTGCATTTCCAGAATCAAAAGTGAATGTCTGTTCACTTGCTTATCACTTTAATCTATGCAGCTTAGACTAACCTGAAAAAACTGAATTGATTCAGCCTTGGACTTTGTGACCGTCTGTACTTAGCCCTTAGGTGTATTTAAATTACTTGCACAAAGAATAAGGGTCAAAATCAAATAGCATTGCCCTGATATTTTATTTTTCACAGCTTCATGTTTTATCTTTTTTATATCATCATAGACTATGTGGTGTTTTCATGTTAATTCCAGGTAAACTGGTAGAATAGACAATGTTAGTGTATGCTTTTAGCAAAAAACATTAGTTATGTAAATGTTAGATATAATTATATCGTTCATTTTACCATTATTTTAGAGAAAGCAGTAAATAAACTATTACTAATGCATAGGTACAACCTGCATCTGATCAACTAAAATTTTAGGGGAAGCATTTCTTTTTTTCCTAAGCAAAAGACTTATGGTTGTGCTGATGCTGCCTTTAAAACCAATATGACACTGATGAATGGCCTTTCCTCTAAATCTCTATCAATGTTAATATCTAGTGGTTCCAGATTAACAACAGTTCTTTGTAGACACAGCTGATTGCAATTTACACCTTCATTACTTTTCTAACCAAAAGCAATAATAAAAACAAAGAGTAAAGAAAAGTACCATCCTTTCTGTCAGATCCAACTCAAAATTCAACAAAATGTAACTGTGTATTTCTCATCTCTTCTCCACACAAGTTCAGAAAGCCATATTCATTCATTACCAAATACATCCGTTGCAGAGCTCTGTTCATATATTTGCAGGGTTACATTTACTCTGCACTTTTATGAGTTTATGAACATATACAGTACAAAAGTAACATTAGCACCCCATAGCACACCCAGGCTGCTATTGCACTATACTTATAAATACTTAACATAAAGTATTACAAAATATTTAAGAATCTTCAATATTCTAACATGTTTAATTTGCCCAATGACTTTCCAAACGCTTGCAAAATAAGCTCTTGCAGTTAAGTGTTTAGCATTAGAAAGTGCTTAGGCTCCAATTCACATAATTTCCTCTGATATTATGATGCCACTTTAAACTCCCTCTTTTCCAGTTTCTGTGCTTAAGGGAGTTTTGGTTATAGGGGTACTATTTACTGACTTAATCAGCATGGCTGCAGTATTTGCCTAAATCTTACACGTGATCCTTTTGCAGACGGTTATTTAAATTTTCTTTATTTGTATCTCACTAACCCATCTAAAGCTGAACTGAAAAGAAAGGATAACGGTTCAATGGGCTTTGAACAAAATGTCTCATTGAGACCTGAATCCCTAAGTGCATTATGATTTGATGGGTTAAATACAGACACAGTCAAAAGCTTGAGGCTGAATTAATTCACTCTTTGCAGGTTAGTCTAAGCTACAAAGATTAAACCAATAAGCAAATGAGCAGACAATGAGCGGACTTTTGATTTAGGAAATGTAGCTGCATGCCTGCAGTGTTTCAAGACGGAAGCCAGAGGGTGCTACAGCATGGCTCTCTGGCATGTAGCCAGCATAGGCTGTGTGTTCGCTTCCTTTTTCTGCTGTTTCATAGTTTCATAGTTTCTAGGGTCGGAAGGGACCTGAGTAGATCATCTAGTCCGACCCCCTCCCCATGGCAGGAAATAATACTGGGGCCAGACAACTCCAGCAAGATGTTCATCCAACCTCCTCTTAAACACCTCCAGGGTAGGAGCCAGGACTACCTCTCTTGGAAGTTGGTTCCAGAACCTAGCCGCCCTGACTGTGAAGTAGCGCCTCCTGATATCTAGCCTAAACCTACCCTCTGCCAGCT
>NW_017728931.1:84967684-84996768 GCF_001723895.1 Crocodylus porosus | reverse complement strand
TAGAAGGCCACCAGGTTGGTCTGACAGGACCTGCCACTGATGAACCCATGTTGGTTGCCCCTAAGCATACAGTCCCCAGCTGGCCCCTCATGGATGTGTGCCAGCATAATTTTCTCAAACAGCTTGCCTAGGATCAAGGTAAGACTGACTGACCTATAGTTTCCTGGGTCCTCCTTCCTCCCATTTTTGAAGATTGGAACCACATTGGCCTTCTTCCAGTCCTCTGTTCTCAAGGTCTCTGGAATTTGTTGTCCACAATCACAGCAGCAGGACTCTGCAGGGTTGTTCATCATTTCCTCTTCCTGCTCCCAGGTGCCTCTGGGATTTCTAGTCCACAGTGGTACCCAGCACTAAGTAAACCAGCAGGGCAGGGCAGCTCTGTACTCAGAGGAACCTCTTCCCTGGCCCCAGATCCCAGCCGCAGTTTGCCTGGAGGAGCCAGTGATTCAGCCAGTGAAGCCAGTGAAGCCAGTGAAACAGCCCTCACTGCTCCAGCTAGGGAGCAGAGGAGTGGGGCCAGCCTGATCTCTGAAACAGATAGCACAGCCAAGGCCACAGCTGAAAAACATGCTGGGGGGCTCTGATTTAACCTGAACTCGGAAGGGGTCCGGGACAGAAGTTTCATAAACCGGTTTGACCTAAAATAGTTAAGTCTGATACTACATTTAACCAGGTTTATCTTAAACCAGTTTCAGACATTTTGAAACTGGTTTATCTGCACTAACCTTCTGTTCTTTTACAGATTTAAACCAGTTTCTGATCACTCAAACTAGTTTACGTGTAACTTCTGTCCCTAGCCATAAAGGCCATTGCAGTAGTGTAGATAAGCTTTGAAAGGAGATGCTAACATTTGCTAATCCTCTTACATATAATACATCACCAAGTCAGATTCTAATTTGTCTAAGACCAAAATATAAACAGGTCTATGATCGTATCTGTTAGTTTCATGACATTTCACTCTCCATGAAGAAAATATACAGCAAAAGCGCTGTTATCCAGCACCCATGGGAAATGGGGGGGTGCCAGATAACCAAATATGCCGGTTACCTGAGAGGTGTCTTTGCCTAGTTGGGCAAAGATGTCTCTCCTGCTGCGTCTGGTGCATCAGTGTGCTGGGGGACAGGCACCACACCACCCCTCCTCTCCCCTGGCATCAGTGTGCTAGGGAACAAGGAGGGGGGCCCTGCACAGGCTGCTTTGCCCTGGGCTGTGGCCTGAAGTGGGTCTCGGCAAAACCAGAAGTCCCCACCTTCCAGTTTCACTTTTGCTGCATCAACCGGCATGCCAGTTAGTAGAGTATTCTGGTTAGTGAAGTACCAGATAACGCTACATTTACTGTACCTATTTTTCTCTGTGACATTTTTTGTGAAGAGAATGCAGTCAGTCACCTCACTAGTCACCTGACACCAAGACACCACAATGCTGGGCTTTTTTAAAAGTGATAAAATACACTTCGGTCTCATCTGCCAATTTGAAAACTTGAAAAATATTTGTTCGTGACTGGCCGTTCGACTGCCCCTTCTTTGAATGTTACTTTACCATATCCCATTTAGACCCATCTATATGTACGACCTCTACCACTGAAACTAGTCTTAATGCCCCTTCACTTCTTTCTTCCACATTTGCTCTGCTATTCATGCTGCCCCCTACACAAGGAAACTCAGTAAACCTGATTATAAAATATAAAGTACAAAATTAAAACTAGTGATTTTTTGGCAAAGAAGTTTCCTTTCCTCTTCCAAAATCTTATAAAGACCCATAGCTTTAGACTCATCCACAAGTAGTAAGTTAATGCCACAACCAGCTGGAAATGGAATTCCAATGCCAAAAATTAATATAAAATTATATGCCTATACAATGTGGGTCCATGCATATGCATATTAAAATTAAAAGTTAAAATGATGAAATAATTATGTAGCATTTAAGTTGTCCCAAGAGACCCCACAAGTCATAATTGTGATTTGGGGTTTATTCATTACAAGAACTGATTTGCATGTTGAATTATTCCCAGGCTTATACATTACATTGAATATAATGTATAATAATAATTAAATTAAAAGTTTTAGAAAGGTGAGTCAGAGTGAAGCAAATGTCATATTCCATTTCATTTTGAATAGTTCATTTCCTGTCAAAAATTTCATCTTAACATATTCCCATGAAACATTTTGGTTGTAGTGAAATCTCATTTTCCAATCAATGGTAATGGCTACATTTAGAAGTTAAAATTACATCATCTCAAAACCACCAACGTGGACAAGTGTATGAACCACATAACCCCATATTCTTATTACAAAAACTCTGTCTTCTGTCTCCTCTTTCTTTGATTTTTATTCATTATTCTGAACTGCAGTGCCCCATCTAAATTTAGTCTGCAAGCTTTCTTAGCCAGGGACTGTCTTTGCCCATTTCTCTGAAATACGTCAAACATTTCAGGAAGCTTAAAAATAACAATCACTCAAGTCCCTCTTTGTGTTGGACAGGACACTTTAACCAGGAAATTTCAAACTCAGAAAAACTTTTTAAAATCTGCACAGCTGACAGAACTCTACCAACATGGATTACCAGTTGAAAACATGAGTTTTTTATTTAAGAAAATTGTATCTATAATTCTTATTTAACAAAAGAAACTTTAAAAAAACGAACACTGTATGGATAAAACAACCAACAGTTTATTTGTAACAAGGTATTATTGCAAAATTCATCATTTATCAATTTTGATCGGTATTTTAATTAGCATAAGTATGCTTTCTCCTATCCTTTAATATCTTTAAAATGTACTTTCTGTTGCCATTCTATAACAGTTTTAAAATGACCAGTTTTAAGATGAGAGATTTCCCTGTTGTCTTTGTGGGAACATTTGTTACTAAATTGCTTTATACTTGTCTTCTTTGAATTAAAGCCATGCTGTTGAACATGGGAGGTTGTTCAGAGACTAACACTCCTTCACCTTGTTTATAATTCACTCTCTCTTCCACACTCCTGCTTTAAACTGAAAATCTTTCTATTCTGACCAAGGAATTTTTTTACCCCTTCTAGCACTGACACTGCAGAAACCTGGCACCCAGCAAGCAGTGAAAACATATAAATGTGTAAGAGCCTTGTTTTCTTCAACAGATTACAGATAGAAAATGCAAGGTCTTTGCATTGCAGTAATTAGAGACCAAAATAAAAAATAGATTTTGAGTTTGAAAAAGAAGTAAGTTAAGGGTGAAAACTCACTGATTTTAAATTAATTTTATATTTCAAATTTTAAATAAGCATTAAAAAGGATTGCCTGTATAAATATTCACTTCCACACAACTTTAGAGGAGCAATGTTTAAAGTCTTCCACTGTTTTCAGTAATGATGATAAAGCTACATTTATCACTACAGTTCTATTGTACGATCTGCTCTAAGGAGCAACATCTGTTCTTCTGAAAACTTTTTCACATGAAACCAACACTCTGGCATACCTCTGTATGTGAACAGAACAGAACTCATTCTTCATATTTTGCTTTATTTTTTTCATTAGAATTTTATCTGCCTAAGACATATGAGTATGTCTGCCAAATATAAATGGTTGTGTACATTTTTTCTAGATGACCCCTATGCACATTGGTCACATTTTAACCTAAGGGTATGCTGAAAAATAGCAAATGGGAATATGCCAAAATTACTGAACATTTTAAGGCAAGACTCACAGTACCTTTCAAAGAATCTACGCTGCCCTAGGAACACCAGTGATCTACTGGAGCAGCTGGAAAAGAGGTGTCTGACACAAAGTTTACACCCCCATACCCAGCACATGGCCAATCTTAACATATTCCAGTAGTATCACATGGAGCAGAAGTACTCTCACTACTGTAGGAGAGTGTGGAAGACAGATAAAACCAGACTCCTTCAAGTCTTCCCATAGAACCAACACATGGTCCCACTGGCCTGTGAAATATCTCCTCCCAGCTCTGAGGACAACAAATGAAGTAGGAGGTCCTTTAGATCTGGAAGCAAGGAGAAGAAAAAGGCCAAACTGGCTAGGATAGCTTCCAAAATCTAGATGAACCTAGCATTTGGACTCATCAGCTTATTGCCTAAACATAAGTCAACTACTTTCTCCAGCTGTTGGCTAATATTGTCAGCCCTGTAGCTGTAGAGCAGAAAGTTCAAGATTCAACCGTCCAAGCGAAACTTGGGGTTTTATTTTTTTGGTTTGTTTGCTTGTTTTGGCTGGGGCATGCTTCCTCACCTCTGACATGCTGTAATAGTGTACACATTCCAGGGAAGCATGCTACATGACATAAAATGTTGCAGTCTCATCTCTCTGTGTCGTCTCACACGGCATTTTGACACCGTTCAGAATGTATATTCATCACCAGACAAAGGTGAAAAGACATGTGAATCAGAGCACTGGATTTCTTGTACTTGTCTTCACCTAAAGGACAAACATGCTGGGATCCTGTAGCAGGGTTCCCCAACCCCTGCTACTTGAGGGACTACAATTAAGTAGGCAGCTGAGCGGGGGCCAGCTGAAGAACTCCATGCAGCCAGGCAAACCCACAATGAGTTCAAGAGCAGGGAAGAAGGCAGTGGCTGGGCTTAAGCTGCAACAGCTGAGAGCAGGCTGAGGGCTTAGCTATGTGACCTGAAAGAGCAGAGCCCCAACCTACTAAAAGCCTGGCTCCTGGGGAAGGATAGGCATAGAGAAATTTTAAGGGCTAACTAGGAGGTGGTCAGGGTGCTTTGGAGAAGCACAGTCCCCAGATGTCAGGGCTGGCAGGATCAGTAGGAAGGCTGACCTCTGCACATGCTGGCAAGTCTCTTTGAAGGATTAGGTGGTAGTCAGATGAGTGTGGAAGAAACCTGTCTTTTTATTCTGTCTTCAAACTTACGGTAGTTTTTTTCTTGCAGAATTTGTTTTCTATATAATAAATCCTTTTGTTGTTTCATCTCCTTACTGATTGCTCATGGTAAAGAATGATGGCTGGGTAAATAGTCCAGGCCAAGCATTCTACAGAAGCAGGGGCTAAAACGTCTTTTCCAACCCAACGGAAATCCACCAAGAGCTGGCAGAGATTCTGGTCCTGTAGCTGTGAGGTCTGGTATAAGGACAGTGGAGCTGAGGCTTGTGGAGATAAGTTTTCCCAGAGCAAATCTTGGTCATTCCTTGGAATAAGCAGATGGGATGGGATCTGGGGGTACCCTGCAGGTAGGTTTTTGACCCATACACAGCTCTGCTACAGGACATGTTTGTAGCATGTAGTGCATTGGGGGAGGAAGAAGAAATTATAGAGGTCCCCTGTGAAACAGGGTACAGGCTTTGCATGTTAACACAATAGCAGTATACAACAGTATTTTCCGATCGTGTAGCATGCACAATAAATCAACACATTTCTTTTTACTACTATAGTTCTATATAAAGTTCTGATCTGAGAATTTTTATGAACATTTAGTCTATGTAAATTAATCACACCAGCCTTATGAGGAAAAAATATTAATTTTTTGCAGAGAGAAGTTGAAACAAAGAGAGGTGGCTGTTGTAAGTCTTGGTGCTTACCACATGCAGCTGTTTCTCCAACCAGTGGGAGCTTCAAGGTTCATCACCTCTCAAAACTATGACATAAATCCATTGTCCATAATGACACAAAAAGTCCACATTGGAACACAGATCTTCTGACTCCAAATCTGTGCTTTAACACTGTCATTCTGAACGTAACTGTCGGTGGCATAAAGGAAGGATGGCTCGGCCACCTGTCCCCAGGCTGAGAAATCCACAGCTTCCCTCTTCAATATTTTTTCCCTCTCCAATGGCCACCATTTACAATTAAAAATGTAGAACAAATTACTGCAGTTCAGTGAGTTTTTCCTTTCCACAGTGACCCTATTCGTATAACCTTGCCCTTTTAACTCCCACAAAAAATTAAAGGCACTGACTTCTCAGGCAAATTACATACCTTAATTACACTGAATATCTCCTTACTCCCCAGGAAGCCCTTACCGATGGAGAAAGGTACATTTAATATAAAGATGCTGGCTCTGTACCTGTTCTTTACAAACATGGTACAATAACTCCTGGGTTTTTGTTGTGCCCAGAATATACATTTCATCAAATTTCCCAGTGCTTTAGAATGCATAGATCCACTTGTTAAGGGTAAAAACAGAATACTGGAGGTCAAAGGATAGGAAAGGAGGTATGAAAAGGATGTTGGGCGAGTACTGATTATAGATGAATTTCAATAGATAGCTTTCACAAAATAAAAGCCATGCTTTGTTTAACTAGGACCCCTTCTTCCCTGCTGGTGGTATGAATAGTGCTAAGAGTAGAGATAAAGTGGTATAAATCAGAACCTGCTCAAACATTTTTTGTTGTTCCTTAATGTAACTTTGGCTGAGAAAATTCTCAGATGTTACCACATTTACACAGGATTGACTGTTTCTAGCAAATTTTATATTGGCATGCTTATCCATGCTTAGTGGAACAAAATATTATTTACATTCAGTTGTATTTCATTATTAAAGAGAATTTTTTACTATAGCCTTATATCAATCAGATTAATCTCAATGATGGGAGGCACAAGGCTGCCCAGGTTTCCATGTATTTTTGTTTCAGGGACAGTATATTATGCCCAGTAGTGGTTACACTTGTTATTATTTTTTATTTTTTGTTTTTTTGTTTTATTACAATTATTTGGTGCAAACTAGAACTAAGCCAAATAATGCCTATTTTGCTTTCACTTAGAACCACAGCATCTAATTTGGTAGTATATAAATCCCAGAGCTTACTGGAATTCTTTTACAGTTGTCTTAAAATGCTTCATATGTTTTCCAGGTAAAGAAAGAAAGCATTATTTCCAAATGTTCACATCTTGAAATGTACATTTCAATAAAATGGTAATTAGCCTATATGACATAGATAGGGAGATTCAGAAATAAAATAGCACCAAATTGTCAAGACTTCTGAAGATAAAGACAGAAAGGGTCATGCTATTGCCATCGTGAAATCAAGGTGTAATAAGCCAGGATTTCTACTGAACAGAACATGGACAAATACAACAATATATATGTAGTTAGAAAAACTGCTATGGTACTTTCACAATTTTGTGGCCATGAAACAGTCTGAGGGATGTAAATATTATACTGTCATCACCACCAAAACAATGACCTTGCACATGCCAGAATATTATTAAATTACATTGGTACAATACCACAACCAGAAGTTCATTAGCTCTTTGTATAATACTGTATTACTAGTTATGCAGTTTGCCACTGAGACACTCTATAATCAGTGCCTCAGTATCATGGACCATTGCAATATTGTTAACCTTCATCATTTTTTTTTGACTCTTGTAGTCCTTGATGCACATTACACTTAAGACTTGATGAACCAGTTAATCATAGATGTTTGGGTCAGAAGGGACCTTAGCAGATCATTGAGTCTGACTGCCTGCCCTGAGCAGGAAAGAGCACTGGGGTCAGACAACCTTAGCCAGGTGTCTGTCCAGCCTCCTCTTAAAGAGCCCCAAGGTAGGGGAGAGCACTAGGGGTGTGTCAAGCGGGCACTATTTGATTTGGATTCAGCCCAAATCAGGGACAGTGATTCGATTCATTGATTCGGATCACTGTCCCTGATTCAATTCAGCCAAAGATTCAATGCTGATTTGAAGGATCAGTGATTCAGACACAGACACAGCTTTAAAAGTTTTTTCTACATACCTTGAAGTACCAGGCATGGCTCATGATCACTGCGATGCTGGGGCGCATGGAGTGTCCCACAGGAGTGGGGGAGGGCCATCCAGTTGCTTGGTGGCAAACCCAGAAGTGGACCGGAAGTACTTCTGGTCCACTTCTGGGTCTGCTGGGGTGTGCACAGGGGGGCCCCCTGCACCCCCAGCTTGGTGATTGGCCACAGGGGGACTCAAGGTGTCCCCCCTAGACCCAGGAGGCACCAGTCACCAAGCCAGGGGCCATGGGGGGTGTCCCAGTATGCTCCACAGTGGACCCAGAAGTGGACAAGAAGTGCTTCTGGTCCACTTCCAGGTAGGCCACCAAACACACTAAGAAGCCCCACCACGCTTCTGTGGGACAACCCATGCACCCCAGCACCTCAGCACTCATAAACCCCTACTACCTAGAGCAGGGGTGGGCAAAATGCGGCCCACCAGGCCAGTCTATCCAGCCCATGGAGCCCATAAAAATTTTTAAAAATTAATAGTTATCTGTTCCTGGCTGCTTGTCATGCAGCCCTCGATGGTTTGCCAAAACTCGTTAAGCAGCCCTCCACCCAAAATAATTGTCCGCCCCTGACCTAGAGGTATGTAGAAAAAACTTTTAAAGCTGTCTCTATATCCAAATTGCAAAATCTTTCCAAATCAATTCAGAGGGTTCTGATTTGATTCCGAGAAATTAAAGGGACCTCTGATTCGATTCAGATTCGGAGATTCAGCCACCAAATTGGGCTGAATCTCCGCCAAGTCGAATCAGAGACTGAAGCTTCGCACAGCCCTAGAGAGTACCACGTGTCTTGGAAGCCCATTCCAGATTCTGGAAACATTTATCATAAAGAAGTTCTTCCTGATGTCCAGCCTAAAACTGCTTTCCATCAGTTTGTGGTCATTGCTCCTACTTACTCCAAGGGGTGCCCTGGTAAATGAAGCACCTCCAATTCCTTGCTGTCCCACCCCCGATAAATCTTGTTGTAAGTTATTACCCAAGTACACATTAATGCAATTAATAGCATGATAAAACAAGGAATAAGATACAAAGTTACTACACAAAAAGGTGTAATAAAACTTTGTGGCTGGTTCCTACCACAACATTAATTGAACATGTTGCCAGGCTGGGACTTCTAGCTGTAGGGTGTGCCTCCATAGCTGAGAGCCCCATCAGCTGATGGGGCACCATGCTCCCCCAACCCTGGGAGTAGTTGGCTGATGGGACTTCCAGCAGTCTTTATTTGCACATCTGCCAGGAGCCCTAAACTCTTGGAGTCTGATTATGTGAAAATTTCCCCTGTACCTATCCCTTGCTGTGGCAGGGAAATGCTTAGCTAAAAAAAAAGAAGTATGGAGGCTCAACAACCAAAAGGAATATTAAAAGAGTAATAGAGATCATTAAAAATCTCATGATTGTTAAGATAATCTCATGATTTGGAAAGCTTGAGTCAAAATTTATTTATCAGAAGATTGTCATAGAAGGTTAAGCGAAATATCACATCATATATAGTGCATGTTTCATTCAACCTGTTTCCACTGATATAGTTTGGTGCATTCTTTGCAGGAAAAGCCCTATTTTGAAACATTTAGAGTTAGCTAAGGCTACAAGCAGTCCTAACTTTTGTCTGGAAATTGTAATTTTGTTTGAACCAAGGGATGCAGTATAAATGTTCAACATTCTATTTTTTCCTATCCCTTGAACAAGGCCTTCCTATCCAGGTCAGCATTTTATATAGAAGACAAACAGACATTTATCCACATTTTGTTGTAAAAAATTCTAACTGAAAAGCCTCAGCTTTTTTCCTTGATTTTTATGAATCTCTGGCAAGAGCCCTCTACTGAGGATCCCACAGATCCCATGGGTCAAATGACAAACACTTTTTTTAAACTTATCTTTCAGCTGGTCAATATTTATTAAATGTCTCCTTCAGCTATTAAATATGGCCCCGATTTGGCAATGAGATCAATTAAGTATTAAAACTCAGGTATATGCTTTACTGATTCATGGCCCATATTCATCTTTTGTTGCTTACTATAAACAATGAATACCTGATATTTCTTTATTCTTCCTGTCAGCTTTTATATTGAAGTTATAAATAAGATGAGATGTCAACTGGATTCTACTTTACTGGCAGTCAGTAAGTCTTTTTCTGAACCCTTATTTAATGGCTTTTTTACCCTATATTTTTCTAATCTTTGCTTACAGAAGGTCCACGCTATTTTATTTGCATCATCTCTTCCTATCTTCATTTTTTTTTTTTACACTCCCTCTCTCTCTTGCTTTCCTCTTCATTCCTTTTCTATTGTGGGGGAAGACATATCACTGCCAAAGAAGTCCATGCAACATAACTAAAGATATTTACTAGTCTCAGTGTGCAGTCAAGGTAAACCTCTTGATCTACATTCTCAACACTTCAGATAAAATTTTAAGTTAATCATAAGATATTTCTTATTTTTGCCTTAAAATAATTAAGGAAGGTTATATTTTAAGTTTTATGCTTTGTCCAAATTATGTGCAGAAGCTGCAAGGAAATGCATTCCTTATAGCTACATTAACTATGATAAATTCAAGCACATCATTGTCATTCATGTCTAATTAAACTAAATGCCCAACTGGGAATATGAGAGAGACTGCATGAGGCACATAAGTGTCACGCTTGTTGAGAAGAACTTTCCTCTCCTTCAACACATATATTTTTAAATTCAAAGACAAAAGTGAAATTGAACTTTCAAGGTCAAACCAGGTTAGCCAACAAGTTAGTCTGAAACTACAGTACGAACTAGGACCAGTACTTGTCATAGGAAATCCATATTTTACCTGAAAAGTAAATGGAACAATCAAGATGTGACAGTATAAAAGTGTGTCTATAAAACAGACCAATGAGACATTTCTGAAAAAGCG
The DNA here is from genome assembly GCF_001723895.1 of Crocodylus porosus. Classification (NCBI taxonomy): domain Eukaryota; kingdom Metazoa; phylum Chordata; order Crocodylia; family Crocodylidae; genus Crocodylus; species Crocodylus porosus. The sequence continues at coordinate 84,986,181 of NW_017728931.1, read as the reverse complement.
AAGAAATCAGTTCTCAGCATTTTTTTCACCAGAACATTAGATGTGCAAATCTTGTTAACTGGAAAGCATGTGCTGCAGCCAATTCCCTGAATAATGCACCAAAAAAGTAATCCTGAACGTATGTTACCTAAAAGAGGATTTTGGCTCAGCTTCACTGATTAATTTAAATAAGATTTTTATAGGAGTTTCTAGATGATCACTTCATTTTTGTGGCTACTCCATTGTAATCACAAAAGATATGACTTGAGACTATATTGTTTTCACTGCCAAAACCAAAACCTATTAAGAGAAACCTACACAGTCTTACCTGAATGGCAGCAATAATAGTGAAGTCCTATGGACGCAGCTGTGGGACTAATTCACTAAAATACAATACCATGAAATCATAAAGTCATTTTCTACCTGTATATTTTTTCAGTTGTATTTGAGGTTCCACTTCAAGACAATATTTTAGATGATAGCAGTTGAAATTTACAGTTAGACAGATGTGGGAACAAAAGTCCACTAAAAAAGCAAATAACCTCCCAGGAAACACTTCTTTAGATATAAAATGCTACATCTTCCAATCCTGCAGTTTTATTGGACCTTAACTGCTAAACTAGAAATAGTTACTCTAGTGGAGTTGATGACCTGAGCTGTGCCTTGTCGGAAAATATCATCTATTATATCAACCTGTACATCATTAGCTACAAGGTATATGACAGCAAGAGCTGAGCAAATAAGGATAGAACAGCAGTTTAAAATCTTCAGAAACACTCTTCTTTCAATAAACATGAACAACACACACATTTAACGACAATACGCTGTTTTCAGAAAGAGACAATAAGCTCATCAAATAATTATTCTTTGTTCAGCTCTAATAACTGTGTCTGGCTAACAATAACATGAATTTTTTTCCCAAATTTGCTTTATCTCAGTAACATTTATTTTGTATGTATTTGGTAACGCCTGCCATCTCCAGCTTTGGACAAAACCTCAAATTTTGGCAGAGTTCAAATCCAAATGAGAACTTTGACCAATATTCATAAGAGCATTTAACCACCTACCTCCTATTTCTAAATAGTATTTAAACAAGGCTGGTTGAGCAAAAATATGGGTATTTATACATGTGCTCTGGGGAGGCATGGGGGAGCACTTTAATTAGTGCAGCTGTGAAAGCCATGCTAATTAAAAACACCCAGAGCATCACCCCTATCAGCATCCCCAAGCTGAAAAATAGCAGCAGGGCACTTTGAACTAAAGCTTGCCGAACAAGCTTTAGTTTAAAGTGCCTGCCACCATTTTTCAGGGGAGGGATGCTGATACACATGATGCTGGAGGCTGCTGGAGCACATTAATTTCCAGGCTCCAGCAGACTCGATTAATCTAGCTCCAACACACTGGAATTACAGTACATCAGAGCAAGCTCCCTGCACATGTATAGGAGCCCTATGATTCTAGTTCACCTAAAACTATCTTTGAATTCAAGTTAAAGTTCCCAAAAAGTTGCTTGGGAAAAAAAATAAAACCAACCTAAATTTGCTACACTGGATGGGTTAGAAAAACCGGGCACTTTTTCCCCAACAGTTCACTGATTACAGCGTGTTGGAAACCCTGGCTTAAATTTCTGTTCTGCCTGACAGCAATTGAGCTCACATCTTCTTCCTCCCAGAAGAGCATCTTAATTACTCTAATCCTCCAGGGTGGGTTACTCAACAATTCCCACAGTTGCCATGAAGGTGATGTTATCTTGTTTTTGTATCAAAACAGTTAACTATTCACTGGAGCAGGGGCTGAACACAGGTGAATCAATTCCTAGGTGAACTGATTTCCTAAAGGAGTATCCTAACTATAGAAGTATTCTCTTTGTCTCTCTTCTACTGTCTCTCTTGCTCAGTGCATATTTAAGTCTTTTATACAAGTGTGAAAAGCTGTAAGAAGAAAAGACTAGAGTAAATCACAGAAGATTTAGTCCAGGTGGTAGGGACAAATAGAGGCATGAGGGACCCAGAACTGCAATTCCCATAGGCCACAGGTGCAGCTCAGGGATAAACCATCTCATGTCAACTTGAAATGTTTTGGGAGCTTTTCAATGTTTTCTTTTCCTTCCAGTTTGTGACATGAAAAATATCAAAATATCCATGGGAGAAGAATCCTGCCGCATAGCCCAGCTGCCAAAGTCAGTTAACACCAACATTTTAATACATAGACTCTAGAGCTCTCCAGTTCTCCAAGGAAGGTTTTATACTATCCTGCATGCTATTCCAACTGCAAACAATATACTATCAGTAACCCGTCATAAATATTTACAGCAAAAAGTTTCCTTACTTTGCTCTGAATAAATATACTTCATTGGTAGAATTACTTGTAAATACTGGCCTAATGTGTCTCTGTGTGCTTTGAGCACCCATAATTAATCCCTGCTAGGTATTACAAAATCAGTCCTTAAGGAACTTGTTGTTAATGTTTCATCAGAAATTTAAAGGTACCTAATTTTATATGACACCTGAAAATATTTTGTAGTACTTGTATCCTAACAAGTGCTACTAATATAAAAACAAATGTACAGTGTATAAAATGTTCAATCTAGTACCCTAAAACAGTAACATTTGTCGGTGCACGTGAAATGACGTGACAGCTTAAAAGAGTTTAGACTGCAGTTTGTATACAATGGTTTGGATAGGGATGATCCTGCCTTAGGCAAGGGATTGGGCGAGACGACTTCTAGAAGTCCCTTCCAGCCCTATTTCTCTATGATTCTATGATCACTTGTGGAAAAACACCCTGGAAACTGTAGGATGAAGATTGTGTGGCTTTACAGCAGCTAGCTTTGAGTTTCACTTTGTGAAACTTTAGACAAACTACTGGACACTCATTTCACTTTGAAACAGATTCAATGTACTTCAGGAATGAAATGTAATTTTACTTACAACATTGAAATGTTGGTCACAACCTACTTCTCAGTTGCATCATTTTACAACCCTCTCTTCATTGGAATAGGGAGTGAAACCCAGGTGTCCCACCTCCAAAGTAAGTGTCTAAGCCATTCGCATAGCCGTTCTCTGACTCAGTTAATATTTATGTATCTTATACAAGAAGAAACAGCTCCACAGAAGGGTCTGGGAGAATGAGAGCCCCGCTTCAGCATACAAGACAGTCTGGTTATTAAGATATTGACCTGAAACATGAGAAACCTAAATTCCAATCTACTCGCTGCCTGATTCAAGTAAAAAAGTTGAGCTAAATATTTCCCTCACAGATGGTTATGGTACTGTCAGGAGAGATATAACTGCAAATCCCCTCAAATAAAGGAGAGAATTGATCCTTGGTCTTCCCTATCACTGGCAAATGCCCTGAGCTATTGAGTAAAAGCAGTGTGACACACCTCTCATTGTCCTTCAATTTCCTTTGCATTTCTTTAAAAAAAATAAAAAAAAATAAAATATCTTGAATTAAATGGGAAATGTCATTTAACATGATATTTTAGTTTTCCTTTTAGGAAGAAAAAAGTGTTTTTATTTCAAATATGTTTTACCTGGTGAAGTGAATAATCAAGAATTCATACAGCCTATTTCCAAGTTCTAGGACTGGAGTGAACCAGAAATCCTGAATATAGAGCAAGCCTTAGAACAATATGAACAACCAGCCCTGCTGATATTATCAGATCCCAGGGTCCCAGAAATGGATTACAACAAATATAGCTAGGAGCCGAAGATTAGTTAGATGATTGAGGAGGTGCGGTTCTTTTCTGAACGTGTGTAGGTTAGTACAACCTCATTTTTTCAGATGTTCCAAAAATTATCTTTTGTTTTCTGTACTAGGTCATTTGTGCATGACTTTAATTAACAACTCAGATCTAGAACCATAATATATTTCACTCCTCGTTCTAGTCAGAGTCTTACTACTAGTCTTACTACTTTAGAAAACATAGAATATGCCTACCACTGTTGAAACTGCTGGTGAAAAGTAAGCCCAGCACATCTCTTCCTATTCTCTACAATCCAGAACTGGAATACACAGATAATGACATTCTGGGGAAGCCCCCACCACTAACTGCAGTTGAGAATACTATACGATAAGTACTACCTCTGGAAGATCCTTAGCATAAAGTGGGACGCCATCACACAAAAGCCAGTGTCATCATCGATGTTAATGCCACCAGTATGACAGCATTTATTATTCAACATCAGCTGTGGTGGACATTGTGTGTGCATGCCAGATATATGCTTACCAAAACAATTGCTATACTCCCAACTCAGAAGAAATTTGATTTGCTTCATGGACACGCTCAAGGTGAACACTATGTAGTATGGCATTGATATCACAGACTGGGAAAACTAGCTTGGTACAGGGCTACATGGAGACACCTTGAGGAAAACAGTCTAACCCTGGAGGCAGAAAAATGACAGAAATGGAAAGAAAGGAAACACTGATAAATCCGTGATTTGACCCTCCCTTCAACCACCACCTGTAGCGTTTGCCAAAGAGCCTGCGGCTATAGCAGGGGTGGATAAAACATAGCCTGTGGGCCGAATCCAGCCTGCCAGGCACGTTCATCCAGACCAGGTCATCACCCAATGAATTGCACCCCACCCAGCCCTTCCACTCATGATGGCGGGAGCAAGGTACCTATGTGTACAACCCCCCACCCCCCCCGCAAATTACCCTATTGCACCTCACTCCCACCCTCATGGGGAGAGGGCTCTGCTCAGCCAGCAGCTTCTGGGTGAGGCTTCTGCTATAGCAGGAAACCGCTCACTTGAGACACCAGGTAGGGAAGCAGTAGGGCTGGTGGGGGAGGGGGTGGATTTGCAGGTGGGCAGAAGTGAAAGCGCAGCCCGGAGCCTGCACCCAGAGGCAGCGGGAACACAGAGCTCAGCTGGGCAGGGTGTGGGTATGAAGGTGACGGGTATAGGGACTCCCCACACACTTCCCCTAGGGTGAGCAGCTCCCACTACTGGCAGAAGCAGCGGACAGGGAGGTCAGGGTGCTCATGCCTGGTGCAGGCACCTGGTGAGGTATGGCTCCAGTCAGCACTGCATGGGGGGAGGAAGCGCAGCCTGCCTAGCTGCCTCTATTGCTGGGGCACTAGCAGCAGGTAAAGTCCCACAATGGAGCCTGCTGCCTCCCCTACCTCCTGCTGTGCAGGTCCCTGCACTCTGCTGGGAGTGGAGGGAGCCCTACCTACTACTTCCCCACAGAGTCCAGCATATGGCTCCCCATTGCGAGTCTGGGAGGTGCAGGTCTGTGGCGTGGAACCATCAAGGGGCAAAGTTACCTAGTGGTTCCCAACAGCTTGCCAAAACTTATTAAGCAGCCCTCCACCTGAAATAATTGCCTGCCCCGGGCTACAGGATCAGCTGTCTTAGTCATTGATGGACTCATTTACAACTCTTTATTTGACACTTGGCAGTGATCAATCCTTGACTGCAAAGGATCACAGATGACGACAATGACTTGTCTTTGAAGAAAGATGGCTACAATAACATACTCACAATCTTCTATTTTAGCAGTCTTAGCCTAACACCATTGACTGACTTCCAGAGATTAATAATAATCTCAGCACCAATAATAGATTCTAGTTAAAGAACAATAGCTTTTTCTATCCGTGTGTCACATTCACACATGCACCACAATTTTTTTCAGCCTTTCCCTGATGTGTACAAAGAGAACTAACTATATAATATAAATATAACTATAAATAGGAAAGAACAAAGTTACAGCCTCCCAGACTGTTTCACACCACTAGAATGCCATACTGTCTCACATATAAGATGAACCTAAAAAAACAGCTGCTGGAACAGCTGTGTGCATTATAGGCAAGCATATAGTAGAAGAGTTTTTCCCAGTTACAAAAACAAAAGTAAAATTAGGAAGCTACTCACAGGAGTGAGTAAGCAGGCTGTTCTCCCTATTGCTACTTACAAACTTACTACAAGGAAAGATCTTTTTTTCTTCTTTCTACTTTTCAAAAACAAATCAGGTATTATATTCTGGGATGTGTTGTATGTGAGAAAGTAGGGTATCTGGACTAGAAAATGTGGTAAGAGCTTTTTAATGCAGATTTATATAGGTGACATGTCTAAGCGAAGCAGTGACAGAATATCAAGAACTACTATTTTGGTTGTGATCTTTTCTCCAAAAATGGAAAGAAAAATTTTCCCATGTTTTGCTTAAAAGCAGAAGTAGCTTTTAATAAGGTGAGGCTTCCAAAATTGTATTTTGTAAACCTTGTGGAACAAGGAGTCTTGGGCTCCTATTACTTTAATGAAAGAAAAGGCAGCAGTCATCCCCCTCCCACCCCCAACTGGAAGCCTCTTCCTGCCACAGCTTTCGGGCTGCTCCAGTACCACATGGCTGCATCGCTGGACTGCAGGAGCATGGGGCCCATGCTGGTACCCAAGGGCAAGAAGTGGGAGGGTGGATGGGTGTCCATCCATGCAATGAGGGAATGGGAGAGAGAGAAACAGAGAGCAATGCAGGATGGGGGGAGAGACAGGGAGAGAAGGACTATGTGTGAGAGAATCTGTGCATGTCTGTGAAAGATAGAGAGTATGAGAGACTCTGTGTGTGTGAAAGAGAGAGAAAGACTGTCTGTGTGCATGTGTGTCTGAGTGTGTGTGGGGGGAGAGAGCACCTGCAGTGAGGGAGGGAGAAAGTGTGTGTGTGTATGTGTTCATAGGGAGAGTCCCACGTGCAAACCCCATCATACACATGCACCTATATTCCCTTCATACTGCCATAAATGCAGACCCACACCTCCTCACATACCCCAGCCACCCTTCCCACACACATAGCCCCCCAAAAACCCCATACCCACCCACAGCCTACATATCCACACACTCCCACATGCTCCCTTAACCCCCACCATCCCTACACTCCCACACACTAACAGCCCCCCACAAACCTGTCCTCATGCCCCCCACCCTCCCACAACATACAAGAGTAAGACTTCATTTTAAGCTATTGTGCAATCACCTCTATGTACACTACACAAACACATGTAAATCAGGACAAAAATATTTTTTGAAATCAAATTCATTATGTTATAGATGTTCAATTTTTAGAATATAAAAATGAGATGGCAAAACCCCTTGCTGAAAGGAGTATTTATGGGGGCAAGGGGGGAGACTTCTGGTGGCAAAAGTCAGGGGTTAGGATGTAGGACTTCCAGTCCCAAGATGATGACCAGGGGGCAGGACACCTGTCGAGGGATGGCGCTACTAATGTGGCCCTCAACAGCTTGCCAAAACTCAGTAAGCAGCCCTCCCAAAATAATTGCCCGCCCCGGCCTAGTTCCTGCAGCAGGGAGGCTGCTAGAGCAGCCTTCACGCTTAATGAGAAACCTCTGCTCAGCTGTAAACACCACCTGGCCAGAAGGGGCAAGGCTTAAGCCTAGGGCCTGAGCCAGATTAGGAGGCTGGCCCAGCAAGCTGCAAAGTGAGAAGCTCCTGGCCATGGACTACAGGAAGGGAGTCTGCTGATCCCTGTGTAGCAACCCCCCCCTCCCATTTTTCTTTTTTAATACATACATATATACATACATACATATATGATAGATATGCATTCCCTTCCCCAATTATTTCTGGCTTTTCTTTCTCTCCCTTTCTGTCCCCTATAGAAAAGCATAAGTGAGCTCAGACTTAAGATAAGCTTTAACATTTTTATTTTTGTAGCAAGTTTTTGGTTTTGGATATCCACTGGTTTATACTGTATTATTATTAGGCTTGTATTGATTATTACTGTTGTATATTGTATTATTATCATTTTCATATAGATTTTTATTGTTTCATATGGCTATTGTACGGTTTAGGCCTCTGTTTGTAAGTGTACCAAAGTCATGTCAAGTTTCCATTTTGTATGTCAAGTCTCCATCTTTTGTCCTCTGCCCTGGCATCCCCTGTGTCACAACTGTATGACTCACATGTAAATTGGTTCCCAGATGAATGAGAATTATTGGATATAACTGAGCTACAATGGTAGCAGGCCTCTACTGAATGGCCTGCAATGATTGGGCCATCACCTCACATTGATTCATCCAGGAACCATGGACCTCACCCAGGAACAGAGACAAGAACCCAGCATTTGAAAGACAAAAGACCCTGCAGAATCAGCAACTCTACCATTGTACCCCACCATTATAGACACCCAAAACTGCACATCCCTGCATGGAGCACACATGCTCAGTACACCAGGGGCTGAGCCTTGCCTGACCATGCCTCCTGTCACTAGGGTCACACAAGGTCTGCCCCTATAAAAAGGGGCAGTGAAGACAGACCCAATGGTATGCCCTCTCCACCTGGACCAGCACCATGCCACACCACCTATCCACCCAGAGGCCCTGCCAGCAACCCCGCTCTGGACAACACCTACTGGACAAGGACCCCTTTCCATCCTAGATAGGTAGCTATCACCCCCCACCCCCTCTTCAACCAAGGACTTGGACTCTGCTTCTCTTCCCTACCTAGACTCCAGCCCTTCCACTGAGTCTCTTTCTCCTGCTGCCATTGTGAGTGTGTGTGTGTGAACCAATATCTTCATGGGGCTGTGTAGTGTGTTGTCTGTTTCATAAAACTGTTATTTGGACTCCTAATTTGGGTTTTTGTTTACTATGGTTTGGCCCTGCTCCAATCTCTGCTCCTCACCCCTCTAACTTCTGTCTCATTTCTCCCTCTCCTGCTTCTGGCTCACTGCCACCTCCAACACCTGTCCTGAGCTCCTCTCTGCCTCCAACCCCCCTGTTTCTTTGCCATTGTCTTATCCCCACTGCCTTTTCCTTTTCCCCTGAGCAACCACGTTTCTGCCTCAGTTTCTTTCCTGGCTGTCTCCTCCTTGCCACCACTTATCTTTCCTCCTCCCCAATATCTCAGCCATCTGCCTCAGTTTCTAGCCCCAGTCTGCCTTAAGTAAACCCAAGCCCCAGTTCCTCAGCCAGCCTCTCTGTAGTCTACCAGTTCTAATCCCAGTTCTGACAACTTTCACTCCCTACACTTCAACCCTCTCTCTCTCACCTGAACCTTCCCCCAGGTATCCCAAGCACATACATACACACTGTACCATCCAAATTAGGAACTCACCTGTGTGTATGTATAGGTGTGGGGTGTATATATATATATGGCATTGTGTGCATGATATGTGAATTAGTGATCTGTGTCTAACTTTTGGGGTGTACAGGGTATGTGTTTGAATTGGTGATAGGCATGCATGTGCCTAGGTTGGTTTGGATGTGTATACGCCTGAGCTGGTAGTGTGTGTGTAAGCACCTAATTGATTTGTGTTTGTATGTGCAATTGTGTCATACCCTCCTGTCTAACAGCACAATATTGAGATCCAGAGAGCTGACCTGATCCCACAGGCCTACACCTGGAATCCCCTAAGGATACAGGTACAGTGCTGAAAGCTTGCTATCAGGGAGATATAACCCAGGGCAAGAAGAGGTAGGGCTGCTCTGACAGTAAGCTACTGTTTATGTTTGGACTCAACGCAGGTTTAGTTTATGTTACAGCCAATCTGCTTATTCATTTGTTACAGATTAATCTTGTAGTTTGGGACTATCAGGGGTTGGAGAAGGTCCCAACAGTGCCTGAGGGCATGTGGGTGTCCTTATCCCACCAGGGGTTAGGACCCCAGGACACAGTGAGATTTGGCCCAAAAGCAGATGGCAGACAGGAGGGACAAGATTTCCTAGATCAGGCTGGGCCAGGAGGCCCAGGCAGAGAGAATCAAGGGAGGCTTGGTGCCCAGAGCAGAGCAAGAACAGGACCAGGGGTCAGAAATACTGAGCCAAAGTAGGCTCAGTGGCCAAAGCAGGGTAAGGATAGGGCCAATGGTCCAAAAAGGACTGATACCAGAGCCAGGGAGCTCAGGATCCAAGAAGAGACAGGGGCTATAATCCAGAAGTTCAGTCCAGTACAATAAACTGGAGCTAGAGGGCCCAGCAAAAGAAAACAAGTGAGGCCAAGGCCCTGACAAGGGAACAATTACACAGTAACACCTGTGAGGTATGGGCATACCGTAAAGGGGCAGATGGAGTCACATAACACCTCTTAAGGCTTCAAGGTGCCCTGGGGGTGGCACAGGTGGTCAGGAGGACCCACTTGTAGGCCTCACTGGAGCATTGATCAATATATGCTGCTCACACAAAGGCTTTGCTAAAGCATTGGCCAAAGTAGGCCTCACCGGCAAGCCTCACCAATACATGAACTCCTTGCATAAACAAAACTTGGCAGGCTTACATGGCAAAAGATGGAAGGGAAAGATGATGCTACAAGGTAGGATAGTCCAGTACCAGGATGATAGGGCTAGAACAGTCCACTAATATATTAGAATGTAGAAAAAGCCCATGGTACAGGATGGCTTGAGATGTTCAAAATACAGATAGAATACAATACGTAATTTGTTTTAATTATTATATAAAAGTAGAATTGGAAATCCAGGGAACTTTATAGTGGCCTGGGGGAGCCCACGTGGTGTTGTGCCAACTACCTTGACACAGGTACAAATAATCTTAGCTCTTGGTCTGATGTACTCATTAGGCCAAAGCATGGATTTTTGCTGGGATCTCTTGACCCTAGATGACTTCCTGCCCCTGGGGCAGGGGCTGAACTTGATGATCTTCCAAGGTCCCTTCCAGCCCTAATGTCTATGAAATCTATGAAATGTTAGGGCTGTGCTTGTAGACAATAACCCTGGCTGAATCTTTGCCACCATACCAAACCTGTGGTCATTCTTTAAGACAGGATTAGAGTTGTGATCTCCTGACTGTGATTTTGCTGTCACTGCAGTTCCTGAAATTTCAACACTGACAGCACATCAATAACACCCATGAGGACAGCAGCAATGATAACCTCAGAAAACACCACTTTGCCTAAGAGGTGCAGAACTGAGACCAGAGCAGGGTCCAAGAAGGACCTGCTGGCAGCTAAAAGAACTGGGGCTCATTCTAGGACCTTTAGACAGCCTCCCTTCCATTAAAACAATTGCATCAAAGGTGTGGTGGGCAAGTAAGAATAGGAGGGCACCCTAGAGCTGGAGCAGGGTGGGGGTTGCATGACCACCAGGGGGAGAAGAGAAGACTAAGGGTGCATTTAATAACAGCCTTCAACTATCTAAAAGGTAAAGCTGGACTGTTCTCAGTGGTGACAGATGACAGAAAAAGGAACGATGGTCTCAAGTTGCAGCAAGTAAAACTTAAGTTGGATATCAGGAAAAGTTTCTCAGCAGGAGAGTGGTAAAGCACTGGAACAGGTTATCCAGAGAGGTAGTGAAATCTCCATCCTTGGAAGTTTTTAAGGCCTAGCTAGACAAAGCCTTGGCTAAGGTGATATAATTGGGGATGGTCCTGCTTTGAGCAAGGGGGTGGCCTACATGACCACTTGGGGTCCCTTCCAACTCTAATTTTCTACAATGATATATAATGATACAAAAAAGAGATAAAATGAAGCAATGTTTATGCCATGTGGCCCCAAATGTTTATGCTATTTATGCCCCATGGCCCGAGAGCCCCCCGCAGCCCCTGCTACAGTCAGTGAGTGCGGGACTTTTTTTTTTTTTTTTTTTTTTTTTAAGTGCAGCGGGGCTAGGCCAGGAGGGGATGGGGCCAGGCAGGGAGCCATGGGGCCTTTTCCCTTGGCTGCCCAGGCTGTGCTCACCACGGGCTACGCCCAAGCAGACTGCTGAAACAATATTGCTGGGAAAGGATCTAATAACCTTTAGAAGCCTACCTGAGACTGTGACATTGGTATTATCTGCATAAAGCAAGGCAGGGATAGAAATCATTCAATAATGTGGGTACATGGAACTAATTCCCTGTTAACACATTTTATAAATCATTCAGAAATAGATTTAAAAATTAGTGGAGCAAGAAAACATCTTTGTTACACCCCTGTCTTGAGATACTAGTGAACAGGGCACCACCAATTCCATAGTGCACCCTAGAACCTGGATTTGAATAGTAAACATATAATATGAGTATACAGAAGCAGCTTGGAGAAGTGGTTGTCTATGCTACTGTGCACTGAGATCATAAACTACTTTTCATTTTTTTTTTAGAAACTAAAATTAGAGGTTCATTACTTAAGTTCCAAGCATACAAACAAGCATTAGATTGTTACATGATTTTAACTTTTGAAAGAGAATTGTTAAATTATGTGGATATTTTCCCTGTTTCTTCAAAATCCAAACCAAAAAAAGTAGAAATAAAAAATGTACAATCAATGACCAAAGAAAGTTCAAAGATGTGAAATAAAAATTGATTCACAGAAAATTTCAATGACAAAGAAAACTGAGTTTAATTCTATATTGTAAAAGTATGGTGTTGTAAAAACCTTTTAAGAATTATCAACTTAATACTCATCCAATAATACATGCCAAGAATGATTAGAAATATTTCCAAATGTCATTCCCAGGAATACTGTTTTGCTTTCAATAGAAAATCATGAAAAAGCAGCTGCCTTTAACATAGTTCATCAGAAAAAAAATAATCAACAAGCTATATTTCATCAAAAATCACTGGACCAAAATGCCATTATAATCCACAAATCAAGGAAATAATTTATCTGCCTATTTATGAGTTTATGAATGCCTTACCAAGCAGCTGATGTTCTGTGCTATACCAATTTTAAAATCCATTCAATGTATCAGCAACTCTGAGTCTTGAAAAATACTCACTGTCATTAAAGAAAGTATTTAAGCTTGTAAAAACCTCTATTTAAAAAATAAACAAAAATATTAAATTCCTTGCAACACCCCATGTAATATTTATTAGAGGCAGCAGTAGAGCTCTACAAGAACATTTCTTCAGTAAAGATTCTTCAAAAAACATGTTTATGAAAAAGTGAGAAGCCAAGTTATCACCCACATTGCAAAGAATTTGAAGCCATACATAATTTGGTGCCTATATGGCCCCATTACTGCAGTTTGACTGCTCAGAAGCAACAGGACTAAAAATGGCTCAGAATGTGTACATCCTATAAACACGACAGACCAAAACCTTTGTTCTACTTTTCCTGAATGGATTAAAGACTGAAATGAGATTAACAAGACCACAGTGCTGAAGCAAAACATGATGTCACAAAGCAATACTTCTCTTCAAATCAGAAGATGACCAAACTCTGCAGGATTCTTTATATTTAAGTTTCAGCTGTTTATCCTTTGGTTGGCAGGTTACGCTTGTTTTTGACATAAAAGACTAGGAGACCATCATTTTCAGAAAAGACAATCTCTTTCACTGTCTGAAAAAAATACTAAGACTTCAGAGTGTTTAACAACCAACAAAACAGAGAAAAGAAACACAGGGAATATTTTATTACTTCCAAAATAACTTCATTCTCTTTATTTTTCTGTGACAGAACATAAGTGCTGTCAGTTTCATCAAAGAAAAACATCATCCTAAACTTTTATTCAAACAACAGGATTTTTCTTTACTTTTACAGTCAGATCTCTATGTGTGTGTAAGATAATGGAGCTCCAGAATTATGAGCTCAAGCTTCTCTAAATTTCCACCCAGCTGCAAAATTGGGGGTGATTTGAGCTAGGGAGTCAGAGGTGGCTGGCACTGATGATAGCCACATTAATTCCTTGTTTGATGCCAGTTACAGAAACAGATTTGCCTTAACCACGCCAGCTTGCTCGGCTATTGGGCTTGAGCAGAACTTTGACATTTGCATGTATCATAAAACTGATCCAGAAAACAGAGAATTTAAAACAAATTTTTAGATACCTTATCATGGCAATCACACAGGCTCAAGTACTTCTCAGAATAGGTCATCTAGACTGTGGGGAAGAAACTTTAGCTTTTGCTAATCTAATCATTTCTTTCAGATACATCTCATAGTTTAATATTAATAATCTGAAGTCCTAACATACTAAGCACATAAGAAATGCCACACTGAGTCAGGTCCATCTAGCCCAGTACTCTGTCTCCAGCAGTGGCAGAAACAAATACCATAAAGCGAGAGCATTGAATCAAATCTCTCTAAAGTAATTCATCTTCTATTCAATATCCTCCCTGGCATCCACTGTTATTGGCTTAGAGAAACCTGAGGAAATGTCTCCAACCATTCTATTCAAGAGTCATTAATAGATCTATCAGCCATTAATTTATCCAGTCCCTTTTTTAACATAGCTTTTCTATCTGCCTCCACCATCTCCTGTGACAATTAATTCCATGTTTAAGTCAACTATGTGTTACATAAAAAGTTCTCATTAGTTTTAGGCCAACTAACTGTATAGGTTAGTAGGCCAACTACTTCCTTGTGCTCTGACCTTACAACCCTCCTTGTGAAGACAGCAGAAGCCCTCATCCCTTCTAAGAAAGGCAAGAATATCAATGTGATGTAGTAGCCTGCATGAAACTTGGAGGGAGAAGCAAAGATTGCAAAAGGGAAAAGTTTGGAGTAGGCACAAAAAAAAATCAGTCTCTGAGCAGATTGCTGAAAGGCCAGCTATGGCTGCATTATCTCCACAAATAATTCTCTTAACATCCACTGTAATTTTAGAAACAAACGATTACCGTCTACCTAATAATGAACAAGATAGCAGGGGTCAGTTGAGTGAGACTGACAGCAAGGAAAAAAGTATGAAAAAAAGAGGCTAGAAACAGAGTAGCAGGTATGGAAACTGGCAGTTTGGCACCTCACTAGGTAAGCTGCTGTCTGGGAAGATTTTGTGAGACCAGAAAAGAGCAGTAGCGGACTGGAGTAAGAGAAGCCACTGGAAGTTTGGCAGAGAAGCAGGAGCAGACTAGGACTTCAGGAGTTCCAAAAAACAAAAGAAGCACACAACTGTAACTAAAAGTGAGGGCAAACAAACGTCCTTATAAGGCAGATTAAGACAGAGGACTCAAGAGGGCATCAAAATGAAATTGCTACATGTGGCAAGTGTACAGGAGGGAAGAGTTTGGAGTAGGTCCCAGGAAGACTCTAGCCTCTGGCATGGCTGACCTGGTTGTAACTCAGCCTCTCTCTAAAGTGCTCTCAGAAAAGTGCCAGGTTAGTTTTAGAAACAAATCTTCCACCTGGTCTTGCCCAGGATTTGGTATACAAAATGCATGGGACAATCCTCTTCTACCTAGACGTGACAGCGATATTCCCCTCCCTGAGGAAGCGGCAACAATGAGCTCCACCTCTACTTACCCTATTTATCAGGACGAATCTTTTATGGAATATGCTCATTCCCACTGCCCTCTTCTTTTTCTGTTGTACACACAGTCCTGTGCTGAGGGAGTGAGAGTGAAAAGTCTCAAAGCAGTTATGTTGGAAGTTAACACCCAGGCTAAGTACAGACAGTCAAAAAGCCTGAAGCCAAACTCAATCTTTGCAGGTTATTCTAAACTGTGTAGATTGAACCAATAAGCAAGCGATCAGACATTCACTTTTAATTCCAGAAATGCAGCCTCATGCCTGCAATGGCCCAGGCCACAAGCCAAGGGAGCTGGAGGAGACAGCTTGGCCCAAGGCCACTCTGCCCACCCTGCAAGCAGGGGTTTGAGGGGAAAATGCAAAGTATCATGGGATGCTGGGGGGACTGTGACATAACTTGAATTTGGATGGGAACTGTGACAGAAGTTCAATAACTAAATCAATAAAGTCTGATACCACATCCATCCAGGTTTATCATAAACCACTTTTAGCCATTCTGAAAGCAGTTTATGTGTGCTGAACTTCTGGTGTGTTTCAGAATTGAAGCAGTTTCCCATCACTTATACTGGCTTATGTGCAATTTCTGTCCCTACCCCCAAAGTAAATCATGAAGAAGTTCTCTCAGGTGGATGCTGACAACATTTATGTTACATTTTCCACTACATCTTCAGCTAGAATGAAAGCTGTGATTCCTTGACTCCTGGTGTTGGAGCCCAAGATACAGGCCTGTTGTACTTCATGTTTACCTGGGCCTGAGCAGGATCACAGGGCTGGCTGTTCAAAAAGCCTTGCTTATGTAGCAACTGTTTGCCTATTGCCATAGCCAGGAAAAATGAACTTCGTATTAATACAATAAGGCTTATTATATAGAATCATTAAAGGAATTAAAATAAAAATTTCATTCTCCTAATCTGAAATGCTGACTTTTCCACTGCTTTAAACTTCCTCGTTGAAAATCTATTTTGATAAGATTTTTAGGACTGTCAGGAGTTTTGTTTTCATTGATAACCAGATGGCAGCTTTTTGTTTGAGGTTTCGTCGTTGTTTGTAGGAGTTTAGGGGTTTTTGTTTTTAATTGGTGCGACAACCATTTTATCTTGCTACTATTGTATTTTAGCACATTTAATTGCTAAGTTCATAGAAAACAGACACAAAGCCTTCCCAAGCAGATGGTGGAAGTTGTTTTTAAAACAGTAGTGAGATTTCTTTTCCAGAATGTTTGCATAGCTTTATTGGGTCTGTTCTCTGTTCAGCACATATGCATAACTGAAATCAGCTCATGGGAGTGTGCATGTAACAGTGCAGTTAGGACCCAAATCTGCAAGGTACTGAGCACTCTAGCCCAGCTCTCCCCAGTGGAACTCATTAGATCAAACACTTATTTAAGAGCATTCTTCAATTAGGACCAGATTCTGAGCACCCAGCAGAAGCAGGGCCCTAAAAAAGTATACCCATGTTATTCATCTTGGTAGCTTCTCTTAGTAATTTTAAGTATGAGGAATGTATAAAAAGATAACTTTGGGAGCTAAAATGCTAATTCAGATGAACCCCTTCAATTCCATTCTCCTCAGAAAATATGGTCAAATGAAACTCAACTGTTAATAAAGTGGGTGATTTAGCAAGAGAAGACAAAGACCAGACAAATGGCTAAAACACATTATATGCATAAAAGTTATTGTGCATAAAGGAATTTATGTATTGTGGACTTTCCAATACAGATGCAATACTGAGACCACATTTGACAGAAAGCAGATTTTGACATCAGGAAGAACTTCTTCACGATAAGGGTTACCAGAGCCTGGAATGGGCTTCCAAGGGACGTGGTGCTCGCCCTACCTTGGAGGTCTTTAAGAAAAGGCTGGACAAACACCTGGCTGGGGTCATCTGACCCCAACACTCTTTCCTGCCTAGTGCAGGTGGTTGGACTCAATGATTTACTGAGGTAACCCCCAAAAATCTATTACAATAAAGAGATATAACTATTTTATCAGTATCAAATGATACCAGTGTATGCTGTTATGATATAACTATTTCATCTGTATGCTTCTGTAGCAAATATAGCTTTAACAAAACTGTTGCAACTTTAACCATTTAATTCATGGTCAAAGTTACAGTGATTTAGTTAACTGATATTGCTACAGGAACATCCAGGTGTAAGAGTTGGATCATTATCAGAGATCCTGGTTTCCTCTGATCAAAAAATCACAACTTCTCTGATAAAAATCTTATCTGCAGTTAAAATGAAACCTCTCTCTCGCTCTCCCTCCCCCACTCTCAATTGAACACAATGTTTTATTGATATATTTACAATTTTAAAGCAATTTGGAAGCCTACCAGTGCCTCAATCACTACAATAAAATAAAATGTAAATACCTATACATTTTGTGATCACCTAATAAAAAAACAAAAATTACCTATGTGATTTTTGGGTTTTTATTATGGAAAATCAGAGCTTCCCCTCCCCCCCCTTAGCTTACAGAACACAAGTCCAGGCCCCTTTGCAGCAGTGTCTGAGTCCTGGCTGCTGCCCATGAGAAACGGCAGCTGCTGCAACATAGCAGAGCACAGAGCCTAGTTCCCCCTACCCTGAGGGCAGCATAGCCAGAGTGGAGCCCATGGGGGTTGGGGGTGAGCTGCCTACTATGGGCTCAGGTGCCAGGGGCCAGCTTTCCACCACTGCATGCATTCCTGGAGGGGGCAGGGGGACCCATGCCCCCCAGATCTGTGCACAGGGCAGGCGTGGGTGCAGACTGCCCACTAAGGGCTCAGGCTCCCTGCCCTGCTGCCCTCCCCAAGGGCCTCCACAGCCAGTGAATGGGACATGGCATGGCAGGGCAGAGTGGTGAAGCTCCTTGCCACTTCAAGCTCCACGTTGCCCTGGCAACACTCCTGCCTGCCCTGCAGTAGTTAAAGAGTGCATTTATCCACTGTAGCAGGCCAGTAGGAGGTGCTCCTGTGTTGAGCCGCCCACCTCCCTGCGCCCGACCACCTTCCAGGCTCTGAATGCCTCCCTAGGGGTGCCTTATGCTCGGCCAACCCCTCTCCCGGAGCACACTCGCTAGCCTGGGGGTAACGTAGCTGCCACCACCCCGAGAATGGACTCACTCTCGGCCGTGTCCTCGTGGAAACACAGGCCTAATAGTCCGACAGGTACTCGACCCCGTATAGGCACTTGGGGCACTTCCCCAAGTCAGGGGGCAAAAAGTAAAGTCTCCCTTAGTCCGCAGACCTAAGGGGTCTCCTAGGCATAATTTAGACCCACCCCTCAATAAGTCTCGCACACCAGTCAAAAAGGAGAACTTTATTGATTACAAGGGGTAGGGTAAACTAGGGTACAGGATTGAGCAATATCTTAGAAATCCTAAAGAGCAAACAGTG
>NW_017728931.1:84930986-84967404 GCF_001723895.1 Crocodylus porosus | reverse complement strand
GGGGAGAAACCAAGGTGGCTTTCTGCCACATCCACAGCTTCTGGAAGTTTCTGCCATGACTGGGACAACCCTGGGACACAGGATCTAGGCAGGGCAGCACTGCACTGAGCAGTGTATCTGGGGTGCAGGGGACAAGAAGAGCTAATGGAATGGTGCTCCCCATGCCCCATCCCCAGGAAGCCTTTGCCAGAGCCGATATAGTCCTGGACCCAATTTGTATGCATCAGCAGGGGAGGCAGGGCAGGGGGCAAATGGAGCACCAGGTTTGGCTCCCAGGACCTAGGGATAGATGTTCCAAAAGCCTGAGCCTGAACTGATTCAATCTTTGCAGGTTTGTCTAACCTGGCAAGCCTAAACTGATTTATAATCGCACAGACATCCCAGAAATGCTAGCACATGCCTGTAGTGGCTCAGGCTAGAAGCTGGGAGGAGCTAGAGCAGCCCTCCCTCCTTTCTATAGTGCTGAGCTGAGCCCCAGCAGGATGCTCTGATTAGTGAGGGCCACCCCACCACCCAGCAGGCAGTTGATAATACAGTGTTTATCACCCCATACTCAGTATTTATCACCCTATCAGAAAACAAGGTCTCACTCATTAGTTCAAGCTCTTCTTAAACAGCTTTTCCAAGGAAGATACCATAGCCAGCATGTGGTATGCTAGCTAATGCTGAGAGGTGCCTGTGTAAGGCAGAGGGGAGGGAGGAATCCCTGCTTAGCAGGGAGTGGGGAGGGGAGGTGGGGAAGCCAGACAAGAGCCTGCAGTCTGCCAAGCTCCAGTCAGGTAGCAGGGGAAGGAGCCAGCTCTGCTGTGGAGCAGAGAGCCCAGCCCAGGGAGCATGCTTGGATGCTGATTTAACTTAAACCAGCAAGGGGTCTCAGACAGACATTGCATAACCCAGTTGGACCCAAATCAGTTAAGTCTGATACTATATTCAACCAGGTTTATCTCAAACCAGTTCAGGCATTTTCAAACTGATTTATGTACGCTGAACATCTGTTCTTTTACAGGGTTAAACCAGTTTCTGATCACTTCAAACAGTTTATATGTAATGTCTTTCCCTAGCCAGAGAGACCAGTCACAGGGTTGTTGCTGTCAGAGCAGAGCTGATGCTGCTACAGCAGTGACAGCAGTAGCCCAGCCCATCCCATCCTTCCACTCATCCACATCCCACCCCACTCTGGTCTACAGTGACCTGGATACGCCTATGCCACCCACCAGCCCAGGAACTCGGTGAATTTCATATGCCTCTGAACTCAGGTGAAATAAGAAGAAAATAAGGCAAACCATAGATCCCTTACCAAATATAGAGAAGGAGCTAATGATGAATAATATGGAGCAGCTTTCACTTCAGTCTTAACAAAAAAGGTCAATTGTTAGATAACGAGCACAATCAGCAACAAGGCCAGAGTATATAAGGACTCAGCAGAGAGCAGAGAAGGAGCACGCTAGAAATTACCTAGATAAGCTGAATGTCTTCAAATCAGCAGGACTTGATGAGATTCATCCAAGAGTATTCAAGGGACTGGCTGATATAATTGCAAAGCCATTGGTTATTATCTTTGACAACTCATGGAAGTCAGATAAGGGCCTAAAACCTGGGAAAGAACATAAAAGTACCCATCTTTACAGAAATGAAAAAGGACCCAGAAAATTACAGACCTGTCTGTCTACTTTTCATATCTGGAAAGATGCTGGAGCATATTATCAAACAATTGATTTGAATCACGGAGAAAATAACAAAGTGATAAGTAACAGACAACATAGTTTTGTCAAGTGCAAGTCATGACTAGCCAACCTAATTCCATTTTATGACAAGGTGGTGGGTTCTGTGAATGACAGAATATCTGTGAAAATGATATACCTGGATTTTAAGAAGGCTTCTGACATGTCTCCTATGACATTCTCATAAGTATGGTAAGGAAATACAGTCAAAATGAAACTACTGTAAGACAGATAATTGCTTGGATCATCATTCTCAAATAGACTAGGTGGTTGAGAGTGGTATAGGCTTTCATAGCAACAGCCTGCTTCATCATATGTTAGCATCTGATGAAGTGGGCTGTCACCTACGAAAACTTATGGCTCTCTTAGGTGCAACCCTGCCCTGACTTCTGTCTGATTTCACATTAACTTGGCTAAATACCTCTCCCATGCTTAAAGAGTGATCATTAGTGGCTCAGTGTCAGACTGGGCGGAGGTATGGAATTGCTATATTTAAACAAATGCAAGTTGACTTTGAAGTTAGGATGACCCTCCACTAATTAGATCCTAACATGAAAAAATTATACATTTGTTATAATGTTATAATTATGCATCAGACCTTGCCAGGCTGTTCTTGTATGGCTGTATCAGGTCCAGGCCCTGATTGGCTGCATCACCTCCAGCTGGGCTGTTTCCATGAGGCTAGATCAGGCCCCAGCTGACCTAGCATCATGCTCCAGATGGACCTAGCATCACTCATCCGCCCTATGAGCTGAAAAGCGTATAGGCACTGCAGCCTTAGTTCATAAGCAATGACACCCAAGTGAGGCAGAAGACATTTTAGTGGAAAGGTTTAGAATTCAAAACAACCTAGATAAATTTGAAAAAATGGTCTGAAATAAATAGGATGAAATTAAAAAAAAAGACAAGCATTTAGGAAAGAATAATTAAATGTACAAATAAAATGTGGAAACTACTCAGTAGCTGCATTGCTGCAGAAAAGGACTTCAAGGTTATAGTGCTAGGAAGATTAATATGAGTTAATAGTGTAATATTCCAAAAAGGCTAGTAGCATACTGAAACACATTAACAGGAGTATCATGTGCAAGTCAGGATGATTCTTCCACTATATTCAGCACTGGTAAGGAGTGCTGTGTCAACTTCAAAAATCATGAGGGCAACCAGAAACACTCCAGAGGAAGCAACAGAAATATGAGGTCTTGAACATTGCATATTAAGACATTTTGGAAAAACTGGAATTATAGAATCTAGATAAGGGAAGACCTGAGGGAGGGATTTGATAACAGCTTTGTTATAAAGTGGATACCAATCTATTATTCCCCGTGTTCACAGAGGACAGGACAAGAAGTAACAGGCTTAAATTGCAACAAGAGAGAATTAAGATGCATAGTAGGAATATTTTTCTAACTGTGAGAGTAGTACTGGAACAGATTACCTAGAGAGGTTGTGAATCTCTGTCACTGGAAAATGTTAAGTCCAGTTTAGACAAATGTTCATTTGGAGTACTGTAATTTAGACAGGGACAATCCTGCCTTGTGAAGGGAACTGAAATAGATGATTTCCTGAGTTGCCTTCCAGCTACATGGGTGCTTACACACGTTACATTTTTCACATGGTCAGGCCCATTGCCGATGTGTAGGGGGTGCACATGGATCCCCTGAGCTTGGCGATGAACCCCCTGCAAAAAGCACTGCTGACACCTGTGGGGCAGGGGGGTATCATTGCTCATCACATTGGTGACCACTAACCCAGCCATATCCCCAGGGAGGAAAGGAGAGGAAGGAGGGAGCAGCAAAGAGTTACTGGCTGCTTTGCCTGGCCAGAGCTGGACAGGTGGAAGTGGGGTGGAACAGAGCCCACCCCCCCCACCCAGCTACTTCAGCTTCAGTACTGGGGGGACCTAAGCAGCTGCTATCCAGAGGCCCACGTGGGGCAGAGGGTGGGGGAAGGAAGCCCTCGCCCCTTGCCTCATGGGCCCAGCCTCACCAATACCCAAGACAAGGTAACTGTGGGGGGGAACAAAATAAAGATGGCTCCCTTCTCCCACAATCCACCTGGGTCTTTTTAAAGTGGCAGCACAAAGTTGCAGGCTGCTTTGCCTGGCCAGAGCTGACCGGGGGCAGGAGGGCATTGTCCCTCACCACGCAGGCCCAGCCTGGCTCCTCCCAGTACTCCAGCCAGCTAGAGGTGCCACAAAGTGGGGGGGGCTCCATTCTACCCCACCAACCCCCCCTCCATCTCTAACCAAGCAAAACAGCCAGCAGCTGAATGCTGCTCTATCTCCCCACCTCCATCCTCTACTGCCAGCCCCAGAGCTAGGGTGGGTGGGGGTGGGCAAAGGGGAGTTTACCAGCCTCCACACAGGCTGCCAGAGCACCTCCCCACCTGCTGGCCAGGACCAGGCAGGATCCAGCCCCCCCAAACTAACAGGCGAACATCTGTTGGCTTGGAAGTGGGGGCCTATAATTCATGGTACTTGGTGTAAAGCACCATGAGTTAGACTGGTACCCTAAACATCTATAGGCACCCTCTGATTGCTGTGTAGAGTGGGGGGGTTGGGGGAAGAAGGGGGAGAAGCAAAACCCAATCTCCCTTTGGCCACCCCATAACTTTTCATAAAATTCTTATTTTGGAAAAGTAACAAAGCAAAAACCCTGTAATCTGGGTAATATGGGGAACACAATCCTTGTTGACCTAGATACTTGTTAGTATGCCAGCTCTGCTCTGGAGTCAATAGGTATCACTCTTAGAATCAAACTAATAAATACTATTCCAGTAACACAGAACCTACAGCCAATGTACAGACTGATAATAGCGTTGTAATATTAATCAAGACCTTTGTGGACTTGGGAAATATTCTCCATTACTGTAATAAAAATCTAAAAGCTTACCCAGATGCATGCAGACTAAGTGAGAACATGTCTAAATTGTATTAAGTTATGGAAAGATAATGATGTGCCATTAAGTAGTTTGGCTATTATGTTTCTTAATTTTCAATAATGTAGCTAAGAGAGAAAGAAAGAGAAAAGAAGGCAAAGAGAGAATATAAAAGAAAAGTAACAATGTCAATTAAAATACATGCTTCTTACTCCTTCATAACTTAATCTGATTAATAAAATATACTAATTTTCTGCTCAATACTGTTGGTGAAAGAACAAGTTTTGGTCTTGCATAAGCCTTTTTTGTGTAAGATGCTTTTCAATCCTGAGATACCTAACAAGTTAGTTATTAGAGCACTTGCACAATTTTATAATACAAAGCAGAGCTTATCACACATTTCACATCTAAGCGTATTGTAAAAAAATTGCATCTAGTCTTTGCTAGGATTGACTGACTGGAACTAAACATTGTGGGAATAAAATGCACATTCTATTTCAAACCCAGAAGAAAGGACAGTCTCATTAAAATGATTTGCTGATATGACTTAAAACAATTTATTTAATCTTTACCTTTTTTATGTAAATATCCTTCAACTAAGGATTTAAAAAGTATAATTTAAAATAGATTTTGTAAAGTATAATTAGATGCTCTGTCAGATGGGAAGACAAATTAAAAGTGCAATTCACACTGTTATAGCAGCATTGCCACCAAGGAGCTACTAATCTTTTGCACAATACTCACAGCAGAATGTACTCTAGTCTCTGTAGGGCACATGATTATAGACTTGCAGGGAAATTGGGATTTAAATTATTCATCAGTGTGGATTTCCTTTTGCAGAAAAATTAGTGTGCCACATAAATAGCAAAGCTGTTAATTCTTGGCCTTTTGCAAATTAACTGCCTGGTAATAGCCTCAGTTACTACCAGTTAGTTTTACTAGCAGTTACAATAGCAATACGCTGTCAAACAGACAGCTGTATACTAAAATAATGCTAAAGACAGAACATCCATGCGGCCAATTAAATTTTCAGAATGCATTAGCTCCTGTAAAAGTAAATCACTGTGCATAAATCCATTGGAGGATCTGATTAATGCCAGATTATGGCCATAACTTACATTTCAGTAGAAGAATGCTCTCTCAACTACAGCAAGTCTTTACACACCAACATCCAGAGGGAACAGGATATCAAAATAATTTGCTAGAAGAAGATTTGCAATCTTCAAAACTGTCACACATGAATTTCAAGCTCAAGTGATATGTGGTTTCCATATGCCTGTTAGCCAAAGCACACTGCAAGCCTATTATTTACGAAGGCAGCCTATCATCTAAAGGTGTGGACATACACAGAATTATTTGTGAATTATTACAGAGTAATTTACCCTCAATTTTTCTCTATCGTAAGGAATGGAAACATGGCCAGCTCTTCCAAGCATACTGCCTTCAGCGAGTACAATTACAGTGATTGGCCACCATGGCTGGGTGTAGACCGCTTGTACATTGAAGCAGTGGATTTTTAAAAACCCTTCTTCAATTTAAACTGAAGTATACCCCTGTGGAGTGTACATGGGGACTGGGGCTGAATCCTTACCTGCCTCTCCAGCGGCGGTGGGGGGTGGTAGGGGGGAGGGAGAGTGAGTTGCCGGCAAGTCGAGCAGTCCCTGAGCTGCTGGGGGTGCTTCCCTCCATGGCTGTGGTGGCACCCCTCAGGTAACACCAGCCCGCAGGCCTCCAGCCTGGGTTGTCCTGGGGGGGGCACTGCAGCCACAGAGGGAAGCACCAGGCCCCCACACAGGTCAGGCAGGCAGACAGGCTCGGGGGGGAATCAGTCTTGCCACTTTTTTTTTTTCCCTTCAGTGGAGCCTGCCTGCATGGACTACCACTGGGCTGCCTGCATAACCTCTGAACTGCACAGGGCCCAGTGCTTCCCTCTCCGTCTACTAAGGTAGCAAACTAAAACACCTTGGACATGTTTTATTTTGCTATGTCCCAAAGTCAATGCGCAATATGCAGTCAAATGTGCAAACAGAAGTGCCATTAAGGCACAATACACCGCTGAACATGCAGACAGTGACACCATTAAAGTGGTACAAAAGGACATTTAACCCACCTCAAAGGCCAATTTTGTGGTGTGTAAAGGCCTGTACAGACATTATACTATTACCAGTATAAGTGATCATCAGAAACTATTCTATACCCATAAAAGAACAGAAGTCTGACATGCAAAACTGGTCTATACCCATAACAGAAAAGAAGTACAGCACACATAGGCTGCTTTAAAAATGGTGGAAACCAGTCTAAGATTTGCCCCCTCCCCCCCCTTCCACTAAAGGGCAAATGTGTGTTCTGTTTGCTATTGGCATAGTTTAGCTATGCCACTTACAGAAAACTGCATAATTTAGATCTGTTCTTCATTGGACTTTTTTAAATGTTTGTACCTAGCCCCTATGGTGGGGGAGCTGGAACAAACATCCATCCTAGAATAAATCATCCTAAGGTTGTTACTAGGTTAAGGTTTTGTTTTTTGGGTTGGGGGGGTGTTATTGTTGTTGCTCATTTGCTTGTTTGTTTGTTTGGGAGGGTTGTTTTTTTGGTGGGAGGGGTTGGGGAGGGTTGGGAGGAAGAGTTTGGGTGCACCGTGTCTGCTCCACTTTTACCTATGGATTAAAATCAATGTAGTCTATAATAAACCTGCCATGTGTCTTCTCTGTAAGTGGCCCTATGAAATCTGTGAATTTCTGGCTCCTGCACCTGTGGGGTTATAGAACACAGCAATATTTTATGAAGTGCTGGATATATGAGCACTTCAGTGGTAATGTGCACAGAGCATGTTCTGCCTCATGTTCTCTGTGGATGGTGACATAGACTTTCAAGCAGACTAAATGCCCTGTTCCTAATGACTTCAGTGGAACTGCTCACAAGCATATACTCAGCTATATGCACTAAGTCCTCACAGGAACAGGATCCTTGATTTATTTTAGGATACCATTGCTATATGAAACCAACAAAGCAAACAAGTGACAGATCTGTTATCAGTCTTGTCTGATATCTTATTTTATGTCTACAATCTTCTCTTGCCTTTGGGTAGCAAAATTTTGGGTCTCAAGGAAGTTTAAAAATAAAAGGATTTGAAAAAATGAATAATATTTGATAGTTACATGTAAAAATCCCCAAGTTTGCTCAGTTTTAATATCTAGTTGAATTCACTGCTATAAATCAGTTTCTGTTTTTAGAACCAAACACTGGAAAGTAATAACTTAGGTCTGATAAATATCTGGAAATATCAACCACTGTTATATAAGTGCTGAAATACACTATTCAAATAAAAGAAAAAATAAAGGTCTTCCTTGTACCAATAAAAACAAAATAATTAAATTCAGGCCTGGTATGCCACCCTGAATTCAAACTGTGAAAGGTTTTCTTCACCACAGTGAAGGACCTGAATGAGGGACATGGATAAATTGTGATTTTACTGAAAGTTCATGCAGTCACATGGCAATTCATTGAGTTGCACAGGATAAATCAGAGTAGAATCTGATCAGACTTGTTTGAATTTTAATCCTCAAATCTGAGAATTCATGTCAGAATAAATTAAGTTCCTAGAGCTATATCCCATTGTCATGTATACTAAGATAACTAATTTCAATGGATTTGCACTGGATTTCTACCAGTAAAATACAAAAAGGTCACAGTGGGTCGAGGGTGGTATCGGATACGAACAGACGGGATTAGCGGAGAGGAGTTCTGAGTGGTGCGCAGACTCGTGAGGTTTCGAATAAAGTGGATTTATTTACTTATGCTTCTGGAGTGTAGGCTGAGACGCTTGCTTCATCGTGGTCAGGATCGGTGCCAAAATCAGTCCGGTAGACAGGAGATCAATACGAGAACAAAGGGGAATCGAATAGCCAATTCGCAATGAGGAGGAGACCGGTGGGCCTGAAGCCCTCCAGAAGAGCAGTCCCTGCATTCGCAGCCTCTGCTGTCTGGATCAATCTCTCCCTGTCTCACAGTCCCTGCCAAGGCAGCCTCTGCTTACAGGTCAAGCATAGTCTCCCCTCACACACCCACCACCACACTGACAAAGAGAACCCAAAGGTGGGGGCTCACAAGCCCTTTATAGCAACTAAGTGGCCAATCAGGTTGCTTGCTCTGAAGAGTTTTCTAGTTCTATGAAGTCATGCTCTTAGCCAAACTGAGCATGCCTCTGATTAGATTCTGTATATGACTGAGCAGAACTGAGCATGTGTGTTGTTACAAAACTAGGTCAGTTGTGATTGACAAGCCAATAGGCCGTATAGGGGGCACATGCTGGGCACGCTGTGGAATTTTCCACAGGCCTCGTCTGCTTGTCTGCACACGATCAAACTTAACTCTTGTGTTACCAGCATACACCTAAAATTTGGTCCAGACATAATAGACTTGCACTGGATTTCTACCAGTAAAATATAAGTAGGATCTGACTTATGATATGGAACCCAAAGGGTAATGCTAGCCATTCCTTTCTGTCTGAGACCCAAATACATTTTTCCAATAGTCAAGGGACTACTATAACAATTTCCTGAGGGTCAGGACTAGCTAGTCAACCTTCTATCCTGTTCTCTCATGCTTATATAATAAAGGGGCATTGGAGTAGCCAGAAATGCTCTCTGTTCCCTCTCTTCCTCCCCTAGGGTTGCAGTTGGGAAGTGGGTAGGCAACTAGTGCCCATACCATCCTTCCATAGTGACAGTACCAATTCAAATGTTTTCATTGGAAATCATAGCTTGTAGAGCTGCAGTTCAGAGCTTCTATAGCCATAAGTCATCTTCAGGCTTCTGGATTCATAGAGTCGGAAGAGACCTCAGTGGGCCA
Source organism: Crocodylus porosus (assembly GCF_001723895.1). NCBI lineage: Eukaryota > Metazoa > Chordata > Crocodylia > Crocodylidae > Crocodylus > Crocodylus porosus. The sequence continues at coordinate 84,957,955 of NW_017728931.1, read as the reverse complement.
TCTAATCTGACCCCCTGCCCCTGGCAGGCAAGAAAAGAGTCACCAACCCTGGGGTCATTTGAGCCCAGCCAGGTGCCTGTCCAGTCTCCTCTTGAAGACCCCCAAGGATGTGGTGAGCACCACCTCCCTTGGAAGCCTGTTCCAGATTCTGGCGACCCTGACTGTGAAGAACGTTTTCGTAATGTCCAGCCTAACCCTTCTCTCTAGTAGCTTACGGCCAATTGTTCCTTGCCATTCCAGGGGGTGCCCTGGTGAACAGATCATTGCCTACTTCATGTTGCTGTCCCCTTATGAATTTATACCCTGCCACAAGGTCCCCTCTCAACCTTCTCTTGGAGAAGCTGAAGAGGTTAAGGTCCCTGAGCCTTTCCTCATAAGGCCTTCCCTGCAGACCTCCAATCAGATGAGTGGCTCTTCTTTGGACCCTCTCCAGGTTGTCCACATCCTGGTTGAACTGCGGTGTCCAGAACTGGACACAGTACTCCAGCTGTGGCCTGACCAGCGCCGCATAGAGGGGGAGAATCACATCCCTGGACCTGTTTGTGAAGCACCTACAGATGCATGACAAGGTGCAATTGACTCTGCCACCTGCTTCATCACAATGACGACTCATTTTCAGATTAGATAACCCTGAAGGAGGTTCATGAGTACATTATCCTACATGATTTTTGGAGGTTTGAATTTTTTTCATTCCACAGAAGTAGTCAGTAGAGCATTAAACAAGTTAAAATGTGTTTTACTATTTAGTAATAAAATTAAAGTTATTCACTGAACTACAACAAATAATGCTGAAGTTAACTTAGCTAAAAGTCCAGACAGAGTGAGGTGCTAATATTGTCACCAAGCTTCTATAAACTGAACCATTATTGCTGGGAGTACAATCCTGCACTTGGTGTCTACAAAAATAAAGAATACTTCAAAATGTTTTTTCACAGCTTGTAGACCAGATAACATTAAGCTTTAAAAATATAGCAATTTTTGTTATCTAAGAGGGGCTCATTTGACACAACAAGCCATTGTGGTTTTTTAAGAACAAGCAGCCAATCCATTCACCTTTCCTTTTACTCAGAGACAAAATCAATGCAAAACAGCAGTAGGGTGGAAATCAGACTTGTTCTTTTTTATCTTTTGTATCACAGCCCATAACTCTGAAATGCAATTACAATTTTCATTGCGTTTGGGTCTCATTCATGACTCTAAGCATCTTCCCTTATTGTTTGTTTGTACTGCCAATTTTAATTCTCAGTGTATTAATAGGAAAGCACCTTTTTTAAAAAATGATCACAGGAGTTATAATTATCTGGCATTACTTAACTGCAATCATTATGTGAACTGTGCTCAACCAAACCTCGCTATAAACCTGTTTTACTCACCTGAGCACCCTTCCATTGTATTGTGATTCAGCATGACTAACAGAAGGCAGGGTAGAGTTGCACCTTATAAAAGTGGGAGGAGAGAGACAGTCAGAGAAAGAAAGATGGGGAAGGGGGACAGTTCTGCGAGGAGAGAAGCAAACTACTAAACCCACAAGAACAAAGGAGTCACCAAAGTTAGCTGAGGTAATGGGATAAGAACCCATAGTCCCTGTTAACCATACTGTACTTAACACAATCCAGCCTGTGGATGATTTCTTGTTCTGCATTTTAAGATCTAATGTCAGGCCAGGCCTGTCTTGGTCTACTATCAGGTCAATGTAAGCCAGCACAACCTGTTCCATGGTCAGGTTATAAGAGACTAAACTGGTGCACCCAACTGACCTTGCATGGGTGAGGAGGGTATGTGGACACCCAACGGGACTGAAAACAAGGCCTGACAAAGGGTGAACGAGCTCCCTGCAGGCCAGTGGCCAGCCATACCTGGAGAGGAGATGGGCACCACTAACTCGTTTTTTCTGAAGAATTACTAGTGACGCAAAGAAACTCAACTGGGGTTGTTACAGCATCTAAGGTGCCTCAGCAGTCGCAGCAGCCTGGGGACTGACTTGTTTTTGAAGTTGCTGTTTGAGAACAGCTACTGTCAGCTCAATGATGGAGTGTTCAGGGAGGTTAAAGTGTTCTGCCCCAGGCCTGTGTGTCTTTCTGTACCCAATGTCAGAGTGCTGGTCATTCATTCTGTTACTTAAAGATTGCCAAATCTGTCCAACGTAGAGAGCATAAGGACATCACGTGCTTATAGTGGTAAGCAGGTGACAGTATATACGAGTTGGTGGCACTGCAAGTAAACGAACCTTGGATGTTATAATCCATGTTATTTGGTCCAGTGATGATGTCGTCTGTATTGACGTCACAGCACAGAGGGCATTTGTGTCCATTGCAAGGCCTGGTGCCTCAGTGAGACTGAGTTAGGTACCCTGTTCCTTCAGACATTCTGTTTGAGGTTGGGAGGCTGCCTGTAAAACAAGACCAGTTTGTGCCCCATGACTGCTTTAAGAGCATCATCCTTTTCCAAGAGGGGTTGGGGGTCATTAATGCCATGTCTGAGGTGTTCAAGTGAGGTGACAACCCGAGGGTGTCTGTTGCCCTGTCCCAGGTTTGGTATTGTAGCAGGTCAGAACAAGGTCTGAGTCTGACTTTGTTGATTTAAGTGGCTACAATTTTGGGGTTGTATTGTAATGGTAGGAATCCCTACTCCAGATCCTGTGCCCATCCCAGTTGATGGGATCAGAGCACATACAATTTGCTGTCACCTTACACTGCCCCTCTACTGTCTACATTGGACAGACTGGGTGATCCCACATAACAGAATGAATGAACACTGCTCTGACATCAGCTACAGAAAAAATACAAACCTGTGGCAGAGCACTTTAACCTCCCTGGACACTCCATCACTGATCTGAGGGTGGCTGTTCTTAGACAGTGCCCTTTAAAAAACCATTTGAACCGAAAATCAAGGAAAAAGAAATTATTCACAGACTGGATTGTGTTAAATATGGTTTAAACAGGGACTGGATTTTTATCCCATTACTTAGGTTAACTTTAATGATTCCTTTGTTCTTACAGGTTTACTGCTTGTTTCCTCGTCTCTTCTAGCACTGTCCCTCTTCCCCCATCACTCCCACTCCTCTCTTCTCCCTTGTCTTCTGCATTCTAACTTCTCTTTCCGTCTTATACTCTGCTTTCCTAACATGCTTTCACAACATCTGATGCAGTGGGTTTCAGTTCATGAAATCTTGTACTGTGCACGTGTGTGTGCATGTGCATTTCCCTGTAGGGGTCTAGGATTTTGAAAAGGGGGGTGCAGATGGTGTGTCATATCATCACATAAAACATAAAATATATATTTTCTCCAGATAAAGAGAAACTAGATGCTTTGCTAATATCCTAGGGGCTAACAATATATCAGGGGTGCTCAACCTCTAGCCTTCAGACCAAATGTGGCTTCTGGAGCCATGGCACCTGGGGACTCCCCATGGGTTGGGAAATTTGGAGGTGGGGGAGCAGTGACCCTTAATACTACCATTCTCTGCCACTGCCAAATTCCCACACCCCCATGCCCAGCACAGCAGAATTGGAACCAGGCCATGCCCCTTTCCCCCTCACAACTGAATTGTGACTGGGCTGCACCCACCCCTTCTGCACACCTAGATGGGGCAGCACTGAGCCCACCCCAGATGTTAGATTAGAGCCATGAGCCACAGACTTGACACTGCCCATATGGCCTGTAAAAGAAGAAGATTGAGCACTACTACAGTATATTATTTGCTTTAGACTAAAGCAAAAATATATCTAACTGTTGGAATATTCACTAATTCACTAGATTATATATACACAATTTAAAAAACATAACAAACTAAGCAAAAATAGCCAAAACAGTCAAAACATATTACATCATTAGTCCTGTAGTCATTATAGTTAAATATGTCCTTAAGATTCATAAAACTGAATCTAGTCTTCTTGAGCATTTTGACAATGACTCCAATATTTCACTATCAGTTATTTCTATACCTGAGTTTATTTTACTATATCTGAGTTAAGTTTTTTGCTATGAGACACCTTTACTGTCTCTAAAGGGGGTTATCTGGGGTAGTGGAGGCAGTCTAAACATGACACTATGGAGCTCTGCTTTCTTTGCTTGCTTGCTTTGTTAGGATTCAGTGTGGATAAGCCCTGAGTCATGGAGTTGTTAGCTCCGGAAATCAGTCTTCAGGAATGTGAAACAGAAGAGAGACGTTACTAAGAATGGCTAACAAAAATGTAGAAGAAAGGATAGTTTGAACAGTGGAACATTAAGACCATTAAAAAGGATAGAGGGAAGTTAACACCTGGAGTGGAGAGAGATTAGCCTGAGTCAGGGAGATGAAAATAAGCCATGAAGTTTGGGTGGAACAGGAATTAAAGGGAGGGATGCAACTACAGGCAACACCCGTTTACTGCAGTTTCGCTTAGCGCTATTGTGCTATAGTGCTCATTTTAAGTTGGTACCTGATTTCACTTAGCGCTCAGCGAGTTTTGTTACAACTCTGATGGTCACCATCTTGGGTCATTAAAAACACTTGCAACCAACATTTTGGGTCATTAAAGATCATACTTTCAGTCATCATACTTTCGGTTTCACTTAATGCTCATTTTGCTTAACGCTTGTTTTTTCAGGAACTAATTAAGAGCGCTAAGTGGGGGTTGCTTGCACATCAGTGCACCCCCTCTTAAATCTGCCCCTTTGGGCATGTCTATACGTTGCCATACAGAGACACTGCCAGATGGAAAGATTGCCATACAGAGACATTGGTATTCAACCATTACCTTGAAAGTAAATAACACTAACCTGATATTTTTGAAATAGGCAAAAAACCCATTGCCTTATATATTCTCAATCAGCCAAAATAAAATCACTGAGTAGCTGCTAAACCTGAGCATGCTGTCAAATGTTACTGATTAGAATGAATGCATTTATTCTTCATCAGAATGAGCCATTTTAAAAATTATTTCCACATTGCTAAATAAACCCCATTCATTAGTGAGCAATGGACTGATGTGTACAAGCATCTCCATTTTTCCATAGAGCAAGACAGATCATTCACTGTCTTTAAAACTTGTGTCTTTAGTTGCACCTAACTACAAAATCAGGGGAGGGTAAATTTCCATCAGGAAATATCTTATGTAGCTTTGGCTGACCTAAAACTATTCATAGTCATGAATTTTATTTTGTAAATGCTCCTAAAAAATGTCCCATATAAAAGAAAGAAGAAAAATGCAGGGGGAGTCTAAGATCTTTGAGAAAAGGAATTATATTATATCTACAGTACTTTAGAGCAGCAAGCTTACCAAGCTTACCAAGTGCTGTAAAATGGAATATTAATACCAGTCCTTGGAAATATATAATACAGTTTACTTGAAAAAAAGAACACAACTTCTGTCTGAGAATGAGAAGTTTCAACTTGCTCATCTTAGCATTAATTTCCTTGCATTTCTTTCTATTTGTGAAGTGCACAGTGGGCTCAGGTACATTTTTAAAGACATATTGTCACACATTTAAGCACATTTAACTTTGTTTCATTTTTATCTGGGTGATTTTTAATTGGTTAGGCCCAGTGATCATGTGGAAAGTACAAAAATAAAAACAGACCAAGCCAATATTATGTTAGCTAAATCATTTAAAAGTTTAAAGGATTTTATTTCTTGCTTGCTGTCCTAATCACTGTACTTCTGTTCTGGAATGCTTTTCCTAGTTTTGCATTATGACCATTATAATTTATAATGTAAGAATAAATAACATTGTTTAGTTTTAATGCATGCTAATTAGAACCACTATAATGCTAATCTGCTCCCATATATTTAAATTTTTTAAAAATCTCATGTTAGCTAGATACTTTCTATTTCTCTCTAAATAGGGGCATGAAGGCTCAGTAGTTCAGCTGCTTGGAAATAAATGCCTGCATCAAACTGATCAAGTACTGGGCTGGTTAAATATAGGAAGGAAAGTATTCATGGGTATTTTCTTATGAATATCAATTCACTTCACTTGTATTCACAGATACTTTTATTTGCTTACCCATGAAGATTCAGGTGAGTGAGATTTGCTGTAAGAATATCCAAGGAAAGCAAAAGCTACATTACAAAGCCTAGGATGAATAGATATTCATGAAAGTATTTACACTGGAAGTGCTCAAGATGAGTTCCTGAAAGCTCTTTGGACTCAATTTGGCAAACAGCTTAACTTTAAGCAGATGAGTATTTCCATTCAAGTCTGTGCTTGCAGTGAATGGAGCTATTCATATACTTGAAGTTCCGTGTATACTTAAATCCTTTATTGGATAGGGCCTAAACATCTCACCACCTCACAGAATTGAGAATCCTTTGTTAGCTTGGTCATCCAACCAAGAAACAAAAACAAATCAATGGGCCTAGTCGTGGTTTGGAGTTCATGGGCTTAGTATCTACAGCCCGCATTCAGCAACAAAATCTTTACAAGATATTAACCGGTAAAATACTGCATACTCTACATTCCTGTTTGAAAGTACACTGAGTTCACAGATCGTTAAGTTAATGCATACTAACATTCATTTGGACTCAACTGTACAGCATACTATTTTGGCAGTCCTCCAATTGTAGTGGTGCTGGAGTGATGCTGTAGCCTAGGAAATACGTGAAAGGCAAGGATTTAGCAGGGGGTGATATCTTTTATTAGACCAGCTCTAAAATTGGGAGAAATCTTAGACAAACTTTCAGGAATAAGATACACTTCTTTAGGTCTCAAAAAAAAAGCAGACATAGCTTGAGCTGTCAAGTAGATAGAACAATACCCCGTGTAATCCTCCCTATGTAGATAAAAACAGCCTGCCCCACAAAAATAGAAGAGGTCTGCAAAACAGGAACAAAATTAGCAGAGGATCAAGACCATTCAAGACAAAATAGGATTATCACTTGTGGGTGCAGAAAGATTAGCAGAGATTGCAAGTAAAGTATAATGATCCAGTGAGACAATGTTTGTGTTTAGAAGCATACAATCATAGAAAATTAGGGTGAGAAGGGACCTCAGGAGGTCATCTAGTCCAGCCCCTTGGTCAAAGCAGGGCTGTCTTCAACTATATAATCTCAGCCAAGCCTTTCTCTAGCTGGGTCTCAAAAACCTCCAGAGATGGAGATTCCACATCCTCTCTGGGTAACCTGGTCCAGTGCTTTACTACCCTTCCCATAAGAAAGTTCTTCCTAATATCTAACCTAAACTTCCCTTGGTGCAGCTTGAGAACATTGCTCCTTGTTCTGTCATCTGCCACCACTGAGAGCAGCTCCATCCTCTTTAGAACCCCTCCAGGTAGTTGAAGGTTCCATTAAATTCCCTCCCCACTTCCACATCCCCTGTCCTCCCCCACCCCCTACCTTCTCTTCTCTGGACTAAATAAGCCCAGTTCCCTCAGCCTCTCCTAAGAAGTCATATGCCCCAGCCCTCTAACCATTTTTGTTGCCCTCTGCTGGACTCTCTCCAATTTGTCTACATCCTTTCTGCAGTGGGAGGTCCCAAAACTGGACACAACACTACAGATCTGGCCCAACCAGTGCCAAATAGATGGGATGAATCACTTTCCTCTATGTGCTGGCAATGCTCCTACAAATGGCACCCCAGTCTGCCATTTGCCTTCTTTGCAACAAGGACACACCATTGGCTCATATTCATCTCATTGACCACTGTAATGCCCAGGTCCTTTTCTGCCAAGCTGCTGCTTAGTCAATCAGTCCCCAGCCTGTACCAGTGCATGGGATTGTTCCATCCCAAGCGCAGGGCTTTGTACTCGTCTTTACTGAACCTCATAAGACTTTTTTGGTCCAATCCTCCAAGTCATCAAGGTTTCTCTGAATCCTAGCCTACCCTCCAACATATCCACTACTCTCCACAGCTTGATGTCATCTGCACCTAGTTTTTAGTGTTCAGTAAGATTATATTTTGTGCCTTTGCCTGTCTTGTGAAGGTATTCTATAGATCATGTGTAGGCAACTTTTTCCAGTTGTGGACTAGAATGACCCACTCTTGGTCAAAGGTAAGTGAGCAGGAGCTAGGACTCTGTCACCACCACCACTTGTCTCCTAGGATATACCCACCACTGACATTTGTCCCTGCAGCAGCATGGGGTGAGCACCCACAGAAGATGTTCCCTGACACTGAAGCCCCATGTCTGTAGCCCGATATAAACGTTCCATGGGTCGGACCTGACCTAAAGGCCATGTTCTCCTACCTGTGTTCACATGGCTTATTCTTTACCTTTTTGCTGTTTGACAATTCTGGAGCATAGCTTTTGTCTAGTGTCATCCTAGTAGTTTACCTGAGGGCATCTGGTTCATTAGATGAGATATGCACCACATTCTGGGACAGACACTTATAAGATCTGAGGATTTTTATGATTTTGTTAGTGCAATTGTGATGGCAGTGAAGATAAGATGCAAGGTTTGGATTTATTGCTAAGGCATGGTTGTGTGCCTTCAGGTATATGTTGATCAGGGGAGAATCTGAGTCTCATGATGAGCTGGATGAGGTTAGGAGGCTGTTTGAAAGCCAGGCAAGGGGGGCAGGTCAGTGGGCTGGGAATACTTCTCTCAAGGTCTGATATTTTTTTAATGTAGGCTATAAATGTTTAACGCACCTTCTTATCAGCTCAAGTGTGCAATAGCAAGTGATAGCCAGAGGTGCATAGTCAGTAGGGGTTTTCTTTTCATAGTAAGGTAGGTTGCTGCAGGATATTTAGCTAGCTCCTTCAAATATAAGTTCTGCCTCTCTACTAGGGTGCCTTTGCTGGATTAGCTTGATATGGTGGGTGTCATGAGTGTTCTTCTCAAGCAGATGCTATAGTATCTAAGGGCCTAACTACACACTACAACTTTCTTGGTGTGTTTGGGATGATTGCTGTATAGCAGGCTCCCTTAACCCCTGCTACTCAAACAAGGTGCCCCAAGGTTGCAAGTATGGCCTCCTCAGGGAGAAGGTTGATGTTCCAGACTTTGTGGAGGGAATCCGTTGTGTCTTGTAGGGAACATGTTTGCTGAATGAGAAGTGGTTTCAGGATAGTTTGTATAAAACCTAATAACCCTTTAGTGCAGATGCTGCAGTCGGACATAATGGGTCTATCAAGGTTATCTTATTTGTGAATCTTTGGGAACATGTAAAGTGTTCTTGGAGTAGGATAGGGAATTAGTGCAAGCAGTTTTTCCTGAAGCTGATATGGCAAGGATTTGGTAAATGTTCTTCAAGGGTTCTTTACAGTAGCCAATGTCACGGTTGTCTGTTAGCCGCATTGAAATAGTCTTGGTGATTGAAGATAACTTGTAGCTCCTCTTTTGTCTTCTGGTTTTATTATATTTCATTGTTCAGTCTTAGGGACAGTTTTTATTTACATATGGAGTTTTACACAGGGTACTGTTCTACCTGCTACTTAGCTGAAGCTGTCTGCTTTTTCTGAGACCTAAGGAAAATCACCTTGTGTCCAGAAGCCTGTCTAAGATTTCTCCTAGTCTACAATTGGTCCAGCCAATTGATATCAGCCAAAAAAAGTATCAGCCAAAAAAATCCAGCCCTATAGTTACTATCCTTAGCTACTTTGCATCCTGCCAAAAACAAATTTGTTAATCTGCATGCCCTCTACTGCTCTGGAGTCATGCTGACAGTATGCCACATCCTTGATATAACCCTGTTACAATAGCTGTGTGCTGTTCAACAACATCTTGTGATGCCTATGTTCATATATTCCCATTGGTATGCATGGTCCACAGAGCGGGAAATTCTTATGCTTGTTTTGACTGTACTAATATGTTTTGACTACATTTTACTAGTTTAAATAGAAGGCACTCAGTAAATCATTTTTTGAGTGCATTGATCCAGAGTTTTTGGTGGGAGCCAAGTTGGTCTAAGGACACAGGCAGACAAGGTTCTTTGGGTAAATGTGATATCTTTTATTAGACCAACCAAATAGTTGGAAAAAGTATTCTTTGCAAACTTTTGGGTACAAACACCCTTCTTTAGGCATATAAAGGGAGGGTAGAAGTGTAGTAAAACACTGGAACAAGTTACCCAAAGGGGTACCAGAAGCTCCATCCTTGGGGGTTTTCAAAACCCAGCTAGACAAAGTTTTGACTGGGATAATCTAGTTGGGGATGGTCCTGCTTTGAGCAAGGGGTTGGGCTAGATGACCTCTTGAGGTCCCTTCTAACCCTAGCTTTCTATGATTCTAAGGGTATTTGTGCCCAAAAGCTTGCAAAGAACAATTTTTCCAACTATTTCGTTGATCTAATAAAAGATATCACATTTACCCAAAGAACCTCATCTGCCTTGATCCAGAGTGGCACCTTATTTCATTCAGAGCTTGGTCAGTTTAGTCTCCTGGACCCTTTTTAAGGAAACAAATAGTTGCCATGGACACTTATTTAACAGCAAACCTTGGGCATGTTCTCCATTGATATAAAATGCATTTTAACTACATAAAGTGCTGGGCTACAATTCTAACACTACAAGGAAGACCTACTTTGTCAGTCATTCCAGAGGAGGAAGCTATGCCCTTCCAATTATGGAAAACTTCAGGTGACACTCTTATGTATATACAAACATCTGTGTATACCTTGCAGGACTCCCCTTAGGTTTTCCAAACAGCATATTCTGTTTTCTGGTCACACCGGTAAGAAGTATCTTCCAACATATGGATTGTTTTAAGAAGTGTGAATGAAATTATTAACTTAGTCCCCTCAGCACAAGTCCCTCCCCATAACACCTCTTTCTTTAAGGCCCTTCAAAGCCCTGTTCACTGACCCATCAATATAACATACAAACCAGCTGCAAAATAAGAGACCCTCTACACCAAAAGTCTGGAACACCCGGCCACTCGGTCCACAAGCATTCCTAGAGTACACAGAATTTTTTGCATCCAGGCTCTAGGGTTTGTGGGAAGTACTATTTTTCATGGTACAAAACCCATAGCAGCACCTCGCTGAGAGTTAGTTATAAGACTGAACTCTGTACAAAGTGTTCTACTACATTTTAAAATTAAACTAATATTTTAAGCTGTTTTACTGTTGTTTACTCACCTTTAAATTGTTTCACTCTTTTGAATATATATACTTTTTTATTTTTGGTTCTAATATTTACTCTTTCACACAATTTTAGACAGTAATTACTATATCTATTTGCACTTAGACAAAAATACATTGTTCAATTATGACTTTATAAAAAGCTTTAAAAAATCCATAAAAATAGAACTCCCAAGCATAAAAAGTACAGTTCTCATATTAACCATTTTCATGAAAATTGCCAAAAACTCATAAAAAGCTTCCCATGCTTCATGACTCAGGCATGAATGTCTACACTAAATAGTCTGTAACACAACCATATGGTCCAACAAGCCAGGTTTAAAATAAGAAAATAATGAGCTCCTGCAATATACCCTGCAATATTTCATGAACAAAGCATAAAGAATATTGCATCAACATAATCACAAGCAATGCTTGCGTCCACTCCCCATGCAGCCTAAATACTTAAAAATCTTTCAGGTATCCATTAAATATTACATGGAGTATTACTGAAATAATCCCTGAAGTCTTCTTGAAATGTTCCTGAAATATGCATAACTAATTAAATAAATGATAAAGAAAACATAATCAAAGACATTTTAATTAAAAAAAAAAAGAAAGAAAAATCTCTCAGAAAGAGAACAAAAAACATCCCTAAATAGAGGCCCCTGGCGACTCCCATTTTGCACTGCGTGCTCCACTGCTTGTTTTTGAGTCTACGGCAGGGGTGGGCAATTATTTCAGCTGCAGGGCCACTTAATGACTTTTGATGAGTTGTCAAGGACCATAAGGGTAGTCCTGCCCCTTGAGAGGTGCTTGCCCCCTGATTGCCATCTTGGGGTCAAGGCAGTGCATGATGTCAACTTTGTTGCTGTCCTCTGTGTGGCACACAAGTTGCACCTTGTTGTCAGGGATGCCTTGGCAGGGGACAGGGCTGCTGGTGATGGCGCCTGCACTACCAGCAAACTCATTTCAAAATGCAGGAAGGTTGCAGGCAACTTCCACCGGAGCATCAAGGGGGGCAAGATGCTGCAGGACAAATAACCAGAGCTGAACATCCTGCAGCGCAAAATCATGTTTGAATTTACAAACCACTTTTCACAGCCAGGCCTATGAACGTCACTTCATCAGCCTCCTAGGTATAGAAACTCCTGGACTCCATATAGACATTGGATTTATGACATACTGCAGCCTGCTGAACATAGGACTTCCCAAGTACCTCTACACTTTTACCTGTGCTGCTGCATCCCCCTTTCCCACCCCCCACTGCCCCTCAGCCTGTCCCTCACCCCCTGACACTTCCATTTCTATTTTCACTAATTGGCTTTCTTCCATGCATTGCATGCCAGCCTCTGGCTTCTTTACTATTTCTTCCATCCAGGAACAGCACACACACCAACTACAGGTGCTACCTCAGCCTGATAAATGTTTTTTCAAACCAAAACTATAATAATTATCTATTCATCTTATTAGCACAGCTCACAATCAAAGTTTATACTATATTCTAATATTTTTCAGAGTTTATGTTGATTTAAAACTTGAAAATGTTCAAAAATAATTTTTGCTTCATGTATTCTAAAACAAATAGGAGACATATTTCTCCTGCAGTTAACATGAGCATTAACAGGAATGTTAATCTTAATATGCTGAATTTACTATACCATATGCTTTGCCCTATCAGTTATTTATTCAGACACCTTACAGAGCTTAAATTACCTGGGCCTTATAAGAAACAAGTATTCTTCCTCAAGATTTTTTTAGTGAAGGAATTAGACATTTGTGCTCAATGCTAATCCCATTGTAAATGGGAAGGCTCGTCTGCCACAAGATAAGCAAAAAATTAAATCTGAAGATAATTCATGCAAGGCCTTTTTCTATTTAGGAGCAATATTTCTTAAGCAAAACAAAACTTGTTAAAATGCATCAGAATTCCTTCTTCCTACAAAAGCATACCACTCTAAAGATTACTGTAGCTGAGATATACTAGATGACCCGCCCCTTTTTAGGCTTCAGTTCATTATTTCTCCTAGAACCCAGAGCCTGATGTACAAAAAAGAAATCAAGACACATCCAGCAGAAAGTTGGAAGGGTGAAAGAAGTGTTAATGTAAAAAGGTCTATATTAGTCTAGTCTATATTTAAGCAAAAATGGGTGCATCTACATGAGGCGTTTACTATGGAGTTGCCTATTTAGCTCTGGAGTAAAGTCTCGGTTTCTACATGTGCACCCATCTTCATAGATTCATAGACATTAAGGCTGGAAGGGACCTTGCAAGATCATCGGGTCCAGCCCCTTGCCCAAGTCATCTGAGGTCAGTTCATCCCAGCAAGATAAGCATCCAAGCATTTCCTAAAGGCATCCAGAGTAGGTGCTTGCACCACTTCTGGGGGGAGTCTATTCCAGACTCTGGAGATTCAGCTGGTAAAGAAGTTTTTCCCTATGTCCAGTCTAAAATGGTCTGCCAGCAGTTTATGACCATTAGACCTGGTCTTCCGTTGGGGTGGCCTGGTGAACAAATGTTCTCCCTGTTCCTGATGCATAATACCCTAAGGGTCCTGTGGAAAAGTCAGGGGTACCTGCTTCAAGGAGGTCCCCAACCAGAGATCCATCGGTTCATTCCAGCCTGGCTGTACTCCAGAGGGATCTCCCAGTCTACTCCACTGGAGCCTTATCAACCCACTGGGTGAACTGAATTGGTTTACTTATGCTACCAGGAGCCATTTCCAGCCCTGGGAGCCAGGGAAAAGAAAAGAAGTAAAAGAGAGGAAGAGGGGTCAGCAGTAAGGGGAAACCCTGCCTGCTGGCCAGGACTTAAGTCCCCAGGAATGGGGCACAGACCTATTTGGACTTCAGAGCTTGGAGAAGCTCAGAGAAAACAAAAAAAGGGAGAGAGGAGAGGAAACCCCAGCTACATGTTAATTGATTGCAGCTGGTGCTCCATTAAGCCAGCGAGATAGCAATTAGCAGGGAACAGAAGGAAAAAAGTCTGCTTAATCATTGGAGTCATGACCAAGAGCCCCCAGAAGGTAAATGCAGAAGGAGAGAAGCCCCAGAGATCCCAAACTGTGAGCAGAGACAGAGAGAGAGGGAGAGAGAGAGGGAAGACACTGTCAGGATTTTTGAGTTTTCTTTATTATTCTTTTCCTTTTATTTGTTGTTTTTTTTTTTTTATCTGGCCATACCTTTCATCTGAATAAGCAGGAACTGGGTTGCATAATCCATGTTCACCAACAAATATTGATGCCCTACTGAAATTTTAGGGAGGGGCCCCACCATATCAAATGAAATATGGGAGAATGGTACCTCTATTATGAGTATCGGTTGCAATGGTGCTCAGGCTGGCTTGTTTGTGCTTACTTTCTGGCAAGCCAGGCGGGCTCAGCAGAAACTCTCAACCTGCTCATACATCTTGAGCCAAAACACCACATCGTTAAACAGGCCTCTGTTTTGCTACACCCCATATGCCCACCCAGTGGATTTTCATGGGCTAACTTTAAGAGAGGAACCCTAAATGATGCAGTATTAACTGCTGGGCAACTTCCTCCCCTTCTTGCACTCTGGACTTTATCTGATACAGCAAACCTCTCCTAACCTCAAATCTGGGTAGACTCACACATCGCCTCAGGTCTACCATGTCCTCCTCTTCTTGAGTGAGTTCAGTCTCTTTTATGGCCTGGAATTCATTCACCGCAGCTCGTGCCCTCAAAATACTTTACTGCTGGATAAATGTTCTATGTCAAAACTTTCCCCACCTGGCACATCCTCCTCACTTCCCAGCAGGCCAGCCCAGCCCAGCAAGACTTCTCACGCCCGGCTGCCAACACTGCCTACTCAAAGATTTCCAGAAATACCTTAGGGTCATCATGGACAGACATCTTGGGCACCTTTAGCTCTGCCACACTCCTCTGGTGCCAGACCTGCTGCTGCATCCAGCTTTCTTCCAGGGCAAGTTGATGGGCCGACTGTTGTTGCCATTGTTTCAGTTTCAAGGGTTGGAAGGGACCTGAGCAGATCATCTAGTCCGACCCCCTGCCATGGCAGGAAAGAATACGGGTCAAACGACCCCAGCAAGATGTTCATCTAACCTCCTCTTAAAACCCCCCAGGGTAGGAGCCTGCACCACTTCTCTTGGAAGTTGGTTCCAGACCCTAGCCGCCCTGACCGTGAAGTAGCGCCTCCTGATATCTAACCTAAACCTACCCTCTGCCAGCTTGTGACCATTATTCCTGGTCACTCCTGGCGGTGCTTGGGGGAACAGTGACTCCCCCAATGCCTGCTGATCCCCCCTGACTAGTTTATAACAGGCCCGAGATCCCCCCTCAGCCTTCTCTTTTGGAGGCTGAACAGGTTCAGGTCCCATAGCCTCCCCTCATAGGGCCTGCCCTGCTGCCCCCTGATCATATGAGTGGCCCTCCTCTGGACCCTCTCCATGCTGTCCACATCCCTCTTGAAGTGTGGTGCCCAGAACTGGACGCGGTACTCCAACTGCGGCTGACCAGTGCCGCATAGAGGAGGAGGATCACCTCTTTGGACCTGCTCAAGATGCATCTGTGGATGCATGACAAGGTGCGGTTGGCCTTCCTAACTGCCTCCCCACACTGCCGACCCATGTTCATCTTAATGACCCCAAGAACCTTTTCTGCCTCCGTGCTGACAAGAGTGGAGTTCCCTAACCTGTAGGTATGGTGCCGGTTGTTCCTCCTTGCACCTGTCTGTGTTGAAACCCATCCTATTCTCATCCACCCACCCTTGTAACCTGTCTGATTGTAGCCTGTTGCATCCTTCCAGGATGTTGAAGGACTTGCCCCATCAAATGCAGTGTCTGCTGAATCTGGTCTGCCCTGGTTGAAGCCATTTCCATCACAACTTACATATTTTCAGATTCCCCTTCACTGTCATCTGAGTTCTTGGCCAATCCACCAGTTTGTGGGGATGTCATAGGAGATGGACATAGCGCCCTGCATCCCAATGACATCCACTCGCCTTGCTTGTACCAGGGTGGCTGTCAGTCAGCAATTGGGTCAGAATTCTTCTCTGCTACCTTGCCTGCCATGACTTTGATGATTTAATTAAATTTGGGAGGATGGTGTTTTCCCTGACCCAAAGTCAACTGCCATGCATACCATCATTGAGCCCTCGGTGGTGGAAGAACTCCTCAAATGGGTTACCCGAATGGGGATTCCCAGGGAAATTGTTACTGGTCAAGGGTCCAATTTTATGTTGGGGGTCCTTCAGAGTCTGTGTAAAGTGTTGCAGATCAAACAACTGCATATGACCATATATCACCCTCAAACCAACAGACTAATGGAGAGGTTTAATGGGACTCTAAAGAACATGCTGTGTTGGTGTGTTCAAGCCTAGCCCCATAAATGGGACCTTATGACCCCACCATGGTCGTTTGTGGCACGAGAGGCCCCAAAGTCATCTTTGGGGTGTTCCCTGTTTGACCCAATATATGGGCGCTTCCCGAGGGCATACTGGATTTGGTAAGGGAAGGTTGGGAGGAGATGTCACAGGAGGGTGTTAGTCATATGGAGTATGTGAGACAACTGAGGCAGCAGTTGTAGAGAGCAGGGAATTTGTCATGAGAACACCTGAGGGTAGCACAGAGAACCCAAAAAACCTATTACAATTTAAAAAAACCCTCAGGAGAGTGGTTTTTGAATAGGCCAGAAGGTCTTAGAGTTATTCCCAGATATGAAGATTAAATTCTTGAGATGTTGGCAATGCCCTTTCGTGGTGGTTAGGCAAGCTGGCCCTGTTGACTATGAGGTTTTTAAACCTGGTCATAAGAAGGAGAAGTAAATATACCACATTAATCTGCTCAAGGAGTGAAGGGACCAGGAGGGCTTATTGATTGAACAGTCCCCTCCAGACAAGGAGTTTGGTGGAGATTTGGGTGTGGACCTAGATCAGAATAAGGCAGGTTTGGAGGTCCCAGCTGGGGTTCAACTGAGTGTCCTACAACAGGGTCAACTGAAGAATTTGGCTATGGAATTTCAAGATGCTTTTAGTGAAATTCCAGGGTGTGCCAAAAGGATAATTCATCAGATAATAACCACTTTGGGGCAGATCCTGAAGGAGAAGTGGTGCAGAATCCCATACCACAGATACCAGGCAATCCATGAGGAAATTATGAAAATGTTGAAACAAGGCATCATTCAGGAGTCTCGGAGTCCTTGGCGTAGCCCATGACTAAGCCCGACAGGTCGTTACAGCTGTGTGTGGACTTCAGGAAAGTCAATGCCATATCTCGCTTTGATGCCTTCCCTATGCCCCAGATTAGCACATTGCTGAAGAAAGTGGGACAGGCTAGGTTTATCTCAACCCTGGACTTTGTGAAGGGGTACTGGTGGTACCATTGAGAAGGGAAGATATGGCCAAAACAGCATTTGGCACTAGTACAAATTTAGGCGAATGCCTTTCAGGCTCCACAGGATGGCAGCAACCTTTTAGAGGTTGACTGAATGGGTGTTGGCCCCTCACCAGCAGTATGCAGCCACTTACATAGATGATATTATTATTCATACACAAAATTGGGAGGAACACTTGGGAGCGGTAAGGGCTGTACTACAGGAATTACATCAAGCTGGGCTAACAGCCAGCCCAAAGAAGTGTATATTGGGTAAGGCTGAAACAAATTATCTGGGTTTATGGTGGGTCAGGGACAGAGTCGGCCTTTAGCTGATAAAGGTAGCCTTTAGCTGCTAAGGTCTTATGTCATTATATACCACTCCAGAGTTGCAAACAGTTTAGGGCATTTTTAGGCCTTGTGGGGTATTATCAATGATTTATACCTCAGTTCGCAGAAATAACAGCCCCCTTAACTGATTTGCTGCAAGGGAAAGGTAAGGTCCCCCTTAAGTGGGATTCAGTAAGTAGACAGGCATTTGAGAAGATGAAGAGTGCCCTCTGCAAGATGCAGTACTGGAAACTCTGGACTTTGAATCACCTTTTATTCTACAAATGGACGCCTCCTTTTACAAGAGATTGACAGAATTCCCCAGCCGATAGACTATGCCAGCCAGAAGTTGAACCCAATGGGAAAAAAGTACACTACGGTAGAGTGTGACTGCCTAGCCATAAAATGGGTTATTAACTATTTCCGGTACTACTTGCTAGGATGTGAGTTCACCCTTATAATTGACCACGCCCTGCTGAGGTGATTTAAAACCAAACAGACAATGTGCACATCACCCGGTGGGCACTGATGTTGCAACCTTTTCACTTTAATATTGAGTGCAAACTACCATCCTCCTAAATTTAATTACATCATCAAAGTCATGGCAGGAAAGATAGCAGAGAAGAATTCTGACCCAGTGTTGCTGACTGACGCCTACCCTGGTACAAGCAAGGCAAGTGGATATCAATGGGATACAGGGCCCTGTGATATCCCAACAGCTCCCACCAAGTCACCCCTTCACTTCTCTAGGCTGAAGAATCCCATGCCTCTCAGCCTCTCCTCATAAGGCTTGTTCTCTTGACCTCTAATCATGTATGTGGGTCTTTCCTGCACTCTCTCAAGCTTCTCCACATCCTTTCTAAAGTGTGGAGCCCAGAATTGGATGCAATACTCCAGCTGCGGCCTCACCAAGGCCGAGTAAAGTTAAAGGATGACTTCTTGGGTTTTCTTGAGATGCATCGGTAGATGCAAGCCAGAGTTTTATTTACTTTGCCATCTGTGGAATTGCATTGGTGGCTCGTGTTCACCTTGTGATCAGTCATGACCCCCAAGTCTTTTTCAGTTACAGTGCTAGTGAGTGTAGCACTGCCAAGCCTATAAGTATGATATGGAATTTTTCTCCCGAGGTGGAGTCCTTGCATTTCACTGTGTTAAATGTCATCAGGTTTTGATCCACCCACCTTGCGAGTCTGTCCAGGTTGGCCTCTGAATCACCAGCCTAGCCTCTAACATGATCTCATTCCCCCATAATTTGGTGTCGCCTGAGAACTTAGCCAGTCCACTTCTGACATCCTAATCCAGATGATTTATGAATATATTAAAGAGTATTTGTCCAAGTACTGAGCCCTGGGGGATGCCACTGGTCACCACATGCCATGTTGATTCAGTTCCATTAACTACCACTCTCTGGGTCTGACCACAGAGCCAATTCTCCAGCCATCGGACTGTAAGATTGTTGAGGCCACAATTCCCCAATTTTACCATGAGGACATCATGGGAGACCAAGTCAAAGGCTTTTTTGAAATCTAAATATATGACATCAACCTCTTCCCCTTTGTCCAGATGATGTGTCACCTGAACATAGAAGGAAATGAGGTAGGTCAGGCAAGACCTACCTGCAACAAAGCCATGTTAGCTATCTCTCAGCATTAGGGTGCTGTAAACTAATAAACAGTGTCATAGGTTAGTACTTGTAAACAGTGTGGCAGTATTATGTACTGTATTGCAACTCACATGTAGATGCTGACAGGGTTGACTGGAGCACTAGGGTGCTTCAGTACAGAGGCTGCCTGTTGGCTAGCCCTGTACTGAAGCACACTCATGCCCCAGCCAGCCCCTCCATAGCACACTGAGCCAGTCCAGAGCAGCTTTGGGTTAGCAGGCTGAACCCCATTGACCTCCTGTCAGCTGGGGCTATGCCAGCACAGCTCAATGCGCCGTGATCCCAGGTACATAGGCAGACACAGCGCCCAGGAGCAATAAACTACAGTGTGAACTGCACCAGAGTGTATTACTCCATGATAATAGCACATGTCCAATCCTACACAGAGGCAAGTGTTACACTGAAGTTCCTCTTCTTTGTCACCCATTAAATACCAAGAAGACCCTAATGTCCATGGGAACATAACAATAACATAACTTCATGGGGGACAGATAGCTGCCCACAGCAGAGCTGCCTGCCTCATCCTCTATGACATGAGAAAGTAAGGAGGGGCAGAGCAATGGCTCTAACCAGATTCTATGCCAAGAAATGCTGCTGATTCATCTTTTAACAGGGTTAGCACTTATCACTGTTCTATGTGTTTTATGCAGAGGCAAAATTCTTAAAGATATTTTATCTGACAATGTCTAACAATACTTTGTCTAGATAATTTCAAAGTTTCACTTCTATTTTGATCTCTCTTTAAATTTGTGTAGTAGGTCTTTTTCTCTTAAACCACTTACATATCAAAGCCAAATAGGCATTTTGTATGAAAAAAACAGCAGTACCTTTTAAAAATATCAAAATTGGACATTTCTGCAATGTTGAGATTTTTTTTTTTTACAAAAGTTTCCAACAGGGAATTCTGCAAAAACAACTGATTCAAACTGTCTTGTTTAAACAAAATTGGTATTTTCCAACCAAAACATATGTTTTAGCTAAGGAAAAAAGGTGACTTACTTTATTTTTTACACTATGAATAAGTTCTGAGTTTAATATGAATTTTGGTCTTTATGTAGGATTTTGTTGCTGTTTTGTTTATTGATTCTAAGATTTTTTTTGTTGTGCAGAGTGCATTATAGCTTATATTTTTAGAGTGCATATAATTATGTCAACATTTTAAAGAGAGGTGTTCTATTAAGCACTCCATAAAACAGAAATAAATTAACATAGAACCACAACTGAATCTCATATACACAGTAAATTACTATATCTCTCTGAAAAAAACACAACTACACTATGCACATACAGTAATGGATATTCCTTATTACATAGTGCCACATGATGCAAATCTCAGATCAGCATTCTGTCAAAAGGGATCGCTCCATCTTAAAAAGTAGTAGATATTGCTTAATTGCTTCATGGTCCAAGATAGGATCCATCAAAGAGATCAGGTATGGATATGCTTTACATCTAATACTGGATGTGGCATACTCTATTTGTCTTAATAAATTCAGAGGAATTGTTAAAATCCCATCCTTTATTTTTATGCCCATATCCTACCTTTGTTCAGCACCTAACAGGTGGTAATTGGCATCTTACAGGACTGAGTCATAAATTAAAATGAACAAGTATGGGGGAAATCTGTTCTCATTACTTTTGTCTTATGGCTGAACACTGCAAGAGTCTAAGAACCTCATAAATTGAGTTTATTCAGCTGTCAATCGAATTTAGGATCAGGTCTGTAGATACTAGGCTCTTTAAGGCACAGATATTGTGTGTGACTGCATGTTATACCCAAATGTGCATATTCACATACATGAAAGTGTCTATGATCTATTTAACTAATAACTTTATAACTGTGGTGACAGGACACAAAAAATATAATTAATAACAATAAAGGAACATTTCTAATAAAAAAAAACCAATTCCATTAAAATACTACATTGGTGTAAGCTGATTTTAAGAAAAACAGATTTTTTGCTGAGATGACACAATATTATTGCTCTCTTTATATGATGAATTAGAGCTGTGTCAAAATAAAGGAAGAGAACAATTTGTCTTCATTGATTGATATCTTTTATGAAGTGTACTTAAAAATAACCTATACAAGTGTTTTACAAAAAAACAAGAGATTCAAGTAGAGCAGTTGGAAATGAAAAAAAAAATATCACGTAAGTGCACTGTGCCACTTGCATTCATTCATAACGCATCTTGATGCAATTTCTTTTTTGATATGTACTTGAATCCAAAAACAACATGAAAGCAACTTGGAGTGCAGTACCTTGTGTCTAGAGATTGCTAGCTACTTTTCATGCCAGCGGTTTCACAGAATGGGACAAGCAGTCTTGGTTAGCTCATCACTGAATTAATGCATTTGTCTCTGGTGTTCAGTTTTATTATTTGACCCAGCTCATGATGTAAGGTCATTGTAATACTTTTTTTATACTATTCAAAAAATGTGGATCATCTTGGTTAGAGGTTAGAATTAAATGCTATTGTCTACAGTTTATTAAGTTGGAATATGTTCAAATAAGTTCTACATCCAAACAATGCCATTCATGTGATGGCATAAATTACATTTCCTATGATTGCTGAAAAGAGATATTATAATAAAAAGTTCTGCTAAAAGTTATTACGTATTAATCAATTTTCTGAATTTCAGGACAGTAATTCATATCTGATGGGTTCTTCTTTCTCAGTTATCCAAACTGAAAAGCTTGCCATAAAAGAGAGGTTTTGTATGTCAGAGAATAAAGCCACATTATTTTTCAGCCTCATGGTTGTTCACCGTGTCCTTTCATGACATTAGATGAGGTTTCATGAGGATACAAGCACCAAAATCTTTGTATTTGGGTCTCCCTATAAAAAGACAGTTTAAAACTTGCTACTGAGCAGCTGTGATTGCTACATATTACTCAGCTATAACATTTCCCAAACGGCTGCTACAACTGCCTTGTTGACTTTTTTGAGCAGCAAGAAGCAAGCCCATCATGCTATACTGTTTTGCTTCTCTGATGACAGTGATAAGTGAGGTCTTACAGCAGAAGGGCCATTCATTCTGTTATTAAAGTAACTATAGTATTTACTTGGTGCTTAATGTCCCATGCCCCTTAACCATTAGAGAAACTATTAAGAACTACTTGATCATATTGAAAAAAGCTTTCAAATAACAGGATTTCACAGGCTCATACACCATGATACATATTAATCTAATGAATTGTGGAGTTACACAGTATGATCAGGGGCCTGAAAAATAGGCCCTACATGATCAGGGGCCTGGAGAATAGACCCTGTGAGGACAGACTCCAGGAACTAGGCTTGTTAGTCTGAGTAAGAGGAGGCTGAGAGGTGACTTGATAGCCCTCTACACCAAGACCTGGGAGAGCAACTCTTCAGGAAGGCACCCCTTGGGAGGATGAGGACCAACAGTCACAAACTAACAGAGGGAAGATGTAGATTGGACATAAGGAAGAACTTCTTCTCTGAAAGGGTAACTAGAACCTGGAACACACTCCCAGCAGAGGTGGTGCGGTCGCCATCCTTGGTGGTGTTCAAGAGGAGATTGGATAAGCACCTTGTTAGGCTAGTTTGAGCTCATTAACCTCCTGCCTATGGCAGGGGACTGGACTTGATGGTCCTCCAGGTCCTTTCCAGTCCACTGATTCTATGAAGGGCAAGGAACTGTGGGATAGGAAAGAGCCTAAATGGGAAGAGAACAGGTTTTCCATTCCTGGCTCCTTAAGAAGGGCTAGCAGAAGAAGACTCCTCAGTCAGTGCCCCCTAGTCTGAAGAAGGAAGAGTCTGACACTGAATCAACACTTTTGGTACCATTAATACAGACTTGCCTACTAATCCAACTAGGTCCATGGCCTACCAAGGACTCTCTGAAGGAAAAACGTCCTACTGAGACCTTGTGTTAATCCATTTGTGTTGTGCCAACCCTGAAGCCCCAGACACTGGCACAAGAAAAAAGGGGGAGTTCCAACTTTTTACAGGAAATCATAAGAGTTAAGGCAGGGATGTGCAAAATGTGGTCCACAAGGGACCTGACCCACCAAGGGGAATGGAGGTCAGCTCAGGCTGTGGCATATGTGGCTGGTCCCACCATCCCCAGGTAAGTGGCGAGTTTGGGGGGCATGGTGGACAGACACTGGTTCCTGGCAGCCCCTGAAGTGGCCACTCAGTCTTCTACTGCCACTAGTGTCTCTGTTGCTGCTAGACATGGCTCCACTGCCCAGGCACCTCAACCCATCAACCCCACACACACTGCTGGGAGATGCCAAACAAAGTGGGCGGGCAGGCAAGCAGCCAGCCAGGATCCCCATGGGCAGTGTGCACTCAGCCAGACAGATAGGATGGGGCCACAGGCAGGTGGGGTACAGTGTCCAGGAGCAGGACAGGTAGGCAGGTGCCAGAGCTGGGATCATAGGGCAGTGACAGTGTGGAGTCAGGGTCAGAACCGGGGCTGGGAATGGATCATGGTTCTGCCTTAGGCATGGCCCCTAGCCCCACCATGTCACTACTCCACAATTCCAGACTTAGCTCTGGCCTCCAGATGCCAATCCCCACTGCCCTGCAGCCCCATCCCATTCTCCAGGCCAAGTGCACCTTGCCCACAGGGGTCCCAGCCAGTCTCCATGAAGACCCCGCCCAACCACTCCATCTAGCACCCCCAGAGTAGGCAGGCCCCAGTCAGATAGGATCAATTGCTCTCCCCCATCCCACCATGCTGGGCCAGGTCACCACCCCTCCACCTGTCTGCAACAGCTCATCAGAATTCCTATAATGACCCTTCAGTAAAAATAACTGTCCACCCCTAAGTTAGGGTCACAAGCCAAAGGGAGGGAACAGGTGAAAAAGAAAGAACGCTGTGGTGATATATACGTATCACTCTTGTTCCCCCCCCACACACACACCCCACACACACACACACACACCCCTCCAGAGGTGTTCCCAAACAAGCCTTTAGTCCCAGAGCACTCAAACAGCAGCCTGCAGTTGCCCCCCAGTCTGAGTCCAGCTCCTACAGTTCACCAAGTCCTGGCTGACCACGCCATGGGGCTCTCCAGGTCCACTGTGTTACTCCTCTTGCATAAGGCTGAGCAGGTCCCATGTACACACTGCTGTCTCTTCTCCTGACTCCAGCCTCCAGCTTCCATTTCCCCTTGACCTCTGGGAGCTATAGTGCAAATTAACAACCATCATAGCTTTGTAGATTGCCTCTGGTCTCACCTACTGTTACACACATTACATTTTCATTACAGTGTGTTATGTTTGGTTTCTTTTTAATTATTGATAGCATTGGAAAGAATACGATTTCAGAGCCCTAGCTATAGGGTTGAGTCTCCTATAGCTGATCCTATGTCACAAGCTGCATAGATTAGATCACAGTTTAGAGGCTAAATGAGTAGGCTCTACTGCCTACTCATGGGAGTCCTAAGAAAGGAATTTCAACTTGCTGTAGGATGCAGGCATAATCCCCCTTTATTACAGAAGTCTGTTACTACCTGCGCTAAAAGGTGTGAACTGGTGATTTTAAAACAAGATGGATGACTTAAAGGATGACTAAGAACTACCATCAGAGCAGGAGACTCAACTCCTGCAACAGATCCCTTGCAGCAATAGCTAGTGTGAAACTTAGAGGTTCAACAATAAAAACAGCAACAATGGCTGGTGTGACAAGTCATGGCCCCACAATAGCCTGCAAGAACTTTTCTCAAGTGACCATGGAAATAGCCTCAATGACAACCACCTTGCCAGTAAGATTCATGATGATGGGCCCACACAACAACTTAGTAGTATGTCATGAGTACAGCTTCTAAGTGATTGACCTAGCAGTGGGCCATTCTATTAAACACTGACCAGATTAGATCAATACATGTCTGAGCAAAGTGAGTAACAGCACAAGTTAGCACTGAGGAGAAAACTACCAGACTAGGCAACCTCTATATAATGGAGGAGATGTTCTGATAAGTTTCAGGAGAAGTAATGTCCTCAGAAAATTGAGTCTGCAAGCCAGGCCCAGCCAAACTAATCAAACCCATCCAAATATAGAGGGCAAAGGTGCAGGGGCTTTTCAATTCAGCAGGCATCCAAAATCTGGTTTGTGATCACCAGGGATCTGGGTTTTCCATTTCCCACAGAAAAACGGAGTAAACCATGGATTTTACCTTTTACCAGAGCCAAACATGGATTTCTCATTTTACCGGAGAGAAACGTGGATTTCTCATTTTACCAGAAAAACCCATGGATTTTGAAGTTTTGTGACAAGTTCTTTGGCAAGCTGACAGAGTTCCAACTTTTAGAGAGCTAGGAGGGAGCAGGAGGAGGGTGGTGAGGCAGGGGCACCATGTACATATGCATACACATGGCCACAGGCAGCCTGGAGAGCAGCTCCTACAGGTAAAGTTGGAGGAGTGACGGGGGGGGGCGGGATTGAGACCTCCCCATAGGGAGGGAGGGAAGGACTTGGGCAGGGCTGGGGCTGGGGCTGCTGCCCAGCTGGGCACTGCCTGGACCTTGGGGCCCAGGCCCACAATGCACAGCTGCAGGGCCCTGGTAGAATCATAGAAGTAGGGTCGGAAGGGACCTTGTAGATCTTCAAGTCCAACACGCCTGGGCGGGAGAAAAACTGGACTCAAATGAGTCCAGCTAGGTAGGCATCAAGCCTCCTCTTAAAGACCCCCAGGGTAGGAGCCAGCACGACTTCCCTTGGAAGTTGGTTCCAGCTCCTAACCGCCCTAACTGTGAAGTAGTTCTTGCGGATGTCTAATCTAAACCTACTCTCCAATAACTTGTGTCTATTATTCCTTGTTATGCCAGGGGGCATTAGGGGAAATCCCCCTGCCCCTCTGTTAATCCCCCTGCCCCTCTGGAGTGCATGCCATGGCATGGAGCAGCCCCCCTGCCACATGAGCCCACAGCAGGCAGTGGGGAGGGCAGCAGGCGGAGGGGAGTCAGGCTCCATGCCGCTGCAGCTGCCACCATTTCCTGCCAGAGAAAGGGGGCTGCGGACCCGGGCCCTGGCCCCATAGCCCTGGCAAGCGGGAGCCCCCTCCAGCAGGGCTGGGGGAGAAGGAGCTATGGGTGGGGGGCAAGGGACACCAGTAGGGCTGGGGGGGAAGGTTGTAGGAGGGAGTGAGGGGCACAAGCAGGGCCAGAGGGGACCTTTCATTTTAACCACAGGTTTGCGGGGGGTTATCAGAGAATTTGCAATTTTTTATCAGGGAAAACCAAAATCCCTGGTGATCACAGGATCTTTCAAAGGGTATTTATTTACAATCCATTTATGGGCAGTGGTGCCATGTAGTGGGTGCACAGGGGTCACTGGTGCACCCCCTCACAACCAGCATTCCCGGGGAGGGGGGGCAGAAAAAGCACTGGTGCCCTCCCCCACAAGAGCGCCAGCCATGGAGTACACCAGGAGAAGCAGTCTCTGGGCTGGTGATTTCTAATATGAAACAGCTACAGATCTTTGCCTGGATTAGTGGTCAAAAGCAGGAGGAGACCCTGACTAGTCATGTCATGGAAAAACTTTGAGTATATGCTGCCAGCACAGAAGAGGTTAAACTGACATGCGCGGTTTGAAGCTGCGAGTGGAAATTTCCAAGGCTCACCCAGTCCTTGCCCCCTGGGTGACCTGCGGAGCTGTCAATCATTG